>NC_047035.1:64224321-64875988 GCF_011762595.2 Tursiops truncatus | reverse complement strand
CTATAACAAATGAAAGCAGTCCAGATCTAGTTGTTGGTCATTCCGTTGAATGACCAAGTCTTTATTCTTCCCTGAACTACCATCTCATTAACACCAATTGTTTCACCTTGAACCAATTTAATTTTAAACGCGGGGAACAACTCCTATTTACACTGAACATTTCGCCCTCTGACTCAGCACCACATTGTTATTTCACAGTGTCAAGGATGCCTTCAAGTTGTGGTTTTAGCCAGACTCAGAAGCACTCAGGGGTGAGCTCAGTCCTGAAACATAAAGTCTCACCTTTCCGTCCTGGGTCTTATCTTACATGTTCTAGTATATATCATTAATTTTGGCCACGGCTGCTTTTTTTTTTTTTAAGTTCTAGAACTCATGTACTGAGATAACCACGTCTAAACCCACAGATAGATATTCATTTAAATGCCAATCCCATTGTACAAATATTTTGCTAAGTCCTCTTTTGAAATTACCTTCAGAAATAATTTCCTAGCTTCAGAAGAAAGATGGGTTCATTAATTTATAGTCGCTGAAGAACATCCGTTGATAACCTATTTAACCTCCCCTGCCACCCTTTTTTCTTCCTCAGCCCTCTCAGTTTTCTGTTGCCCCAGGTTACAAAAAAGGCTTAGGAGTCTTTAGAGAAGGGAAAGGAACAGACCAAGACTAGCAGCAGCCTGTGGGACCCTTTTGCTGAGCCCACCAGGAAGCACACTTACGGAGGTAAATTTATCTGAGGGCTGTCTGCCAACTCCAAGAACAGCTGAAGCTGAGAGATCATGGGCGTGGCCAGCTTTCCGTTGTGAATGTAAGTCATCGAATTTTAAATTGCTAAAGCAAGTTTTAGGTCCATTGAAAACTTGGGTCCAAAGAATACTGCATACACAAAAAAGTATACGTTCTTCCAACTGCCTGGCTTTTTTTTTCTTTTTTTTTTTTTTTTTTGTTGGCTGTGCAGTACAGCATGCGGGATCTTAGTTCCCCGACCAGGGATGGAATCTGCGCCCCCGGCAGTGGAAGCTCAGAGTCTTAAACACTGGACCACCAGGGAACTTCTGCATGAACCATCTCTAACCTATTTAATGTTTGAAAACATTTTTCAATGAAAACATGTTTCTTAATATTAAACTCCTAGAAAGGAAGGCTTTTGGGAAATCTAGTAAAAATGACAAAAATCGTCTTTGAAGACCCAATTGGTAGAGTTCCAAATGCATATCAATCATATATTTTGCACATGCCGACGAAATGCCATAGTTTGGTTCACGCGGACAACACAGAGATTCTACCCCTGGATTAGCACAGAGTTGAGCACATCCCCGCACTTATGTGAGACCAGGCTCAGAAGGGAAGTGGCGTCCTCAGCTCACGCCTGTGTGCGTGCGGAGAGAGTTATCCTGCTTTGTTCCTCAGTGGTCATTGGACCAAACCACTCTTACTTAGCTCATCATCCATCATCATCAGTTAAACCCTCTGGAATCTCAGTTGCCGTCGCCTCTTCTCTGAATTTAATGTGTCACACAGCACTGGAGCTGCCCCCAGAATCCTAGCTGAACAGGAGGTAATTGGGAGTGCCTGTGCCTTGAAGTTTCCCTCTGCTGAGAAGCTCATCCTGGAAAAGTACTGGGTTCCCAAGCAGTTAAAATTGGGCAGTGGAGGGAGGCGCCCTATACAGGTAATAACTCGAATTGGAGGTAATTCCAACCAAAAATGTCCCTGCTTTGTTTCCATCCCCCAGAGAAACAGGCAATGGCTTGTAGGTAATGTAGTCATCGAAATGACAATCCCACTGTACAGACATTTGGCTGTCTTAAGGGAGTATGCAAAATGCTGGGAACATCTCTCTCCGTACTCCTCCCATCCTGGATGTAGCAGATACCTATGCAAAATTAACACCTGAACAAAGCAAACCTATGGTCTCCATTACCCATGTACACGGTTGTTTAATAGAAACATGGCCCTTAGAGCAGCTGGCCAGATGTTCTCACTTCAAAAAGGTGATTTCACCCTGCCAGCCAACAGAACTAGCTCAAGAGAAAATGACATTGAAAAACCAGCAGCGTTATGCCAGAGAAAGTTGTACAGGGCTGGAAACCATTCATAATCTGATTTAATATGTCTGGGAGGCCAACAGTATGGTGCTATAGCAAATGTATAAAGGCTGCCCTTCCTGTGTCAGGCAACAAGATAGAGATGATATAGGCACGGTTATTTTTATTATAGGTCTTGGCCAAAGAATTGTTTTATAAACATCGTTGAAAGTTATTATATTGGTTATTGTATCATACATACTTTGAAGCTTATTTTTTAGTCCCTGTGTAAGGAAAGCTTCATGAGGTAGAAGAAATAAGCTAAATTTTAATAATCATGCGGTAAGCACTAAGAACAAAGACAGGGGAAACATACTAATGTCAATGTTTATGAGGCAGGAAGAAAGGCCAACAGAGGGAGGGGAGAGGGTTTGGAAGAAACCAAAATCAGTCAGAAGAGTGGAAGAAACAGATTGTGTGCAACAAAGAAAATGACAAATAGAGCATGAGGACGATAATAGAAATGATGAGGTGTGCAAGGTGGACTGATGGCAGAGAAAGAAACCAGGTTTGAATGGGTTGATGCCATGGGGAGGGCAGGAGAAGCCAAGGGACGGGTCTTTAAATAATGAATTCTCTGGCAAAGCTTAAGCCACCCAACCGAAGTCTTTCAGACTTTAATGTGGAGACGAACGCCCTGGAATTCTTGTTTAAAATGAAATAAACAAATGGGACCTAATTAAACTTAAAAGCTTTTGCACAGCAAAGGAAACCACTGACAAAACAAAAGACAACCCACTGGATGGGAGAAAATATTTGCAAATGATATGACCAATGAGGGATTAATAGCCAACATATATAAACAGCTCATACAACTCAACATCAAAAAAACAAACAACCCGATTAAAAATTTGGCAGAAGAACTGAATAGACATTTTTCCAAAGAGTAAATGCAGATGGCCAACAGGCACATGAAAAGATGCTCAACATTGCTAATCATCAGGGAAATGCAAATCAAAACCACATGAGATATCACCTCACACCTGTCAGAACGGCCATCATTAAAAAGACAAGAAATAACAAATGTTGGCGAGGATGTGGAGAAAAGGAAGCCCTTGGACACAGTTGGTGGGAATGTAAATTGGTGCAGCCACTGTGGAAAACAGTAGGAGGTTTCTCAAAACACTAAAAATAGCACTACCATATGACCCAGCAATTCTACTTCTGGGTATATTATGAAAAAAACAAAAACACGAATTCAAAAGATAGATGCACCCCAATGTTCATAGCAGTATTATTTACAATTGCCAAGATCTGGAAGCAACCTATGTGTTCATCAACAGATGAACGGATAAAGAAGATGTGGGGTAGTATTCCACACACACAGTGGAATACTACTCAGCTATAAAAAATGTACGAAATTTTGCCATTTGCAGCAACATGGATGGACTTGGGGGGCATTATGCTAACTGAATAAGTCAGAGAAAGAGGGGGAAGGGGGAGGGGCAATATAAGGGTAGTGGGAAAGAGGTGCAAATTATTAGGTGTAAAATAAGCTACAAGGATATATTGTACAACACAAGGAACATAGCCAATATTTTATGATAACTATAAATGGAGTATAACCTTTAAAAATTGTGAATCACTCTAACTTACGTGTAACATGTAATTGTACAGCAACTACACTTCAATTTAAGAAAAGAGAAAAAAACATTTTTTAAATGCAGATTCCTTGTCTCCATCCCAAGACATCCTGATTGAGTTCTGTGGATGGGACCAGGGATGTGTTGTTAAGAAGGCCATACGATTCTGCATTTTTCACACAGACATAGATGATCTTCAGACCTCACTTTAAGAAACCTCTGCAAGCAAAGCAAAGAAAATATTACAGATTTTAACAGCAGCAACTTATTAGAAGAGAACAGAGGTGCTTGCAGGTAAGGAATATACTACGTTAACCCAACCAGGAAACATGGAAGATGGACCTAGAATCACAGCTGCCTAGAGAGAGAGAGGACGGGAGAGATGATGCAGGGATGCTGGGCAAGATAGAGCCCGGATCCTGTAAGTTTGTTTCCTGGATGTAAATCAGCCTCTGCCCTTTTCGGCTAGAGATGCCCCTCATCCCAAATGAGACCGAAAAAATACCTCAGAGAAACCTCTGAAAATAATTAAGCATGATAATTCTGGATTATCTTTAATTAGAGGGAGGCTCTGGTGCACTCCGAGTTTCGGAGGGTCATCCTGCATCTGTTACAAGTGATCTGTCACCGTTCCACGTGCACATTATTCATCGCTTTCACCTCTGATCTTCCCCTCCTCTGAGCACAGCCCTCTGCAAGGCCCCTGCACTCAGTCTGCAGAATAAAAGAAATCCCCTGACACTGTTCCTGCTGCCGCTACTAGATGGCATGTCCCTTCCAGGGGGGACTCAAGATGGAGAAAATCTTCCCCTTTCTTCCCTCTTTCTGTGCTGACTCCTTGGTGCCAGGCCCATGCCTGTATCAGGAGCGCCAGCCTGTCCCTAGAGAGGACTTGGGGAGTGGTACCCAGGCCATAGCCAACAGCCTTTAAGCAACTCCAATGCTCAATGCTCATTGTAAGCCAGAGGCTGCCAGCCCCAGCCTTGTGGAACGAGAAGAGGGGAAGAAAGGGAGGGAGGCTTGGGAAAGGAACAGGAGAAAGGCTGGAGGAATGCAAAGGGAGGAGACCCAAGAAGCTGGACAGGACTGTGGCCACACCCTCTTCTTTCAAAGCCAGCGAGCCTGGAACCATCTCTCTGCCTCCTTTTGACTTTGTTTACAAGGCCTGCACCCGTGCAGAAACCATCACACCTCCCACAATGTACACTGTAGTGCCTTGCGGTTGTTCTCTTTGCCCTAACGCGGGGCCCCACTCGGCGCCATCTTCCTGTCTCTGCTCAGAGCGCCGCGTTTAGCCTCCACGATGGGGCTGGCTGCAGGCTGCTTTGCCTCGGGTGGTTGGCTACGTGGCCACTCCTCAGCGAGGGAGCAGAGGTGTGTCCTAGTCAGCCTGGCACGCCCACAATACCTCAGACAGACCACACCTCACGTGGACTAGACAGGCAATGGGTATTTATTGAATTCAGAGTTAAAGCATTCTTTTCTCCCTGGATCCAATTCCTTAAGTTGTTAAGTTTTGTATTAAAAAAAAAAAAAAGTCCCTCAAGACTCTCTCCTCAGGTTAGGGGAATTGAAATGTACTTAAAATCAGCACCAGCTCAGTTAATGTAACAGAATTAGAACACAGATTGTCAGGAAATGAGTATGGCCTTTGAGATCAGATCTGGGTCTCTAGCCCAACCCCGTCATTTATTCCCAAGTGACAGTCAGGAGAATTGTGCCTTTTCTCCACACCTCTGCTGCCTCGTCTGTACATTAAGGCTGATAATACCCCCTTCTCGCAAGGTCCTTATGAGAATTAGATGAGAAAACTGATATAAAAGCACCTGATAGATGTGAATGCTCAAAAAGTATTTGTTTGGCTTTTTTCCCTCCTCTTCTACTTTTGGATTAATCTGGCTTTGATGGTTTATTTTATTTCCCTTTCTTAGGTGTTGAAATATCATTGCTAGTACACAAGAATACTAATTAAGTAGCCCCCGGTCGGTAGCCCCCAGCTGATGCCATCCGCTTCACAACTGCTATTTTAAAGTTTAAAGTGATGAAGCTGATGGCGGCAGCCTGTCCCTGACAACCGGCCGCGAGGCAGTCTGCGTCTCAGCCCTGCCCACGCTGCATTTGTCTCATTTTGAATTGTTTACTACGATCAACTCAGATTCTTGACAAATATAGTTAGTTAAAGATTAAAAGCTAAGCTTTGGAGATCTTTGTGAGACTTTTATTCGTATTTCATCTGCAAGGGAAATTTGTGTGTGAATAGGAGAAGCATCTCTTTCAGTAAATATAGTCACTAACTGTATTTGGATATAGTCTCATAAAATTATCTTACATTCCTTACATTCAAGGACTCCTCTTTGCTCGCCACCGGAATATTTACCGATCGAGAACGTGCTGTTGTATTCCCTTTGGCTATAACCCCAGGAAACAGCACCCACTCACCTTTGAAACTGGCTTTTCCGTATTACTCATGCCAGTCTTTTCTCACTAATTTTATGATTATAATGAGGCAGTGGTGCTCTAGTTAGCACAGATGACCTTCTAATTGAAAGACTGTAAATTCAATCTCCATCGCTGGGCCCCGACAGAAATTTAAATAAATATAGCTCCTAAAACCCTTGTGATGGGCTGGCCTAATGACCAGGGGCTAGCAGAGCCCAAGTCATCTGTCACGGGGGACCGCCGGCAACTTCTGGGTGTTAACTACAGGAGTCATTAGAAGCAGGTTGCCCTCACAAAGCAAAGTGAGATGAGGGACTTTTCCCTGGCTCCGATTCAGGCACCATGCCTTACTTTTCTGCAACATATGCCAAGTTGCTTTTTTGTCAGACTGTTTCCTAAAACAGGAGTCTGAACACAAGGGGAAGCACCCTTCTCAAATTGGTCCTCAGCAGACAAGAAAAGGCTTATCTACCAGGCCAGTTTTTGCCCATCTGTAAATCTAAATTTATAGATTTAGATGCAGTAAGCTGCCCGGGGCTGTGTTAACTTCATCCCCTTGGCTGCTGTATTCACCGCCACTTTTCACCCCCATGACCTTGGACAGCAATCCAATTCAGGTTTCCAGAATGAACTGCCCCGAGGATCAAGATGGGGTGTGGAAATGGTCAGTCTGAGGAAGGAATCCATGGAGCTGTGATGCTGGCCACATTTGTACCGAAGAATTCAGTACTTGCCCTTGATGTATTTTTGACCCTCCCTTTTGGCTTTAACATGGCATGTATATGTCTCTTGACTGTGACCCACCTCACATTTCTTTTGGAAAGAAGTTGCATACAGTGTTTGAACTAACTAGCTGCTTTAAAATATGTCCTTGGACCTTGACAGTAACTACCTACAAACGGCCCCACGTTGCTGACAGCGCCTTAAAGCTGGTTATTGGCTTGTCAGCATGGCGCATCTTTATCCTGAATCTATCACACAAACACAATGGAAATTTCCCATTGCCTTTAAAGTTTTGCATTCTATATATTTGGTTGTTAGACAAATAGAGCGAGCTTTGCCGACTTCATTTTCATTCTTGGCAGCATGTTTTTATCATAAGGCAGATAGTCATTAATTTACAGAATCAACGCTGGGAACAGCTTTTGTGATCTCATATTAAATTTTCCCCTGAATCCGCCCCTTGGCAAAAATTACTCACATCGTTAAAAAATATTTAATTAGGCTGTAGTTTATACCCAGCTCACTGGGGAAATGTTGGAATTAATATGATTTGCATGAATTCTGTTTCTCTTTTTCTGTCAGAGATTAGTTTTGAATTCAGTTCAGAGGGTCGTTGACACTGCCAAGGACTCTCGATCGTGAAGGTCAAACAGGTAGCAAATACTTCCCCTGGGTAGGTTCCCTGAAAAGACAGCTCAAAATTGCTTTTAATTATGGGTTACCTGAAAGGCCACTTGCTGTTTTTATTTTTCCACAGATCCCTGAAACACTGCACGATTGGAAGTTTTAGGTAAACCATCTTATTCCCAACTAAGACAGGCGGTTATTGTGGAGAGATAGATGTGCCTAGCTGTGTGACACCCAAACAATTTTCCTAGCTGCTCACCAACTTCTGCGGGTTGCTTACAAAGGAGAAAAGTCTCTTCGCCCTGTACTGGGGGTGGGGGGTGGGGGGTGGTGTGTAAAGCCGCCTTGTAGACGGCCGGCAGTGAGTAAATTTTCTACACAGCGACACACCTGCTTGCTCCATACTCTCTCACAAGATAAGATACAGTGCTTTCAGAGGAAAAAAATACTACTGTAAATTGTAAATAGTCAATACATAACTGTATCGTATGCAAATCTGCGACTGTTGGCAATGTCATCTCAGAAGAACAGATAAATAAAGTTCATTTACTACATAAAAAAAAAAAGATGTTTAGTTATGCATTTCCTTGCTTATTCTTCCATGGGTTAGGGGGAAAAAAACCTTAGGGAATCCAGAATCCTATGCCGTTTTTTTCCAAAAGCAAATTTAATGGAATATTTAATTAATAATCTAATCAATCAATTAATCTCAGTTACATAAGTGTTGAAATCTCATTCTTTTTCACAGCTATATCAATAAAAGAAGTGAAATGGCTACCCACTTATCAGGATAATAGGAAATTGTTACAGACACAAAGAAAAATCGACATCATATTAATTCTGCTACACTGGCCCTGAGTTTGCCAGTTTTAAAGTCTTCTTTGCATATTAGACAAATGTCCCTTCTCCCTCTGGGAGTACCAGCTCCACCTTTTATGTCATAACCTTTTCTAATGGTGAAAAAAGGGGATGGTTAGGTTTTTGTTTTCTAACTCCCAAAGATTTGGGCTTTGCAGTTCTAAGTGAAGGCACATTCCAACAATAAAAGGGCATTTAAACTTTTAGACGTTAACTCTGTCTTTATTGTTGAGTCTTATTTTAAGCTGAAAAAATATAAACCATCTGCTGTCAAAATGTGTACAGACTACACCATGCTGCTCACTCGCCAACTGTTGATGAATAAATATTTGTATTTCGAATGATTTATACGGGGCTTCTTTCAGCACTGGGAAGATGAGAGTCAGTTGGACCCTCGATTCTAAAAATCACGAGCCACGTCACTCATGGGGATGAATGCCAGGTGTATCCATTGCAGTCATAGCCTTATTTGATAACTATGCTGATGAAGAGCAGGGCACATTCCAGATTCCCCCAAAGTGTTCTAAATGAAGGAAACTTAAAATGGGAGAAGGGAGGAAGACTAGAACTTTCTGAGGACATATGCTGTGCTCGACATGCCATGGGTGATTTACACACACAATGTTTAGTCTACAGAACACCTTACAAGGTCAACACGACGGCTCCATTTCAAAGAGGAGGAAGATAAAGTTCAAAGAGACAGAGTAGATAGACCTTTTTTTTTTTTTGTGGTACTCCCACTGCCGGGGCCCCTCCCGCTGCCGTGGCCCCTCCCACCGCGGAGCATAGGCCCCGGACGCACAGGCCCAGCGGCCATGGCTCACGGGCCCAGCCGCTCCGCGGCACGTGGGACCCTCCCGGGCGGGGGCACGAACGCATGTTCCTTGCATCGGCAGGCAGACTCTCAACCACTGCGCCACCAGGGAAGCCCTAGATAGACCATTTTTTTCATTTAGTCACTTCTTTCTACACATGAACATACAGAACCTAGAGGGAATTAATACCACCCACCCCTCCCTCCACAGTCACACAGCGAGTTAGTCTCAGCCGGGAACTCAGGTCCCCTAGCTGTCTGCAGAGTACTCTTTGAACTTATCTCAGGTCTGGGTCTGAATTTTCCCCAAATACGTCCTGAGACCAGTTCAGCCTTAAAAAAAAAAAAAACAGTATTAACTAAAAAAGAACACAGCTTTTTCCCTATACCTTTGTTAGTTCATTTTGCATTATCTGTTTTAGAGAAAGTTGACTCAACTCTTCTGCTTTCCCCAGATAAATCCAAGTGTGCATGTGGCTTTGTGAAATCTTTTAAGCAACAGGGTCGATGTGCACCCTGTCACCCGGTGGAAGGAAATTCATATAAACACTTAATCGCACAATTACAGTATTCTTTGTCTGCATATATGAAAATGAAAAGATATGACTAAAAGACAGTGATTGACCAAGAGCTGTGTTTATATTACTAGAAACTGTACAAATGCCAGTAGGACTGGAGACATTAACTCAGCCTTGCAAAGGATGCAGGTGACTCAGGAAGCCAGAAGAATCATTTTCCATTTTGTTGTTTGCTTCGTTACTGTTGTTTGCTTTTGCTTTTTCCTGTAGCTGCCTTTTTGAAGAGCACAAAGCTTCAAAAGGGTCCCTATTTAATCCTCCCTGTGTCTCTCCAAGGTAGCAAGTCTCAACATTTCACCCCATGGTCTCAAAAAAACCACAGATTTGGATAAAAGGCATGCAGTTTGCATCCAGTTTTCTAGGTGTTTGAAAATAAATATTATATCCTCTTTTCCTTCACGCCGAGCAGGAATAAATTATGAGGCCAGTTCCTGAGAATATAGTCTACCTTCTGAGGCCAGCAGTGTTCTCACTGGATGGTTCTGCCCCAAGTGCATTCCCAGAGGTGCCCCCGACCCCTGCCCTATCCCAATTCATGCTGTTGTGCTAATGAGGCCAAAAATAAGCATATCAAATTCCCACTGTTTAATCAGACTGTTTTCACAACTAGGTATACTTGAAGGAGATTGCAGTTGAGAGACCTTGAAAATGTAAGATTAGCAGTTTGGGGAATTTCTAAATAATTGGTGAAATACTGTACTAACCATGTGGCAAATATCGGTTTCTCTTTTCAATTCTGATTCAGGGCAAAAGAGTACATATGGGTAACCATAACTGTTGTTGTTGTTATTATAGCTACCATTTATTAACTGCTTATTATGTGCTAAGCACACAACTCATCTCAACAACCCAAAGAGTAAGTAGTAAAATCGCCATTTTACAGGTGAGAAAATAGAGGCTAGAAAAGGTTAGAAAACCTCTTCAGAGTCACACAGAAATTGACACAGCTGGGATTCAAACCTTGACCTTTCCAAAGTCAAAATGCAACCCTGCTTCCCATGAAAGCAACGTCTCAAACAAAGCAGAGCACTGGCATGTGAGGCAGAACCACTTTCTCGCCCTGACTGTGCAACTGCTGCAGCCCCCCTGGTTCTGCGTCTTGGGGTGCAGGCTGACCTACCAATCACAACCCAGGATTCCAGGGAGGAGAGAGGGAAAGAGAAAGCATTTTGAGATCATCCGTTTAATCAAATCAACAAATATTGATTGAGCACAGTGATAGGTATCTTGGGAACTCTAAAAATGAGTAAGATATCACCCAGACATCAAGAAGCCTGCATTCTAAGAAAAGGGAACCCTCCTACACTGTTGCTGGGAATGTAAGTTGTTGTAGCCACTATGGAGAACAGTATGGAGGTTCCTCAAAAAACTAAGAATAGAGTTGCCATATGATCCAGCAATCCCTCCTGGGCACATATCCAGACAAAACTACAATTAGAAAAGATACATGCATCCCCATGTTCATAACAGCACTCTTCACAAAAGCCAAGATGTGGAAACAACGTAAATGTCCATCAACAGATGAATGGATAAAGAAAGATGTGGTACATATATACAATGGAATAGTCCTCAGCCATAAAAAAGAATGAAATAATGCCATTTGCAGCAACATGGATGGACCTAGAGATTATCATACTAAGTGAAGTAAGTCAGACAGAGAAAGACAAATACCATATGATATCACTTACATATGGACTTTAAAATATGACACAAATGAACCTCTCTACAAAACGGAAACAGACTCACAGACATAGAGAACAGACTTGTGGTTGCCAAGGGGGAGGGGGGAAGGGAGAGGGATGGACTGGGAGTTTGGGGTTCGTAGATGCAAGCCATTATATATAGTATGGATAAACAACAAGGTCCTACTGTATAGCACAGGGAACTATATTCAATATCCTGTGATAAACCATAATGGAAACGAATTTTTAAATATATATATATATAAAACTGAATCATTTTGCTGCACAGCAAAAATTAACACAACATGGTAAATCAACTATATTTCAATTAAAAAAAAGAAGCCTGCATTTCGGAAAAGGTTGCATTCTAAAAAAGGGTTTAATACAAGTCTACAAATAGCTACATAGAAGGGTGTGAGCTTCCTTCAGTTCCTGGAACATCATTTCCATTTCCTCTACTAGTACGCCTTTTTTTTTTTTTTTTTTTTTTAATGCGGTACGCGGGCCTCTCACTGTTGTAGCCTCTCCCGTTGCGGAGCACAGGCTCCGGACACGCAGGCTCAGCAGCCATGGCTCACGGGCCCAGCCGCTCCGCGGCATGTGGGATCTTCCCGGACCGGGGCACGAACCCGTGTCCCCTGCATCGGCAGGCGGACTCCCAACCACTGCGCCACCAGGGAAGCCCTAGTATGCCATTTTTAAGAGTGAAGATGAAAATTGGTTAGAGACCATTTTTCTACGGCACACATTAAATTGTTTTAAGAAAGAAGGTGCAAGGAGGAGAGAGTCAGTATATATTTCATGTCTCCACATTAATACCTCCCTGGACCCAGTTCCTGGTGGCTCAACACTGATCTGGCTGCTAATGGCAAGAATAGTCCCCACAGATGTATTTTTCACATAGAATTGTCCATATACACAAGCATTAATTGTGCACATTATATAAAAAGATAGTAGTGTTACCTTTACAGTGGGGGCGGGGTAGGGGGAACATGCATCTTAGTGGATAACATCCCGTTCCAGATGTCAAATTGACTGCAGGAGGTGAGAGAAATGCTGACTTTTCCAACCAAATATTACCTCTTACTGCAAGTGCACACTCCTCACAGCTCCTACAAATCTTAGGTGTCTATTTCTGGGATGCCAGCTACACTGCTTTCCTGTTTCACAGCCTATAAAGGCAGCAAGCCTTGCATGAGCTCCCTTTGTCACTGTTTGTTTTTTTTTTTTTTCCCACCTTTGAGGCTTCCACTCTTATAGAAGCAGACATTGTATAAATTGAAGGGAATTTTTTATGTACTTAGACTGTTTGGTGCATGTTTTCTAATGCATAATCCATCATCATCATAAGAAGCAAAGAGTGTCTCTTCAAGATAACAAGTTAAAAATGGAGAGACAAAAAAGGTGCAGTGACTTGTTTACCCTCATTCCAAGAATCAGTGGTGACAACAGAGGGGGTAAGAAAAACAGACTTGCTTCCCGGGCTAATGCCTTAAACCTCACAATCCCTTTTTACATTGATAGTAGTATCACCCTTTTTTTTCTGTCCTTTTCTTCTATTTTGAAAACTGATTCCATATACCCCCTGAGTACTGTAGAATGGCAACAAGACTAGGACGGTGGTTTTCACACAACTTTTAACAATAAAATATTGTTTTTCAAGCTAACCTTTCTTGAAAGACCAAAAACAATGAAAACACACAATGAGCTGCTCTAGCCGGAAAGTAATAGTGTGGTATCTCAGAGGAATCCCAGGGACTCCTTCATCTGGGGCCCCCAGCGGGCTTCGAGAATCTGTGAATTCCCTCAAGTTATCTGCAGTGTCAGGGAGAAGTTGGGGAAGGAGACCACACTTCCCATCCATCTCAAAGGATCCGTGATCCCAGAAGGATCTAGGGCGCCTACCTTTCTGTTCAGCATGAGACTCATGATCGTCCCCACTTGTTGCAGTTTATTAATGGGCTTCTGAATCAAACCCCAGTGGTTTTGTTGAGGTCATAATGGCTGTGCTACACTTTTGACTGTAAGTTCCAGAGGATCGGATTTAATAGCCCAAACAAGGATTTCTGTTAATATAGTGAAGGAAGGGATAAGCTTATTCAATAAGCCACCATATTACTCTGGAACCTCCAACACTTACCAAACCCCTCCAAATTAGCTCATTTCTCATAAAATTATAATGTTATTCATGTATTTACTTGCTCATTTATTCATTTGATTAATATGTATGGAACCCCTATTTATCAGGGGTTGTAGCAGTGAATTAGACAGATATGGATGGCTTCTGCCTTCAGGAAGCTTACAGTCCAGTGAATTAATATACAATTATATTCACTGATCACACAATAGATGCTATATGATTCGTTTGACACATTGCGTGTATTATCTCATTTAATTTTAATGACAGTAAGGTAGGTAACCATTATTATCTTTACTTTTTTAGTTAAGGAGACAGTAGAGTACTTGCTGAACGGGGTGGTAATTTAGATTCCAGGTCATCTGCCTCTAGACTGTGAATTTATAACCAATAGTCTCCTTTAGGAGCATGTAAAAGTAAATATTAGAAGACCTTTTGGAACATAGCCCACTTTGCTTGTACCTTTAACCATAACAGTGGACCTGCCTATCCAAATACCTAACCAAATGTTTCTAGTCCAAGAAATGTTCCTTGTTTGTCAGGCTATCCTGGGAGGTGCCTTTTAAAATGTTCAGCAGAAAAGGCAGGCACTCATCAGTCTCAGTAGGACTTCATTTCTAAGTGGTGTAATTAAAATTAGAACAAGAGACTTAATAGTAATTGTGCACAGTCACCCACAGCTATTACATAGTGTGGAAGGGCTAGCTGTAAATTCAACCAGAAAACACACCTTAAACAATCTCTCTTTCATCTAAGAAAACATTATCACTGGAGAGTAATACCTTATCACTGGAAAAACATTATTACCGGAGAGACTCATTAGTGACTTGAAATTGGGATTATCTGGCTTTGTTTTGTGTCCGTGGTTATGTAGCGTTGTTGAGACAATACAATAGATGCTGAGAAAATCAAAGGGATGGTCAATGGTAGAAACAAAGACTTCCTCCAATGTGTAAAGGAGGCAAGCGAACGTCACTAAACGAGAGCACCTGAGCGTTGTGCATGGGGACATGAGATCACTCCAGCTCCTCCCAAGGCAGCTCTCCTGGATCTCAGAGAAGAGTTGGGTTGTTCTCCATTGAATAAATGGATGATATAAATAAAGAATGTGCAAAATTACAAGAAGGTGGCCTTTCTGGCCTGGAGTCTAAGAGTAAAAAATGTTAAAGCAAAAAGGAGGGAAATGAATATCTGGGTGCTAACCGAAAGGATGCAGTTTGCCCATGGCTTCAGTGATGCCAAAAGGGTGAGCTAAGAAAACACACTGCGTTCTCTGATGAAATCCCTGATCCTCATTGAAAAGAATGCTTCGGAGCTTACTAGTCTCTAGCAGTTAGGTCTACCAGGTCCAAGCAATCTCCAGCTCTTATCTGTCATAACTCATTCCTAAACACTAAAACCCTTGAGGCGTTCTTTTTTTTTTTTTTTTAATGGATAAAAAAAGAGCCGCAGTTGACGCTACACAAAAGTTGCCCATGAAATCCTTGGGTCATCCTTGTTTTGATTTTTGTGTATTTGTATTCCTCTTGGTATGGATGGCATGAACTTTTCAATTTGCAAAAAGATTTAATCAACAGTAAATGTTTTGAATCAGATTAATACACAAATACTTTAAGAGCTATGTATTTATTCTGTCCTGCTCGGTACGTTTCTTCTTGTTTCTGAAGGGCAATGCAAAGCCAGAGATGCTCTAATGAATTCTTTGAAACAGGCAGGTGTGTTAAGGGTTAATAGTGATGAATGTTTATCTTAAAAATCTCAGGGTCTTCCTCAGAATTTTCCCCCTTCTCCTTGATACATCAAAAGTGGGAAATTATCTATGAGACTATTTGTCTGTGTTTTCAGGACAGCACATTTACATACGAGGCAATCAATATAAGCAAGCCCACGTCTTCCAAGAATCCTTAATTACACGTCTAAGAATGCATATGTATTGACATGTAATACTTGTGTTTCTGCAGAGTCCCCTCCACCCTTTTGAGTTGACATGTGCTAAGACTCTCTGAAAGCAGTAAAATCAAGAGTGTAACAGGCAAATGTACGAGTTGTTAAATGTGATGGCAAAATAAAAAAAAAATTTTAAGCTTCAGTCAGTACGATCAGTAAAATAAAAAAAATTAAAAAAATAAAAAGACAGCCGGCAAACTGTCTATCATGTGATGAAATTTGACAGTAGGGATTATGGCTTTGATGGACCAGAACAGCTAATAGAAGAAGCTGACATTTTTGAAACCCTGCTAATTAAGGGTTCCTTCCTTAATATTAAAATAAAGTCTTTGTCTGGGTTTTATGGTTGGAGAATCAGGTGTTTTCATTAATATATGCCAGTCAGTCTTAATAAGCTTGGAGGGCAGAGGAAGTTATTATTGAGTGACCTTCTACAAAATAAGCATGTTGCTAAGGGCTCTAACCCTGCCCCGTTCAGACTGATGAATCTCATTTCCAATGCAAAAGCTTCACAAGAAATCCAAGTATTCTCTGTGCAATCACGGAAAATAATCCTTGTGTCTCTTGTAATGTCCAGAATTGCCACTTACTACACTACTACTGTACAATGAATATTACAATACATATTATTTTTCTAGCACAATTGTCTACATTTCTGAATTGCCCAGAAGAGAAAAATTTATTGTGAAGACACTTGTATTGAAAAGTCAGCTCATTTTAATACTTTTCAAATAGTCATCTACTCTGTTCATGAATTATAATGCTTAGAATACATCTGACAATACTAGCTTTGAAAAAGAGATATGTCTATATTATTATATATTCATTTTCAAATCGATTTCAAACAGATTTTACACCATTCATTGAAATTCATTGAAATGATAAATTCACAGTTGGATTTTGATTGACTCTTAATCCAATTTCACTTTTGATAAGTTTTCACCCCTCTGTTCCCACCCACCCCCAACCTTTCTCAACCAAGATATTTTTTGTTCTTCTGTTGGTTTTTTAACACAAAACTGAGGGGATGTGGTGAAACTGATGGGGTATGGTATTGAAGGTTTTGGTGACTATATGGAAAGCTTGTCAATGGATTGGCAAATTGAGTTAAGGTCAGTAAAGCGCCACACCACAGGGGATTTCTCTGGCTAATTTCCAATGTACTGGTGCCTACCTTCTGAAAGTCATGTTTATTACAACTGGCTGCTGATTCACAACCTAGAGCAAATCTCTGAAAGAGTTTTTCAGTTACTGAGTCATTACCACCATCTCTAGATGACATGCAAGTGTGCATGGAGGGTTTGTGGTGCTGGGGTTTTGTGGTTGCCCAGCATTAGCTACCTTCTCCTCACCTTGAGTTCTTTCTGCCTGTCCTAGGAAGAGAAGTTGGGTAACAACTCTGTTGCTGGATGCAAGGTCAGGTAGAAAGACAACAAACCTACTAAAGTCTCTTTGGAGAAGGAAGGAGCTAGATTAAAAATTGCAGCATGCACCATGGGTTTGGTGCTCACCCATGGGAAACAAAAAACCATCCAAGTGAGATGAGAGTCTTAGATCCAGGGCTTCAATATGTGGGGCAAGTAGTTAATTCAAAGTGTGGCAATTATCTCCGCCTACATCTACGGGAAAAAAATAGTCTCTGAGACACAGGCCTGTGAAGAAAAACAGGATATGACTTTTCTTGTAAGTGATTTATTAAAACTGTTCTTCACTGTTTTAAAAGTATTTAAAAAGTATTTTAAAATATTTAATGAACACTATCATAGATCCATCTCCTTAGGGCCAAAATGAATCACCTAGTGTTTATTGAGCCTCTACCCAATGCCTTCCCAATGACCTAGGTTTCACCTAAGAATAGTGCAGCACGATACCCCTGCCCTATAAGCTCCAGTGTAGTTAGAACGCTGTTGTGTCTTGGATTGCCCCCATCTTTTCAGCAAAGCCACCTGTCCCTTCTCATTCTCTCTGTGTGAAGCCAGCATGGGAGTTGCTCTCCCAGACACTTTGGGTTCACGGCCACCTCTGGACCCATCCACACCAGGGCTCCTAACCAAAATGTGGAGAGAGCAAATGATTGATAAATATTTGGTTGACTAAAGTCTTTTAAATAGTAGATTAAATCTAAAAATTCAGGCCTTTTATTCCAAAGCCGTTCCTCTATTTCTTTTTTTTTTCCTTGCACCTCTCCCCTTTAATATCATCTTCATGGTATCCTTCTACTTCCTGTTCTGCTACTCCAGGGATTCTATGGTTCTAGGGCAGCACTGTCCAATAGAAGTATATTGCAAACTATGTATGGAATTTTAAATTTTCTAGTAGCCACATCATAAAAGTTAAACACAAACAAGTACGATTAATTTTAATAATATGATACTATATTTTCTTCTAACATACCCAAAATATTATTTTAATGTATAATCAATATGATATTTTGCATTCTTTTACTTATCGTACTAAGTCTGAAACCTGGTGTGATTTTCCACCTACAGCACATTCTAATTCAGACTAGCCCCATTCCAGGTGCTCAGTAACCACCTGTGGCCACTATATTAGACAGCACGGCTTTAGAGAATATTTATGGTTAAAGTGCTGGGGTGTCCGAACCCCAGACATACAATGCCAAATTAGATGACTGTTATCAGAGTATTTTTCTGGTGAGACAGAACATAGAATTTATCAGATTTCCAAAAGGGCTGTTCTTCCCACTACCACCAGACTCCCGCCCCCAGTATCTTAAGAAACACAGCCTTGCTTTTAGCCTCTGGAACGACTCTGTCTTTTGGCTCATTTTCTCTACTTGCCAGTTCTATTTACACTCCCTATTCTAAGAAGACTCTCAGACTGTTATTAAACAGTTGTGAATTTAACTTATTCCTTTAAAATAGCACCTAGAGAGTGCTCAGAGTATTGACTTGCTTCATAGTAAAGAACCTCAAAGGGCTTCCCTGGTGGCACAGTGGTTGAGAGTCTGCCTGCCGATGCAGGGGACACGGGTTCGTGCCCCGGTCCGGAAAGAAACCACGTGCTGTGGAGCGGCTAGGCCTTGAGCCATGGCCGCTGAGCCTGCGCGTCCGGAGCCTGTGCTCCGCAACGGGAGAGGCCACAACAGTGAGAGGCCCACGTACCGCAAAAAAAACCCCACAAAAACAAAAACAAACAAACAAAAAAAGAACCTCAAATACTACCACAGCTGGTAGTTATAACAGCCAAAATAAAAGAGGAGTGTATTCGCCTTTCTACTTATGGTAATTCACTAGGAATAAGTTAGACACTAGACCCACCGTGCCCACATGGCATTCAGGAACTTCCCAAGATGTGCTAAAACATATCAACAGGGAAGGTTCTGGAAGGGTCAGCAATTGCTCACAGCACAGAGAATTTTATTCCTCCTTGTTCTCTTCATTGGGTTATTAACTCCAAAATTAATTTCTTGACATGGGCCAACCACCCACTTTCTACAGTGGCTAAAATATTTTTGTACAGCTTGTGATTTTCTCGGATGAGACTTTTCAAGACCCTTCACGGGATGTGGAGGAGGAGAGCCATTTGTTTCAAATACGGAAACTATGGCGTTCACAGAGTGCTTCAATCTGAAAAAACAAGATGTCAGCTGAACACGATCCTTCTTTTATTTTGCTTTCCCTTAAACATAAATTTCTCTTGAGGTGTACAATTGCAGTATCTTTGTTAAGCTTTTCTCGTTTTGCTGGTTTTTGTTTTTCTCTCAACAGCATCGCTTAAACCTTGTGACTTAGCTCCTGGTGAGGGTTGGTGTTTCTCATCTTCCATCATAGGATAGCCCCTTTAAAAACTATCAGGAATGATTAATTGTATTATTTGTGTGCATTTTATCAATTACTATTATTTGTGTATAGTAGTATTTGTGTGCATTAAACCCCCAAGTTTTAGTCGTATAAACCATATTGTTTTAGCGTGACTAGAAAAAAATTAACCTGTGTAACTTTCAAAAAACAAATGGAAAAGTCAGCCCCATAATTATTATTGTTTTCTGATCCATTTACCTTTATTTAAAATAAAAGGACTGTTCAGAATCAGGGAAAGATTTAAATTTCAATTTAAACTTACAAGCATTTTCTACTTTTTCTTGTTTCCATGACCAAAAAAAGGAAGACAAAATTCACTATGAGAATAACAAAAACAATTAAACAAAAATTGAGATATATTGATACTGAAGCCTAGCTATGCATAACATGCATCTCAGTGTGTATCCAGTTTTAAATGACAAATACTGAACCATGTAAAATTTGAGAATAATGGATTAACTATGCCAGTATCAAGTATTTTATGTTGATTGGTCTCCTTACCACCAACGTAATGAAGATGCTTTGAAAGTGAGATCTTACTATTCGTTTGATCTTCAGAAAAGGGAGATTTGACTTCAGTTATCTTTAAGATTGTTAATGCTTCTTTCTTGGCATCGTTTCACTTTTTACTATGATGTAACCTCCAATTGCATCCTTTTTTCCTTCCCAGCACTGTGATAAATACTAAAAAGTTGGCCTTTCCTGCCCTACAGACTACTTTAAAACTTGAAAACTGTAGGAAACTTGTAAAGCAAGGTTTTAAAATGTCTTGATTGAGTCACTTTCACAAATCCCTGGGCTCATTATGTAATGCCCGCTCAGTATTACAGAATTCTGTAAGTTCTTCTTTTACCTGGTGTCTCTTAATGAAAGGAAAAGAATATTGACATATTAGAACTATTCCAAAACCACTGATTCTGTAACGTGGGGTGATGGAGAAATATCTAAACCATTGTTTACAAGAAAAAATGAAATTTTGCAAATAATTTATTTCCTCAACAGAAAAAAATTGGGATGGGGAATACTTCAAACTCTGGATCTGTTTTGTACACAGGCTATTTCTAGCAGTACTTAAATATGCTCAACTGGATCCTGAGTCTCTATAGTGATCCGTCTAACACTTTTGAAAATGTAGCAATCAGTGTTGATTATTGCTTGATCAATTCAACTATTGGTAATGATAGTCATAGAGGCAGACCTGTTCCAAGTAACCACCCGTACGTTTGAATCAGTCTCTGCCATTTGTTCTTTATTTCCTCTTTTGTTCCATTTCTTCAACAGCCTGCCTTTTCCTTTTTCCTCTCTGAGAACTAAGAAATCCACTGGAATTATCTTCTGACACTTCTTAATCAAAGTTCAGAACTGGTTATGCAGTACTCTCTTTGGATACCGAGGTTGCAAATTCTCAAGTCGGGCACTCCAAGGGTTATAGAGAAGCATACAAAAAACAAAATAAGTACTTGGCCTCCCCGATTCCCAAAGGAGTTGAAATGTTTATTTCTGAAGATAAAATAAACACATGGTATGGTATCTTTTAGCTCAAATTCTTCTAAAGGAAGGCTCTGTTAACATATCTGTGAGAAGAGAGTGGATTCATTTCTTATTTGATGACATTGGAAGGATTTTTCATTCTACCTCATCGTTCTGATATAGAACCTTTCTTTCTTCTTGTTCTACTAATTTATACACGTATTTCTGTAACAGACCCGATGCTTTTATGCATTTTTCTTCAGATAAGTCAGCAAATACATAGAATGAGACAGAGCAGTAAAGAACATCAAGTTTCTGTCAAAACAGTTCATAAATATTCAGTAGAGTTCTGCAATACATAGGAAGTTATGAAGATGGCATTAAGATACCAGTAAATCCTAAGAAAACCTGTGCTAATCAAGCTATCACATCTTATTATATTTTATTCTTTTATCACTTTATTATCTCTCAATAATATAAATGTGACCCCCCACCCCCCAAAAAAACCCCTACAAATCCTAATCTGCCGTGGCGAGATAGAATTTCCATCTTATCCTGGGTCAGGATTTTCTAACCGTGATCTCACAGTCTCTTGGTAGATCTGAAAGCCTAACCTGGCAGTTAGGTTTCCAAACCACTCGCCACTAACGCAGTCCTCTCTCAGGCATGACCTTCTATTCAAATACTGCAGGCATTCCCTGTGGGAACGGGGCCTGGCTGCAAAAGGAGTCCTGAAAAAGGGCTTAACTAGTAGCACCCCCAAGTCCCCTCAGTAATCTAGTGCCCTCCAGAAATCTACAAAAACCCAGCGTCTTCCAAAAGGTTTAAGAAATTCCACCTTAAATGGCAGGTTTGAATGACCTTCTTTACGTGCTAAAAATGAACTTTGTATTATTCCTAAGACTGAAAATATATTGAAAGAAAGAAAGAAACAGGTTTTATCATCTTGCTTTATAAAAGTATCCATCCTCTTTAAGTTATTCCAATATAGAGACGACTAGCAACATTGCTGCCTGTTCCTCATTTGTAGCAAACTCTTTCAATCAAAGGAGCACTGAATTCAATGATTTGCACTCCTGGTACACTGCTGTAGTTAAAAAGTATTTGCTCACCACAGGAGGCCAAGCAAAGGCTATTGACATGCTTGCTTGATGTATGAAAAGACAAATTAGTCCCCTATCCTATCTACCAGCAGGGTACAATGACCGGACATGGAAAAGTCAACTCAAACCACTGAATGATATATTTACATTTTTTTCCAGGAAACTTCAGTGTTACCAAATCAACTGTGTCAAGTGTTCAACTTGCATGCAAGCTAATAGAATGTGAGATAAATTTGAGGAAGGCCAGGTGGTTTAGTTGACTGCGTGGGATGGCACTAGTGGCTATGGTTTCTCCTGGAGGAATCTTGGTAGCTTTGAGTGGGGAAAGGCAGAGAGAAAGGAGTTGAAACAAAATGCTGTTTCTGGTTACGACTGCTTATTACTCATTGCCTGTCTCCGGCCCCTTATACACTCTCAGCTGTTTTCTAGCACTAAGCAATAAGGGAGAGGAATTTTTATTTTAGAGTCACTCAGCTTCAGTAAAGGTAGACCAAGTGAGCATGGTTGGAAACAGTCATGCTTTTCCTTCTTGTGCTAGGGAAACAATTCAAATTCCCATGGGTCTGTTCCGTAAATTTAATAAACAGAACATGTTAATTTTTTTTTTTTTTTTTGCGGTACACGGGCCTCTCACCGTTGTGGCCTCTCCCGTTGCGGAGCACAGGCTCCGGACACACAGGCTCAGCGGCCATGGCTCACGGGCCCAGCCGCTCCACGGCATGTGGGATCTTCCCGGACTGGGGCACGAACCCGTGTCCCCTGCATTGGCAGGCGGACTCTCAACCACTGCGCCACCAGGGAAGCCCTGTTAATTTTTTAAAATTACCATATAAAGTGATTGAGTTTGGTTCTCACATGTGCCTTGTTATATAATTTGCACTAACCAGAAGAACACAATATTAAGGGGAAGAAATGCTGTACCTTTCCGTTATGTAGATCATAATTGTAGATCAAAGATAGGACCAATAATCAATATAAAATGAAAATTCTCTAAATTTCTACTGTCAGTGATTTGAAGGGATAGTTAAGAAATAATAATTTGGGGGCTTCTCTGATGGTGCAGTGGTTAAGAATCCACCTGCCAGTGCAGGTGAGACGTGTTCGAGCCCTGGTCCGGGAAGATCACACATGCGACGGAGCAAGTAAGCCCGTGCGCCACAGCTACTGAGCCCGCGAGCCACAACTACCAAGCCTGCATGCCATAGCTACTGAAGCCCGCAGGCCTAGAGCCCGTGCTCCTCAACAAGAGAAGCCACCGCAATGAGAAGCCCGCGCACCACAACAAAGAGTAGCCCCCGCTCACCGCAACTAGAGAAAGCCCGCGCGCAGCAATGAAGACCCAATGCAGCCCAAAATAAAGAAATAAATTTATTTAAAAAAAAGAAAGAATCATTTTATGAAACTTTGTGAAAATTCAGTTAATGAACAAATGAACTAGCAAACTAACCACAGTTTTGTCATAGATGGGGGAAAAAGTTATAAAAGATAGCTATATTATCTTTCAAAGTTCCTTGTAAAACCTGCTCTTTCTCAGCATTTATAAAATCCTCTGCTCAGTTAAACTCAGTTGGTTTCTATATAAGAAGTTATAGCTCTCAATGCATATGGCAAATACTTCTTGGGAATGAGGATATTGTTATGGTGCTATATTGTAACTCATTTTAGAGTAGTAAATAATGTTATAATAATAATAATACCAGAAATAATAAAAGGAACCAACCTAAACTTGTCCAAATCAAGCACAGATAAAGCAGATTTTTTAAGCCTAAATATCCATCTTTTATTCATTCAACAAACATTTGTGATAGACCTCCTATGTACAAGACACTAGTCCTAGTTCTCAGTGGGCAAAGATTTTGAAGAGTTGCTAACTGGAGATTTGAGGGTACCTAATTAACTATAGTAATATAGGATTGAAACTCTATATATTTTTTCTACTTCAAGCTCACATGAAGCAATGTCTACTCATCAAGTAAAAAATCCCTGGTCTTGGGCTTCCCAGGTGGCGCACTGGTTGAGAGTCCGCCTGCCGATGCAGGGGACGCGGGTTCGTGCCCCGGTCCGGGAAGATCCCGCATGCCGCAGAGCGGCTGGGCCCGTGAGCCATGGCCGCTGAGCCTGCGCGTCTGGAGCCTGTGCTCCGCAACGGGAGAGGCCACGACAGTGAGAGGCCCGCGTACCACAAAAAAAAAAAAAAAAAAAAATCCCTGGTCTTAGTTTCTGCAGTCTATTTTGAGGCACAGAATTTAGTGGCAGGTGAGTTCCAAGTCCATCTTACCTAGGCAGTCTTCGTAGGAGAGAGAAGCAAATCACATAAGGGTTTAGTGAGAAAAGAGAGTTAGCCAATAGGGCTTACAGTCTTACTTCTACCACTAAACACCTGGGTAAACTTGAACAAGCATTTTAACTTCTCAGAACTGTGACGTTTTCACCTATTAAATAAGGGGGGTATTAATGGATGTTTTTCAGGTCTCTTCCAGCTCTAAAATCTAATTAAATGAAGTGAAAACACTATGAGAAATGTTGAAAGTGATAGATAATGTGGTGATGATGATGATGACTCAAGGCCTGTGTATAAGTAGACTTCTGTCTACCCCCATATCTGTTTCAGTTTAGTACACCTGCTTTCGTGCCTTCTTTTGGCCCAAGAGTACATGGCAAAGCATCCTTAGCCCAGGGGATTGCCAGGCTGCCTGCCCTCAGCCTCCTCCCTCCATGGTGCCCAATGTTCTCTCCTGAATAAAAGTGAAGCCACAGGACAGAGGAGTTCAGATGTCCCTGCTCAGCCTCCCTGACTGCAAAGGTGCTACCAGAGAAGTGGTAGGTTGAGTCAAGCAGACTTTAACCAAATACTGGCCTTTTCTATACTCATATTCTTGTTCTGTAAAATCGGGGTCATCATACCAGTTCAAAAGATGGTTATGAGGATTAATCAAAGAAAGCATGAGAAGTATGTATACATAGAGGTAGTAGCTGATAATACTGTTATTGCTGTAGTCAAGGCTCAGAGCATGCATCGCTTCTGCTGTACCCACTGCTAATTAAACAGATGTTCCAAAGAGACCATGCAAACCCTAAGGATTCCTCACCAAAGCTACACAGGAATATACATGCCTGTCATCCATTCTTATCCACCAAAGAGCAGCGACAATAGTGCTTATTTCTCACAAGGCAATTTCCTCTGCATGGTTTCACTGGATTTTCGAAATTAGGCTGTGAGGCACGTAAAGCAAGTCTTGTTTCCATCCCAGCGCTCAGGCCACTGCGTTGCACCATTCCAAAGTGTGGCGCTCCACGGGGTGCCATTCATGTAGAATACAATGTGAGCGGTACCCCCCAGGGTCCTGCAGAGCAGCGCTACTGCCACTTTCAGAATAGGAAACAAGCTCAGAGAGGTTAAATGAATTGTCCAAGGTCATACAGCAGAGGAGGAAAAGATTCTGATCTCCAAGTCAGTTTATAACTCCAGCTATTCTGTGCTTTCCCCTACGCTGTGTGACCTTTATTACAGTACATACATGAAGACTATGACAGGGTCAAATTCCAGGATACCCCAAAGCCTAATATGGGATGGAGAGGTTGGCACTGAGAATTTGACCCTGTCCCAGTCCTCAAGAGACTGAAGGACAAAGTCCTCCCCGTGTCATAGTGTGATGTGGCCCATTGCGACTCAGTCTTGCTCTAGACGCCCTATACACTCAGGACATCATTTTGTGGAGAGGAAGCGCCTGCACATCTAAGTAAGTCAGGCTGTGGAGACAGTGGCCTGCTCCTCCTCACCGTATGACTGGCTTACATGAATATTCAAGAACCAACACCCCTACAAAATCGATTGTATCTCCCACCTGTGTTGTCATCTTATCACAATCTGTGCTGTGTGCCAAAGGGCACATTGCAGTGTTAAAGAAAGACTCGGAGTTTGAGAAAAGTGACAGAAATAGTTATTAAAGTGCTGCAACGGGGCTTCCCTGGTGGCGCAGTGGTTGAGAGTCCGCCTGCCGATGCAGGGGACGCAGGTTGCTGTGTGAAGTGCTTAGAGGCAAGGCACACATTAAAGGGATTATTTCCATGTAATCCCTCCCTCCCAGAGGGTAGGAACCCATCACTTATGAATCCTGATTTACGTACGCTCTGTAACAATATCAAACGGAGGAAATAGTTATTGTGAAATTATAGAGTCAGTAGTTGGGTAATACAGGAGAGCGTAATTTAATAGCAACGAGAAAGTACCTCATTTTCAGTGAAAGGTATGCAAGCCTTTCTCAGGAATAGCTATTAACCAAACTGAATTTAGCCTCCCATTTTTTGGCCTCTACCTCTGTTAATTGATAGATGCTGAAGATGTGTTGACTGTTAAGAGTTTAATCAAATGGTGTCTGGGAGTCGATGTGATCATTTTACCAGGACGTGGAGTTCTGGGGATAATAATTGCTCTGAGTATTCCACTCACTGTGACAGTATGCCCACCACCAGCCTTCCTTCTTGGCAGGAAAATGAGTGCAGGCAGTCGGGTGGAATTTGGAGGGACGCTGCAAATTACACAGGAAAGGCAGGTGAGGTAGGAAGCGGTTCTAGGTAAATATCCACCAAGAAACTTGTGACAGTCTGAACTTCTGGCAGTTTCTGTAGCACATCATAGCTGGCCTGAGACCATTAAACTCCAGAGGAATGGGAAAGCCATTAGTGACCCGGGAAAGAGCTTTTTCTTGTTCTGTTGCTAACACATCTCTCCCTGCCATTGTACCTGTAACCCAACTACATTATTTTAGGACCATGATTGCTATTCTTGGAAGGAGGTAAGAGTTATAGCATCAGAGGAGTACAGAGGTAAGGCCAGTCCTTACGAGTGTCTTCTGCCCCTCAGACAGCACATGCCCCAGACACGGGCCACGCCTGACAGCATTGCAAAAGGCAGTGCTTCCATTCCAGGCTGGCCCTCTTCTGATATTTGATATTCATTCTCTACCTTTAGCGTCAGCCTAATACAAAGAGTATACAAAATAAAACATTTTTTAAAGCCCTCAAGGAGGTTTGTACCATGTATTTTATTAGATTGAAGGCAAAACAAGCTGATACCAGCAGAAAAAAAATGGCTGCTTCAGACCCCAGCTGACCTCTTTTGCATGGAAAATTCTCCATATGATTACGGAGCTAATGAGTAATATTTAATGAAAACATTATGCCTTTGCATATATTTGTAAGCAGCACTTCTTCCATTTAAATTTACATAGAAATAAGCTGATATGTATAAATACACATCCTGGAAATCTGTGTATTTTAAGGAAAATCCTCCTCCGCTATCTCTGGTTGTTTCTATACAAAGCTCAAACTTCTCAATAAGCAAACTGTAGAATTCAGTCAATCATCCGGTTGACACCAAACATGCGAGAATTTCATGATGCGTGGATAAAACAGCTGAACTCAGGCAGATGCATCCACATTTCACAGAGTGGTTTGGCTTTATGCAAACAACAGTGAATGAGAAAAAAACTGGGCTAAACAATTGCTAAATAAATACATGTGGGAAAAAAAAACTTTCTCTTTCAATTTCAAGAATCCTTAAGCGTGTGAGGATAAAGACTAAGGACCAGGATTGTTTCCGGAGGCTTCATAGATTTCCTTTTCTGTTCAGAAGCTGAATCGCAGTGGGGCTAAATTTTTTTTTTTAACATCTTTATTGGAGTATAATTGCTTTACAATGGTGTGTTAGTTTCTGCTTTATAACAAAGTGAGTCCGCTATACATATACATATATCCCCATATCTCCTCCCTCTTGCGTCTCCCTCCCACACTCCCTATCCCACCCCTCTAGGTGGTCACAAAGCACCGAGCTGATCTCCCTGTGCTATGTGGCTGCTTCCCACCAGCTATCTATTTTACGTTTGGTAGTGTATATCTGTCCATGCCACTCTCTCACTTCGTCCCAGCTTCCCCTTCCCCCTCCCCGTGTCCTCAAGTCCATGCTCCAGTAGGTAAATTTGAAAATGAAAGCCTGTGACAACTTTCTTTCCCACTCTTCTTTCTCTTCGTCCTCTAGGTGGAGCTGACAGGCAGCAGCGTCTTTGACTATGTCCACCCCGGGGACCACGTGGAGATGGCAGAGCAGCTGGGCATGAAGCTCCCGCCCGGGCGGGGTCTCCTCTCGCAGGGCACCGCTGAAGATGCAGCCAGCTCAGCATCTTCCTCTTCCCAGTCAGAAACCCCAGAGCCAGGTGGGACTTGCAATTCCAACATGTGGGTTGGTGGGCAGGACCTTTGCCAATGATTGCGCTTGAGTTGCCAGTGTGAAGAGACTATAAATAGGTCTAATGGTATTTAACAATTCCATGCAGCTTTCTGTCCTGGGCAGTAATTAAGTAAGGAAGAGATTTGAAAATAAGAAGACATTTTAATAAGTATAATCCAGAGATCTGATTTCAGGTGAACAATACATACAGCATGTACCCATTCCTTTAGTTTCTCTTTCAAATTAATGGAGGGAAAAGGTTCAGATTTGGAAAGCCGTCTGCCTTTCATTGTTACCACGGCTAAATGTAATGCATTTATTTATTATTCAGCAAAATTGATGGCAGAGACTTTTTGAATATTAGCTTGTGGAGAATTAAAAGTATTAGGGGCGTGCAGAAATCTTGGTGTTTTTTTTTTTTTTTCAGCATCAGAAGGTACTTGAAAGATGTGAACAGATAAATTAAGGCTAAAAAGAAAACAGAAATGGCTACATTTTAAACTGCCTTTCCACCCTCAGTATTTAATTAGATCAATTGTATAGAGGAATGAACAGAGGTGACATTCCTCATTGGGATTCCTTCCAGGACTCTTATAGACTTTGCATTCAGAATGTTCCCATTTTCATTGTGTTGTACTGATGATAATTTAAGTATTAGGGGAAAATCCATTTATAAATTAAACAAAATGACTTGATATCCATCAGTCCCCTAGTTCATCAAGCTGTTCAAACACGGGGAAGATTGGCTGGTCGGCCTGGGTCTTCCGAGAGCGCTGGTAATTAGATCTGCGAAGGATTTATTCTTTGCTGATTGGGGCTTTAAATTAATTGAAGTTCCACATTTGTGGTTTTGTCCTTTTTGTACTTTTTTAGAGGAGATATTTCATATTCTTGTGTGGTGGAGTGCTTGGCCAAGCAGCAGTGGTTTAAATGTTAATTTTTCTCATGAGAAGTTTAAGATTTTTAATGAATCAAGGCCTGATTTGAAGTGCAAAGTTTTATTTGCTTACTTGGGAAATTATTTTTGCCCTCTAAAGACGTTTGTACTTTACTTGATATGTTGTTTTAAAACAGATTCGCAGCACAAAAGCATTTTGTGAAAGAGAAATGGAAAAAAAAAAACCCAAAACCTATCTTAAGGTTAATGTTAAAATAACTCTACATACTTCCAAGAAAATAATTTGGTCTGCTTAGAAATAATCACAGCGTGTTTGCACACACAGAAGGGCAAAAACATATTTGCCTCTATTGGAAATATTTTAATTCCTTCTAGAATCAATCCATGTTTCCCCATTTAAGTTAACTGCAGCTTCCAGGGCATTATTTTGTAGCATTGGCGGGGTGAGGGGGGGAGCATCCTTCTCCAGTGAACCCCATGCATGAGAAAAGAGTATTTAAGACTACTCTTTACCATTTAAAGATGAAAATAATTTCGTTCCAAGAGGTCAGGGGAGTCATATATCCTTATAGCATAGCTCACTGACTTCACTGAATAGACGCATCAGTGAGATCACTGGACCTGCTTTTTAGTCAATAGAATGTTTATATTTGGGCATATTTGAGAAGAAACACATGAAAATAGTTTTCTACTCCGTTCTGGAGTTGGACTGGGAAACGGGACTGCTCATGACTCTTAAACACTCAGTGCATAAGAAATCAAGTTTATAAACCTCGGTATGAACTAAGACCTTGGAAAAGTGGACTTTGTTTCCCTGAATCACAAACCCACAAGTTAAGAAGAATCTTCGACAATCCTTTAATCCAACCTCCAATTTATGCAACCATCCCTTTACAGCAAAACCAACAGATGCCCTTCCAATCTCTGCTGGCACTCATTCCTAACAGGAAGCTAAGGAACATACAGGGCTTCCCACCCCATTGGTGAGCAGCTCTGATAGAAAGTTATGCCTAATATGGAGCCGGAACCTACTTTGCTGCATCTTCTCCCCCACTGATCGGAGGTCTGCCCTGTGGGACAACATTTCAGATTTACTCTTCCCTCCCCATCACAGCTTCTCAAATATATGAAGTCAGATTCACCAAATTCTTCCTCCCTCCTTCCTTCTCCTTTTCACATCAAACGACCCTCATTCCACAACCATTATTCAATGGCATGTTGCTAAGACCGTCACCATCCTAGCCACCCTCACCTGCCTGTGCTTCCATTTGTTGGTGACCCTCTAAAAATAGTGTTCTGAGAGCTGAGTGCAGCCTCTACATGTATTGTGACTAGTACAAAGCAGAGGGACTGCCACCTTTCTTGGTTTAGGCTACTATACTCATGTTATGCAGCCCATGATTGAAGTAGGTCCTCTTGGCAGCCAGGTCCCACTGTTGATTCATATTGAACTTGATGTTTCCCCCAAACACATGTTAAGGGTGACTTGTACCTTGGAAGAGAAAAAAAAATCCACAGCCTATAAACCAGTTCTACTGGGATATCCTAAACTAGAGTCAAATCAACCCATTTAAGATTAAATATAAAAACTCTAATAGGGATTCCCTGGTGGTGCAGTGGTTGAGAGTCCGCCTGCCGATGCAGGGGACACAGGTTCGTGCCCCGGTCTGGGAAGATCCCACGTGCCATGGAGTGGCTGGGCCCGTGAGCCATGGCCGCTGAGCCTGTGCGTCCGGAGCCTGTGCTCCGCAACGGGAGAGGCCACAGCAGTGAGAGGCCCGCGTACCGCAAAAAAAAACACACAAAAAATAAAAAACTCTGATAAATCCCATGCCTTCCATGAAGCACCAGGGTGTGCTCAGTTCCACTTAGCATCCTTTAATTCTAGTTATCAGAGAAAGAAGATACCTCCTTTATACAAGGACACTTCATTTATCCGTGAAGTATGATTGAAAATTTACTTGGGTTTCTTTCCCGTTTTCCTGGCCTTCCTTGAGCCATCCTAACTAGTAAAATGGAAAACCCTGCTTTGCACATTCCTTAACAACTTGGGCTCGTTAGCAACAATCGCATTAGGAAGTGTCTCTTGTTGGAGAGTGTATTTCTCACCATTAGAGAATGTTAAACTGGCTTTGCCTTAAAATTCTGTAGTGTTAGTTATTTGCAATCTTTGGCTTAAAAAGGCAATTAGATTGACTGCTCAAATACTGAAAGGCAGTGTAGGATGCTACCTTTAACTAAATATCTTCACTAATGCAGATCATTGCTCCAGGGGAATTACTTTAAAAGTTCATGTCAGGCACTACATCCCAAAGCTGCTTATGTTTCTTAAAAGCTGAAAGAACTTTAACAAGATTTTCTAATTCTTAATAACATGAAGGAACATTTTGGAAGACTGTTGTTCACTACATCATAATCTTTTAAACTCTGATAAAACACCGATTCTTGCTTAAAGAGTAGTATAATTTGGTTGGAAAACAGATATCAATATGTGGTGATTATGAAAATGAAGGAACTAGTAGGTATAGAATTTTTCAGGAGCCCTGATGTGTTCAGTGTAGCATTACTAAATGACTGAAATCTAAATAACTTTTGGCATTATAATAAAAGGAAATAAGTGGCTAAACCAGCCTAAGAGGCAGTGATCCTGTGCCATAATAGGAATTCTTTTTCTTCGAACTGCCAGCCCTGTGATTGTCTTGTCTTGAATTAGTCTCAAGATAATGAGAGAGAGAAAAAAAAAAATCTGTTGGCCGGACAGCAAACCCAAATAAATATTTTATATGTATGCACGTTCGTTAATAGTTTAATAAATATATTTCTTTTAGAGAAATTTTCAGGCAGGCATAAGAAAATTAAATGGGTAGCCTACTTTAAAAAGTTAGAAAGTTCTAGAATGCTTCTTTAGGGCTTGATCCAAGCATTTTGGAAGAGACTGCTCTGTGCTGCCCACAGCCTTTTCTCTGCTTCTGTGGGTTCCTGCAAGGTGGTGGGCACAGAACCTCCGGAACACGACATCTGGATGGCTCAGTTTGGTTTTGTGGATCTGCTTATATCTTTTCATCACTCTTAATGATTCTTTAATCTTGGGATTATGAGTGATATCCTTTAAAAAAAATAAATTTCAGGGCTTCCCTGGTGGCGCAGTGGTTAAGAATCTGCCTGCCAATGCAGGGGACACGGGTTTGAGCCCTGGTCCGGGAAGATCCCACATGCTGCAGAGCAATGAAGCCTGTGAGCCACAACTACTGAGCCTGAGCTCTAGAGCCCGTGAGCCACAACTACCGAGCCCACGCATCACAACTACTGAAGGCCGCGCGCCTGGAGCCCGTGCTCCGCAACAAGAGAAGCCGCCGCAATGAAGGGCAGCCCCCGCCCGCCTCAACTAGCAGAAAGCCTGCATGCAGCAACGAAGACCCAACGCAGCCAAAAATTTAAAAAAAAAAAAAAAAAAATCAGTGCCGCATCTTTTATATGCTTAATAAACAGAAGAGCAGCTCTTTCAAGAAATCCCGGAGGTACTTGAAATATCTCCGTATTTTGAAAGCAAAGAGTAATATTCCTTGGGTTAGGTCATCAAATTGTTGTGTTTCACTCCCTCCTTCTCCTTATTAAAACAGCTTGATATTTTCCAATTATAAAATTCATGCCCTTTGTGAAAAATTCAGAGAATGCAGAATACAAAGAATAAAGGCCAACATACCCCCTACCCCAAAATAACCACTGTTCTTATACACTAGATATCCTTCTAGATTTTGTTTCTGTAAATATGTATACAAACATAGTTATGTAGTGGGATTTTCTGTTTGACTAAAATAAAACCATAACATACATGCTTCTGGCAGCCTGCTTTTTCACTTAACCTCACAGGCCACTTTCCCTGTCATGTTTCCTCACTTTAACAGAGAATTTCCTTTCTGTCTCCAGTGGTTTGTTTCCCTCTAGCTAGCAGTCAGCTCCCAGCCATGGGCCACTGTCAGGAGTAACATACCTGGGTCCTGCCTTAGAGGGCATTCAGCCAGGACCAGAGATTCTCGCTGCTTATTGAATGGGCACGAGCTCACGGAGGGAGAAATCGATACTGTAGTGGGGTTTAGACAATTTAGCAAAATGTATGAGACAGTACTTTTGGTGAAGAGTAAGAGTAACTACAGCAAACATGGTTAACCACTGGTTGTCTAAAGTAAAGGTTACTGTGTTTTGTCTAAACTTTCAGCAGATCTCGCCTGTTACGGGACGTTAAGATAACTATTGCACGAGTATGATCTCTATGCTATTATGCCTATTCTGTGTCCTGAATATTTTAAAGGCAAGCAAAACTGAAGCAGTTGAGTACTTGCCTGAATAGAAATAATCTGCATTTTCTACTTATGCCCCCGCGCTCTGGTAAATTTGATCGGCTCCCGATTCTACAGGAACTCAATTCCTCTGCACTCGTTAGACGATTTTCATAATACTAGGTATAATTAAGGGATCAAATGTTTAGGAATAACAATAAAGAATGTAAAAAGTTATCAGAGGATCTGATCAATATTTTATTTCCAAAGTGCTTAGATACGAGATATAATTGTACTTTTATGGGTGAATTATTTACCATCTAGTATAGGGTTGAGGTTCTCTGATTTTTTTTGTTTTTTGTATTGGTTTAAGTTTCCTATCAATGAAGTGAATTTAGAAGTCAGGCAAGGGGGGCTTCCCTGGTGGCGCAGTGGTTGAGAATCTGCCTGCCAATGCAGGGGACCCGGGTTCGAGCCCTGGTCTGGGAAGATCCCACATGCCGCGGAGCAACCAGCCCCGTGAGCCACAATTACTGAGCCTGAGCGTCTGGAGCCTGTGCTCCGCAACAAGAGAGGCCGCGACAGTGAGAGGCCCGTGCACCGCGATGAAGAGTGGCCCCCACTTGCCCCAACTAGAGAAAGCCCACGCACAGAAACGAAGAGCCAACACAGCCATAAATTAATTAATTAATTAATTAATTTTTAAAAAGGCAAAAAAAAAAAAAAGAAGTCAGGCAAGGGAAACCATCTTACTAACCTCACATCCAACCTCAGTCCCCAGACAATGTGACTGTATCTACAGCACTTTCTGCTGTACTGCAAATGTCAAACAGAAGGTGTAATGGATTTAATATTAGCGCTGGCCAAGGTGCTGAGGGAACTGTTAATAATGTCACTCCGGTTATTGATCTGAAGCCTTTAAAAATCAAAGAAAAGTGAGAGATCCCCTACTGGGGAAAGGCACACAGTGACTGTTTTTTATTGCCAATATATTTCTACATATAGAGTGGCAACTTTCTGAAATTATGTTATCACCATTCATCTCTGTGAGATTTTTGGAGTCATTATATGGTAAGATAATATCATGGAGACTGCTCCGCATGCCTAATGCTAGAAGATCAGGCCAAGTACTTTTAGACATAAATAGAGCTTGATAATTTGTGTAGTAACTACCATATTCAAGCTGTCAAATGATACGAGGTTTATTAGCACTAGATTTATTCGTGATGACAATGTTGCACCCACAGGAAGTGTGAAATACGAACTGGATAGTCATGAGGATGAGCTGTCCTCTCCTTTTGCCTTTCTAAAACTCTGAATACAAACCATGCAGGGACTCACTTGAGATAGAAGTGAATTCTGTTCTTACAATTAGTTTACCTTTTCAGGAAACTGGTAATCCTTCAATCTGAAAGGCAGTTTCTGTGCAATGAAATTCCTGCTTTCCATCGCCCCCGACTAATAAATGGAATGAAAATGTATAATTTATGTTGAATGTTTATCAAACTGTAAACACACATTTAATTCCTTTCCATATTCATACAATATAAGCAAAGATAAATCCATCAGATAATGTACCACGGTTATCTCTGATGGATTGAATATGAAATGGATCTCAGCTGTAGTAGAGATCCAGCCAAGTTTACGATTACCCAAAACTGGCCTGACTCCTGTTAGTACCCATGTGCCCATGTATGTGTCAAATCTAATCGTCAGAAAGCAGCCTAACAAAAAGTAATCTTTTCATAACCCAAAGAGGTCATCCTTTACGCGTAAACTGAGCTTTTATCCAAAAATTATATATGCAAAATGATGTATTTCCCTTAGCTATGCCATCGTCATTTGGAAATGAAATAGAAACTATCTTTTGCCACTCCTGAATGAAGATGACGCATACACTCCAGAAACAAGCCAGTACTGTTACAGGGACTGCCTTGCCAAATGCAGAATGCTTCTTTTGCCTCAAAAAAGCTACATTGATGCAGTACCATTTTTTCTTGCAGAAAGTAGGCTTTTCTTAAATGTCTCCTTTATCCCCAGCTAAGCAAAATAACCACCACAGAAGGAAATACATTTCTCCAGTGCTTTCTTCTGTCCAAGGCCTAGGAACACTTAGAACCTTAATTTGTGTTTGCTCACACTTCTGTGTGCTTGTCTGTATATGATGAGAATATTTGCAAAGCAACCTTGTTTGTACTTCTAGGATCTTGCCTAAGGGAGCTAAAGAAAATAAGGAAAAATCCCTCCTCCCCACCAGGCTGTGCTGGCCCAGCATCCCTTCCAGGCCAGCTCCCAGAATGCACAGCTGCAGCACAAGGCATCCTTGAGGGCTTGACACCCTGACCTGTGAAAAATCCGTGTTGGTGACTCAGCTACAGAAGGGCAGCCTCCCTTTTGTTTCCAGAGAAGATGCTGAATGTCAGCCTAGTTCTGTATGCCATTCTGAAACTAACTTTCTTTTCCAAAATTTAGATCACAGTGGTGGCAACTCAAAAATGTGCAACTTTTATCTAAATTAATATAATGGTATTTACAGGGTTGCAAATGGTTTGTTCAGTAATAGAAGCATGGGCCTCTTATCAAAGTACACAATAGGTTCACTCAGTTTATATGTAGGATTTTTTTTTCCCAAACCTTCTATTGAAGGTTTAGAAAATCAATTTTTTAAACCCATTATTTTTAACAGCTGTTTTATATAGCTTGCTAGGTCATAATTTTGACTTTCCTTTCCCTATGGTGATAAGGGGTACATTTCAAAGTTTCTAAAATGAAACCCAAGACAAGTTGTAAATAGATGACCTATTCTTCCCCATTTAAAAAACAGGTGGCTGTCTTTGTCATTGGATATTAACAAATTAAAGATTCTATTTCTATAACTCTTGCCTTGAACAAAGCACAATTTATTTGCTTTTAATACATACGACTGCACAGAAATTTCACCCCTGTCCAAATGACACCATTCTGAATTCTTCATCTGCACTAAACAGCAGACTTACGAAGGATCAGTTACCTGGCATTGACTGAGCTTTGCAGGGTGCACAGATCAAAAGAGGCGGAACTGGCTGGAAACCATTTCCACCCCTGGTGAGCAATTTACTCATGATTGCTCGGGGAAAATACTGGAAATATTGCTTCTGTGTAAAGTTCGCAACTTCCAGTTGTCAGCTCTTTGCCAAGCGGTTATTCCCAAGTGTAGCTTTAGAAGCAAAGCCTACTCAGGCCACGGTGACAATGGTTGGCATTCATATCCTGCTTGGTGTATGCAGAGCACAGAAACCGCTAATTACAGGAGTTAATTCACACCCTATCCCTCTGAGGCAGGTCAGTGTGTTATCCTTATTTTACAGATGGGGGAAAGCGATGGAAATTCTAAGTGGCTTGCTCCAAACCACACAGGTTAGTTTAGCAGCCAAGATTAGCAGAAAGGGTAAAATATTAGGATTGCATAGATGGGAAGCCTAGGAACTAGATGGAGAAAGGAGTTAGGACTCTGATAGGTACAGAACCAGAGGAATTTCCTCTGAGGGGCTTCTGAAGTCCAGAGAGGAACCTAACAATGCCCTCATGCACGTATTTCATCGGGCTCAACCATCTTTTGTTTTTAAATATAGTCCCTCACTGAGGACTAAAATCCTCCATCTAATACTTTCCTCTTCCTTCATCCCTACATTGAAACTCCTTATACCACAATGAGCAGTAGCATCTGAATCAATTATAGGCAAAACTATATAACTCCCCATTAGCTACCTCTCCTGAGCCAGGAGCACAGCCAGAATTGTCTCTGTGTGCTTGGTCTCTGCTCTGCCTTGGCCAGTGCGGGGCCAGGCTGTGTGCAGCTCCTCCAGGCTCTTCCTTTCAGAACAAGTCTCCCAAGGCAAAAGAGATGGAAGAAAAGCAAGAAGACCAATAGGGTTCATTAGGAGGTGGTCGTATCCTCCTGAAGATACCTGCTCATGAAACACAATCATGGTTCCTTGGGACCTGTGGGAAACATCAACCCATCTGTTAGTTAATAAAACTAGTTTGAGAGAGGAAGCACTTGTGTCTTTTCTCTACTTGTTATAAACTAGAGTGAATTTTCTTTCAAGACCCGGACACACCTGATACTCGGGATTGTGTAGACTATTCAGTGACCATTGACTGCATGTCTGTCACATGTCAGACACTAGACAAAGCACTGAAGGAACAAGATGAAGTTCCCTGCCTTCCAGGAGCTGACCATCCTGTGAAGGGGACAGATCACTAATATAATGCAGGAGTGTGACGATGACAATCAAGGCGAGGTGATGTATGATAGGGTAGCATTGTATTATAAGCCACTGCTATTAGCAGTCTTGGCAGAACTATCTCAGGTTTGAAACTTCAACCCTGAAATTAACAGCCCAAGAACATTGCCTCCTTGGGAGCAAGTTGCATTGACATGCCCAGACATACACATACCATGACTGTCAGGGACTTTGATGCATATTGTTAAGGGACTTTTGGTTTTTTGTTTGCTTAATTAGCCTGTAAAAATGCCAGCTACATGATAGGTTCACAGGAATGTGAGTTCTTCTCTACTGATCTTTCTGGCTCTGTAGGAGTGTTCTGAATGGGAAGTACCCCCGAACTGCACCCCTTCCACTTGTACTGCACTGATTTCGCTAACTGTAATTCAGGAAATGCTGGCTTTGGAAAACTGTACTGACTCTCTTAGCTTTTTCTATTCAAAGTAAAACTTGTTGCAAATATTCTAGTATTAATGATGATATTAATAAATAACTTTTATTATGTTTTACCTATATGTTCCAATTACATGAGTAGGCATGTTTTAAGTAATTTATTTCTCAAAATGTCCCTAAATGAAAATTAGAGATGGTAAATGGCTTGCCTCCACACCAGAGTAGACGGTGGCCCTGGGATTTGATCTCAGGCCATGTGTTTTGTTTTCAGCACTTTGCTAGGTGCTTACAGAGGACACAAGAGGTAAAAGTTATGACACCTGCCTTTAGGAAACTGATCATCATCAGTAGAAAGTTTATACACAGTCAACAACCAGAGAAAAAAGAAGCATAACACTGCTGCTGTGCTCAACTGAGACGTAAAATTGGCAAGTGGTGTAATAAATCAGGGAGAGGCTAAATGACCGTAGGTGGCTTTGATGAACAGGGTTGACCTGCATGAAAACCAACCTAAGAGCAAAGAGGCAGAGATGTTCTTCCCGGAGACTCATCTCAAGGAACAAAGTGGGAGTGCGGACACTGCATTTAGGAGGCAGGAAAGAGCCTCAACGAGGCAAAGGTGCATGCTTATCTAGGATGGAGCCAGATCTCGGAGCAGCTGAAGTACCAGAGAAAAGCATCTGAGATGGGAGTGATACGTAGTTCTGAGTATAACTCATTCAACAGAGCAGTGACCCGATGCAAACATTATTTTAACACTTATAAATACAAAATTAAGTTTGAATTTGGAAGGCTCCTTCCTTGAGGGTCATATTATACAACTACCTACGGCCTCCTGAATCCCTATACAACATAACTACTAATATTCATTGAACGGTTGCCAAGTGTCAAGCACTCTGCTAAGCCCGTTATATGCATTACCTCATTCATTCCTCACAAACTACTAGGAAGAAGGTATCATTATTTTTCCCATTGTACAGAAGAAGGAACTGAGAGAAAAATTTCTTTTTAATTTGGAAAAGTCATACAGTTAGTAGCTGGAGAGCCTAGGCTTTAAAGCCAAGCAGCTTGACGCCAGAGTTTCTCTTCGTAATCGTTCCACCAAGCTGCTTCTCAATATATACCTAAAATAGCTGTCCAACCCCTACCTGAGACCACCAGCTGGGGACACTCTCCATCCTTCCTAGGCAGCTCTGACTGTTAGAACAGTCTTCCCGATGTTATGCTGATTCCTGTCTACTGGTAACTTATGTTCACTGGACTTATTCCCTGATCCTTTATTTTTGCAAGAACATGAAGGATGTGTGGAGTAGAGCAGACTAGAAGCAAAGGAAACCATTCAAGAGGCCATTTCTTTAATCGAGAAGCGAGTGAGTAGACCTTGAGAAGAATTATTGCAAAGGAAGAAACGATGATTTGGAACTAAGATAACAGAAAAAGGTAGAAATAGACCTGTGGTCAGTCTTTAGCCAGGAGCTAATGATTAATACTCTAGAAATTATGCATGTCTCAAGCTTTCACATAATTAGGATTGATGGCACCATTTGTCCACTTTCATTTTTTTATCGATTGGTAATAAAATCTGGAAATATTCAAAACTGACAAAATTACATATGCTATTTATCATGAAATATTAAGATGCAAATTTCCTTAGGGTTCAAAGCTGTTCCTCTTTATGGTTGACTAAAGTATCTTGTGCCTTAAGTAAACCGTCTGCTGGCCAGTGCCTCTCACTTGTCAGGGGATGTCTTCTCCACATAAAAACATCAGTAAGAGCCATGGTGAAATTGGTGACATAAAGAATTAAAACTCTACTATCCTGTGTCCAGCCATCTCTTGGTTGACATTGAAGGAGGATTAAAATTATCTGTTAACCCCCCCCAATTACTGTTAGTCAAAATGAGATAGAAATTGATTTGATCGATAATATAAAAGGGAATTTAAAATGTGACCAGTATTTAGGGAAATACTTTCCATTTCAGAAAAGTAATATAAAAGCGTAAAAATAACAAAATTCCAATAGTCTAGATATGAAAAACATTCACTCATTCATTTCTTCACTCATTCAGTCATTATTTCTTTCATGTGCATGGGACAAGCTCTATCTTAGAATCTGAGATATGGTAGTTACTAAAAAGGTCCTTGTTCTCATAGAACATATATTCACATAAACCACCTGACAAAAGGATTTCAGTTGAAAGATTCCATTTCATAAACAAGAGGTAAATCTTTACATCAGACTGTAATGGACCTGTTGGGCCTCCTCTGCTTCTAAAATGCAGAGCTGACACAGATTCTAACCCAGTACTTCCAAAATGCATTCTTTATCATAATTGCCCTGTGCAAGGCTCTTCGTGAAAAGGACCCCCTAGTTAGAGTAGAGGAAAAAGCTTCAGTGCACATCTTCTCATTGATGATCAACAATGAACATGAACTTAGTGAAGATTTGAAATATGTATGATCAGTAAGTCTATTTATTTTGTTTGAACGAGGCTTTCTAGTCTATTTATTGTTTGAACTATAGGAAACTTTTTTTTAGAGAGAAACTCCTACTAACACCCCAGAAACACGTAATGAAGCCCTCGATCTTGTTTCTGCTACCGGAAGCCACTCCTCCCATCCATGCCAGTCTCTTCTTCCAGGGCAGGCATGATCACAGGCTGGCCACTCAGCTCAGAGGGTGAATCATCCAGTTCCTCTGGTCATTCTCCCAATTGTCCCTCCTCAGTCCTCAGGGTACCCTTCAAGCTTTCCTAAAGATGAGCCCCTAGACGAATCTAGTAATTAACTGAAAAGTTGTAAGGCAAGACCTGTCAGTTCCAAGTTTCACAGTTTTTAGAGCAGCCCTGGGTTTTGATTGGCAGGTCTCACATCCCTCTTTCACCCTGTCTTCTCTATTTTTCATTTAGCAGAGCACAAACGTCTCTGGTTTCCCACCCACTAAAGCAATACACTAATAGATTTTGGTGTAAGGGTATGATCATGGCTGCCCAGGGTTCTGTTCATTGCTCCCCTCCCCCGTGATAACCCTAACCAGTTACCACTGGTTGCAGAAACAAAAATGTCAGGATACAAGAACAAGAATGTGAATACAAGAACAAGAATGTTAAGGTGGTGAGACAGGAGACACAGTATGGTGGTGGTAATCAGTTCCTACGTTGTTTTCTCTGATTTGTAGCAATTTAATTCAATTGCACTGCCCATATTATAGATTTTAAAGATCTGCAGTCTGGTTAACTTGCAGGTTACCCGAATAACTGAGAATTGATGACATATGAAGATGACAACCCTAACCCAAATTGCAGGACATTCTCGTGATACTAGTTTCTGCAGCAGTTGCAAATATGTAAGTGCACAGGGTCCTCCTGGCTCTGTGCCTTATCAGAAATTTGACCTTGATCAAGTTAGTTAACTTACATCTGCCTCAGTTTCCCATTGTAAAATTCTGGCCCTCTAGTATATTGAATAGTTTGGAGACTGGGGTAGGAATAATCAATCACCTGTTGGTTTTAACTTCATATGAATTAACATATTAACGTTCCTTATGGTGTCGTTAATACATCTAAAATGCTTAGAACGATAGCATGGAGCATCATAAGTGCTCAGTGAGTGTTGTCATTATTATTCATTCTGTTGAGTTAAGCCTTCCCTTATCGCCAAAGTTATTCCTTACATAAAGTCTGGCCAGGGCTTAGGTGACAAAGTTGGCTCTTGCGCCAACTTGAAAGGCTTGATTTGGGCTTCATTGTCACCATGTTCCCATTCTCTCTCTTAAAGATCCCAGATTCTACATGGATCACAGTACCCACAGATGTGCTTCTGAAAATACACACACGCACACCTGAAACTTAGTCCTTTTGGAAAGGCTCCATTTAAGGGGAAAGATTCTCTTGGAAATAGATATAATTTACCTTCCTCCAGCCTCTCTAATGCACAGATTCTGTTTTGCAGTTTCACTTTTTTTTTTCATACTTGGTTTTCTTAAAGCATAACAGAGGTGCATGATTCTTATTCTCAGAGGTCCATCCCAGTGTTCTGGATTCTGAACAGCAAGATAGGCCTGCTGACTTCCCCTTTTCTAAGGCCAGCTTGGAGTCTGCCCAGGCCCGCTTTGGACTAGACCTCAATGTTGGTCTCCAAGGGTTTGTAGCTTCCAGCCTGGCCTATTAAAATGTGTTCTGCTTATGACCCAAAGATTTAGCTGCTACACAGCATATATGATGTGCTTGCCTGATATCTTCCCTTTTTTAAAATTAATTTTTATTGGCGTATAGTTGATTTACAATGTTGTGTTAGTTTCTGCCGTACAGCAAAGTGAATCAGTTATACATATATCCACTCTTTTATAGATTCTTTCCCCATGTAGGTCATTACAGATTATTGAGCAGAGTTCCCTGTGCTATACAGTAGGTCCTTATGAGTTATATATTTTATATATAGTAGTGTGTATACGTCAATCCCAATCTCCCAGTTTATCCCTCCCCCCACCTTCCCCCTTTGTAACCATAAGTTTGTTTTCTACATCCGTGATTCTATTTCTGTTTTGTAAAAAAGTTTGTTTGTACCGTTTTTTTTTTTTGATTCCACATATAACAAATATCATGTGATATTTGTCTTTTGATATCTCCCCTTCTTATCTAGCTGGGCCATTGCAGCGTGGCCATAGCCACAGCATGGATTATGCTTCACAAAAGACTAAATGACGTCGAATGGGATGTGAGGTCTCTATGACCTACGGCTCCTTTTACTATCAAATCAGCTTTCATGCATCCTCTGGTCTGTGCTGGAGAATAGGGTGGAAGTACCCAGCTATTGATTTGAACTTTAAATGAATCAATTTATTTTGTGTAGGAGGGCTTCCGTTCATCACTAATCTTGAGAACAGAAATGAGTGTAAATCTGGTGGAATGCTCCTATAAAAGAGAGATGCCCAGATGCCCTAGCCAGAGGTCCTATATATGGACTTAAAGAAAGAAACTCATTTCACACAGGCCACCAAACAGTCATGAGATGTTAACAACTTTTAGTCACTGCCAACCTGGACAAAATTCAAGCCAATGACCTATGGGTGAAGGGCTCTATATATCCCATTGCCAATCCCCTGAGCCATCCAGTCGCCCCTGACAAGGTATTTTATCATACCCAGTACAGAGCAGTATGGTAGTCCAGATTCCTATACAATCAGAAAATCTTCTTCTACTATTTAAAATAAAAGGGAGCATTTTAAGAATAAAAGAGAGGCAGAAGACTTAGTTCCTCAAATAAAGGAGCAACTACAAAAAAAAAAAACCTTTGGGAAAAGGCATACACACACATATACATAGCATTGAGCCTTTTTTTAATTCCAATATTTTTTCATCATGTTTACTCCACTGCACATTTGATTCTGCCTCTGGATAGTTAGTAAACTGGCATATCTTGGAGTTCCCATTAAAAAAAGTCATTAGTTTTAGTTTACCGTTTATATAAAACTGATTCGTTAAACCCTTGATGCTTTCTTTCCTAGCTTGTTTTTAAGTGTCATAAATAAATGACTTAAATGTCCCACAAGACAAATGTTCTTTAATCATCTAATGTACTCATTTATCCTAAGCCTTAACCTTACTCCTAAATTAAGTCTGTTGCAAAAACATAACTTCATCTAAAAACACCCATCAATCCTACATGGTTTTGATAAGCACATTTAAAAAACATAAACAATCAGACAGTTGTCAATCTGGGTGAAGCCCAGTCCCATTTAAGAGTTATTCACCAAGAGCTATATTTCATGCCCATACCACCAATGGAATTATAAAAGAGAATGGCTGGTATTCGGGCCTTTGCTGAGAGTTCATGTTGTGAAATGGTTTACGAGAGTATAAAATGAAACAAAGACTAGACGAGAGAGAATCCTCATTCCACATCAAATACATTCTGTTTTGTTTTTGGAAACTATTAATACTTAGACAATATTTTAAATGCATTAAAATTTCATGATCACATATTTAGTAAATTGCATGTCATGCCTTTGATTAATTTTCATTTGTTCATGGTCCTAAAAATCTGTCAAAGAATCTGGCTGCTCAGAGCTTGTACATGAGTAATGATCGCTGAAAAGGTTTGGTGCAAGGAGAAACGAAGTGCAAGTTTAATGGAATAAACACTCGACTAAATTGGGTACTTAATACCTCATAACTAAGAATTCACATAGTTTGGTGAAATCTCAGCTTTGACAGATTCCCAATTTTATTCTGAATTAATTCGAATGTCTTGCATTTACCAATGGCACCCTTTCACAGTAGGGCAAAGATAATCTTCTTGTTTTTCCACTGGCTTCCTTGGGTCCTGCAGAATTATTACCACTGACCCCTTAGTGTTGTTGGACGCTACCCCCACCCCCCAGCGGGGCTTTAAAATTTTTTAAAGAAAGATAAGAGCATTCAGCAAATAGCCAGGTTGAGAATAAACTCAAAAATTATCACCAAGGCCCTACCTCTGCCACAATTTGTCAAATCTGCTGATAGGAAACAAATTCTATTCATAAAGATTTTATTTGCGGGGGGGAGACTCTTGTGATTTGGTAGCAATTCAATTATAGTTTTGTGAGATAGTGAGGCCGGAGAGGGAATCCAGACTGACAAGAAATATGACAGGACAGTTACAGAGTGTTTATGCAATTAAACTTTCCCTGACAATAACTGCAGAATGATGAATGCGTGGGCGGAGGTATGTGAGCGCAGGCAATGCCCCACAAGTATTGCCCATTTTTCATTATTATACAACTGTTCAGATCTTTCAAGAACAGCCTGAAGTGAGGTGGAAAAGAGAGTGCTGTTCTGTAGCATGTTAACCAAATGCCTTTTTTTTTATTCCCTCCCTCCAAGGGGTCTTGATGTGCCAGATGATAAAAGAACATCTATTTCAGAAAAATGTTTCAGAAAGATTAAGATTTACCCTGAGCTTGACATATATTAATTTTGGATACCAAAAGAGTTTTTTATTCTTTTTTCTATCTGCAACTTTATATCACTTCCCAACCGATAGAACGGTGCATAATTAAACCGTTGGGTTATTCATTTTATGCAAGCAGGTGCAAAGGGCACTATAAAAGTAGGATTTTACCGATGGTAGATTAAGAAAGAAAGGAGAAACTTAAAAGACTTTTGTCGAGAACCACAAAAGCTTACAGACGAGATTAATTTGGTTGGGCAAAGTCTGTATTATCGTGCCGCGGTCTTCCAAGGATATATGAAATCAGGAATGTTACAGGATTTCACAGCCTCTCAAAGACTATGTGCAGTTTTTCCAGATTGTTAACAACCCTTATTTGGGGTCTTCATGTGAGACTGTCAGTTTTGGGTGTGATTTTTATTTTATTTTTAACAAGCATTACGGTACGCAGATGTAAAAAGAGCTTTAATTTAATTTGTATAGACTTCACCTTGGTAAAATCAGCACTGCCCAGAATAAGGACTGAATTCCTTTCAGACCCCAGAGGTTGGATGACTCCTTGTGTGGAGGCGACGGTGGGGAAACAGTTTTCGCCTGTGGCACCGAGATGCAAAGGGTTGAAGGGAAAACCACGTGTCTTCCCTTCACATTTACACATCTATTTAAATTTTGTGTGTGTGTGTGTGATACGCGGACCTCTCACTGCTGCGGCCTGTCCCGTTGCGGAGCACAGGCTCCAGACGCGCAGGCCCAGAGGCCATGGCTCATGGGCCCAGCCGCTCCGTGGCACGTGGGATCCTCCTGGACCGGGGCACGAGCCCGCGTCCCCTGCATCGGCAGGCCGACTCTCAACCAGTGCGCCACCAGGGAAGCCCGCATCTATTTAAATTAATGAGAATTTACTTGGGGACAAGAAATGAACTCTATCCTGGAGCCATTCATTCACTCATTTTGACTCCTGGTAAGCTGTTACTGATACCAATTTTTTGGTTTTTTTGTTTGTTTGTATACTGGTTGATGCTCCTTTGTTAATGTTCACATCTCCTTTGAGGGCATTAAAAACCTTAAACTTTTGCATAGAAGTGTTCAATTATTATAACCAACCCCCATTACTACTTCCTAGAGTTGAATCTAGACCCAAAGGCAGAGAGCTATAGTTGCATGCCTACCTAGATGACTGTCCTCCTGGATTGACTTTGTGGTTTAACAGGGAGTTTCCACATGTCCGTGTGGAGATTGTTATAAGTCAGACTCACATCTAGAGACTATGTTTACGTGATTCCCATCAATTTGGTAAGTTCAGTGAAACAACTGGCCATTTCTGTATCAACAAAAATCAGTTAATCCTATTTGTATTAGGAGCGAGTTGACCATATATTTCTGTCAAAATGATCAACTCAGAAATCTCATATAAACCATGGTCAAAATACAAGAGTTCCTTACAATCCTCCCTTGTGCCAAAAAGCTGCACTCTGTTATGTCTCCCCCGCTCAAAAAAAGACCTGATTTTGTCAGATGTGATTTTCAATATGCACTAAAACTGATAGTTAAAAAAATATTGTTTCACATTACGTAGGTGTTAAAATTACACGGTGGTGTTCCTTTATTTTCAAAAACCAAACCTAATCTTGTTAATTCAAAGTGAATAACAAACAGGACTAAGACTTTTTCCCAAGTTGTTACATTTATTCAACCTGCTTGTGTTTTGTTCTTCATCATAATTATTTCCAAGTCAAATCTGCACTGATTTCCTTGTGGACCCTCGTACCTCTGACTAACTTAAAGAATTGAGCTGGGATAATTCACACAATTCCTCGGGGGTCATGTTCACTGTTTTTTTTCAAGGACATTTTTATTACAAAGCTGATGAAATTTGCATATTAATTCATTTCTTTCAATTTTTTAAGATTAAATGTTGTCAACATGTATCAGTGCGAGGCTCTGACAGTGCTGATGAAATGGGTCAGTCAAGCTTGAACATTTGGAGTAATGCAGCCATCTGCAACCCCCTCGCCCCTTGTGGGGTTCTGTGCTACCATTGAAACCTGGTTAAAAAGAAGTTTTATTCAATGCAGGATATTAAAACATTACTAAGAAATGATAGGTGTTAGTCTTTCCATTTACTCAGAAAGTGAATTTGACAACAAAATGGATCTAAGGAGATCCTTGCTGACTTGGAGTTACTGTTCTGTTCATCTTCATTAAAGCACAGTCAAAAAAGCACCCCCCCCAAAACAAAAAAGTTTTAACTTTGGTGAAAAGAACTTAGGAGAGAACTTGAGTTTAATGTTTCCTCTTCTGGTGAGATTTAATAGTTAGAGGGACTCTTCCCAGTCATACTCAAGGGAAGAAGTGAGGGATGGGGAGAGCTGATAGCATGGCAAGATCTGTTGTAACATATAGACCTGCCCTTCATTTTATACATGGCTAATACACATGAACGGTCCTTGGTCACATCCACATCCCTCACAAAATGGTACCAATGTTTACACGGAGGTCTTCATTTCTGTCTATGTCCAGCTTGAACATTAAGCTGTATTGATTCATCCAATTTCCTTACAGTCAAAATACATACTTCCATCAGACAGTCTCAAAGAGCAAAACCACCTAAGTGAGAAAATCCCTTTAAGTGTTCTATTGCCTTTCTACGTGAACCCTGATGGCCTTTCCAGATCATTGATTTCTCTGTGCCTGCTTTTTGGTGGAAGTCTCTTTGTGATGTGCCTAAGACCTTTAATAGAGTCCAAAGGCCTTGCAAAGAAAAAACGTATCTGGCTGCTGCGTTGGAGTAGCAAGAACCCTACCAGCACCGAGCTTCATCTGGCCATACAACGAACAGAAGTACCTGCATAGCATGAAAAGGCACTTCCAGTACCTTGAGGTTCTTCAGGGAAGAGGTCTTCCCAAACCACATGACCCAACTTTGCCATTCCTCTCTCCGCTAGAGATGGTCATCTCTTGGGAGCTTCTATAGTAGTTCACGGTATTTTTAAAAAGTACTTTCTTTGAATATATAGTTAAATCTGGTCATATACTAACCACAATACTCAGAATTTCAAGGCTCTTAGCCTTTAGCAATACATGCCCACTGGTTAATTCCTAGTCACAGCATTGTCCGGTATATGTACAACACGATTAGCTAGAAAAGTCTGTTTCCCAAAGTGGAAAAAAACCCCAAAAACACTGCATAGTAAGAAGGGAACAACAGAAAGAGAAGGTAGCCTCCGAAATGGTTTTATCTTGATTTTGAATTAAACTCCAAACTCATATTGGACTGAAAAATCAAAAATCAGACTTCATGTTGTCGAGTTGGAAAATGTCAGATATGAAATATTTAAACTGTGGAATACAGTCTTCGACTTTGGGTTATAAAACTTTAATTTCATGAGTTGGTAGCATTCCAATAGTTCAATATTTTTAATTCTACAAATCCATGTTTATTAACTTTCAAGGTTTAAACAGTATCACCAAGTCTATTGAAACTAAATTATTCTGACTTGTGAAAGCTACAGGGTAGCTATAATTTGTTTTCTATTTCTACATAAGTGACAAAGACAAAAGAAAGAACAAATAAAAGGAATTGACTGCCACACAATTCCTTTTTATACTTTCAAAATGACCTAAAATTCTAGGTGGTGATGAAAGCAAAGATTCAAGCCTGCAGTTTTAATTGCGGAGTTTTCAGGCATAAGTCAGGTAGCACTTAATATAGGGTTACCTCTATGTTAAGAAAAGACTTCCATAAGATTACTGCTGGAGAGTTAACTGTATTCTGCTCAAAGAAGAAACATTGCTTTTTTTAATCTTCTCTTTATTTAGGAAATACAAGCTGTGTCTCCTTACAACAGTTTTTAAAACCTCTACCTCGATTTCATGATTAAAGAATACCAAAATTAGGGCTTCCCTGGTGGCGCAGTGGTTGAGAGTCCGCCTGCCGATGCAGGGGACACGGGTTCGTACCCCGGTCCGGGAAGATCCCACATGCTGCAGAGCGGCTGGGCCCGTGAGCCATGGCCGCTGAGCCTGCGCGTCCGGAGCCTGTGCTCCGCAATGGGAGAGGCCACAACAGTGAGAGGCCCGTGTACCGCAAAAAAAAAAAAAAAAAAAAAAAAAAAGAATACCAAGATTAGTTGCTAATAGCAGTGATAACTTTTCATCTTCCTCCAGTTAGTACTCTTCTTGTAACTCCCCAAGTGCTTCAGCCCTATTCCTAGTGATTCTCTAACATGTCACTGTTAATCTGTTCATTTATTCAGCATGTGTTTACCACCTACTATGTGCTAAGTAAATAAGGTCCTTTAATGAGACAGTTGTGGTATCACAGAAAGAACCCTATACCAGGAGCCAGCAATCCACAAGCCACTCTTGCTTCTGTCTCTGTGCATCGCCGGGCTGGCCTTAAGCACGGATTTGAACACTGAGCCACCGTCCTCACACACAAAATGAAAATGGCATTTACTCACAGGATCATTGAGGGTATCACAGACATAATAAATATGAAAGTGCTTTTAAAAAGAAAAAAAAAAAACTCCAGTGTTTTAAAAAGCTTGGTAGATAGTGCAGCACAAGTCTGTAGGGGTTGTCTTGTGATTTTTCTGTTTTTTTGTAGGCGAACAATGGTCTCTTGGATTTTTACACTCTAACGCCATGTCCATAGCAGCTGCTGTTGACTTCAACATCCAAGTTAGATTATCCCACACAGTTTTGATGAAATTCATCCCTCCACCTAACTTAATCTGTGTGTGATTTAGTTTGCTGCCAGGGAAGGAAAGTACATTTGCTATAAACCCAAACTCCTGGTTGCTAGCCGGAAAATTCAGTGTGTTTTGTTTATTGCTTTTGTTTCATATATAATGTATATGACTTCATGATGATTTGTTCAGGGAAGAGAAGTTGAGGCGTTACCCTTGTATCTAGAATCTGCTGAACACGTGCTATAAAAGCATTACTTACTCCTGAGCTAACCCAAATCAGCTTGGAATACTGAGCTACTCTCCCGGGGCTATTTTCTCTGAAAATTTATGAGTTTACAGTTCATGTTTCCTTTTTAATGATACATCCAATGATAGGTCTCTTCTGGGCTTTACAAAAGCCTAGTGTTTCTTCCACTTCATGTTTACGAAGCCAGCTTCTGCTATTCTGGGTCGAAGTTCTCCAACTTTAAAACACAGGAGAGGGCTTCCCTGGTGGCGCAGTGGTTGAGAGTCCGCCTGCCGATGCAGGGGACACGGGTTCGTGCCCCGGTCCGGGAAGATCCCACATGCCGCGGAGCGGCTGGGCCCGTGAGCCATGGCCGCTGAGCCTGCGCATCCGGAGCCTGTGCTCCGCAACGGGAGAGGCCACAACAGTGAGAGGCCCGCATACAGCAAAAAAAAAAAAAACAAAACACAGGAGAATCTTGTGCAAAATGAAGATTTGCATCACCAGCCCTGTATATCCTGATGCCTGGTCACATCACTGAAACTCTCCTGAGTCACTTTGTCATCTAGATAAACCTGCTTCCCATGTCTATCAGACAGCAGTCCTGTTCACCTGCTCCGAAGACTAAATTCACCACACTCGCCGCTCACCCGCCCCTGGCAGCTTTGACTCATAGCCGGAACTTACAAACGGATTATCCAGGGGGTTGGGTGAACTTTTGTTCTTGATTGGAGTGAACGCAAGTTAGGATGAACAGGTTTTGAATTATTTATTCTCCAAATCAGAAAAGCTTATCTTCCTTTTTTGACATATAATTTAATTACTAGGGTTGAAGAGAAGTTCAATGCAATGTGTTTATGGCATCAGTACAAATAAAAGTTCAGTCTTTAATAATATGCTGGTGAAATCAGCAACTAACCCATTCTCCAATTACCACATCAGACTGAACCTGAATAAGTCTCTCAAGTGGTAATAGGAAAGTACAATCGACTGATACCCAAAATGATGGTGAAGGAGTGTGTCTTCAACTGTAACGTATCCACTGATTTACTGAAGCTTCATGAACAATCACATGAATGACACATCCGTGTGTATCAAAAAACAGAAGAATTATCTTTTCTTCCCTTGATAATATACTGATTTCTTTAATATGTGTATTTCTTAATGGTGGTGGCATTTGGATGAGAGATTGTTAAACTTGTTAAAGAATAGTGTAGTTCTTCAACCTTGCATAGGCAGGTTGATTAGGCATGCTGGTTTTATCTCCTCAGTGTGTTTCTCCTCAGATGAGTAGCTTCACAAGAAATGACTGTGAGAACTTTCCATTCTGGAAGAACGTTCTCTGCTTAATGCTTAAGAAGAATGCCTTCTTTCTACTTTACTTTGAGTGAACGGAGACTCATTTTGCAATTCGCACATCCCCCTATCTGCAAAACCTGTGCCAGAGTGGCCCTCAAGTAGCTGGGGTCCTGGCGGGGCACCGAGACAGTCAATGGCAAGTTACACAAGCCGTCACTCAGTTACAATCAAAGAACCAGAAAGGACAACTGCAAGGTGCCAGGATACATAACAGAGGTAAACTCCAGAATTTCCAGAAGATAAATAAATATTAAATGATTTTATTCCTTTTCAATCAGGAAATAGGAGCACAGAAGGAAGCAGTCTGTGGCTTTTGCCTTGAAACTGGGCAGTTTCTATGCCCTTTAGGAAGAGGAGGTATCATCTTGGTGATTTCATTCGCCAAAGCTTAACTTGCTTCAGGAGACGGAGCTCGTTAGAGGCTGCTGCCTCCCCAGCCCTTAGAAGGTGTTCACTGGGCCCTCTGGGAATATCTTACACTGGAAAAGAATTTTATTCCCCAAAGGAGATCAATCACAACTACTGAAGCCCACGCACCTAGAGCCCGTGCTCCGCAACAAAAGAATTCACCGCAATGAGAAGCCTGTGCACCACAACGAAAAGTAGCCCCCGCTCGCCGTAACTAGAGAAAGCCCGCACAGCAATGAAGACCCAACGCAGCCAAAAATAAATAAATAAAATAAATACATTTTTTTAAAAAACTTAAGAATTTTTAGAACTTAAGAAGAATATTTTCATTTTAAGTGTCCACATTCATCTTGCTTTTCAGGTCATTCTGAGTGGGTGCTACCCTACCCTCAATATTAGCTTTATAATCTTAATTCCCTTCCTTAGACAGATTTTACAACAGAACTTAAACATTCTAGTAGAATTACCTGTTTAAAATAATCCTTTCTAGAAAAAAACATTTATAAGAATATCCATTGTAACTTTTTTTGCTATTGCAAAAAAATTATATATAATTAATTTATAACGGCAACTTGGCTAAATAAATGAAATTACACCCATAGACTAAAATACTATGCTGCCATTAGAAAGAATGTGGAAGATATACATTTTCAAACATGGAACAGGTTCCAAGCTATTAAGCAAAAAAAAAAAAAAAAACGGCAAGGGGCAGAACAACATACACAGGCTGCTGTCATCTGTGCACCAAGAGAATAACTGCAGACACTTGTACTGGCAAATGCATAAAACACCTCTGCAGGGATATGTAAGAATCTGGGGACATGTAGGAAACTGCCTGTGGGAGAGATTCAAGGAAATTTGGGATCAGAGTAGGGAGGAAGGTTTGTTTTCACTATATTATAACCTTTCGTACTGCCTGAACTTTTTTTTTTTTTTTTTTTTTTTTGCGGTGCGCGGGCCTCTCACTGTTGTGGCCTCTCCCGTTGCGGAGCACAGGCTCCAGATGCACAGGCTCAGCGGCCATGGCTCACGGGCCCAGCCGCTCCACTGCATGTGGGATCTTCCCGGACCAGGGCATGAACCCTGCATCGGCAGGCGGACTCTCAACCACTGCGCCACCAAGGAAGCCCTGCCTGAACTTTTTTTGCCTTTTTTAATTGAAATATAGTTAATTTACAATGTTATATTAGTTTCAAGGGTACAACAAAATAATTCTGCTATATATATACATATATACGTGTGTGTATATATATACAGATACATATATATATACTTTTTCAGATTCTTTTCAGTATAGGTTATTACAAGATATTGAGTTCCCTATGCTATATAGTAGGTCCTTGTTTACCTATTTTATATATAGTAGTATGTATATGTTAATTCCAAACTCCTAATTTATGTACCCCCACTGCTGCTATCCCCGTTGGTAACCATAAGCTTGTTTTCTATGTCTATGAGTCTGTTTCTGTTTTGTAAATAAGTTCATTGGTATCATTTTTTTTAGCTGAACTTTTTTTTAAACCACATGCCTGCTTTAACTTTTGATTTTTTTTTTAATAAATTTATTTATTTATTTATTTATTTTTGGCTGTGTTGGGTCTTTGTTTTTGTGCGAGGGCTTTCTCTAGTTGTGGCAAGCGGGGGCCACTCTTCATCGCGGTGCGCAGGCCTCTCACTGTCGCGGCCTCTCTTGTTGCGGAGCACAAGCTCCAGACGTGCAGACTCAGTAGTTGTGGCTCACGGGCCCAGTTGCTCCGCGGCATGTGGGATCTTCCCGGACCAGGGCTCGAACCCGTGTCCACTGCATTGGCAGGCAGACTCTCAACCACAGTGCCACCAGGGAAGCCCTGATGTTTTTAATGGTTAGAAAATAAACATTTCAAAGCTGGGATAATCATAACTTATTTTTTAAATAAATATCATTAGTTTAAAATCAAGTAATCAAGTAAAAAGGAAATAACTTTTTTCAATTTTGCTTTTATACCACAGTGGATCCTTTTGTAATTTAAACAACCCTGATATTGTAAATTTGCACTTACAATATATCCATTTTCCAAAACTGAAGTGCACTCTCTGAGTAAGTTCTGGGAACTCAGGAAAAATTATTTGCACTGAATCACCAAGCAGTTAGCTCCTCCAGTCGTGCAGACCGGAAGGACGCCTGGAAAGTGGCTGCATTCATGGAAAAAGAGAAAGTGAATGAGGATGCAGCCCTGTGACCTCTGGCAACAAATAGTGCTCGGTGTGAAATGGGCACTAATAGAACATTCGATGCAGAAACCCTCTGCCCGAGCTAGAGTAATTAGGACAGTAATTCAGATTTGGGATTTTTCTCTGAGGTTTCACAGCTTATGAAATCAGCAGAACAGGGTTATTAAATCATAGCCTCATACCAAGTCAGAGAGATGTTTCTAAATGTAGAAGGCAGGGAAAATGCAAGCAGCCAGCTGAGCAGTCCTATGGGTGAAGCGATGAACCCATCCCCGGCACAGCTAATGACCTGTTTTAGGGGCCCAGCTCATATATTCCAAATAACAGGGGGGAAAGAATTCCAAATAGCTTAACATCATTAAACCCAAAATGCTATTGGACCCTTCCTCTGTAGCATCATAAAATACCTTATCCAAGTGGAGAAGGGATATGCTTACTGTAAATCATAGAAAGTTTATTCCACCCCAGATGCAAACTTCGCACTAACTTGTTCACTCTGGGGAAGGTTCATGGGGTTTGCTTTGTTTGGGGGTTTGGCTTGGGTTTTTTTTTTTTTTTAAGCAATAATAGTCTTTGTAGGATGGCTGCCATGTCAGCATTTATCTTGAAACTCGTGGATATGAGTTCTGACTGGAGTCACCTTTCTGACAAGTGTTATTGCGACTGTGTTTTATATCCCTGTTCAGAATGGTTTCTAACGATAATGCCCTGTCTACCTCTCTGCTTCACACTAAATTATAGATGCCATGATGACAGGGCAAACTACATCCGAGCGCAGAGCTCAACTCCCTCTCTGTGATGTCAGTGCCTCCACCCTTCTGTGCCTGGAATTAAAAACGCGAAGCCAAGATATGCAAAACATTTGTGCTTAAAAATAATGTCTGTCAGTTATTAAACAAGTGATATTTCATTTAATCAGCTCAAGGGATTATTTTAAATGAAAAGGCAGAGAGGATGATTTTATTAACACATTCCTGCCCTAGAGTCCTACTGTAATAATTCTTTACCTGCCTAAATTAAAAAGTTATCATTCAGTCTGTCTACAGGAAGAAGTTCTGGGTGATTGGATTTTATTAGTTCTTTGATTTTCAGTTGCTCACAAATGGAGGTAAAGGCTGAAAAGCTTATCCTATAGCAGTGAGAATGTTTTAGCTACTTAATAAATCACCCCTTTTCCAGACGGTGATTGTTCCAGGACTTATAAAGCAAGTGTGTTTCTGAATACAGTATTTTATCGAAATGGGTTCCGTCTGACCAATACACTTAGATATTTGAACCTCCCTGCAGTTCATTCCACCACTTTTTGAACTGTCATGGGAGACTTAGCTACTATCCAAAATACATTTCTAAATGTTAGTTAATTGTCAATTACATAGAAAGCTTTATGCTAGGCTCTGGAGGAAGAGGAAACAAAGAGATTAATACAATCGCATTTCTGGCCATAATGGAGCATATAGACTAGTGGGGGGCGCCCATCTAAACAAAGAATACAAGTGAGTCAGTGAAACAAAGCATGGAAGAGAGAGATTAGAAGAAGCTGACTCGAAGTTTCAAATACCTACCCATCCCAGTGCAACAAGCAGAGTCTTTGTAACGCCCTTCGTGGATATGGTGTTTTACAGCTTACCAAGTATTTTCAAATACAGATCATGTTTGCTCTTTGAGCTCCAAAACAATCCTGTGAGGTTAGCAGTATATTATTTCCCTTTTACAAGTGAAAAAACTGCAAACAGAGAAATAAATAATTCTTATGATCCCAGATCTCATGATCTAAATCTGACTTCAAAGTCTCTCCTTAATATTTGTAGTGACGTGGATGGACCTAGAGTCTGTCATACAGACTGAAGTAAGTCAGAAGGAGAAAAACAGATACTGTATGCTAACACATGTATATGGAATCTAAGAAAAAAAAATGGATCTGAAGAACCTAGGGGCAGGACAGGAATAAAGACGCAGACATAGAGAATGGACTTGAGGACACAGTTGGGGAAGGGTAAGCTGGGACAAAGTGAGAGACTGGCATGGACTTATATACACTACCAAACGTAAAATAGCTAGCTAGTGGGAAGCAGCCGCAGAGCACAGGGAGATCAGCTCGGTGCTTTGTGTCCACCTAGAGGGGTGGGATAGGGAGGGTGGGAGGGAGACACAAGAGGGAAGAGATATGGGGATATATGTATAGGTATAACTGATTCACTTTGTTATACAGCAGAAACTAACACACCATTGTAAAGCAATTATACTCCAAAAAAGATGTTTAAAAAAAAAAAGCAGCAATGGTACATGAGGGACCCAATTACCAAAACAGAAAAAAAAAAGTCTCTCCTTATTATTACAGCTAATACTGCTAAGCTGGAGATCTGTTTGGTCACCTGACATCAAGAGGAACACTGTGTACAAAACTGTGTATATGGACATAAGCACATCGTTCTTGTAAAAAGAGTTTGCTCAAATTCTCAAAGTGGGCCATGATTCCAAAAGACAGTAAGAATTACTGTTTCAGTAGAATCCTTCATCAGTTTTTCTATCTAGCTTTTCATGAATGTCGCTAGATTGGTTTGATTTGTCTTGAAGAACAGGGGATATGCCATGAGATCCAGTTTGCATGGTATTTAGACACAGCTCCACTGCCAGCTGCCTTTTGTCTCTTTGATTTCTACTTAGAGCGTAGGCAGCAGCTCCTTCAACGCCTGTTCATTCACTTATTTATTCATTCACGTAAGCATCTGTTGAGCACTTACGGTGCTCCTCCTGAGTCAGTCTCTACCCAGGAGGTACAAGGTATCATTAGGCCATTAATTTGTTTTTTCAACCCAAATTCTGCGTGCAAAGATCTCTACCAGATGCTTTGAAGGACATGAAGATGAATAAGCAATGGGACCTTCCCTCAAGGATCTTAAAATCTAGTAAGAGAAGGAAATTGGAAACAACTGTGTAGAATCAAGACTAAATTAAGTCATTGTAGTAGGAAGAACGTAGATTAGCAAAGGTTCAGCCTTCCAGAGGGGATGCAGATGCAAAAATAAACACAGGAGAACTTTCTGGAAGAGTGCTTAAAAGGAGTATTTGCAATTCCTTTCAGAAGTAGCTCTCTAGAGGATGTCCTCTAGTCCGTGTTAATTGTCATACTCCTTCAAATTCTTTTCAAACATGCAAATGGTATTAGCCATCTAGTGACTGCTCCCCACCCAATATCGATATTTATCCTTATCCCTTGGGCAGAATTATCTTGGCTACATAAAGAAGGAGGGAATTCAGCCAAAAATACATTTGGTGGGAGAGTGGCTTTCTGTTGCATTTGGAACATACTCCTATCATTTTCACTTCTTTTCAGTCCTTTTGATGGCTCTCTCCAGTTGGAAAGAACTCAAAACCAATTTCAGTGCAGATGCAAATAATCCTAACAAATTATTCTATAAATACACCACAAATAGCAATACTTTGTGAGGTTAATTGCTCTTACTTATCAAATAAGGAAACTGAAAAACAGAAGCTGTGTCTATGTGAAGAAAGTGGATTGACTCTGAATCCAGAGATCTGTTGGGTACTGGTCAACACGACTGTGCTGCATCCAGCCTAGAAGAATCCTAACTTTCACTGGGTTGGCTCAAGCTACACAGGGGTTCATATCTTTTTAAAAGCAATCTGTCACTTACCACCTCCTGCTCTAGATGTATGAGTAGGAGGTAAGGCAGGGCGTGTGGTGGGGCAGAAGATAGAGACTTCATTCATCCTAACTCTCATTAGCAGAGGAGAAATGAGAGTAGCCCCAGCTCTCTGAAGGGCCAACTAGTCGTGCTACAACTCTTGCAAATCAGGACTGAGGAAACCACGGATGGGAAGTCCATGTAACTTGTCTTCTTTCACTGAAAATAGGCCAAAGGTTGACAATTCTGTGTACAGAGTATCGACCCCAATATTTCCACTTAAACTAGATTAAGTCACATTATATGGCCTCATATATATCGAACTTTCTGACTAAATTAAGACATCCAGTTTAATACAGTAGATAATGAAATATAATCATCACCCCGAGCCAGCTTATTTTCTTTAGAAATTGCATTAGAGAGAGGAGGGTTCGGGATTGGGATAGAAGAATTCCTGTACTATTTAATATAGAGCTTGTAAACATTATGGTCAAAAGAGGCGTGGTTTTAAGTGAAGAGTATTATGATGTTAAAAATTCTCCTAGCCTTAGTTCTTCTAGGATCAGGGGACTGACTTTCTAGGCTGAGCAGTTATAATGGTTAAATATCCACTACTATCATGTACGGGAGGCAGTAGAATACGGTAATAAAGTTAACAACAGTAATCATAGCAGCAGTAGCCAGTGAGAACTTCCTACAGGCCAAGCAGTGTACATACGTCCTCTCGTTTAATTCTCACCAAACCCTCTGAGGTTGGAACAGTTATGAACCCCATTTTACAAAAGAGTGAAAAAACTCAGAAAGGTTAAGTAACTCATCCCAAGGTTACATACCAATAAGCAGTAGGCTCAGATTTGAACCTGGTGCTCTGACCACACAGCCCAAGTTCACTTCTACCACCCTGTATCAAGGGCAGGGCGCTAAAGTCAGACACACCTGACTTTAAGTCTTGTCTCAGAGCTGGATAACTTTGGACAAGTTATTTTACTTTCTTTTTTTTAATTGAAGTATAGTTCATTTACAATGCTATGTTAATTTCAGGTGTACAGAAAAGTGATTCAGTTATACACACACACACACACACACACACACACACACACACACACACACACACACACACACACACACACACATATATTCTCTTTCAGATTCTTTCCCCTATAGGTTATTACAAAATATTGAGTAGAGTTCCCTGTGCTATACAGTGGGTCCTTGTTGGTTATCTATTTTGTATATAGTAGTGTGTGTATGTTAATCCCAAACTCCTGTTTTGCTCTCTCAGCCTCAATATCTTTATCTGTAAAATTGATAAAATAATGCCACTTCAAAGGATCGTGTGAGGATGAAAGAAAGCCCTGTAGAAAAGCGCAAAGTAAACCCACATATTATAGCCCATTACCTTACATAAATGTTCAACAAAATCTAGGGGATTTTTAGGGGGGAAAAAGACTGGAGACTTGTGATAACAACTTGAAGTGACAGCTTAGATGGCTAATATGTTTTGAAAGTAAGTGCGTATACATATAAATTGTAATGTATATATGTATAATTTTGTCTCTGCAGATTACTTCACTTAACTTTGAGCTGTTCTCATTGCAACTATTGAGAGTTTTAGTTAAAACTTAATTAAAAAGTTAACATGGGATTAACTGAGCCGATCACTCTTAGAACCTGGAAATTGGAGGTACAACTCTGGCTGTGGTTAAGACATTACTTTTCCACTACAATGGATTGTGTTTTTAAAAAAAAAAAATCTCAAATATAAAAATAAAAAGTAGTTCATGCATAAAGCATGATGCCCTGAAGCATATTAGATCTGTTTATCTCTTTGTTTAAAATGAATGCTACTTGGTACAGTTTACATAACATGGCAGGGATCAGCTTGATAAAGTGTGTGTATCACCTGGGGAACACGCCGGCTCATTTCCTCAACACCTTTCTACATGAATAGCTTGCCAGCAAGTATAATAGCAAACAAAGTTTTAATAGGTCAAGAGCAGAATAACTGCTCACATTAACAGGAGGGCGAGGGGGCTTGACGTGCACCGAGGCTAATAACTGACACTTGCAGCAGGCATTTTTGAATGCTGCTTAATGGGGAGTTTAGAAGGAAAGGCTTTTATAAAAGCCTGAGATTACTTACAAGCTTTGGGGAGAAGGAAGAGGGCAAGTGGTATGCGTGCACACTTGGAAATGTGGGCGCACTTTAAGGCAGGTGGCTCATAAACCATTTCTCCATCGCTGTCGGCTTTAGCAGCTCACAATTAACTCCATTATTAAGCTTAAGAATTGACTGCATCGCTTCCACTTTCTTTGAAGCTGTCCGAAGTAAGAGAGGCCCTCATTTTTATTTGCTTGTTGTCTAAGTGAAGCTGCTACTGAGAGACTGTTTTTGTCATATCACATCAGTTTTGCTGGAAGCTGCAGCAAGACAGGTAAACACATGGATTCATTTTGGAACCTTTTTTTTTTTTTTTTTCCACCTACCAGGAGGGGGAAAAAAGGTGGAACATCTTTTTTTCTTTCTCTCTTTCTTTGCAGCTTTGTCCTCCTTGGGCAGTGTGACAATTTATGGAGTTAATAGCATCTATAGAGTTCATACACCCCTTTTCTCCCGCAGAAGCCTTCACAAAAACAAGTTTCACTAAAGTTTTGGAAGTGCTCGGATGAATAGCTATGTTGCTAACCCTAACTTTGGCAGCCTGTACATGGCAGAGTGTGCTCAATATTGTATTTATCCTTTCCACATTACCAAAAGGGAGGCAAAATCTGCCCCTGTATTTAAACAGAAGAATGGACAGACTTCCTTTTGTTGCAAAGTCCGCGTCTTTTGTGAGCATACTATAATTGAAGGCCCCTTAATAATACAGGATGTGGAGAAGCTGTGGAGAAAAAGAACTGGGAGTTCATGTGGAATGTTCCTTAGGTCCTACCCACTGTAGCAAATAGGAAACTTTGCCAATATGTATCCAGGCTCCAGAGGGATACAGATCAGTAACTGAATCATAAGTAAATAGATAGATTAGATATGGCAATGGCGGGAAACACATGCTGAAAAACAAATCCACAAGAACAATTTTACAGAGCCTGCCTTCTATTTTCATAAGGAAACTAAGCCAAATAATCTGACAAGGGAGGAAATCAAATCATCTGTCAAGTTCCTCTACCTTTCATTTATCACACAGTTTAATACCGTAATGAAAAATAGCAAATGAAAAATGAAGTGAATGACCAATGAAAAATGCATTCTCTGAGGATACACTAATGTGTTATTAGCCTAAATCCTCCACCCCCATACACACATCACTGCTAGGGGAGACCCTGTGGTCACACCACCTTTTTCATTCAAGTATGACAAATCCTGGGATGACGTTAGCATTGTGATTGGGAGAGCTCTCAATACAGAAAAGCTTCCCTCCATCCTTTAGTCCTTTCAGGCTCCTACAATTTTTTTATCCCTTCTTTATATCAAAATCTGAGCTAGGACAGGGTGGCTGGATGTGAGCAGAGGCCCAGTAATTCCAGACTCAGTAAAGAAACTTAGTGAAGGGAAGACAGGATGGCACCATCATTTATGGACTGTTCACTACATGCCAAAGATTGACCTTCGTAATCACCATGCAAGGTGGTGTGAACCCCATTTTCACAACTGAGGCAACTGAAAATTGGACCAATTCATTTGTCCAACTCCTAAAAGTGGTAGAGGGAGATTTTGGACCCAGGCCTAGTTGATAACAAACCCTGTGTCCTCCCCACTGATCGTGCCACTTCCCGTAGTCCAAGAAGATGGAAATGTCTCACCGAGAGGATGTTAGAGCACCTGCATGGGAGTACAGAGAATGAAAAGGAACTTGGTCGACGGCTTTAAATATAAAATCCAAACAATAACGGCTAACATTTACTGAGCGCTTACAACGTGCCAGGCATTTATCAAAGTACTACATTAACTTGTTTGATCATCACAATAACCCTAGGAGTGGGTACTATTCTTAATATCTTTTCCAGCTGATGGACCTAAGGCTCAGATAAGTCAAGGAAGTCACCCAAGTTTATACAGCTAGACAGCGGTAAAGATAGGAATCTAACCTAAGCAGCTGGCTTCAGAGCCTTCTCCCCAACTGCTACCTCTGCCCCATCAGCCTTTAGACCAGGAGGGAAGTGAGAACTTGCCTGGGATAGAAAGGATACCTGGCAGCCTGACGGTTCATTAGAAGAAAAGGTTATCGTTAAGAAAATAGTTTTAGGAACAGCAATGAAAGAGCTCCATTGAAATAATACCACCCATTAAAATAAAATACCATTTATCTTCAATCCTCCTATCCAAACAGTTTGCGGAAGAGATAACATTTATTTTGCACACGCGGTACAGTTGAGCAGATTGTGGGTACTCAGATCAGTCTCGTGCTCCTAAGCCCAGATGATTTATAAGGCAGAATATATTTCTTTCTAAGGAGCAGAGAAGTTGATTCTGATTTAGACAGTATGTGCTGTTGAGCTGCAAACCAAAACTGACCTCAGCATAATTAGGTTGGCTGCGGTAGAGTGAGAACTCGAACACAAATCGTTCTATTTTGACAAGCAGGATTCAAGAGCGGCTGCTTTCTTTCTTTCTGTCTTTTTTTTTCCAAAAGGAGGAGGATGATTATTTAATATTTGTTGAGTGCCAACAGTGTCCTCAGTGCTGCGCAAGGCCTAGGAACTGGATGTTGGAAACTGCCTGAAGGGAAACGTTAGCAAATTAAAATCCATAGACTCAGCATGAAGGCGGCTGAGGAATACCTGATTAGAGGAAGACTGCACCCATCCCAGAACAACAACAGAAAAGGAAGTGATAAGCGAGAAAGAAAAATCTGTATTGTTCAAAAGGCAGGGATGCAGTCAGGTGGGCTTTAGAAGAGAGAGCTCCCACCCAAGTGAAGCTGATAGAAAGGAACAGAAACTTCAGCAGGCAAAATGGAGGGCAGAAGGAAGAATAAATTCAAAGAACAAAGACATCAAGGCAAATTATCAGCCTTTCTACGACTCCCTCAAGGGAAGGGGCCCTGGAGGAAAGGCAGCTGCAGGTCGGGGTGTTGGGAGCGGCTTGGGGGATCACAGAGTGCAGCTAAACGAGAGCTCTGCCTGTGTGCGTGGTACAGAGCACGATGGGGACATCTCCGGCCCGGGGGTGGTGAGGGAAAGTGCACTTTGGGTGGTGAAGGTGGAGCTGTGTCCCAGAGATAGGGACATCAAAGAAAGCTAGGGTGGAAATTACATTTCGTTACCTCCCCAGGGGCTGATGGCCTCACTTGGAAAGCCCTAGAGCAGCCAAAAAAGAAGCTGATCGCAAGTACCGCCACGTCACCAATCATCCCCGTGGCGGCAGCACCTACAGCTATGAGCAGGCAGGTCTCCCAGCAGACGCCTAGCTCAGGGCTCACCTCTCAGCGAGCGCGGTGGCATTCTGGAAAGAAACACTGCAATAGTGGAATCAGAGCAAATTGGAGAAGACTTAGAAGCTATGGAGTCCTCTGAAGGAGTCCCCAAAACCATGGTGAAAGAGAACTGGTGGATGCAATGCATTCTGACTTTCAAAGGACTTTAAGAAAGAGAGGAAGAAAAAAATAATAATCATCCTTGCAAGAGGCTATTAAGCAAAATTGGTAACCATGGGGCAAGTGTTAAAATTCTGTTACATCTTAAAAACTAGTTAAGAGATGGAAAGCAATGAGTGGGAATAAAAGGCCATTTCTTTCTGTAGAAAGAGGTGAATTGTGGGGAGCCCAAGGGAGAATGCTGATACCAGCTTTCTTCGGCTTAATTACAACCTGGAAGAGGAAGATGAAAGCAAGATGGCAAAACTTGTTGATGAAAAAGAATTATTTAAGGGCATTTGAGTCATGGAAGAATCTGAGAGAGTCTAGAAAACACAGACACAGAAGAGGCAAAAAAAAAAAAAAAAAAAAAAACCAGGAAAATTTAAAATATCCCAGCAAGTAAAAATTCAGCTAAAGCAGGTAGAGGGCAACCCACCTCAGAAAGGAGAAGGAGAAACCAAGATCACCTGAACGCGTCTCTCCAGGGCTAGGCAGCCTGGGTGTGGTTGTCCGGAGTACGGTTCTTTTGTGGGATTAACTGAGACTAGTCATTGGTCACTGTGGAGACTAGTTTATCATCTGCCGCTGCTCGACCTGAGCTCCCCAGTTTTTCATCTTCTCTAGTTGTAAAATAAGGACAATAAAATTGGCCTCGTCCGTAGGAATACTGAGGGATCAGATCTGGATTTGATTGAACACTCCAAGTGAGACAGTGTTACCCCATATATTCATTGATTGAATTAGTAGACAGGTCTCCAAAATACCCAAGTGACTTTTGTGTTCCATTCTACTGCCTGCCTTTGGCATATGACTGAAGCTCTTTTCTGCTCGGAAAATGCTTTATTTCTACAGATGGCACCAAAGCATACCCTGTGTGTGTGTGAGTCAGGCACTGTCCCCTGCAGAAAGGTTCATGAATAGGAAGTTAATAGGCTTCTTATAAGAATAAATTCTAGCTATTCCAAATTTAAAGGAAATACTGTCCCACCCCAAAGCCCAATGAATAATATCTCGGGAAGCCAGGAAGTGAATCTGTACTCTGCTACTTCCCGCCCCACTCTCCCAATCCCAACCATCTGGAGAACAGAGCCCAGCTTCTGAAAAACTGACTCAGGACGGCAAGAGTTTAGGTTGACTTTGCAGCTGAATTGGGTGGTATCAGAGAGTAACAGCAGAAGTAAAGGTAAGAGGGGCTGATACTGTAACATTTGCAAAGTACTTTACGGTTGAAAAAGTGCTTTCACATCCATTGGTTTGTTTAATTCTCACAAGGACCTTGTTGTGGGAGTCCCACATCTCACCATTTTATAGATGAGAAAACCAAAAGCGAGGTACAGAAAGGTTCACAATAGCTGATGCACAAAAGAGCTGGAACTCCAGCTTGGCGGTTCTCATGACACAAACCCATTCTCTTTCCACTTCATCAAATAAAAAAAGGAGGAAAATGAGCCTGCCCTTCTCGGGGACTTAAATAACCTTGTAGGCATGGGGATGGTTGACGTTTATCATCACTGGGATTTTTGTGGACCCCTGTCCTCCTCTCCCACCCCAGCTCCAAGGCATATGCACACACGCACACACGCACACACACACACACACCAGCCCAGAGAGCACTTAAGGTAAATGCAAGCGGCCACTTGGACATTCGCACGTGTTAGCCCGAGCAAACCACTGGAGAGACGTGTTTACACATTCAACATTTCCTTTAGAAGGTCTGTGGAGATTGGGATTTCTGTTTGCACTCATCTTATGTTAGTGATTTTCATATTACATTAGCAAATTTAATCTCTGCTAATGGGATAGGAAGTTACAAACACAATGAGACTTGATTTAACAACTTTCAGACTTTGACGGCAACAGCAAAATTTGCTAGCAGAACACCAATTCCAATCTCTAATTGAAAGATGAATCAGGATACAGGAACCTCAGTAGTTCTCATGTTTCAGGTCTAGAGTGGAGCCAGGGTGGACGGTGGGCAGTTTGGGATGGAAGAAGTTTGTGAACGGGGAGAGACAGCTTGAGGAGCCAATGTTGGGCTTGAGATCTCATTTACGTTATTCTGAGTTAATAGAGTTTAATTTGTGAATTACATAGCTTCTCAATCACTAGACTGATGGAGGCTCGGGAAAGCACGGGTGTTGAAATCACCAAAATAATCATCAAATCTCACGTATGAAGCCAAGGCAGCATATTTCTCCAACAAGCCCTTCATCTGGGGACCAGACAACTGGAAAATAAATGACTTAACCTCCCCGGGAGCACCTTGCTCCTGACCACTCTCTGTCATAAATGGGAGAAACACTCAAACAAGGAATCCCCAAAGAAAGGAAAAAAGAAGCCCCAAGTGTGGGGACTGGCCTCAGAGCATTGTACTACTGGCTTAGTGTCCCCAGGAAATTCTGAGGAGCTAACTCTCGTACTAAATCTTATTCATTTCTAGGCTTCCATATCGCAAGTGATAGAAGCCAATTGGAAATGCTTTGGGGTCCCAGCAAATAAGCCATAAAAAAAAATTGAACCTATTTTATAAACAAAACCTCTTTTGCTCTATATGCACATTATAAATATGAATTTAGATCATCAGGTGGCCGGATAGTCCAAGATCCAGAAACGTACTCAAAGTGCCAAGGTCCTCAGGTCATTACCCGACCTTATCCCACCGAACTTCTGGAACGTCTGCTTAAAAGTTCTGCTGGGAGCAAGCACATGTTTCCAACTCACTCACCTTCAGGACTGAAACCCCTCTCTATTATTATTATTTTTCTTTTTCCCAGGCAGAGATTTCTTGCTGTAACTTATGCATGCATGCACTGGATAATGAAACTTCCCTGATTACCTTATAACTGCACATTAAAAATTTACTAAGATAAAATTAATGTGATTTTAATAATATTGTTTTAATATACAGACTGTCAGGTGACAGGGAGAAAATCTGGAATTCCACGTGCAGTATGCCTCTCTCGCAGCCCCCTCAGAACAATAGCTGAACCGGCAGAGGAGCGTTGACTGTTAAAATTTCTGAGACGTGCCTCCCAGGGGAAATGGCTGAAGCTGGGCCTTTTTAAAATGTGACTGGACAATGCTTTTGAGACTATAATGTAGAGAACTTCCCTGCGTGATGGGGGACTGGGGCAAATCAACGTATACAGAACGTTGTTTCCTGTACACTCTTCGGGGAGATTCAGCCAGAGAACAGCGCTTCAAAGAATCTTTTGCTGGAGAAAAAATGTTTTCATTTGCCCGTTTCATGATACTGCTGCGGGATACTTACAGTTGATTTACTCTAATGACGGGACACGGCTACTGTCCCAAAGGAAAAGAAATCTTACTTTTCTCCTGCCACATTTATTATTCCCAGCTAGAGGTGAGGACAGGCAAGTGACGGGTTAAAGGGGAAGATGACTGGAACACAGCAAATAGAGATTAGACTCTCACCACAGTCACTTGCACAAGGCCTGTGACCCAGGGCAGAAACGTTCCCATGGTCAGGTGCCTGCTCGCACTGAACCCCAATGAAGAGAGCAGACCTCCCAGCTCTGCACGGCTGCCGAGGATCTGAGGGGCCAGGGATAAGTAACAGGCTGGCTTCCACCCTGTTGGGCAAAGACTCAGCCGAAAGAAGTGCCAGGACACTGTGCTGACCCACTTCGACCCTTCTTCTCTGTTTGTTCCCAGGCAGAATAGATACAAAAGCATCACTATGGCATGGTGAAAAGTGGGAGAAGCATTCTGGAAATTGACATGCAAATAAGCACGCCAAGTACTCCACTTTGTTCTAAAAATTCCCATCACTGAGACCTGTAAAAACACCAATCAGAAGAGGGGCAGTGATGGGAAGGGCCTCATGCTTCTGCAGCCAGAGTCTTCCCCTTTGAGGGACTGTTTCTGTACCACGTGCCAGTCTGAGCTGGTGCAGGTGAAACTAAACACGCACCCACAAACGACCAAGAAGCCAACAGGTTTACATGTAACAGATCGGTATGCTATAACAGCACACATCCGTTCAAGGGGCAACCTTTGTGACTGATCCTAGCTGCCCACAAGAGCCCTAAGATGCAAACATGCTTCACAGCCTGGGTTCCTGAGAGAAGCCAAATATTTCAAACGGGCCAAAGGCAACCGTCTCTGCAAAGCCAGCTCCCGCACGCCGAGCAGATGCACAACTTCCTGCAAAAGGAAGTTCTAGACAAGGGTCTAGACAAGGGTCTTAAGACAAAATCCCTGCCTTAATCACCGTCCTTTAAATCACCACTGCCTCTGATGGCCTAGGTGTCAGGGTCCCACTGCTAAGATCCCAGGGCATACTCCATACAGTGCTAAATGCAGTCAAATATCACCTATGAAGGTGGAGCTGCAGGATGTCTCTAGTTTAAGTGATGATGAACACCAGACCCTGAGAAAGCTGGTCCATTCTTACAAGGGGGGTGCAGGCCACGTGCAGGAGGAGACACAAGGTGGGTGGAGGTTGACGTGAATGCTCTGGAAGCTGGGCTCTTTTTTTTTTTTTAAATATATTTATTTATTTTTGGCTGCGTTGGTTCTTCCTTGCTGAGTGCGTGCTTTCTCTAGTTGCGGTGAGCGGGGGCTACTCTTTGTTGCGGTGCATGGGCTTCGCGTTGTGGTGGCTTCTCTTGCTGCGGAGCACGGGCTCTAGGCACGCGGGCATCCGTAGTTGTGGCACACTAGCTCAGTAGTTGTGGCTCACAGGCTCTAGAGCGCAGGCTCAGTAGTTGTGGCACATGGGCTTCATCGCTCCGCGGCGTGTGGGAACTTCCCGGACCAGGGCTTGAACCCGTGTCCCCTACGTTGGCAGGCGGATTCTTAACAACCGTGCCACCAGGGAAGCCCCGAAGCTGGGCTCTTTATTAGGAAATTAGTGGACTCATTTTTTTAAAAACCTGGTTCTATTTATGTCATGTGTCGCACACATCTCACCACCAGGAGGCTGACTCCACATCGTGCGGGGTCCCTCACCATCACTGTCTTCTTCCCCTCCCAGTTATCCCAGAGCCAAACCTTCTTGAAAATGATCAACCCACCTTCTCCCTCACTGGAGACATTCTTTGTCAGGAAAAATCGAGTCACATGCTCAAAGCTCCCAAGTTCCGTTGCTGGATTTAGCATCTACTACCTGCCCAGGAGGATAATTTCAATTCAGTACCAATTTCGTTCACTTAAAAGGAAGTTGTTATCTCATGTAACAAGAAGCCCAAAGGAGGGTCAACCTTAAGATTCACTCCTTCAGTGGCCCAACGACATCATCAGAAACTCGGTTCTCTCCACCTTTCTGCTCTTGCTGCCTCAGCATATGAGTCTCGTCCCCAGCCTTGCTTCTCACTTACGTTTGTAGCAACAGCAATGTCCATATGCAGAGGAGTCTTTGCAATTTTTTGATCTCTTTTAAAACTTCTCCCAAAAGCCAAATTCAGCATTCGTCCCCTAACTTCTCATGGTTGAAGTGCATCGCTATCAATGCAGTCATCCTCGGAGGCATTCTTGACACTTCTCTTTCTCTACCATCCCATGTTCAATCTGTCGGCACGTTTGGCCAGCTGTTCCTTCAACAGGTCCTGAATCTGACCAGATCTCACCACCTTCCCCCGACCACCTCACCTGGGACTGTGACCACATCCTCCCTAGTGGTGCTCCTGCCTCCCATCCTTCCCCTGCAGTCTCGGCCCAAGAGCGTGATCATGCTTCAGCTCTACTACAAACTGCCGTGTGGCTTTTGTCATCATATTCAGAGTAAAATCCCACGTTCTTCGAGGCTGTATCCCTAATGCGCTCACACCACCCATCACATCATCTCTCTGCCTTCACCCTTATCACTCTCCTTCCCAAACTCTGCTTTAGTAGCATGGACCTCCTTACTGTGCCTTAAACACACGATGCATGTTCCACCTCTGGACTTTTGTACAGGCTGTTTCTTCTTCCTAGAACCCTATTCCGCCAGATATCCAAATGCCCACTGCCTCACTGCATTCAAGTCTGTAGTCAGATACCACCTTCACAATGAGAGCTTTCCTGGCCACACTATTTAAAATTACAACTCTGTCTCCCTACATCCCCTGTGGTCCTCCCCTGTCTTATTTTTCGCCATCACATTTCCTACCATATAGCATACTATATAGTTTACTTATTCATCCTGTCTTTTTTTTTTTTAACCTCCTAAGGGAATGTAAGCTCTATTGAGGAGGGTTTGTTTTTTGGTTGTTTTTTTTTCCCCACTACAGGAACTCCAGAACCTAGAATAGTGACAGGAACAGAAACTTATTAAATACTTGTTGAATGAATAAGTTCTGAAACCAGTTGTAGGCAACTAGACCCACAGTGGCTTTAGCCAACCGTGATTCATGCCTGGGGCTGAGCTTACTTCCCCTGAATAATGTAGCTGGGCAGAGGGAGGTGGGTTTGTGGGAGAGATAAATGCCAGCGGGTAGGGAGGGGCTGCAGGAATAGGGTTTTTTAAGGAAAAAAGGACAGGGAGAGTTTAGGGGAAGCAATCAACAGTGCCAGCTACACATTCCTTGATTTACTTCCCTTTTTAAAAACAAGCGGGGCTTCCCCGGTGGCACAGTGGTTGGTAGTCCGCCTGCCGATGCAGGGGACGCAGGTTCGTGCCCTGGTCCGGGAGGATCCCACATACCGCGGAGCGGCTGGGCCCGTGAGCCATGGCCGCTGTGCTCCGCAGCGGGATAGGCCACAGCAGTGAGAGGCCCGCGTACCGCAAAATAAAAAAAATTTTAAAAAAACGAGAGATAATTATCAAACTTAATCCTGAGTCAGGAAAACTACCTCGTCGTTGATTCTGTATTTCCTCCACATTTTATCGTCTCTAACTTTGGGGCGCATGTTGCAATTAATGTTATCTCATGATTCTATAATCGGCAGTATTTGTTTCTTAGTGCTTCATACAAGCATGGGGTACCTTAAATTGATAATGTCTTAGAGTCAGTGAAATCCCATAGTATCCCTTGAAATATCATATGCTTCTGCAGTATGAAGCAACACCAAGGAAGAAAGAATGTTCTCCTCATTTTCCATAGACACATAAACGGGCTGCTATTAAATAAACCAGCTTTAAAGTCTCTCAGGATCGCCCACAAACCGGACATTCTCTTTGTCTCTTGCCTTCTTACTGGGATGCTTTGAGCAGAGACGCTTCCTTCAGCAGTGTCATTTGACCCAGATTGTATGTTTTTATAGCCTGAGCCAATTAGTTAAAGTGACTTTGACTATAATAGGGACCTGTGACATTCCTCAGTATTATTGCATTAGTCACCCTGGAACAGCTTCTGGCTTGTGTTTTTCGTCTGGCTCTGATTGTGCTTTCTTTATCCTGATGTTTAGATGATCGGTTGCTGTCCTATAAAATAATGACCTTGGAGCCCTTGAAATTAAACCCTGTCTGATTTTCTTTATTTCAATAAGTCCTTGGCACTCAGTGGAACAGTGTGAATCACCTTTATTGTTCTGATTACTAATCAAGGGTTTTTTCCCCCAACCTTTTTAATCTATATTAATCAAATGAGGGTTGGGCTGGGGAGTCAGGAAGCTTGGGTTGTTCTCCCAGCTGTGTTCCTGGGGGTGGGGTAAACCTGGGCAAATCGCTTACCCTCCTCTGCTCTCATTTTTCTTGCTACACATGGGCAAATTGTTCCAGATCATCACTGAGCTAGACCATCTAGCTCTCTAAGTCTGTGCTGGAATGGGCTCATGGTACCAGGACCAATGTATGTTTAACTTGGGCTACAGTTCCAGCCTCCATCCCAAGGCTGCACTGGCAGAGGGCTATACCTCATTAAATGCACTAATTTATCTATGAAATAAAGTTAGATAAGCACTGACCATGAACTCCTTGAGAGCAAAACAATGTCTCATTGATCTTTGTAACCCATCACTACACAGACACTCCTTGAAAACAAGGACAGTTATCTATGCAATTAATTTCGGTATCCCCAGTGCCCCACAGAGTGTAAGTACCTCGTACATATTCGCTGAATATAAAGAACTGAAAGGTGGCACTACAGCTACTATTTCCCCTCAGCCTTGATAGAAACCATAGTTTTCCATTCCTTCCATGCTTTGTTTCTCTATTCTTCCCTATCATGTTTTTCTCCTTCGGTACTTCTACTTCTACATTTATGTGTTTTCCTTCTTCTTTTTTTTTTTCTTGTTGGTATCATGTCATTTTTCATTAGTCTAAGTTGTAGTCTCTTTTTTGTGGTAAAATATATGTGACACAAAAGTGACCATTTTGGCCATTTTTAAGTGTACAGTTCAGTAGCATTAAGTATACTCACATTATGCCACCATTGTCACCATCCATCTCCGGAACACTTTCATTGTCCTAAACCAAACCTCTTGTACCCATGAAACAAAAGCTCCCCATCTGCTCCTCCCCCAATCCTCTGGGAACCACTATCATACTTTCTGTCTTTATTAATTTGCCTATTCTAGGTACCTCATATAAGTGGAATTCTACTCTCTTTTACATTTAGGGGTTTTTTCCTTGCTCCTTCTGACCCTTCTTTTCTCTTACTTTTCCTTTTTTTTTTTTTTTTTCGGTACGCGGGCCTCTCACTGTTGTGGACTCTCCCGTTGCAGAGCGCAGGCTCCAGCCGCGCAGGCTCAGCGGCCATGGCTCACAGGCCCAGCCGCTCCGCAGCATGTGGGATCTTCCTGGACCCAGGGCAGGAACCCGTGTCCCCTGCATCGGCAGGCGGACTCTCAACCACCGTGCCACCAGGGAAGCCCTCTTACTTTTCCTTTTTGTTTTCGTTGTTCCTTGTAGCTGCCCTTTCCATGCATTGTCTTATTTTCTCTGTCCTTTTCTGCATCCTTAGTCGCCACCTGCTATAGGGCACTGCCTTAACATTTTCTTGTTTCTTATATTCACACATAATTTTTAGGTTTTTAATTCATTCTTTCATAAAGTTGTTCTGTTATATTTAAATGTGTCACAGAACATTTAAGGGCAGAAATATGACTCTTTAAAATTTTTTGAAAGCAGGTTTCTGGAAAGGGCTAGCTCATAAAATGACAGCACTAGAAAGCTAGAGAGGAGAGCAGAGTTGATGTAGTTAGAAGGGATTTGCCAGAGAAACTTGTACCTGTTTGAAAACCATTGTAGGATTTATATAAACTCAGGGACTATCAAATAACCTAAGCATTCTCTGGCATTTTTCTTCTGATCATGCTCTAACTGCCTCCCCCCACCAAAAAAAAAAAAAAAAAAAATCACAAAGAGAGAAAAGCCCATCTCTTCAGTGGCAAAAGACAGGAGTCCTAGAGTTCAGCTGCAAAGGCAAACGGACTCCTTCTGTCTGATAAGGGGCAAGTGAGGCACTCGGCTGATTAGTGTTCAATACCAACTTTTCCCTGAAATCTCAACTTCCAGAGCAGGCAGAAGCAGACTCTTTGGGAGAAGTTATGGACAGTACAAGCACCAACCCTTTAAACACACAAACATAGTACATGGAGATAGATACAATAAATGTACATTTCTTAAAATCTGGAAAATAAAGTAAAAATTAAAATCACTCCAAATTCCTATCATCCTTTTGCCCACCTTCTCACATACTTCTTTCCATGCACCAGAACTCTTTGAAATATACTGCAGCCAGAAATGAAAGAACGTTCAAGATTTGTAAGTAAATTACAACTAATAAATCTAGATTTAGCTTAAGCCGTTCTATAGAAGCAATCGTGGGTATTTGAGCGTGCATGGTCATAGACAATGGATCCTCCTTAAAATGGGAAAATAAAAGAGCTTATCTCAAAAAGTGTTGTGACAACTAAATTAAATGTGTATGTAAATGACCCGGCATTAATCCTAATTCCCTGTACCTCAGAACTGCTGTGCGCAAAATAAAATGGCTATTAAGAAAATCTAGGCTATCACCCAGCATGTGGATTTAAAATCGTAATGTTGCAAATGTTGGGATACCTGCTTTTGTAATGATTATATTTATTTTTTAAAAGCTCCAAATATGACTTTATTCGTGCTTCCTCAGTTTTTTTTGGTCTGGGGAAAACACAGGTCATTGGCACATGCAGCTGAGGACCAGCAGCTGGTCTGCAAACTCAAACCTACAGTATGGTTATAAGAATAGCATTCCTGGGCTTCCCTGGTGGCGCAGTGGTTGGGAGTCCGCCTGCCGATGCAGGGGACATGGGTTCGTGCCCCGGTCCCGGAGGATCCCACGTGCCACGGAGCAGCTGGGCCCGTGAGCCATGGCCACTGAGCCTGCGCGTCCGGAGCCTGTGCTCCGCAATGGGAGAGGCCACAACAGTGAGAGGCCCGCGTACCGCAAAAAAAGAATAAAAAAGAATAGCATTCCACTCTTTTCCCCCTTTTTTCCTCAATATGCCAAGGTTCCTGTTTTGTACCTTTTACTGTTGCTTTATCTGTATCATCTGTGTGTGTTTTCCTCAACCTCTTAGTCCTTTACACTCATCTTTTCAGCCCTCCCTCTGTAGTTTCTTTCTTACTACCCTACATCTTTCTTCCTCCTCATTTTTATTCCCTGTTTAATTCTCTCCTCTCCTCTTTTGCATTTGCATTTTCTCCCGTTCACATTTATTCTGTAGCACTTTCTAGTAAAACCAGTGACTGTAAAATTTTCTTACCATCTTGCAGTCAGGTTCATGATACCTATCCATTTTGGAAATTTATCAGCCTAGAAATCTTTTACTCAAAGTCATGTTAATGATAATAGCACAACCAGGAACGTTAGTGAATATATGAATTTTGAGAACAAAATAGTAACATGTCTATAGGTAGGGTTTTTTTTTTCCCCGACATTAATAAGATTCACATTTGATGTGGTATTTCAGCACCAGGTACTTCATAAGTATGCAACAAATGTTTGCTGCTCAAATTTAACTTACGTTAATCGAGGCTTTCCTTCACGTGGATTTATTTGATTCTCCCAGCAACCTCCTGATGCTGGGTAAGACATGTAACATCATGGGCTTCATGGGGATAAGGGAGTAGATGGAGGAGAGATACAGGACTGACTGACTTAAGACTGTAGAGCTTTTTGCCTGCTACGCCAAACCTAGAACTCAAGCTTCCGAATTCCAAGGCATTGCCCCCCCCACCCCCCGCCATGCCACATTGCTGCTCTCCAGGTTGTGGCCGTCATCCTGCCCAAGGGCACCACTGTTGTTATGCCAGGACAGGATTTTCTGCTCTGAGACCCAGGGGACTACTGAGCATTACTATCCATTTCTGCTCCTTGATCCGCCCGATAATCCTAAAAACAGATGTTAGAACCAGCCTGCGGAGATATTAGCGATACCAACTACAACCGTAAAAGCTACCATTTACCAAGGGCTCATCACGTGCCAGGCGATATGATTTACGTGGGTTAGTTCACATACTCCACTGTACACGGCAATTTAAAGCAACTGCAATTGAGTTCTCTAAATACTATACATATTACTTATGTATCTTATCAAACATTCCTAAAACTGTTTTACAGAGAAAACGTATCTACCCATATGAAGGGAAAAGAAAAAGAATCAAAGTATTAAAGAGAGCAAAATAAAATCAAAGTAGAACAAATGAACCTGGTCTCCCAAGTCATTTCCCTTGCGGCACTGAGTCACCAACCTATGCCATTAGCCTTGCTGATGGACCAGTCCCAGCCCAGCACTGAGCTAGTGACATAGGGAAGTAAATCTTTATATTTAAGATCGTCTCGGCTGTTCGTTCTCAATGCTAAAGGTCTTCTTGCCATAGAGAGGCACTACCTGTGCTCCAGGTAGAGTCAGCCCTCTGTATCCACGGGTTCCACAGCCATGGTTTCAACCAACCATGGATGGAACCCTTGGATACCAAGGGCCAACTGTACTATGACATTTTACATAAGGGACTTGAGCATCCCTGGGTTTTGGTGTTTGTGGGAGGAGGAGGGGCTCCTCGAACCAATCCCCCGCAGATCCCAGGGACGACTGTATCTATAAAACCTCCCTGTAAGACCCTCCTATATGCCTGTGTTAACTGTTGGGGCACTGTCAGCAGATCACAGCAGAACTGGGGGATGTTATAAGAGGAAAATAAAGAAATCCCATGTCTAGGAAGAAGGAACGCTAGTGCAGATATCATATCAATTAAGGGCATGGGGGGTGCGGTGGGGTAGAGAATCTCATTGCCAAATATAAATCCCAAAGAAAAGAAAATAGTCCTGACAATAAAAATTACTATTATATTACTGATATGAAAAGAGAAGAGCGCGGTTCTAAGTTCACTGAAAAGTTTCCCTTCGGTCTTGTGTGATTCTTCTCCAGAGCCTCCCAGGAGTACAAGCCTATAATTTTAATTATATCTTGGCATTCTTATAAAGCAAACAGCCTGCTCAGGCAGTATTTATTACACCTGTTAGGAAGAATACTTATGAATATGCTTCACAGATTCCAACCACAGTGATCTACAGTGGGCCTTTTCAAGGACAGAAGGGGTGAGCTGGGATGCACGTTGGAGAAAAGTTGCTCATTAAGGGAAGGTTTGTTATCCGGGAACGTATAATTAAGGCGACGGTCCCACCTTCTGTGACAGGCAACACTCGGGTAGTTGTTTGATTGCTGTGTGGGTCAGGGATCAGCTCCTGCTACAAGATGTAGCCACATTAGTGTGTTAGTGAACAGGTTAGGAAGTAAATTACAGCTGCCTCTCTCAAGCACATTACTGTCGGTCTTCATTGCTTTGTTTTTACTGTACAGCAGCAGGACTGTGGCTTCTGAAGACTTTGTGTGACAGGTTAGGCATTTTATCCTTTGAGTAAACAGTAATCATGGTATGAAGAAAGCGGGGCATTGGAGAATTTTTCCTATTCTTTGAGAATTCCACTCTTCCTTTTTAGTTTGCTCCAAGGGCTCATTTGGGGATACATATATTAAGCCCTTTAAATAGTTCATAATAAATCTTTGTCTCAGGCTGATTCTGACAGTTTTTTAAAGAGTCTTTTAAGAGAGACTCCTCAATCATTTGTTAATCCACGGGGTGATCTGCAGACTTCGGGAAAAAAATAACAGCCAGGGCTCTTGGGTAGTGAAAATACAATGTAGGAAAAAAATATATAAATATGGAAAATCCCAAGAATATCATCTTACTGAGATGACTTACATGTTCTGCATGTATCTAAATGCTTGCTTTCTTTCCCAACAAGCCACAAAGGGAAAGGAAAAGAATTGTCAAAATAGCAAGGATTGTTATTGATAATTTTATGTTTTCGGACTTACATGCATCTCCTAAAATGTTAGACTTCAAATTGTGTAAGAGAATATTCTTTTTAAAGTAAACTAACTCTCTTGGTAGAAAGATAATTTCTTCTCTGCCCTTGTTTCCCCTTTAAGTCTACTTCTGTCTTCCCCTAAATTACTTACATACAAACTATTTTACCTGGTCGGGGAGAGGCACTCTACTTTTCGAGGAAGGATTGTAGATGTTGATTATTAGTGTCAACAAAAGAATTTTGAAGGGCAAGGCATAACTTTCAGAATAAAGACCTTTCTAGTTTGGCTTTACGTATTTTAGCTTCCATTTTAGATATAAGCTAGTTTGTCTAGTATATTAGATGTTTGTAAGTTAAAGAATATAACACGATTTTAGCACCAAAAGAATAATATATGACACTTGCCAGAAGAAAGTAAAGGCAATATTATCTCCCATGTAAATAATTAATACCAGAAATCACTACAATACCTGTGCATTATTTGTGCAATGAGTGGAAAATATTCTAAAGCCTCTCTACACAATAAAAGAGTGCTCGATCGCAAGTGTTTTACGTATAAATCATTTGCTATTTCAGGGAAACTTATTTGGATGTATTTGGTTTGGCTTGTAACTGAAGTGATTCAGGAGGAAACTAAAGACACAGGTCAACCTCTGAGTCAAACATGAGGATAAGCATCACGAGAGGGGCATTTTCTCCAGGTATATGATCTGAACTTTCATGTCATTTCTAAAATGCAGCTTCTCAAGCTATTAAAAAATACTGAGAACTTTACTAATGACATGCAAACGGAGTTTGTTAGAAATAAACGCAATAATAAAATGGAGAAGTGGGCAAACAACAGCCTACTGTTATAGATGGATTCATTCACACGTAAGGTCAAACAACTGAAGACCTAGAGCAAGGGCGACCATAAATACCTGGTGTCCCTGCTCTGGAGAGGATTAACCACAAAACAATTATGACGAATGTGGTGGGAGCGTTCAGCTACCAGGCAACAGGAAATGTGCGGTGCCAGTCTTTAAAATAATCATTTGGCATTACAGAATATACAGTTTAGTCCCAGATGCCATCCTGATATAACGCTAAAGTGTTGATGTTAAAAATATCAAGTACCTCATTAGAGCGTTATATGCGAAGCAGGAAAGGGGGCAGTAATTATAATAGTATCAACACACTTGCTTTGCACCCAGTGTGAGAAAAGGCTGCTTCTACCCCATTTTCACCATCACCGGTAGCAATAAATAGCCTTTATGTTTTTAAATTGAAGGAAAAAGGGAACAGCAAAGCTACTTGCGAACGATATAAATAGAATCATTAAAAAAATGACTGCTTTTTTATCCCCCCCACTTGGGAAGACTATGCATAGCCTTGAAGACAGTATACAAATGACGTAACCTCAACTTCAGATACGGAAATGATGCCTACACGTGTATTGTGATGCCTACACGTATATCAGCTGACCAAGATCCTAAGGATGGAGTCCTGTCTTCTTTGCAGCAAAGCAGGGCTACTTCTGCCAGGGGGTAAGAAGACTTTGTTTAGGTGCTGAGATAGGACAGTGGTCATTGAAACTCACTGGGATCATAAGATAAAGGAAAATTTGCTTAATTAAAGGTGTCAAAAATAGATATTCATTAGCAAAATAACAGATATAGATAATTATGGGGTTATCTCCCATTTCTGGCTCCTCTAAATTATTACAAAGTATAAATAATGTTACTAAGAATATTCTCCAATAAATAAACCTCAGTTCTTTATTGATGATGGATTTAATATAGTACTTCGAACTGAAAACACTTTGAAAAATAACCACTTCAAGATGTGTTGGAATAGAGCCATAATAAAACCAACAAATTTTAGCTGCCTAGTCAAATTCCTCCTGTATGATAAAAAATAATAAATTAGCAGAAGATACTGACTCAGGAGACATTTGTGGAGACCTGCCAACCCAGGCTCTCCTCTCCACCCAGAACACACACGTTCACACAGGAAAATAAAAACTGGCCGCCGTGCTGGACCCCATATCCAAGAAGGCAAATTTGAAAAAGCCACTTCATCACACCAACGTTCACTTGAATTTTCAATTATTGCCCGGCTCTCTAACACTCTCCAGTGAGAAAGTTCCAGCCATTCAGAACCTTTTCTGTGTCAAACAGATGTATCCCCGGCCAGTCTCCTAAACTCCTCCATTCTTCCTTCTTGCTAACCACGTGACTCTCTCACACGAAACCCTTCCTCGGAGCCACATAGAGTCCTCATTCTTCCATGAGCAGGGGTTCCAGGGTTAACAGGTAAAACTACAGCCTTCCCAGTTAAATTTGAAACGTACATGCAATATTTGGGTCATACTAAAAAAAGCAGTCATCGTTTATCTGAAATTCAAATTTAACAAGGTGTCCTGTGTGTTCATCTGGGAACCGTCATTAGGAGTAAGCTCTGCTATTGCCACCAGCTTTTCCACAAGCCCCACCTCTGCTTCTTCACCTTTATTGAAGCCCTTTTCCCTTAGAGCCCAATACTCTAGAAACTTGCTCTTAACAGAGGCCATGATTCATTCCTACGCTTCTGACTCTCCCAGCATGAAAGAGCAGTGGTTATCACCCGGCGCTCCCACTGCCGCTTCCGCAACATTTCCCCCAACCTCAGCATATAAAAACTTCCTCTTAAAAAAGAACAAAATAGCATTCCTTACCTGTTCTCAATGCCGCTGTCTGTCAACACCCACACCTTTCGTGAACCTTCCTCAATGGCGAAGGCTGGTGCTATAAGGTCTGCGCAGCCGTCTCCACCGGACGGCAACAGACGCCAGAGTCAGAGTATCCAGGATGGGTCCCGATTCCACACAGATTTCCTCGACTGCCAAAGCTCAACAAACTCATTTCTTGACTTACCTATAGTCATCCATTGGCACAGCCATTCCTTGACCTTTAACCATGCTTCATTTTTAAAATGCCAACTACCTGTTAGAAAAAAATAGAGAAAACCTTTCTAAGGTATGAGAGCGACAAAAAAAAAGTTACAAAGGGAAAAATGTATAGATTTCTCTATATAAAATTTAAAAACATATGTTTATCAGTGAACATCCTAAACAGAAGTAAAAGGCAAAAAAATGGGGAAATGTTTGCAAGAAATATGGCAAAGATAATATCCTTAATACATATATCTAAGTATCTCATTCAAATTGATAAGAAAAGAGAGTAAAACTCAATTGGAAAATAGAGGACATAAATGAGTCACTGAAAAAAATTCAAGTAGCCAGTAAGTATGTATTAAAACATTATTCAACATCATTAGAAAGAAAAATGCAAATTAAGCACGTGAGATGTTTCTACATATTGCTTTTCAGGGTATCTTCTCTGTATCTTCTGCTAATTTAATATTTTTAGCAAACAAGAAATATATTAAGATGGCACTTAATATGGACATCAAACACTGCTGAGAAACATATAAACTGATAACACAGCACAACTTTTCTGGAAAACAAATTGTACATATTAGCTTTAAACAAAAAAGCTTATCCTCTTTGACCCAGTAATACTCTTTCTAGAAATCCACCCAAAGACGTGATAAGAAAGTTGAAGGAAGATTAATTTCAAAGAAATTCATCACCATGTAATGGAACATTACAGAGCCAGGAAAAATAGTGTATTTGAAAGTGATGCACTGATGTAGGCACGTGCAGATACTATCATTTCTTATTTTTAAAGTTGCCTTGCGACCAAGGCCGCTAGAGCCCCAACGTCCTTTTATTCCCCAAACAGTGTCTAATCAAAGCCCAGCTATTATCCCCTAGTGAGCTGTGACTTTTTTTTAACATTAAAAAATGTAGGAGATATGGGTGTGATCCCACTTTTGAAATAAATATATAAATAAATAGTAAATAAGGCAGCAACAAAACATATTAGTGTTAATAGTGACTGTAGCTGGGGATAAGGTTACTGGGTTGTTGTTTTTTTTCTTATTTATACTTTTGCATATCTTCCGATTTTTCTATGAATGTAGAAAATATATATAGATCAAAAAGATGAACTTGGGCTCCCCTGGTGGCGCAGTGGTTGAGAGTCCACCTGCCGATGCAGGGGACACGGGTTCGTGCCCCGGTCCGGGAAGATCCCACATGCCGCGGAGCGGCTGGGCCCGTGAGCCATGGCTGCTGGGCCTGCACGTCCGGAGCCTGTGCTCCGCAATGGGAGAGGCCACAACAGTGAGAGGCCCACGTACCGCAAAAAAAAAAAAAAAAAAAAGATGAACTTGTTTAAAAGCAACAAATAGCATTCTCACAAATCATTCTGGGAAGAAAGCCCCCCCTTACCGGCTGTCTCACCCACGTCACCACCTCTACCCCACCACTACCCCTGTCATTCTTTCCTGTTCCCCAGCTCATCACTCTATCCATCCTCACTTGCTTGTCTCTTAACCCTTTGGAGTCCCTCACTCTATTGTCTTTCTTTCATTACCATTGAGCCCGCTCCCATCCCTGGGAAAAACCCACTATCCTGAGCAATGCCTTGAAAAACCACAAAGCCATTATTATTAGGGTACCCTAGAAAATCAGTGCGCTTACAGTTAAGTCATGCAACTTCTAACCACTGTGTAATCTTATTGCTTATTTTCTATTGATCCTCCTTGCTTCGCCCACATGAGCTGCTCCACAGCTTTTTTCTTTACTCTCAAAATCCCCTCCTTCTCCTACTTCCTTTATCTCAGCAAACGACCTTTACTCTATTGAGATTAAGTTGTTCAGCGCGGTTCCCATCACACTCCCCCTCTCCCTTTTTTTGCTCACATCCTTTTTTTTCTTCCCCCCATTTCAGAGGCTCACCTCTTTTTCTGTGTTACTAACGAAATAGCCCTTAGGATTTAAATTCTTCAATTAGCATTTCTAATACAGACAAATTTAAACTCAGTCCTCTCAATCAATAAACATACTCAGCTCTCTTTATTTTCATCACCAAATTCACCAAAGAGAAGTAATCACTTATTTAGTCAATCTTTATCCCACTTTTCTACTGAAGCTGCTCTCTCTGGAGATCCTCAAATAAATGACAATGCCAATAGGTTCATCTGGGAGGCACAGGACACTCTGGAAAATTCTTAGTGACCCCTCCCTTAGTTTCCTACACGTTAAATTATTCACCTTTAGTATATCACTTATTTTAATTTTGGACAAAAGTCCAAAGGGTAACAGTTCTAGAATTTCATCGTCACTGGCACATATCTATGCAAATAATAGTTTTCCGTAAAGCTATTTACCAGCACAGAGCGATGAAGCTGCAACTCGAATCATGAGCCCGGAGCTGTGGCATCTTCACCCCGACATCCACATGACTTAGTGTTCTGTGACCACACAACAAAAATGTGGCCCTCATCGCTCGCTAGCCCCTTACCCTGCATCGCTCTTCTTTCGAGCATTAAGCACTTCCAGAAACGGTTATATATTTTCCCCTCCTCCCAAATGTAAGCACTGTTATAAACAGTCCCAGCTCATTATAGATACTCACTACGTATTTAATGTAAATAACTGAACAAAGACTGAGCGAGCTATAACGTCCAGTATATGCTTACATGTGCTGCGTGAAATACTCGTCTTTAGGGGCTATGTGCCGAGTAAGGACCGGGAGTTCCAGACACAGGCAGAAGATCAACCTTCAACAACCTAAAAGGTGCCCTCTCAGGCCACACATCTGCACTTTGCAGGTGGAGAGCGATACTTTGTGTATCAATGGTTTGAATCACTGCCTGACTTTTCACCCAGTGCTGCATAACTGTTTCTCATCACATGGCACTGTTGTAGTTAGTCACAGACCTTTTAAGCAATGGAAAGGCAGAATGCATATGTGTGTGTCTGCAAGTGCCTCTGTAACCAGACTCCTCTATATGACTCCTTTTGAAAATATGGTATGTCGACAACATCTGTGCCTGAGATGGAGATTTGGCCAGAATGCTAAGAAAATAAACGTGGCAGTTCAACTCGATACCGGCAACCAGTTACTGCCCCATGGATAGGCTGCACCGAAGATTCATGTATATAAAATAGTATATTAAAGTAAACTTACAAAAGCAAAGAGCAATCATTGCAACCATAATTTTTTCTTCCTCTTTGGGATTCTAATTTTAAAAGCATTAAAGAAGACAGCTGCTCATGCTGTGATATGCGCTAAACAGCCTGAAGGATGGAAAAAAATATATTTGTAGCTCATAATAACTATTGACCTTTCTGATATACAATGTTCTCTGTGTTAGCTATTCGGTTCCATCAACAGTGAAGATTGAACATGACTTTTTAATAGAAAACATGGGGTTTCAAGCTGCCTTCACGAAGGTGTTTATGTATTGTTATTTTGTTTTGTACTACAAAGACTAAGTCCTGATGCCCTTTGTCTGACATCGTGTTTGTCGTTAAAAAAAGAAAGAAAGAAAGGAAAGGAAGGAAGGAAATAAAAGAAGGAAACAGAAAAGGCAAAAAAGCCTCAATGTTATTGAGTATGTTTTATATGAGGAATTGGCTCGTAACCACTTTATAGTCATGATAAAAGCACTGCCACACTCGATCCCACAAGCAATATTGGTAATGGAATCCAAGCAGCATCCCGGGAGGACATGCTATATTTTTCTCCCAGAATAGATCCCTCAAGTGGCAACATTTATAGGGAGTCTCCAGTAAGATTTAAAACCGTTGCAGTATTCAGATGGCATGTTCTTTGGAGTACACAGCCTGCTGCAGAACGGGTCATGTGGCATCTCATAGACTCTCAAAGTCTATCTTTCCAATACCCAGTCTTTCCCCTTGAACTTTCCTGAAGCTTAGCAGTTGTGTATAGAAACACCCACTGGTAGCAGCTTGGCTCTGACACTGTGTGTATTTCCCCCAGAGTGGTATCATCCAAACACCAACTGTGGAGCAGCAGGCGGCAGCTGAACACGCTCCTCTCCCTCAGGGGACAGCCCCCCAAGTAGCAACCCCAACCTTATGCGTTGCAATTCTCATCCGAGGCGTTGCCGGGGAGCTTGTGCTGACAGGTGGCATGGGATGGCAGATGATTATTTTTGCCTCTTTTTTCGGTGGATTATTTTTAATGTTATACTGAGAGAAGTTTATTACATCATTATTGAACCACAATTATTTTCACAGCTATGCTCTGGAGTTTCAGTTAATGATTCACAAGTTTCTAAACAAAGCTGAAGACACAACTCAGTGGGAGCAGGAATCAGCCCTAATGAGACTTCAATAAATTTGGCTTTTCCGTCAAACTCCAGAGCAAGCACTGACGCTGAGAGAGGCTGATTGCCGAGCCAGAGGGTAGCGGCTGCAACTGCATTGGCCTGACATCCAAAAGGTGGTACAACTTGGGTCCACAGAAAATGCTGGGCACTGCCTCCCCGCCAGTGGCCGAGGATCTCAGTGTAGCCTACTAAGGCCCATCACCCCCTTCAAAGTCACCCTGGCACATGGTTGAGGATGGTAGAGGACAGCCCAGTGGGATGGAAACCAACTCGCAAAAGACAGAGAGCAAAGTATTCTCTAATTCTGGGCGAAAGCAGGCCAATCCTCTTTTAACGACCACACCCACTAGTCCATGGCTCTCAAAATAACACTTAGCAAAAAATGCTTCCTTAGAAATGAACACAAGAAGAGGACATAATGATTCCTTCTCCTCCAAAAAAGAAAAAAAAACTTCTTGGGACAAGAGGTTTGGTGTGAGAGAATGGGCAGGGGTAAAATGAATAATTCTTCTTAAAAGAATGCATCCGAATATTACTGAATCCAACATGCAAACTGAGTGCCTACTTATGTAAAACGTAATCCTAGGCACTTGAGGGGGATGCGTGGGGGCTGGAGAAGAGCAGGGAATAGATACAAAAAAGACAAGCAAGACGTCAAGCCTGCCTTTCAAGGTGTCACAGTCTTGCAGATGACGCTGTTGACAGCACCTTTTGCAAACTGCACATTTTAAAAAATCAGTTGAGCATTGAAAACACAGACCCCGCTTAGAAAATCAGCACTGCAGGTAGTTTTCCTTACATATGTGAATTCACCAGGTACTGACACTCTGGGCAAGGCATTCCTTCTCAAAATCACATGAGTTTTACCCATGTACACGGTTGTCACATATCAAAACAAGGCTATGATTTGTCCAAAAAGAGGTTCCACGTGGGTGTTATATTATCTATCTTTGCATAACAAATTACCCTCAATACTGATAGATTTTTAAAAAGCAAAGATATCCCATTCTAGAGGTCAGGAATCCAGGAGCAGCTTGTCAGTTAGCTGTAGCTTAGGATCTCTCATGAGGTTGCCATAGAGATGTCAGTCAGAGCAGAGTCATCTGAACGCTTGATTGGGGCAGGAGGGTCCACATCTAAGCTCACTCACGTGACTGAGAGTAGGAAGCCTCAGTGCCTCACTACATTAGCCTCCCCACAGGGCTGCTCAAGTGTCCTTACAATACGGCAGCTGGTTCCCATCAGAGTGAATGACCCGGGAGACAGCAACAAGGAAGCCACGCTGCCTGTTATGACCAAGTCATACACCGCCAACTCTGCCACACGCTATTTATTAGAAGTAAGTCACCAAGTCTAGCCCACACTCAAGGGGAAAGGAAGTAGGCTACACCTTGTGGGAGGAGGAGTATTGAAGAATTTGTGGCATTTTTAGATAACCACAGCTGTCATCCTGGATAAACATAAAATCCACTGGGACAATTTCCGTGAGAAAAGATTTATTTTTCCCATTGGCCTACTATGGGGAAACTAAGTTGGGGAGATCTTATTACATTGATGTCAATGTTTAATGAATATTAGTTATTGAATATATTAAATATATATAAATAATACATGTATGTATATATACACATATATTTTATATATATTTATTTATATATATACATATATACACACACACACGTATATGTATATACATGTAAATCTTTGCTGTGGGTTTAAGGAACCATGCTATGTGCTATAGGGAATCAAAGTTAGACCTGTCTCCACCCTGCTGCCCCAGCATAAGAGATAAAATGAGAATATAAATAAATGTAAGAACTGGAATATTGGACATATCATGAACTTTGGAGTCAAACAGATCATGGCGGTGTGCTCTGCCACTGACTATCTGGGAGACTTGGACAACATATATTTTTATATAATAATAAAGATTTGGTATTTTCCTCTGTCAGCTTGGGCTAAGTTATGTGGCAGTAAATAAAACAATCCCCAAATTAGAACAAAGATTATTTCTGTGAGGGTGGGCTAAAGAGTCTGTCCCACATTTTCCTCATTCCAAGACCTGGGCTGATGGACCGGCCACCATCTGAAATGTTGGAAGTCACCAGAGCAGAGAGAAAGAGAAAGTAGCGCCTCGTGACCTGCTTTTCTCGAGAATTCCACCTGAAAGTGACACGACTTTTGCTCACATTCCACTGGCCACAGAAAGCCACATGATCAAACCTAACTTCCAAGTGGCTAAGGAAGTGCAGGAAAATTTTTGTAAGAAAAGAAAGAACTTGTTACATACTTGACATATACTCATTCTCAAGTTCTAAAGTACATCAGTATCTAACAAAGGTAACAGCATACGCCAGTGAAACAGATTGGCTTTACCAAGATAACTGCAAAATGAACCAACATCTCTTCCCTTGTCTTGTGAAAGTCATTTTGGTTGTTCGCACTTTGCACAGAATTTCTGAAAAAGGAAAGATTCATTTAGGCAATGAAATGGTGGAAGAGTATATTTCACTTCATATCTTAATAACTTAGCCCAATGCCACGTCTCCTTTAAAAGGAAAAATACTGTGTTCACACTTGAGGAGTTTTGACTTTTCTCAAAACTTTTCTTTTCTCCCCCACCCCCATCAGGATCTGATGGCAGTTGGAGGCTCTGACACTAGGGCTGCACCACAGACATTTGGAGTATGCTAAAAAGAAAGGCCCTCTTTCTGCTTTGGCCTCATCCACTTGCAGGGACCCTGGAGAGAATCCCAGAAGTGCTCAGAATATACCTGGCCCTTGGCTTGGCCAGTGAGAACTAGATGGTTCTCAGCCACCGACCTTCATCACCACCTCCTGCCCCTTCATAATAACAAGGAAGCAGCAACTACAGTACCAGTTAGGAAATTATAAACAGAGGTGGAATAATGCAGATATACTTTCACCTTATGGTGGAATTTGCCAACATAAAAATTATTACAACTTTTGCTATGAATTGTTCTGTAAATTTCACAAAATATGCAAAAACTGACATTTCAAGAGCTGAGATCATTTAGATTTACTTAAAAGTTGAGGCCCTTGAGATTCACCAAAAGAGAGTCTATTTCTTTATCTAGCTTTCAGTTGTGTGGATCTTGTTTTTGTTTTCTTTTTCAGCTCCTTGTTTATAATTCATAGGTCAAAACTGGCCATATCTGGGCTTTGACCACTTAATCCAGCTTCACCCATCAATTTCTCCTTTGTCTCTGGCAGCAGACATAACTTCTCTGAATCCCAAATTTCTTATGAGATTATGCAGCAATCATGGCCTGTCTCAAAAAGCTGACAGAAAAGCGTGTGAGATCTAGAAAGCACTCCAATACGCTTTTTTGACCTAGATTGGTTCCACGGTCTTAATAGAGCAGAAGTCCTAAGGATACTTTTCTCACTATTTTGTCCTCTCTTCATATCCGCCCAACACACACACACACACACACACCCTTTCTCCATTCAGTGCTACAGTCATGTCGCACGTCACCAAGGCCATGCTCCCTTGGTTCTCTCCCAATAGAGCCTTCATCACAATCCGTGCTTCTCACCTGAGACACTTAGAAAGCTTCTGTTCTAAAGTGGCTACTCCTGTCACATGCAGATAATATGCCTCTCTGCGTGAGAGACACCACTGTCAGAGCTGGGATAACCAGAGCATATTTGCCAGCCCTTGAGCAAACGTGGCTGTGTACGTGTGTGCTGGGAATGAGTTTGTCACGTATCCTTTGAAAGGGCCAGTGTGGCAGGTTACTTCTGTCCCTGTCCTCAGAATTAGAAGGCCGTGTGGAATTAAAGCAGAAATCTTTATCAGAAATCAAACTCTTTTCGAAGTTGCCCTCTCTTCTCCCTGACCACCCCCCAAATCCCCATGCTCTTGAAAGACAGCTTGAGGACCAGTTTAGATTTTCAATCTCAGCTCCACTGGGGCAAAATCTAACCTCAGCATTCGTCTCACACCAGTTGTCCTGGGTTTAATGAACGCTGCTCCTGTATATGCTGGAGATTTAACACATGGGGCAGGGGGATGGGGGCGTTATATTCACTGCCCAGCCAGAGCAGTACGCAGCATTCTGCTCCACAGCTCATGGGAAGCTCGTGTCTCCCGTTGTGTCACCCAGCGGGAAGCACCTTTGCTGGGGTCTCTAAAGTGCCCACTAAGTGTTTACCTGTGCAGTTCCACATACTAAAAACAATAACAATTTCTAACGATGCCTGAATTATTCACAGTTACATGGTTCCTTCCTTCCTGGGTCAGGGTATCCTGGACCTCAGCCATAAAACATAGTTCGCTTTTCTGGGAAGTTGCATTTTTCCTCAGCTGTTGCAAACACAGTCTCGCTGAACAGAGCTGAACTGTTGAGGCTAAGTCTGTGGTGTGGATTCTCATGGCTTCACATTAGTTCAAGTCTCTGAGGACCAGGGCCAATAAATGTGAAAAGGACACTAGTAGATTGGCATACTTTTCTGCTTCCACCAGGATGAAAAAGTGCTATAAATTAAGTCTAACCTTAAATGTATAATCTGTCCTTGGGAGGAAGGAAAAAAAAAAAAGGGATATAGCATCTTCAAGCTCTTGGCATCCCTTACGAGAAAAAATTGGTTCTAAGGGTCTCTGATCTTGTGTTTTAGTAAAATAGAACTGCACGGCTGACTGACAGTTCTGATCTAAAGCATTTACGTTTAAGTTTTGATCTCTCTGCTTTTGATTAAAACTAATGAGCTCATTTAATTCAAAATGGGAATCTCTGATAAGAGAAATAAGGTTGATGTGATTGGATTAGAGGGGCAAATTAAACTCTTAGAGCAGAAGTTTGTGCTTATATAGTGTATTAAAAAGCTGTTGGCGTATTATAGCGTGTTAGATGATGAGAAAAATTTCATAGTAATTCATATTTAATCAGAAGAAATGAAAGTACTAAATATAACATGGCTCTGCTTTTCCCTCGAGTGATAAAAAGCTGTACATTGAAAATGACATCAGATCCGTGCTCTCTAAGACAAAAAAAAGAAGAAAATCTTAAGAGAGACACATAAGAAGGGACACTTGTCAGTGGTTCCATCACCCCAGAAGAGAAATGCTATAAATATAGGAAAATATAGTCATATTAAGACAAGAATGATACAAGAAAAGCCTTAGACCACAAATAGCGAGGCTTCTGTTATTATAGTATATCGTATTTTTCTTTCATCTGAGCATCGAGTCTAATATAAAAAATAGACATTTCTTTCCCTTAAAAATGTATGGGAGGGGCTTCCCTGGTGGCGCAGTGGTTGAGAGTCCGCCTGCCGATGCAGGGGACACGGGTTCGTGCCCCGGTGCGGGAGGATCCCACGTGCCGCGGAACGGCTGGGCCCGTGAGCCATGGCCGCTGAGCCTGCGCGTCCGGAGCCTGTGCTCCGCAGCGGGAGAGGCCACAACGGTGAGAGGCCCGAGTACCGCAAAAAAAAAAAAAAAAGTATGGGATATGTTTCATAATTTAAAACTGAAAAGCTTGTTTTGCCTATTTTTCTCTGTGCTTTAATAGCTATTTTCACACCTACTTAATTCTTAAATCTCTTTACACATATTTCTTGACCTTCATCCTAGGGAAAATTAGTGCTCTTGTAGGGCTGCTCAAAAGAAATTCAATTTTGTTGTTGGACATGTATTTTCACTTACTTTAGAGTAAGAGAAACTGTAAACTACTATTTTAGAAGGGTAAAATTAGAATATTATTAGGCTTTAAAACCCCAAAATTAATTTCTTTTCAGGAAAATAAATTTATAAAACACCTTGGAAGTTTATTTTTAAAGGAAATAGATTCACGTTGCCCTCTGGCCCGTTTGCATAAAGGTGGTTTTAGATCAGCAAGGCTGCAAAGTACCATTTTAAGTCAAAACATATTCTGCTTAGTCTAAATACATGTAAAGGGAAAGAGTAACTATCTTGCTTAAACTATGGTTTTCTCATATCGGAAGCAAAGAAGTAAAAACATAGAGGCTGTTTTTTAGTCTGATGAGGGCAGGGGACGAGCTGCCACTAGTGACAAGAAGAGAAGGTTGATACTGGAAGTACTTTTTGATTCTGTCTGTACATCCCATTCTCAGCCCTCTACCTCGAGTCAATCGAGAAGACTTCATGCCTCTTATTCCCCATAGTGAAGGAAACTGACTCAGAAGGGCAAGAACACGGGCCAGGGTATGGCTGCCCAATATTGATGGTGCCATGGTTCTCAGAACTCCCCAGCAGGCAACTGATCCAAGAAGGTATTTGCAGGGAGAACAAAAAGCAAGTCATCCTTACTCTCATCAGAAGCATCTCTGCCCGAGTCTTGGTTCATCCCGTAAATCTCTGGGGTCCATGTTTTTTGTGACTGTTCTCTCCATGTGCCCCAGACAAGCCTCAGGATGTGCTACAGTTACTTACTTACTATCAGACCCCACTTGGGGAGCTGCTGGAACTTAAAAGGCCTGAAAAGCGCTTGCTAGAAACTGGAAAGGAGTTTCTTCAGACACATTAATTTTTCTTTTATATTTTCTGCAAAGTAAACATTTTCTAAATGAGGTGAATTGATTACTACACTCTTAGCACCCATCAGTCATTTATTTTTAGTGAACTCAAGGATCGTACCTGAGCAGTAGCTGAGAGGGGCTGTGTAGAGATCTAAATCATGTGTATGTATTTTTGTATTCTTCAGTGGAATCAACCAGCCCCAGTCTGCTAACCACTGACAACACTCTTGAGCGTTCGTTTTTCATCCGAATGAAATCTACGCTGACCAAACGTGGCGTGCACATCAAATCATCAGGATATAAGGTAAGCTGGGCTCCAGCAGGGGAAAGACTTCTGTCTCGGGTCAATCCTAGGTCACTTGCATTGGGTTTTCCCGCTGCTTTGGGCCCATCTAATCAATACATGTGATCTGGAGCGGCCCACAGGGTTCTTAGTTATCTTCCTGTCTCAAGTCAGGGGATTCATCACACCCCTCATTCTCACTTCAGACAGTGCTGGTGCCCTAAATGCCTCAGCGAGTGTCTTTCCTTAAAACACATGTTAATAATGTATCAAGTGCTTCAGCACATGCTAGAAATTCACTTTGATGGAGAAGGTAAGCCAAATTCACATCAGTCCTTAAGATGACATTCTAGAACTACTACTATAAGAATTCTACTTCTCCCACCTCCCCCTTCCAATCCCCCCTTTCTCTTTAGAGAAAGACCGTCCATTTTAATAACAGCTTGGCCACCAAGATTCATACATGTAGATAAAAAAACCAGGCTGGACATCAGAAATCCTAATTTTGAAATCACAGTGACTGAACATTCAGTCACACCTTAGCATAGGTAGAACACTCCACATACAGAAAATATGTTCCGCACAACAGCAAAGACCAAGTCCAGAGTCGTAATCTACATTATTACCATTCTAAGGTTAAGGATATAAAAGCTTTCTAATCTTGCGAAATTCCAACGTTTCAGTTACTATAGCAACATAAATTAAGACCTATGAGATTCACGAAATGCCTTTGGCAACCCGAATCTTATCAGTTTTACAACACACTAACCAATCTTTCAAACAATGTTTATTATATGAGGAGGGCAAACAGATGGAATACACTGTCGCTGTGGCCGGCATGACCTTTCCCCGCTGGGGAGTCTAGAGCTTCCAGTAGCCCAGCTCTTGTGGGACAATGCCATAACCTTGTCAGGGATGGTAACCGTCATTTTCATCAGGCTTTAAAAACCTTACATAAGTCATCAGGAGGCTAGCAGCTGCAGAAAAGTTAGAATCAGGCATTTTCTTTGACATTAATTCTTCTGTAAAAAGGAAGGTTGTGGTAAAGCAGGTCCTTCTAAGGATGACTTTTAGCTGAGGTGTCCTACAGCCCAAAGGGCACATGTGGAACACCCTTAACCTTTAACAGGGTTCAAAGCAAGGGAGAGGCCCCCCGGGCAGCGCCCTGTGCAGTAGCTCCCCCTACAGAGGGATTTGTTGGCCTGTTACAAAGGGATATGTCGGAGGACAGAAAACAGACTATCTTTAGGACCATCATGTATTTTTCTGCCTCACGGAAACACTGTACATTTATTAGTTGTTAACTGTATAGCCTTAGCCAGTTTGGAATTCTATAAGCAAACTATAGGTGTAGTGATTATTGTCATTTTAATGCCAGAAAGATGCATTCTTGGCATTCCGACTTTTCTGTCAGCATTTGTTCTTCACCTTTCCTGGTTTTTCCTGGTCTGTAGCAGGCATATCCCAGAAGGGAAGAAGGATGGAAGAGGTGAGGTATATTTTGAAAAAGCAATGTCTAGTGTAATTCAGTATCATTAGATAACTTAATTTTTTGAAAACCAACAAAAAATTATTATTACTTTCATACAACAAACTAGAGATTGTAAAGCTCTGCAACATTTAATTTGCCCAGAAGTGGGAGGTATGGTAAAAAAAAAAATCATAATAACAACAATATAGAGAAATAGTTTGAGTTCAGTCTAGGCAAGAGACTAAGTGACTTGGGTTCTGTTGGTTCCGTCATTCGGGCAGCTCAGTCAAGCTGTTTGGCTACATGATCTGAAATTGGAGAAGCTAATTTCTTAAATATTGACAGAACATTCATTCATTATTTTGACAAATGTTTATTGAACTCCTAATATGGAGCTTGTTCAAGATCCCAAACTCATCTTTGAACACCGAAAAGTCCCTGCCAACTGCTAACGAACAGGGGGAAAAGAGACCGTAATAAGTAAATAAATGAAGAAGGTGATTTCAGAGAGCGACGAAGGCTAAAACAACAGTAGCTAACATTTGTGTGCACTACAATATGCTGAGCGTGGGACAGCTTATGTGTGTCAGTCCTCATGACAATACAGGAGCAAAGCGTTTTCATTGTTTCCGTTTTACAGACGAAGAAACTAAGGCTGGAGAGGTTAATTACACACCCAAGTTCACACACTGAAGGGACAGAGCTGGGGTTTGAACTCGGGGAGTCTGGCTCCATGTCCCCTGCACTTAACCACTAGGCCACACTATTAGGCAGAGAGTGAAGCAAGGTAATGTGAGGGAGTGGCTGGTGGGGACCACTTTAGACAGGGTCACAGAAGGTCTCCCTGAGGAGGTGACGTGTCACCTATGGGAGGTGCATGAAAAGGGACCTCCATGAAAATATAAATGGAAGAAGAGTGTTTCTGGAGCTCCTCTGGTTTAGGATTAAGACACCCTGCTCTACGAAGGGAAACAAAATATTAAAAAGCATAACCTTGAACATCCAGGATTAGAAGAGATTCAGAAGCTGTCCCAGTTTCCATCAAATTATATAATGTTAAAGTGAGCATACTCCTCTGACAGCACCTCTTTCTCAAGATATCCTGAAAGTCTCCACCCAATGCTTACTTTCCTCCCCAGAACTGCTAACATGAGAGTTGATTCATCCACTGTTCCCCCAATAAGATGAATCATTCAGCAGACCCAGATCTCCCCTCCACCTCCACAGTGAACTTCCCTCGTTAATTAACCTTGTCTGGAAGTTAGTGGAAGAGCTGATGAGAAGCCGTGACATGACACAGCTGAGTAACATCCCTATTTATCTGTTCATTCTCAGTAAATAAATCTAACAGCTTATAAAACATTCAAATAAAACTGGTAATCACCCCACCGCCACACAATAAACACAAATAAAAAGAAACAGATGATAATTTCTCCATACTCCCAATATCCTCCCTAATTTATTACCATTGTTTGCTTCTTTCCTTTCCCTTAGTTAAAGATGCAAGATGTTAAGCCTTGCTCAGTGCATGTCACTATATTTCTCTCCATTTTTTCTGTGTCCTTGGCACATGGGCTGTTCTCACTTTCTCCATCACTTTTTAGTGTTATCGTTGTTGTCACTGACAGTAATAATAGTAGCAGAAGTACCACTTATTGAACGTTGGCAGGCACCGTACCGCTTTATACTTATTTTGTCTAATCCCCACAACTTTATATAAAAACTTCCTCTGTGCCGGGCATTGTTCAAGCTTTACGTTCTATTATTATGCCCATTTTGCAGGTGGTGAAACTGAGGCTTTCAACGTTTCAATACTTTGCCTATATTCATTCTTACAGCTCTTAAGTAGCTACTGAGGAGCCAGGATTGATCCAGGCATTTAGATTCCAGAGTCTGCCCTGTTCACTCCTCTGCTTCAGTGCTTAATGGATTAAGTCCAAAGAAGCACTCAGCACAAACTGGACCTCAGCAAAGGGAAAATTAATCTAAGTTTTTAAAAGAAAATCCTCTTGTCTGATTAAGACCTTCCCTTGGTGGCTCAGCATATTCCACAGCACTAGTGGACAGAGATTTACCTTCCTTTCTAGGGTATATGATACCCACTCAGATACCCAGGACCAAGAATTCTAGCCAAAGAAGCGTCAGTCTGGATCTGCTAATTCAGGTAGAGAGGAGGATATAAACTGGCGTTGCTTCCACACCCCAGGCCTCAGGAAAGTCACCCTCTCTCCTCCGATGAAGTTTCCCAGCTGTGAGCTGACATTCCTTGTCTCTGTCCCCATTTGCTTTGAAATCCCCAGTGGTGCATTAGCTCGACCAGCCACTTTTTAAGCCTCAGGGGCTTCCTTGTTGTTCAGGTCTCATTGCTGGCCACGTATCTTAACATAACAGGGCTCTTCCTTTCAGTTGCACCGCATCGATATTCTGCCTTCTCGATTAGGTCTAGGTCTGGGGGAACTTCTCAGGTATAGCACAGGGGACAAAAGGAGATAATGTAGTCAGGGAAATTAGAGAAGGAAAGACTTATAGGGTCGCCTCCTTACCTCTTGTCTTTGGAGGATAGTTTCCTTCGGGGTGGTACTGTCCATCTTATAACCTATTCTTAAATGCCCACCGGCACCACTGTGATTTCTAGAGTATTTATCCACACACATGGTGATGCCCTACCTCTCAAGGTATGGTAGAACATCCTCGACTGGGGAACACAGACAGAGAGAGAATCTCTGTTATGTTTATACAGTGCTGAGAATGACTCCTTGAAAATCCTCAAGTTCCGGGAGTTCCTGCTCTGACACATACACACAGATTACTAAGGGAGGATGGGGGAGCTCCAGATACCTAAAAATAAACAGTCCCCCATCTGGGATGATTTGGCCATGGATTTGCCTGTAGCTACGTGTTGAGCTAAATGATTTCTGAAATCTATCCAACCTCCTCATGGTATAAAGAGTCAAAGTATAAATAATAATAGAGAAAATACTGTGTAGGTCTGCTAGTTTATTCAGGCTGCTGATATAATTCAGCTTTAAGAATCTCTGTCGTCAGAAAGAGAAAGACAAATACCGTATGCTAACACATATATATGGAATTTAAGGAAAAATAAATATCATGAAGAACCTAGGGGTAAGACAGGAATAAAGACACAGACCTACTAGAGGACGGACTTGAGGATACGGGAGGGGGAAGGGTGAGCTGTGACAGAGAGAGAGGCATGGACATATATACACTACCAAACGTAAAATAGATAGCTAGCGGGAAGCAGCCGCATAGCACAGGGAGATCAGCTCGGTGCTCTGTGACCACCTAGAGGGGTGGGATAGGGAGGGTGGGAGGGAGGGAGATGCAAGAGGGAAGAGATATGGGAACATATGTATATGTATAACTGATTCACTTTGTTATAAAGCAGAAACTAACACACCATTGTAAAGCAATTATACCCCAATCAAGATGTTAAAAAAAAAAAAAAGAATCTCTGTCGATATCCAAACATGAGGTAACAAAAGCAAAAATTTAGAGGGTGCTAATTAGCTAAAGGCAATTCTTTTGTCTTTTCTAAGCCCACAAACATGAACATCTTTTAAACCTTCTCTTGTTCATTTTTTTCAATTCATGGTTGTATCCATTCTGTAGAGTAAGGCACTTCCATAATTTTAACAGTGATTTGTTTTCTTTGGGGTGTCATAGATGCCTTTCAGGATTTGATGAAATCTGTAGCACCTCTCCCAAGGTAAATGCATTTTCCATCAGGAAGTTCTTGAATCCTTGAAGTGTATCCAGTGATTTCAGGTTACAAAACCCTATTTAATATGATGATATCTTTGGTACTTATTAAGAAATCAAGTTAGTGCATCTTCCAGAATTTATTTCACCAATATCACAGTAGTCCTTTCTTTCCTCCACATTTCTCCCTCCCTTTTGCCCATTTAGTGTTAATAATACATATTGAAGTCCTGTGACAAAAGACATCAACTCCTAGCTTACAAAAGGACAAAGTGAAGATTTACGTTTTGATCCCCACGTGCACATAATCTTCTGAAAAAGTATTTCTCAGAAGATATTTTTCATAAAAATAATACCGACTATTCAAAGATTTTATCTGTGGTTGAGAATTATTTTCTGTGGCACATGGTCCTCCTTTGTTTCCTGGTCGCGTCACTAGGATTTCCAATGTCAAAATCACAGCTAGGTCAATTTTAGAGTTGAAGGCTTTTCATATGCAAACGTGTTCCTGATTGTGTATACTGACAAGACTCACGATGATAGCAGACTAGAAGGGAATTACTACTGTTTCAACCATCTGGGATTTTAGTTCTTGGTTTAATTCTTATTAAACCAAGTCTATAATACTAAGATATCAACCCCTCCCTCTTGATCACCTGCCACTTTACTGTGCTGCCAGAGTTGGTTGAATCCACCTGTTTCTACTGCCATTCCTCCAGTTTAATGCCTTTTTCTGGACCTGTTGTGAGAAATTCCCAAATTACCTCCCAGCAGATTTACTTCTCCACTCTACCGTGAATTCTGCTCCATTGGAATAGCTTCCCAAAGTCTCAGTGACCATTTACTTCTCTGCTCCTGAGTCTTCAATGGTTCACAGTGCCAACATATTCAAGAATTTGGTCCTTGGCTACCACCATCTCCATCATCCTTTTTTTGGAACTCTTTAGTACTGATGCTCTAATAAAATCAGTCCAATCATCTTTCCTGAAATACATCTGCATACTCACACTGCTGTGCTTTTGGCCATGATATTGTTTTTCCTAAAATGCCTTTCTGCCACACTTCCACATAGAAAACTCTTACTCAGCCAGTAATGGTACCACTCAAATATCACTTCTTTTTGCATCTTCCCCAATGCACCTGTCCCTTCTCCTCTGTGCTAAAATAGCATTTTTAGTTTTTACTTAAGCCCTCTGTGCCTTGCTTTTCTCACCTGTAAGATAAAACTATTATTAGTATGTAACCCAAAGAATCTTTCTACAGATCAAATGAGATGACACAGTCTAGCTATTTTCTCTCCATTTTATGAAGCACTTTTATAGAACCTCGTATGAACCTCCCAATAATTCTTTTCGGTAATTGTCTCTGTTTCCAATCTTGAAGATGGGTACAACTGAGCCACAGAAGTATGAATTGACTTGTCTAAAGTCACATAAATGGGGAACGGCAAAACTGAGAGAATTATCCACATCCTCCAATTTCAAATTCCTTCTTCTTTCCCATATACTACATTGGATACTGGGTGCTTTCTGATTCTGCTTTCTTCCCTCAGCACCTAGCATATAGTATGCTGCATGTAGCTGCCATTCAGTAAATGTTAATTGAATTGAATTGAATTTCATGCCATCTCTTTTTCTGAGGTAAGAGTGAAAATGTTGACAGTACTGAGCCCTATAACATTACCACTACAGAACCTGCTAACTGACATCAGTGTCTTTTGGATGTGACCACAGGAGCAGCTAGGCACCCAGATGACTCTACCATGACCTGGCTCCCATATTCCTCCATCTTGCCTGCTACCATATCGTTACTCTGTACCAGTGCACCTTATGAAAATCAGAATATATCACATCTACAGCATTCCCTTGAGCCATCAGTTGAGAATTCTTTTCAGAAAACAAAAAAAATAGAGTCATCTTAGCATCACTTATTCATCAGGATTTCATATCGGCATCTGGTGATCACCACTTTATTTCTATTAAATCATCTTTCAAGACTTTTTCTGGATATGAACATTTGGAGGCTCTATATCTCTGAAAACTAGAGCAATATTCAATCATATCCTGCGTGCTGGCACAACTCCGTGATTTGTTAAAGACTGCTAAAAATATGTGAAGTGTTGTTATGGGGAGGCTGGTTCTTTCTTTGCCCAAGAGGGTAACTGTATGCAGTGAGTTTTAATTGTACCAGGAGAAGTTTAGCTTGGAGCTATGACCAGCACTGATGTAGGGGCGAATGGGGAGGTGGTCCTTCTCTGGAGATTTCTAAGAGCATACACGAAACTCATCACTTAGGAGTCTTTCCTCATAGACAAGTGTGGACAGATTAGATGCCATCCGGATGTTTCTCCAGTCTGAGATTGAGAAATGTTCCAGGTGTCCGGACATATCAATGCTTCTCCTGAAGCCTTTGCTTCAGCTGTTGTCTTGAAATGACAACTATGGTATTCCAAGCTTCACAAAATGTAACTGTCTTGTCAAATCAATAGATGAATTTTCAGAGAAGACCAAAAATTCTGTCAACCCATTCAGGCTTTCTAAGACTATATATATATTGCCTTTCAATCCTCAACCCAGACACCCAGAATAAATTGAAGGAGTAAAAAACTTCCAGCGTAGAACTTACAGGGAGAGGTTATCCTGATGAAAAATGCAAATAAAGGAGAGAACCAATAAAATCAAGTTTTTAAAATCCTATTATCTCCTTTTAGTCCCTGCTCACCTCTGCACAATTGTCCATTACAACATGGTTTCCAGAGTCATCTTGAATATAATTGACATTGTTTCTGATCTTAAAGAATTCATTTCCCATTACCAAGACATGACCGTAGTTCTAGCTTGGGATATGTCATTTCTGCCGGGACTAATCAGCTAGCTATTTTACCAACTAGAGGCAAAATCACTAGCCGTTCTGTGAAGTGTCTGTAAACTCTATGTCAGTAACTGCCACCCAAGTATGTTGCTAATTTACAGGTACTTCATTTTCCGTTGTACAGATTTTAGAAAGCAGGTAGACAAACAAGAGCATCCCATCTTTGACTAATTCTAGATCTTTTCAGTTTGGTTTTCTGAGTCTTTGCTAAGAATAATGAAAATGATGATCACTTTGAAAATGACATCGATGATGCAAAAATTAACAAACCTTTCTGTATATAAAGTCATTTAACTAACGAGTACCCTTCCAAAATTATCATAATGTCTCTGTAAGTATATTCTCAATCTAACAGATTTTAAAATATCATCTATTATGAGACTTTGGCCAATTAAAAAGATTTTTAAAAGAAGGAAAAAACAGACTTAAGAACAAAAAGTAAACATAAGCGCAGTCCCTCGCTTTTTCAAGCTCAGCACTGTTGGATGTGCCGAGATGCCCCAACAATAGCTACAAAGGTCCACAATTTCCATTTCCCTAAAGCAATCTCTTGATTCAGTGGTCCGAAGTAGCAGTTACCTAACTCTTTACGGAGTTCAAGGGCTTCCAGCTATGGTACCTTGTCTGACCCTCATTACCTCAAAACTATCTCACTGAAGAGTGATTAACCACATAGGCTGTGACATCAAACAGCCCGAAATTTGGACTTGGTCCTGCCTTTCCTGGCTCAATGATTTTAAGTATATTGTTTAACATCTTTAAGCATCTATTTCCTCTCCTGTAAAGTGAGAGTACCAATGGAACCTCCTTCATAAGACTATTGTGAAATAAAGTGGGTAGTGCACATACAGTCAGTTCTACCACAATGCCTGGTCCATGGTGAGCACACAATACATGTTCATATGTGAAGTTTCATGTTTATGGAACTCGTATTATGAGTTTGATAAAGGTTGATCTAGACAGTCCAAAACCTTAACTTCCACACCTCTGCATATGCACCTATAACTATGGAAAAGTAGTAATTCATCAATAATATTTCTGATTGTCTCCTGGAGGTTACATGTGCTCCAGAATAATAAATGATTTCTTCTAAATATAGAAAATGCATGTATTTCTGGGAAATTTCTCCCTGCTCAAGTGTCCTGAATATGGATTTGATTAGAAGACACAAAATATAACTGAAATACGTCATCTGCCCCTTTAACAAAAGAAACACAGACCAAATGGTTTTCTTTGGAATTGATTTAGCATCATGGCAAGACTAATATAGCCCTTTAACGTAAGACATGAAGTAGAGGCAGGGCCAACTTGTTGTTGTTGATCTCTGGAATAAATGGAGCTTCTAGGTTCCTAGAAGCCCACAAGTCTCCACAGTTTGCTTAAAGCATCTACATACACATAAACTGAACCCCCTGAGGAAGGCAGACCACCAGTGTGGCTTGAGCCCAGCTTTATCTCAGGAGTACCATACATGGCATTCCAGAGAAGATTTGGTAGACTCAATCCAAGTACAGAAAAAGAGCCAGGATCCTGGAGTTCCTATCTTCTCATGTAGTGACTTCCTAGGGGACGAGGGACTAATCTCATTTTTCCATCTCTCTGTGAACGCCCTCCACTATCAGACTAAAAGAATGGGCCTCATTGCGAAGTGCTTTGAGTTACAAGACTCTGCTTTAAACAAGAGTCGTCTCTGTAATCAGTTCTCAACCCTCTGTAGTAATATTCAAGAGAGAGACTTTGGCCTGCCGCCTTAACTGCGTGCGTGCGTGCGTGCGTGCATGCGTGCGTGCGTGCGTGTGTGTGTGTGTGTGTGTATTTAATCTGAACTATCAGTGGGCAGTGGATATTTCTAAGTTGCCATGTTGGAAACACTGCTTTCAGCTTATTTCTGGCAATGGTCTACGGAAGCAATCCATATACATTATTGTTTGACTGGTAGCAGTATTTACACCTCCTTTTCACCAGGGCTTTTGGACCTGCTTTTTATTCTCCCTGGAGTATATATTGCCCGCAGATATACCCATGGGTCACAACTGAATTTCTTGAAGCTTTCTGCTCAGATGTCACTCCCCTCACCACCTCCTATAAAATAGCTCAAGACACCCCCTGTCCCCCATCATCTGCTTTATCCTGCTGCCTTACTGTTCTTCATAACACTTACAATCTAACGTAATATCTTAAATTTGTCTGTATATAATTTTTCTCCCCCATGACAGTGTAAGCTGAAGCTCCTACAATAGTTTCAGTCACACAGTAGAAATTCAATAAACATTTTTTTTTAAAAAGAAGGAATTTATAAATACTGGACATCATCTATACTAACTAAGGCCAGAATATATTCCTTTCTTGGGTCAATACTCCTGTCCTTTAAGGGGGATATAGAGATGACAGTATTCATCCAATAGAATTAAATAATTTTTTAGTTTCCAGGCCCTATTGCTAAGTAAGATAAATTGAAGTTTTCTTCAATTTCCTTTTTAAAAACCTTCACTAATGGTTGACATATTCTATGACATATTTTTCATGCTACCATATTCAGTTTTTTGAAAATCAACATGTATTTAACTTGTACCCCACTTATACCCAATTCTAGTGTCTAGAACTCTGGAAGTACAATCAAGAGTCACTTGATTATTACTTGGTAGTTCTGAATATATTTAACAGTTCTCAACAGCTCCTTGTTAAATGTCCTTCAAACTCATGACTCCTGTAGAAGTTATGAAAACAGAGTGGCTTAATAGGGGCACACCTGGTGAGGGGATTCAGAAAATTTCATCCCGTTACCAGCACTTTGCTGCTTACTTGCTATGCAACATTGGACAAGCAGCCTGGTTATTCTGGGCTTCTGTTTCCTTGCTAGAAATGAAACAACGATATGACTTGCCTCCAGTGTTCCTTAGTCATTTGATGGTTGAGATTACTTCCTCCCTAGAGTATGCTCTCGTCATTAGGGTGAAAGCCCCTCTGGGATACTCAGGGGGGAATGGAAATAGAGGATCTGCCTAATAGGAGCAGCCCCTGACTCCTGGGAAGAGAGAGCTTAAGGCCTGCCAGGAAGTTCCAACAAAGGCCACACAGTTACCAAGAGCTGCCATATTCCCTTGTGGGCACTGCTGGTTTGAGAAATATTCCAGCAAATATTTAACCGAGGGATAAGAGGTCTGGGGAGGATTTTGTAATCCTTAGGGAGAGCTCAATCAACTTTGTACCTTGTCCTATGGATAGACTAGACCCTGAGGAATCAATCTAGATACTAGATTGAGGGCAAAGATAAGATGATGATTTGATAGTAATACTCTCTTGCCTTATTCCATGAGCAGTGACAAATTTCTTTTCCTTACTCGCGTTAACGCAATATGTACTCTTTTAATGCCAAATAACAGACAATATCATGTTCTTATTAAATTTATCTCTTTTCCCCTCTAATTTTTTTGCAGTTGGCTTATTGTTGTCTGAAATAGTTATGTTTCCAGTTGAAGGGAAATGCATCTTTTAACCTGACTGGAATAGCCCTAGAGGCAGTTAAGTCCTTGAGTTCTTTAACGATAAGTGGAGTTAACGATATCATAAGTGTCAAACCCCTCAAAGAAAGGTAGCATAGAAATGTAAAATATTCTTATTCGTAAATTGTTATTTTGTAATAAACTATACTATCTTCTCTCTGAAATGCATCCTTCCTCTCTGTGCACTGGAAAGATCAGGAGAGTGATACAGTTTGCCTATGGACCCAGATCCCAAGCGTCTCGGCACAGTGGAGGAACCTTAAGTTATGTGGACTTTACCTCTAGGACACAAAATTGGTGGTGCCTAAGACCTCCCTGTTCTCAGGCCCTCAGCCCTGTTAGGCCAACCACAGTGAATTAGAGCCCAGAAGTCAACATGGATGGGCAGCAAGCCAGTCAGTAGGTGAAAAGGGAATGAAGCCCAGAACCAACAGGCCATGCTATCACCGTGCCATAGAGGGAAACAGAATCCAAAGCCTGGAGAGGCCCCTTGTCCAAACTTCCTCCCCAGACAGTGGTTCTCCCCTTGGGGAAAGCATGAGTGGAGGTGACACAGAGCCCATGACACATTTTGACCCCCAAAGGATCTTTTTCTTCCCGCATACATAAATCACACCTCCTAGTCATGCCATCCAGTCCTGAACACGTTATAAGGCTAGTGCTCTGCTAGTGAGAATTCAAAGGAGCCTGCTCTTGACTTTCTTCCTACTTAGAATAATTTTCACACAGCCATGATATTGCTGAATGACTCTGTTCAGAGTTCCAAACGGTAAGGCTCAAACGAGAAGGGATATGTTGGGTGTTTGGATTGTAATGATTTCAGCTCTTCCTCTTTTTTTACAGCATCATTAGTAATCTGTCATTCTAATAATAATAATTCCCTTTTGACATCATGGAGGTAAGAAGAAGTCATCACTGACATCAGAAATGAGGTGATATTTCCGCAGTATTATTTGACCGAAGATAAAATGGAAAGCTTTATTACTCCCCATGCCTTTAAAGAAAGCTGAACAAGGCATATGCTGACCCTAGAGCTTATCAACTTGAGTTCCTTCAAGACTGATATGAAATAACTAATTTTAATTGTTCCAACCAGAGTTTCAGAATGTGGTTTCCCCCAAAGTTTTCCATCTACGTAATGGAAACATTTTCAAAAACAAGCTTTATCCATCCATAATAAACTGGGGAATCAAAAGAAAAGTCTATTGTAACTAAGAACAATTTAAAATTTTCATTCTTTAGCATCACCTTTTGTTCCAAGTATTTAGGAATTGATTTCACTCAGTCATGCAGTCAGTACTGATTGTGTACCTGTTGTGTATCACACACTGTACTGGGTACTAGGAAGACAAAGATGGATAAAAGAGAGTCCTTGGTCCAGAGAACAGAGTCTAGGCTTATGCAGGCACACAAAGAAATGGCCAAGACAGTAAGACAATATGTGCTGTAACAGGGATCTGTTCAAGGGCAATGCGAGGAAGTACAGGTGGTCCCTGACTTATGATGTTTTGACTTATGAATTTTCAACTTTACAATGGCACAAGAGTGATGGACCTTCAGTAGAAACTATATTTCAGATTTCAAATTTTGATCTTTTCCTGGACTAGCGATATACAATACAATAGTCTCACTGATGCTGGACAGCCGCAGCCCTGTGACCATGAGGTTAAACAGCTGATACACTTCAACCATTCTGTACCCATTCTCTTTTTCACTTTCAGTACAGTATTCAATAAATTACATGAGGTTTTCAATGCTTTCTTTAAAAATAGACTTTGTGGGCTTCCCTGGTGGTGCAATAGTTAAGAATCCACCTGCCAATGCAGGGAACACGGGTTCGAGCCCCGGTCCGGGAAGATCCCACGTGCCACGGAGCAACTAAGCCCGTGCACCACAACTACTGAGCCTGCGTTCAAAAGCCTGCGAGCCGCAACTACTGAGCCCATGTGCTGCAACTACTGAAGCCTGAGTGCCTAGAGCCCGTGCTCCACAACAAGAGAAGCCACCACAACGAGAAGCCCATGCACCGCAACAAAGAGTAGCCCCTGCTTGCCACAACTAGAGAAAGTCCGTGCGCAGCAACGAAGACCCAATGCAGCCAAAAATAAATTAAAATAAAGATAAATAAATTTGTAAACAAAAATAAAGTGAAATTAGCTTAAAAAAAATAGACTTTGTGCTAGATGATTTTGCCCAACTGCAGGCTAACGTTTAAGTGTTCTGAGCTCATTTATGGTAGGCTGGGCTAAGCTCTGATGTTCATTAGATTAGGTGTATTACATGCATTTTCTACTTAAAATATTTTCAGCTGATGATGGGTTTATCAGGATGCAACTCCATCATAAGTCCAAGAAGATCTGTAAATGATTATGTCTGGTGGAAGACGAGAGAGTCTCAAAGAGAACAGGATTTTAGCCAGCACATAAAGGATAGACTTACCCTAAAGAGATATTAGGGAAGGAACTCTACACAGACGGAATAGTATCAGCAAAGAGATGAAGGCATCAAGTGCATCGAGCAGCAGGAAATCTGGTCCTCAAGGGAATCAGGAGTGAAAACATCTAATCTGACTCAGCAAATGTAGATGGGAGTAGACGTCTTTATTTAATAAAGAAGTCTTTATTGTATTTATTTAGTACAATACCAGCCCAATGGGCTAATCAGTGTTCAGGATAACAAGAATGAAGATTAAGACTGTTCCATTCTAACTAAACCTTTTGCTTTCATTGTAAGAAAAAGATCACTATTTTCCAAAAAGGAGACCAAGAAGATTGTTCTCAGCCCCGAGGATAAGAGAATAAGTATGCGGCTTTAAGTCATTGAATAATTCCCTTTGGAATTTTCTCAGTGTATTTTTCCTTCCATCATTCTGCCCTATATTGAGGACAGGGATTTCCTCCCCTCACCCCCACTTGAATCTTAGACGCTGGTATAAGTAGATATTCTGAAAGCAGAAATATGATTTTTCTAGAACCAGTAACTCAAGAAAAAAAACCTAAATTCTTTATGCATTGAAATCTTGGGTTGCAAAATGAATCAGAAAAGGAAGACTCACACAGGCCTCAGTCACACAACTACTCCGTCTGTACACTGTTAGGTATCTAGATTCTGGGAAATGTCTGGGTACTTGGCACAATATAAGCAAAGCCTACGCTTCAGGGAGCCTAAGGTTTCCCTTATATATACCATTTACTAAAACCCCTGGCTTTAAGGATGACAACTTTTTTCTCATTAAAAAAACAATTATTTGTTCATCAACTCATTTACTTCTAATGCTGGTTAGCTATCCAGCCTTTCTAGTAATTGTAGCAACCTTTATAAACAGTACTATCTGAGCACCCAGTCCCCTTGTTCCAGAAAGATCTCTGCATGTCAGATCAGTTGCAATTCATCTGCAATTAAACGACTGTTCTCGAATGAACAGCAACCAATGACATAAAATCTGAATGTGATAACCACGCAAATATTCAATATTTTAAGTGATATGTTTAAAAATCAAATACAGTGTGTAGCTATTGGATTTTCACTACGAGCATATTTTCGCCCTCTCTCTCCTCCCTCTCCCCAGAAAATAACATTTTATATTCCTGGATTGAACGCTTAATTACTTTTTTAAAAACAAACATTCAAAAATAAAAAGAAGAAAATCACTTTTGCTCTATTTTTGCAGTGTCTGCGTAGGCTTTATCTTGCTATCAAAGATAATACAAAACGTGGTGCTGTGTGTTGCAGATCATTAGTTGAGTTGCTTTTTAACCACTTGATTTTATTTATTTTTCTTTCTCAAACATCTTTTTCTTCTCTGAATAGTCAATGCTCCCCATTGCTCTCAAACGCATCCACTTCTGTCACTGCAAAGCTAGTGCAACCCCATGGAGTGCCCTCCCAAACCATGCAGGAGCCATTTAAGAGGAGATCTTTTTGTTTAAGTCAGCTCTCAGGATAGAAGGGGAAATCACATCCCCAGTTGGCTCCTGACTTTTTCATTATCAGATGCAGAGGCTAGAAAAGAGAACTGGACAAAAGATGGGTTTGGGTGTGTGTTTGGTTTTTTGGCGTGCGCTAAAGCCACACAGAGCTGACGCACAATAAACAAATACGCATTAGGGGTTGTTTTCAGTCACTTTATAGACATATGCATTCATAAATTTTGTTGCGGTTGTAAGAAGCCGACTTTGATGGGACCAAACTCACAGAAGAGCTTTCGATAACTGGAGCAACCACAGTCTAACTTTATGTTGACAATTTATCAGCTCCTCTCCATCAAGGAAGATTGTTTTTTAGTGCTTGCCTATTAGCAATCACACGCATAATGTGAAACTGAATTCTGGGGAGGACGGCCTGCCATCTGTCTTTCTGATATTTTTTTTTTTCAGTCTTTCACGCTCAAGTTCAACTTTCTGTGTATCAGAATGCTGTAAAACAGGATTTACCCATAAGATGGGCACTTAGCAAGAAAAATGGGCCAGATACCAGTGTTATCTTAGAACTTGCAGACTCTCAAAAAGGAAAATCATTGATACCCCAATCTGTGCGTTATCTTTTCAGTGCTCTTCAAATTCTGCCTGCCTCTCAAAGCCAACTTTAGTAAGGCTGTTTCTTCTTAGAGAACAGTTCATTAGTGTGCTTCGAGATGTACTAAAGCACTTTTATAAAAATAAAAATTCAAAGAGAAAGTGGAATGCAACGTGAGGTTAAGGAAATGGAGCTCTAAAGGACTGGCATGAAGAATGAAAAAGATGTATTTAGTTTCCCTTCCAAGTTCCAACACGCTAAGATTTTTATCAATAATATTGTTTTTCTGCAACAATACCTGCCTCTGGGAAAATCTGCTCTGTAGCTGTCAGGATTTTACTTCTCAAAATATGCTTAAGATGATTCTGGTAAATTGATAAAAAAAAAAAAAAACAGTACACCCCGCAATGTAAAGAATTGCTCAAAAGCCAATTCATGTGTAACTGCATTTGTGTGGCAGGGGATTTATTATGCTATAAATTCCATCACTGATTTTGGCCAGTTCAGATTGATTCTACAGTAACTGTAAGTAACGAACCTTCCAGAGCCAAAGGGGGGAGGAAAGCTGGAGGAGGAGAAACAGCCAGTACGCTTGTGGCTGTAGAAATACAAATCATAGGCTTCATTTAGTCACGGCTCTTATCAGATTGTGCAGCCAATACCCTAGAAAGCAGGAAAATATATATCCAGAAAAATCTACAGGTTCCTTGACCTGACTCCAAGCTATGACTGGCAGACACAAGGAGAACCCTTCTTAGGGAAAGGAAGAAATTTATTTTTCCTTGAGCCTTTGCTAGCCAAGCTTGTTCTCCCTCATCTTTTTTTTTTCTTTTTTTTTTTTTTTTTTACTTTTTTCCATCTAAAATATGGGCAGAGGTCCATCTTACAAGAGCAACAAATATGGAGCTCTCTTTTCCTAGGGAAAAGTTATCCATCCCTGTAGCTTGGCCTCCCTCAGTTCCCAGGCCTGGGACTGTAGACCTTTAGCTTAGAAGAGGCTCCCAGGCGTTAGGGTGTCTCTCTTGCCAGTTCAGACTTTTGTGAAGAGGAAAATTGGTTACCCTGGAGTTGATTACCGCCCCTGTAACTAAGAAACTAAGGTAACCAGTGAGATGAACGGCAGGAGAAACAGCACTCAGAGGTGCCCAGTGACCCCCCTGAGGGGGGCGGGGAAGCTGGAGAAAGAAGGAGTAAATGAGAGCAGCTGAGGAGGTAGTAATCTGTGGTGCAGTAGAGCAGTACCATCTAATATTAGAGGGCTGTTCCTCTCTTCTGATATTCTTCAAAGGCAATAGGCAGGGTGTGGGGATGGGACACAGTGTGATTTGGGATCATGGGTATCAGCAGAGCTAGAACAGAGTAGGGAGAATTTGGGCAGCAAGAGCAGGGAGAGGGACATGGAAAAGGTTGACATCAAAGACACATTTCATCTACCAGGGAGGCCAAGGAAGTCCTCCGTTCATTCTAGTTTCCTCTCCTCTCTGACCTCACTTCCATGGAATGCTTAGGAGCAGGGGAGGGGAAAGTGGTGGGAGGGGCAGTAGGCTGGGGTTAGGCCCAGAATGTTGGCTCCAAGGTGGTAATAGGAGCCTAGGGAGGCCATGGCTTCAGTGGAGTGTGGACAGGCAATATGTCACGTCAATTCTAGGGTGTGTGTCCCCATCCCCATCCCACTGAATTTTCAAAAACTACAGAGGCACAAACAGACAATCCATCTCAGAGAATGACAGAGCATCCGCACTGTCCATTTGACCCCGAGAACAAATACCACAAACTCTTCTGAGATTCTTTTCCTACATTTTTTTTTCCCCATTCCCTCTTAAGAATCATAGAATTGTAGAGCTTAAAGGTCCATAGATGTGGTGTTTGACTACTGTGAGGGAGGGCTGACAGAAGATACCATTTGGGGCCTCCTGAAATCCGCACATTTCTCACTGGGCTATTTGTTTGGGGGTTATTATTAGCTGCCATGTGACGTCTTATGTAAGAAACCAACGATAGAGCAGGGCAAGTCTTTAGATCTGGGCATCCAAAGTTAGCCAAATGGAGGAGCCCAGAGCCAACTGCGGGGGTGGGTACTGGACACAAAAGCAGGGTACCAGGCCCAGAGCGGACACTTCCAGCTCCAGAGGAAACCTGACCAAAAGCCTCTCCCTGTATGTATGACTTGTTCCTGTTAGCACCATTGGAACTCACCATCAGTCACACCCCTAGCATCCCACTAGCCTATCTGGGCACAGAGTGCAGGAGAAGGCGAATGGCGTCACAATGAAAGAGATGCAATGTCCTGCCGTGAATCCTTTTTTAGAAGTGAGTAGGAGATAATAATGAGTTTTGGAAAATTGTGAATTATTTTAGCTCCATTCATAGAGAAGGACTTTCTTCCAAGCTGTGCCTGATGGTTCTGCCGTGAGCCATAACACTTGTGCTACTTCTAGTTTGGTTCAGTCTTTTGTTTCCAGCACTCATGTTGGAATTTGAACATATCACGTAGAAAATCAGAATTAAGAGTACTGAACGCTAGTGAACTTCCAGAACTGTTTGTAGTATCTTCTACAAGCCAGAGGGAGATAGAAAAATGGGTCTGTGGATAGATAGAGGGATCGTTATATGTCTTACCAAAATAACTAGACAATTCAGTAGGCATATTTATGATTGGTTAAGACTACCACAGAATCAATTTGGTGGGTTGTATAAAAATTAACCATTAATTGAAGACTAAACTATTTGTACAGAAACTGATTCACAAATGTCCCTGGAATCTAAACTCTCTCTGCAGCCATCAGCTATGTAATAGTCATTGTTTTTGCCCAATACAGCTACCAAACAAATTAATAGAAATTATCTATAAATTATTAAAAGCTGAAAATAATCATCAATACAGATATTTATAAGTAGCTCTTGTATATGTAATGACTAATATCAAAAATAATCTTGTAGATGGCATTTTTGGTGACTTGGTAGAATGTACTAAGCCGTGGTCTTAAAATCAACAAATGTAGGTTTTAGTCCTGGTTTTGCCATTTGGTATGTATACGACTTTACGGAAATCATTTAGCCTCCCTGAGTCTGCTGAAAGCAAATAATAGTGCCCCTTCTGAAATATCACAGAGTTACTATGAGATTAATACAACATGAGTGAAAATGTTCTGAAAACTCTAAGTCTCTGTTAATATCCAATATTATCTTTATTGAATTATAAGTGGAAAATCGAATATTTTAGCATTTCAGAAGATATTGGCTTAGCTTATGTTTATCACTAGGAATTGATCTTTTCCCCATTTTATTTCTGTTCTTGGTGCATATATTTTTGTGAAGAGAGACTTTTGTTTGTTTGTTTGTTTTTGTTTGCGGTACGCGGGCCTCTCACTGTTGTGGCCTCTCCTGCTGCGGAGCACAGGCTCCGGACGCGCAGGCTCAGCGGCCATGGCTCACGGGCCCAGCCGCTCCGCGGCATGTGGGATCTTCCCGGACCGGGGCATGAACCCGTGTCCCCTGCATCGGCAGGCGGACTCTCAACCACTGAGCTGCCAGGGAAGCCCGAAGAGAGACTGTTTTGAATAGGAGCCTACAGATTACTCATTTTACTTCTGAAGAGGCACAGGGCAGGAATTCTGTTCATAAGAGGAGGAGGAAGTGTCTGGAAATCACCGTCATGGCTCCATCCTCACAGTGGGACCTGGGGGTTGCCTCAGGGGAAAGGATTACGGAAATGGCCATGAATCCACTGTTGATGTGATCCGGCTACTCACTTTGGTTACTGTTGTAACGAGTTGTCTAGTGTTAATAGTAGCCAGCTATGAATTCGTTTAGTGATGGGAACCTTATATATTACTCTTTGCATTGAAATAAAGTATTCAGTTACCAGAGTCAGTAAGCAGTAATATCCTTTATGTTCCCTGAAAAGGAAATAAGCATGCTCTTCAGGGCTAGAATAAGCCGAACTCACTGGACATTTCCTATAGTTCCAACAGGGTGGCTTCTTGAAGTAACTAGTTGTAGTCAAGGAGTAATTAACCCCAAGAGGAATCTTACCAGTATATATTTTCTAAAGACAATTTTGTATTGAAAGTTTTTCAGGCAGAAGGGAGAGTGGATAATTCTAGACTCCTCAGATGGATCAAAACAGGAATAGCGAGTGGCAGGAGGTGCAGGGTGGTCTGTGGAAAAGAGCACTGAACCTGGAGGACCATCACAACTGTATTTTAGCTGTGTAATCACAGACACGTCATCTCTCTAGCCTCCAGCTCCTTATCTATAAAATGGAAATACCGATACCTGCCCTACCTCCTTTAAGGCTACTGTAAGGATCAAAGGGTTAGGGACTTCGTGGGCTCTCACACGGTAGTTAGATGTCCAGTGTCCAGGCAGCCACTCATCAGCTGAGTTCCTCCCTTGGTCTGTGTCCTGAGAGGTAGACAGAGAAATAAAAGACGCACTGTGCCTGGAAGGCACAGAGACAGAGGCCGAGACAGGGAAACAACAGTCCCAGGTAGTACATCTCTAGTGCTGACTGGGCGGCAGAAACAATGGTAGGAATTCAAAGGGAAGAGGACAACTTTGGGCTAGAGTGGCCAAAGAAGAGGAAAAGAAATTTGACATAGATCTTGATGAATGAATATTATTTTCACTGGTGGAGGGGACCAGGGAAGGAATTCCTGGTCTGAGAGTTGGTGTGAGTAAAGGTACAGAGAAGCTAAACACGAGGCAGATCAGGAGATGGTGTGCAAAGCATTTGGAGTCTAGGGAGGAAAGTTATAGAAAATGAGGTTGTAAACATTCGGACTGAATGGTCACAAGACTTCCATGAAAGCTAAGGTGCCCAAATTTTATTCCAGAATCAATCAAGTTTCTTGAAGAGTAAGAGTAGTAATTATAATACTTTATATCTAAATGGTGCTGTGTGTTTTCAGGGTATCTTAAATGCACTGCCTCATGTGGTTCTTTTAGCAATTCTGTAAGATAGGGGTGGCAAGGATGGTCATGCACATATGAATTAGGGGAAACAGAGGCTCAGCCAGGTCGTGGGATTGCTCCAAAGTTACACCACGAGGAAATGAGGGAGACCGTATCATTCCTGGCCTGCTTTCCTCTGTGTAAAAACACTTCAGGAAGATGAACCTGGCAGCAAAATGCAGGATGGACCAGTGTGGGAAACAAATAAGAGAGCCCAGTTAGGAAGCTGCCCACGCAGTTGTCCACACGTGAGATTTCCATGGTCTATGTTTACAAATGGCACTTGGAATGGATGTGACATCAGTAGTAAGAGATGTGGTAAAGGAAGAATTCCTCAGCCTTGATGACTAACTAGATCTGGGAAGTGAGAAGCAGAGGATCAAAGATGAGTCCAAGAGAAGCGATGCACTCCACACTTCTAGCTTTACTGATGAAATGGAAGGGTTACTGAAAATAGAGAGAGGTCCAAGGGTCAAGCCTGAGTGAGAGCTGAACACTAGCCTTACCCACACTTATTCCTTACCCTCACTCCAACAGGCTGCTGGCCATTCCTTTGATTCACCTTCCTATTATAGCCCTGATCACACTCTAATTAGGTTTCGATAGATGGGATGTGAGCTCCTTAGTGACTGTGATGGCCCCTGGCCCCTAGCGACTGGCACAGAGCAGTGCCTGATAAAGATTAAGTAAACATTGCCCATTTGAATGAATGAATAAGTGACTAAATGACTGAGTGAATGCCCTTACAGTTTTCTTCCTATAGCTCAAGTCATATGATCCTTTCTTCAAAAGTCTGCAGCGGTTCCCACCTTGTCTATAAAGTCGTCACCCTTCCTTTGTAGGGCATTCACAGCGTTCCACAGTCCAGCCAGCTTTCCCTGCTCCAGCCTTTCCCCAGCTGCTGTCCTCTGTCTGCACTCCTCTCAATTCCTACACGCAAACAGCAGTTTGTACCTCTGTGCTTTGGCTTATAAAAGTCCTTGGCCCTAAAGGCCAATCAAATCCTACTGGTCCGTAAACCTTCAGCTCCAGGGCTGCCTCTTCCATGATCACCTCCCCACCATGCCTGGTCAGGACATTCTCCCACGGCCTCTCCTGCACTTTGCACTTCCAGGTCTCGTTTAGGGCTGGCCTCATCTTTATCTCCCTGACAAGTCTGCTCCCGTAGGGCCTGGCAGAGTGGTGGCACCTAGTAAGGGTTCAAATAAGAAAAATGGAGAACGAGCTGCTGGGGGAAGAAACCGATGAGCTTCACTGTCATGTTCTCTTTTAAGATTTACCCCTTTTCTACAAATTTCTCTAGGTGGAAAAGAAAATTCTTTTAAACAGTGCCTGTTTATATAGAGAAACTGCTTCCCTTTCTCTGCCTCTTAAGAGGCAGAGTGTATTTAATATCCAGGTTTGTTTTTTCTTTTTTTACTCCCTTACTCAGCAGAGAAAGCCCAGTCAAACAAAAGGGAGAAACTGACATATTTTGGATTGACAGATGTCAAGGGACACTACCATCTAATTTCCTTGTTGATTCATTTGAAGGTAATTTTCTGGTAACCCAGGCTTCCAAAAATGTACTTTAAGTGGCATGTTGGTAAAAGAAAATTGATTTCTCTGAGTTAAACTTGCCAGCTTTTGAATTAATTGTGTGAGCATAGCAATCAATTAATAATTGTTAAGCAAAGAAGGGAAAATCGGTCAATTAAAAATGACAAAATTGATTCCAAGGGTAGATAAACCAAAAAATTGTCATAATGCTCACTTCTAAGTTTGGCTATCCTGCCTCTGTCCGATATACCTCCCACTTTTTACACAGCGTTCAAATTGCTGAAGTTTTATTATAATTTCTTATAAATAAATGATCACCTGAGCCGCCTTTGCTGCTTTAGCGGGATTAAGGAAATCAAACACAAACAGCAGTCTTCTGGTAGCTCTAGGAGAAGGTCACTGCTTTGGGAAAGTGTGCCACCCACAGTGCTCTACACAAGTGTTTTTGACAGGAGAGCCCTGGCTAAGTGGACCAACGTTCTCTAAATATTTGCTGGTCTCTGCCAGCAGGAACCGTTGTCTTTCTTCCTCCTGATCATAAACTCAGATGTCTTCCAGAGATCAGGCAAAGTGGGATGCGGCAGGGCTGAGGGAAAGTGCTTGCCTTCTCAGAACATTAAATTTGAACCTTCTTAAACACAGTGCCACCTGTGCTTTTCTATCCGGGGATGAACGTGGCCTGAGACACTGGATTTAGTCTCCTGGCCTGGGTTTTGAAATGTGTCCCCCTGCTTGAAAAGACAGATGCTTTGGAAATGATATTTAAAGAAAATATAAAGAATAGAATCTGTCTTGTGAAAGTGTCTGCAGGCTTCCTGGGCTTTATAACTTGGAGCATTTTTGTTGCTTACCTGGCCTGCTATGCTTGTCTTTAGTCCTGACTCAACAGTGTGTTTTATCAGAATGTGTCCCCATTATCCTCTCAGACATGGACTAGAAAATCCAGGTTATGTTTTAGCATATATAGAAGATCTCTGAATTAATTATGAAAAGAATGAGACTAAAGAAGTGCATCTAAACTTCTGTGTCCTACTGAGCCTTCACTTAAATGTTGACAATTTCTCAATCATAATAGAACCAAAACAAAACCCACTCCTCAAAATGTTTTGCCACCCACCAGCCCTTTCCACTTCAGTGAGTGGCTCCATCCTCCATCCTGGAGCTCTGGGCAAAAGCTTAGGAGTATCCTTTGAGTCCACTCGTGACCTCAGACCCCACATTGAATACATCAGCAAATTCCCTCAACTCTACCTTCAAAGTGCACCCACAGTGCAGCTACTTCCCATCATTTCCTCCTGGACTACCATCATCTCGCCTACCAGGACCTCTACAGGAGCCTCCTATTTGGCCTTCCTGCTTCCACTCAGGCCCCCAGAGCAGCCATTTACGGCAGCCAGAAACATTCCTCGGATCTCAGCACTCCCTCTCTGTGCATCATTTTCATAGCTGTATCCCCTGAGCCAAGAACAGTGCCCGGCCACAGATTAATCTCAGCAGTACTTGTGGAATGAATGAAATCATGCAGTGTGGATGAGGTACATCAAATGCTGCGGGAGCGTTTGGACATTTGAGAAGCCTTATCCGACCAGTTATAGACCAGGAAAGAGTAAGGTACCTGCCCTTGAATCTGAGTCATTCAGACACCTGCCAGCCCACTGTTTACCTCATTCCTCCCCTTCCCATTGCTATGAAGCAAGAGATGCTATGTATGAGTGGGGTGGTGGGGAAGGGGATGTCTGCCCAAACCAAAGCAGGAATAAAAAAATCAAGTGCTGATTCTGGTTCTTTTAAACAGTTGCATACTTACGTGGCAGTCATGATAGCACAAGTCACTCCTATAATCAAAAGAATCATTACTTGTTTTGCTAAAATCCCAAGGAAATGGCTCAAGATGTGATATTTCAGCACTAATGAGGTTGTGTCTGAAGAAGTGGGATGTTAATTGTGATGGATTTAGAGAATCCACTGCAAAACAGCAGGAGAACAGCATGCTCTTCCCAGTTCCAGGGAAAGTGCATTAATATCCCGTGTTTTTGTTTTATTTAGTCTTGGCTGGCTGTGTGGAGAATCACCCAAGGTAATGGCAAAGCTACTAGGGACTACATCAAATAGAACCCTATAAAGAAATTTTATTTTCTCCTCCCACACTATGAAGCGAGGCTGCACGGCTGAGGAATATTTGTCTCGAGTTGCCTTACAAGCTACTAGATTGATTTGCTTTGCTACTGACTGTTCTGATCCTGATACAGCCTTTCTACCGCCTTCCATCCTTCAAAGGTTGAAAGTCACTGCTTGAGTACTGTGGCCCACTAAGCCTTTACAGGGCACGTGGAGGAAAGGAGTTTCTGCAGAATCTTACTTCATGGAGAAGAATAATACGGGTTGGGTATGAACGCTCCTGGTGCAAGTCTGCATATGAACAGTGTTACTGATTACTTCATTAGAACCCTGTGCGCTTCGCTTGCAGAGCCATATGCTTTCAAGTTTCTTTAAATGGTATTAGGGGAAAATATCCTGCAGGCATTATTTTTAAAGGGGATTTCAAACGTTCCCCAAGGGGGAAAAAAAAAAAAACTATAGCACGTTTGAACTCCAGGGGGTTACAGGAGAAATCTTACTTAGCAAGACTGTGAAAATGGAGTGATCTTTCCAGTTTCAGGGTAAAATAAGTGTTGGTCACAATCAGGGATAAATTTAAAATGTGGATGGAGAAAGATGCAGAAAATCTCCAAATCCTTGAATCGTTACCCTAAAATAGCAAAGAAGATGATGACTTGAGGAAGGAAAAAAAAATTTTTTTTAATAGTTCTCGTCTTACATCTGATGGTATAAAGAGAATTAAAGACTCTCCCCGTATCCTGCAGAGTGCAAAAGTCCACAGTTCTTCCCATTTTGTGCCACGTAGGAGACACTTCTAGATGATTTCCCCCCTGTGTTACATGTATTCAAACTTATATTTTAAAGACCTGGAAAGCAAGGCTACAGGTAGGGGTAAAGCTATTCATTTTGAATTTCCCTGCAGAGGCTCTGCTACAAGGTCAAATCAACGAGATGCTTCTTCAAGTTTTAACCCTCCTTTTCTAAATAGATTCCAACCTGATGTCATTAATGCATTGATGTCTGGATTTCTCAGGCATCATAGTTGCCCTATTACATATCAAAAGGACTCTTGAGAAATTCCCTCGAATTGATCATTCTAATTTCTTATTTATAACTATTCTGTATTCACTCAGAGGACAGCTGCATTGTATGCTAAACCATGAATCGGAGAAATTGGCCCCTTTGTATGTAGGTTTGTATTAAATTGAAATGCTCTCTTTTTTTCCCCTGTTTGTTCCCACACTTGAGTTCCTGGTGTCAGTTTGTATTTGGCTTCTCGAGCATATTAAAGTTTTTCTAGTGTTTATGATGTTCTTGCCAAGAGCACACTTGCAGCAATCTGCACTAGAACAGTCTTTGTGCCAATTACTTCAAAAAGTATTCTTTAAAATGAAAAGAGGGAGGGTTTGTTTTTTGGGTTTTTTTTTTCAGGGAACTTTCAGGTTATAGTGTGTTGGTTTCCATTTTAATTTGTTAGTCAGTCTTCCTGAAATGATGACTTATTGGCTCTGGAATGTGTGCATCTTTGGGTTATTTTCTCTTTTTTTAAAGCCTTTCTACAAAATGGAAGTTCTGATAAAAACATACGCATAGCAGGGATAATCAGTAGGATGGAGGAAACTGCTGTCGCTGCTGATACCACACCCTCATCTATTTAAACAGCTCTGGAAAGGAAACTGCTAGAAGCTTGTTAAAGAGTGCCCAAATGTGTGACTGTAAATGACTATCTCTAATCATGGCTGAATAAACCAAATGCAGCAAATGAGCTGGTGACACGCACAAAAGTCATATGAGCGTTTTGAATTGCATACGCTGAATGGATAATAACCCATGTCAGTGCCATGGGGTCTTTTGAAGGTTAAAATCCAAGGATTGATCGCGTTATTTATATAGAGACAGAAACACATTTGGGAAAACAAAAGAGGAAAGTGGAAGGGAACGTATCCTCTGAAATGCACTGCTGAACAGTGGAAGAGGTACTGGGCAAGAGATGGGGAGACTTCGCTTTTCTTCCTGTGTCTGCCACTCACTGGCTTTGCGTCCTTGGCTAAGACATTTGACCTCACCGGGCCTCAGTCTCCACATCTGTAAGGTGGGTGGTTGCACTAGGTAGTCTGCAAGGCCCCCTCCAACTCCAGCAGGAAGTCTTTCTGGGACGCCGCACACAAAGAGGATTAGGCAGGGCGTGGATTCATTCACTCCATACAGCAAGACGTTTTGAGGGGTATGTCATTCCTAGAAATTACTCTCATTAAGAATGAAATTTAGGACTGAATTAAGCCGCCTTATAAAATATTAGCTATAGCATCTAGAGGGCAGGTTGAGAAACATTTCAGAAAGTGTCCTTTGCTAATCAATGGCTAACCCATAACACCCAGGCCACACGAAGAATGGAAACCAAGATAAGAGAGATGGAAAGTTATAGAGATTTAGGGCTTCGATGATGGGTCAAAGCTTCATGTTTAAACATACGAGATTTAACAGACACCACAGTAAGGAAGAGTCTTAGACCCTACGTAGTTAGGCCCACTCGCTTCCCCAGTGAGGAAACTGACACAGAGAAAGGAGGGCGCTGCAGCAAACAGAGCTGCATGTTGCCTGAGTGTGCCAGAAAGACTGAGGAACCTTGGCTCCTACTGTGTATTCTTTGTTTCTTCCACCTGTTTGGGTCTAAAGTGCCTAGCGTAAGAGAATTCTTTGTTCTTGCATCACTGAAGAGTTCCAGATACCTACTGTAGCCTCCTGAGAAGTAAACATTTTTAGGCTTGACTTTTAAGGAGTTTCATATCTAAATTTGGGGAATATTGGGGTTTTCATTTTTTCACAATATTTATGACCCATCTGTCTGCTTGCAATTTTTTTAATTATCAGAAATACAAGTATTCATATGTGTGTGTTTCCCCTTTAAGGGGATGGCTGCTTTAAAAAAATATTTCAGCTCCTGAGACAGCGGAGTTGCCCTTCCGTAAGGACTGTTCTACCCATCGACGTGGATAATTGTCTTTAATTCTGTATCCTCTGCAACTGAGGACGAGAGGAGTAGCTGACTCCCATATCTAAGAGTTCTTCCTCTGAAGGTTTTCCCTTCTTATCAAAATGCAATCATTTATTCTCCTGCAGACCTTCAGGGCAGGTGGAGGGGATAGAGTAGGGCTGCCTTAACATTTTGTCAGGAGAGCAGAGAGCTCTCCGGAGCGCTGTCTTCACGCAGAGAAGCATCCGGTGAAGTCCACAGCTGTCTTTGGCCATTTGTTGCAGTTTAGAGTGGATATAAATTCTGTTAGCAAACTCAAGAGAAACGAAGGTTTGGGAGACTAACTTAGAACAAGACGTGTTGCTAAACTCAAGAAATTTAAGTAAAACACACATTCACCAAAGGTGTTCAGCAAGGATAGAAAACAGAAAATATCTGAATTATATCTTAGTTTCTCTTCCTTACTTGGCATAAGACTAGCTCTGAGTCCTTTTCTTCTTTCTTTTTAATGTTGTCGGAGATACAATTGCAGTCTGTTACGTTGAGAAGAACTGCCTCTCTACCCTCAAGACAGTGGCACTAAGCCACAAGGGACCTCTCGGGGCCGTGAGGGGTGATACCCCCTCTTCTACACCAAGTGACAAAGGAATAAAAACGCTGCCCTCCACAGAGGTACAATGACCCTCTGTCCTTCTCTAGGAGACTTTAATAAAGTAACTGAATGAAACGAAATTTGATCAGATGTGTATAGTTCAGCCTTCTTGCTTCGTCCCTTAACAATTTATGGAGGTGTTTCTACCCATGGTCCTGTTTGATTAAATGATACTTGAAGTGTTCCACTCTCTGAGAAAATGTGGTTTATATCCTTGGCATACATTTACATAATCTCGTTAAGGAAATCTCTTCAGCTTAGTTAAACTATCCCAATAAAAATCTTATCTCTGGTAGAAGAAAGACTGTTTTCTCCAAAGGGAACAGGAAACAAGTATGGAGTCTGGCCACACTTTGAGAATCTAAGGCTGTAATTGTAGCTATATTTTTTATGTTACATATTTGAAGTTTGTTAAAGGAGATGGATGAGAAGTAATTGCTATGTTTGGAGGATACAGTCATGTAAGAATAGAGTCCTGTAGCTAATGTTTTTTAAATGTGGATTTTAAAAATAATTTTTGATTTGTTGCTTGGAAAATGTTTATACACTAAAAAAAAAAAAAATGAGGGTGATAAATTACCACCAATCTCTCAAGCTCCCCACTGGAGCCATCAAATTAAGGGTTAACCTCCCAGGATTCCCCTGAATTAATCAGGAGCTAAGCCAGGGGCAGGCTGGGCTGGGGGGGGCGGGGATTGGCAGAATGCCACCTCCCCCAAGAGGCATGGGGCACAACAGTGCAGCCACAAATAAAGGAGCCTTGCCCGGGCTCCCAGCTCCTCTCTCAGGCAGCCCTGTGCACAGAAAACATGACCCGATCCCACATCAGCCCAGCGTTTCTGCTTACCATGCTCTGATCCTCCACTTCCAAAGAACCAAGACAAGGGGTTGTGTTCTGCAGAGTAGGGTTTTTTTCAGTCCTGATTTAATTGTAAATGTATGTTCATCTTTCTTTCCTCATTTAGGAGGCATTCTGTGATGAGCCTCTGGATCATCTTTTTAAGATCTCTAGATCCGTTCAGCTCTAGATAAAGATGAAGCTGCAGCTGGATGGAACGAATGGGCTGCCCTTAAAGCAGGACTCAAAGGATGGCTGTGCTGACCATTGGCATAAAAGCACTGGCAATGCTGGGTGGCATGCAGATTCCCAGGTCCCTTCCTAGCTTTAAAGAATCTAAAGTTTGGGGAGTAGGACCTTGGAATCCACATTATTAATAAGCTCTCCAAGTGATTCTTGTGCATGTTCAAATTTAAAAACCACTATCCCTAGAGGTTTTTTGGTTTTAAATAAATCCCTGATATCAGCATTAGGTGTCATGGGCTTTCCAATTAAGGAACAAAATACGTTTTCCCCCATGTGCCAGGCCCATTTAGTTACCTGTGTACAGGACAGAGCAAGTTAACTCCATCTGTAAGAGGAAGAATGCCTGTCCCCATGCTTATGCATGAGTCTTTGCCTTTAGGACCTTAGGAGCTCAGTGAGAATAGAGAAATTAGTCCCTAGCTTCCTTCCTTCCTCTGCCTTCCAGAGTCGGGAATGCCCTTATCTACAGCTTTAGGCCTGTCCACTTCCAGAGCCAACCTTCAATGAGTCTTTTCAGCAATCAGACCAAACACCAACTGGTCGTGTTCCAATTATATTCCCCCTCCTGGCTCACCTCATTTCCATTCAAACCAAATGGAGTCCCTGAGAATTCACACTTTCTAGTTGTCGTCCTTTTACCCAAAAGTATTGGTTTCTGCCAGGGTTCCTCTTCCTGAACTTTGGCCTGGACACTTCCCTTGCACCCAGCCTCACCTCCGTTCTCTTCACTGCTAGAGCTGCCCTGAAGTTGAGCCCATCTAAAACGCTCTCCAGTTCTTGCTGGTCCTCTAGCCTTAAGTGCTGAATCCTGCCCAGTTCTGAAGAGCCCTGATCTTAGGGAAATTCTTAGGGACAAACTCCCAGAAAGCCTTCCACCACCCATGTGGTTCCTGAGTTGATTGCCATCTCCATACCTAGCTGATGATGATGACATTCCACAACCACCTTGCCTCTGTTGCATCCCCTTTGGCCCTGGAAGAGGCCTGCATCTTCACCTGCTCCCTGCGAAGACCTCATTGCCCCCCGAACCTCCCCCTCCCTTCAATCTCACCTCTGCCTTGAGAAGTCAACTTATCCCTCCTCTGTCTTTTCTTATGCCCAGTTGCTAAAGTCCCATTGTGAATTATGATGAAGATTACTAGAAGCCAGGCAGTTTCTAGAAATAACATCTGAGGTGCTGGAAAGGGAAGGAAGATAACATTCTGCTGTTCTCCCGCCCCTCCCGGGGCCCACAGGCACCTCCTTCAGCTGTGAGCTCTCTTCTCCACAGTGTCTGCATCTATGGACAAGTACTCAGTCTCAGCTAAATTGTTGTGTTGTTGTTTTTTTTGTTTTTCCCCCAGGCCTTGCGCAAAGACCCAGGGGGCAGGAGTCAGACAGACAGGGACAGAGGGACCTGTCAGGGGAGATTCTCCAACCTATGATATAGTCTAAATTCAGGAAAACCCACTGCCTAAAAATTTGCATGAAGTAATTTACATGAGGTTGATATTCTCACGCTGGTTTAGATTAAGTTGTTAGGCTGTAGGCTAGATGTTTAGATTCAGAAGACCCGGCTAACCCTTTATCTTTCAGCAGGTTGTGGGACACCTCAGCCCCATCACTTACAAGTAATTAGCTGGGGCTTCCCTGGTGGCGCAGTGGTTGAGAGTCTGCCTGCCGATGCAGGGGACGCGGGTTCGTGCCCCGGTCCAGGAAGATCCCACATGCCCGCGGAGTGGCTGGGCCCATGAGCCATGGCTGCTGAGCCTGCGCGTCCAGAGCCTGTGCTCCACAATGGGAGAGGCCACAACAGTGAGAGGCCCGTGTACAGCAAAAAAAAAAAAAAAAAAAAAAAGTAATTAGCTGACTCTCCCACCTTAGCTAGTGATTTGATGATCTGTATGCTGAACCAGACTTCTACAGGGGAATAAAAGAAAAAAGACCAGAGTGCCAGAAGGAAGCCTAATTTTTAAGGTAAATTTGGATTCCCCTAAAGGACAAGTGAAAAAAATCTCTGAAGATGCATTAAACCCAGGGAATCATAGTTTTTTTCCTGCCTGCAGCATTTTTGGTTCCCCTCTTTGTGTGGCCCCATTCTGTACTTTACATTATGTGTGGAAAATAATGCACATAATACTTAACACTGCCTTTTTTTTTTTTTTTTGTGGTACGCGGGCCTCTCACTGTTGTGGCCTCTCCCGTTGCGGAGCACAGGCTCCGGACGCGCAGGCTCAGCGGCCATGGCTCACGGGCCCAGCCGCTCCGCGGCATGTGGGATCTTCCCGGACCGGGGCACGAACCCATGTCCCCTGCATCGGCAGGCAGACTCTCAACCACTGCGCCACCAGGGAAGCCCTATCAAGGTCTTTTTGATGGGCTCGTTTATAATGAGAAGTTATTAGTGGAGCACACCTAAGTGTTTATCACCAACAGACGATGGAAAGGAGCATATGGCAGGAAGAGAAATATATATTTGTCCAAGAAACATGGCTTGTTAACACTCCCACACTCGTCCTAAACTCCGTGGACATGTAGTCTCTGCACCGCGCACACCCGCTCATCGTGTCAGAGAAGAAAAAAGTCAAACAATGATTTCTTCCGTGTGGGACTGTCAAATGATGCTAATTTGGACATTTTCATCAAAGATGGTGGGATTTCCACTCAGAAATCCTTTGCATTGCTGCTTCTCTGTGGCTGGTGTCTGGGCAGTACTGTGTAAGGGGTTTAGAAAAATACAGGCTTTAGCATTTTTGCACAGCTCTTTATGATAAAACAAGAACAATGAAAGGAAATGTGAGGATTGAGCTCTTATATAAAATTGAGCTCAGGGGCAAAGAATCTTTTCGTTCAGAAATCTCTTTTGAAGAATGCCTGCAGATTAAAGACCAGGCTAAGACAAACCTTTAGAACACAGAGGCAATTTTCACCTGACATTGGCCAAAACCAAAGCATTGTTCCAACTCGGTTGTGACCCATAAACCCCTATTGATTAATTCTTAAAGTAAGCTCTGCATTTAGTAACTTGCAGCTGTCCTCTGAAACTTCTGCCTCTGCCATGGGTAAGGGGAGTGGGAGGTAGGGTAGCCCTACAGCACAGTGAAAGCCCCTCTATTGAGCATTAGTTCATGGAATTCTCTAGAACTTAGCGAGAACCCTAGGTATCAGCACCTGATTCTTATCCTCCGTTTTATATCTTAGGAGCTGTTGCCCTGGTCAAGCTAGATGACTTGCCAAAATCACCAGGAACAGAAATCAAATGAATTGTTCTGTTTCCCAGTTCAACGTTATTTCTACTCCACAGTATTCCTTTCACTTTAAAGTTACTAGGTTATTTTTATAGTTTCACAGGTCTTGACATACTATTAGTATTTAGGCCTGTATGTTTGTATTCAAAATCATTTCTCATTCACCTGCTTAACTCTACAAGGAAGCCATCCCATTCTTTGGGATGTTACCATGGGGCCTGGTGACCATGCGGCAAGTTTGGCATTTACGTCAGAATGGAATTGTGGATGGAGAAAAAGGGGGCTTAGAGTTTTCAGAAATGTTCACTTTTTAATAAAATTAATCATTATAGATTAAAAGAAACTCAATTTAGAGAAGCACCTAAGTTGCTTTAGGTTTCAGATACTCAAAGCGCTGGGGTCGGGGGCGGGGGGATGCCTTTGGTGTTCGTCTCTCATCTGTGTTTTCTCTGTTGGTAATTGCATTGAATTGCTTGGTTTTAACTATCACCTCCAGTCAAAACACCAAAACGAAGCACAAACCAACCAACCAACCAAGTCTTCCAAAACCATATCTTCATCTATCTTCTCTTAAGTATCCAACCCCTTTTTCCAGCTATCCCCAGGACACCCTGCCCAGGATTTCCCCAGGCTGCTCAAATACAAAATGTCCACAGGGAAATCTTTTTTGTCCCTTTGTGAGTGATTCCTGTATTCCCACGTACCATTTAGTCTATCATCATCATCTTCCTATGACACAGGCTTAAAATCATGGTGCTTCTCTCCAGGTTCCACTACCAATTTCTATTGCTTGTACCTGCCATTTGCCCCATCTCTAACTTTTCTGCTGACACCAGTTGAAATGCTCCTGGAGCCCTGGGTGTCTCCAGTAGGTTCTCTTTTAGATTTGTTTATCTTTTCTTTTATATTCCAGCCCTTTTCTCTAACTGGAACCCCTTTCACCATTCTATGATTATATCTTACGGCAATTTATTTTAATGCCAGTTTCATGTAGCCTTCCAGATCCATTTGGTCAAAAGTATTTTCTACCTACCCTGACCTCCCAAAGATCTCATTCTATCCCTTTCTTATGGTGCACACTTGTTACTTAATGAAAATAGTATTTGTTGAGCATATACTGTGTATCAGGCATATACCTAGGCATATACCTTTCTATATGTTTTCACTTAATCCTCTCAGCAGCCCTATATTCTGGAAGTCCATATTTAACTGGTGTTGGGCACAGCTTGGACATGGGGACTTTTAAAGACACCCTGGGTGATTCCAGCGTGTAGCAAGGTTGGGAACCGCTAGTAGAACTCCAAATCCGTTAGCCAGACATTCTCCTAGTAGATATCACCTTTGAAGCTCTAAAAAACAAACAAACGTTGGGCCCCAGCCCAGTGCTACCAAATTAGAATCTCTGGACTATACAGCCTGGGAATCCATGTTTACACAAACAAAACTTCATAGGAGATTCTGTCACATAACCAGGATGGAGAACCACTTTCTTGATCAGACACTGTGTTCCCTCCCAATATTATGATATTACAAGTAATTGTTTATGTTTCCTCCCACTACGTAGTCTGTAAACCCTTTGAGGACAGGTTTACATTTGATCCACCTTTGTTTTCTCCCTGGCACCTATCAAGGTCCCTTGCACATAATACGTTTCAGAAACTAAAAAACCAATAAAATGCCCTTTAATGACCCTATTAAGAAAACAAAAGACACCTTTACAGAGTACTTATTCTCTCTGTACTAGGTTTTTAATCCTTAATATGCTGACCTGGAAAGTAAGCAAGTCATTTCAATTTTCTGAGCATCATAGTTGCATGGCTACACAGTACCAGAGCTAGTGCCAGTGCCCAGCTCTTCTGATAACACTCTTTCCTCAACACCTCAGGCCTTCAAAGCAAATACAAAGTGAAAAAATCAACTATCTGTGTGTTTGGATACCTGCTCTCGGCCATGTTTCTAAAATCTGAACATACCTTCTCACAATGGAAAAAAAAAAACTGTTGGCATTGTGAAATAGATTTGGGAAAATACCTTAATTTAAACCCCAAAGTTAATTACAGGGCCTAACAGATATCCCTTTTCTTCTCTTCAGCACCATCCTCCCTCACCCCCAGATGTACATACATACAGACAAACACACCCTCTGATTGTTCTTTGACATTTCTTGACAACCGTTAAGTTATTGCATTGGTAATTTTCTTTGGTTTTTTCCTTCTTAGTTTGTACAATTTCTCAAAGACTTTTCAAATAACCTGGGCTTCTGGCTATAAGTGAAATAACTTCCAAGGTTCATGTACAGTTTATTTAACACAGTAAATTGGCATCCGGTATAAACTTCTGATGTTTTGTTCCATATGAATACGCACATAAAATGTATACAAGCACAACAAAGTTGAAATGATGCTCAAACACGACCTAGAAACCAAGATTCTAGGCTCTTTTTTGCCATTTCCAAGCCCGATGACTCTGGTTAGGGAATGAATGTTCTAAAGCCTCTCTCCTCACCCAAAAAAATGAAAAGGAGAATGGCCTAAGATAGACCCTCCCAATTTTTCTCCCAAATATGAAATGTCATGATCCTTTAAAGTAATAATAATTTATTTGGCCTTTGGTCAAGATTAAACGAATAATCGGTCCTTACCCATATTATTCAGTTGACGGTTTTACAGGCAATCAGAATTATAATGAAATTTGTAGACTTCTTTACAATTTGGAAAGTGTTCACCACCATTACCTCCTTTGATTTTCATAACGTAATTGCAGAATAGTCATTATCCCCATTGCACAGAAAAGAAAATTGAGATGCAGAGAGGCTGAGTCCAGGAGAACAAAATCAGGAAATGGCAAATCTACTCAACCCAACTTTTGACCCCCTTCAACACCTCGATGGCCACAGGCAAAGCTGGAGGAGATCAGAGGCGGGGTAGATCTGCATGCACACAGCTCCCCCAGCAGCCTGTCTGCCTTCCCAGAAATGTTTGCTAGCCCAGATGCCTTCAGATTGCTTTGGAAGAGAATACCAAGTGGGGATTTATTTAACGTATCATTTCTGGGTGTGAGTTTTCCTGAGCATTTATAGTTCTGTGTTTTTCCAAGAAGCTGAGTGTTCCTGAGAAAAGAAGACAGATAATGATAAATGAGCATCTATGTGAGCCTACCTGGGAGGAGGACCAGGGACTGTTAACACCCCTCCTGTGAAGCTAATCCCATTTCGTTTAGCTATTTCTTTATTAGTTAATGAGGTCGTGCAAAAACGTGTGTCTGTGATGATGTTTTAGCATCCCTGCCTCTAGGAACATTTTCAAATATTCATAAAGTAGCTCGTCTGACCAAAGCTTAAAGCAAAGGTGCGTTAAGTATGATTTTAGTCTACTTCAATGCGGGTGGTCAAAAAACTGCTCCTGAAATAACCTAAATAATCCTCCTCGTTGGTGTTTCCAGATCCACAGCTCTGGGCTCAAACGTGAAAGGGGACAGGGAAGAGATATCATTTAGAACAGCCAGGACTCCAAAGGGCGGCTCCGTAAGCTTTGATCCTGCTGCCTGACTGACAGCAGTGTGGCTCGCTTTTGGAAAACTGAGTAACTTAAAGGAAACAAAAACACAGTGAAAAAGGAATTACCAGTCAAGCCCCTAGGAAGGAGAGCAGATGCTAGTTCTTCTTGCTCCTGGGAGGCCAGAGACCCACTTCCCACTTTGGTTCCTTCTGGCAAGGAGGGAAAAGAAGAATTTCAAAAAATGATTTGGCGCCCAGGGGCGCATTTGGAGAGGCCAACCAAACACAGAAAGTCAGCCAGCTACGAAACTGAGCCCCAAGGTACCGGGAATGGCAGCGAGAACCTCTACAACTGGGTTTGGGAAGGTCTGCCACACTGTCACAGGGCTCCTGGAACACAGCTAGAGTACACACACACACACACACACACACATGCACACACGCACAGTCTCCAACCCCCCACACATATACACACCTGCCTTCTACCATCCGGAAGCACTGCCACCCAAATCCTTATTTTTTCCATCCTTTTATGCTTTCATTTTCCCGAAACATCGTTTAAGGAAACTGACACTATGACTCTTCTCCTATGTTCAGTTTACAAACAAAGGAACTTTTTCCAAAGATGGCTTTATAAAAATAATATTATTTAACATATGTGAGGATGATGAACCAATTTCCTTTGGTTCAGGGTGGCCTGGACTACCCATGGTATACTTTGGCTAAGAAACCAAAAATCACAGCCCAACGTTGTCCCTCCCGTTTCTGAGCAAGTACGTCTGAGCCGCCACCAAAATGGTGCAAGGCTTCCTGACCCTACTGTGGTGTGTGAGCTTAGGGAACAAATCATACTCCAAGGTCCTCTAACCTTCAGTCCCAGACGGCGCTGCGAGAAAGCATGACGTTACATGTACAGGTAACTTAGCACTGCCTAACGTGGGATCTCTATGCTCAGAAGGACACATTCATTTCACTGTCACTGAGTTTTTTAATCATTGGAGTCTGGCATTTTTTGCAAATGAAGGAAAGCTCTGAGCCACACTTCTGAAAGGAGATGTCCATGGAATCCCACTCAGTACAGATTTGGAGAGAGACAGACATCATCCATTAATAAGGGCTGATAATGCAAACGTTTCTTTTTGCAGCTCAGGGCTCAACTTTCTTGTCCTTTTATCTGGTTATGAACTTCCTCTAAATGTGAAAAAAAAAAAAGTCCTGAAAAATAGCAATAGCATAGTAATAACGCTGCCTTGAGAAATGCTGAGAGTATAATATTATTTCTCTTTTGTCTCTTGCCTTGAGGACATTGAGGGCACTTTGACAGCCCTTATGATTACACGAGATACAAGCTAACATTGGTTATTCCAGATGCAATTTTGCATTTCTCAAAAGAAGTACTGTTACAGCCCAGATGTAAATTTGACTATGTCCTGTACTTAATGTTCTATTACAGGTGATTCACATAACGGGCCGGCTACGACTAAGGGTGTCGCTGTCCCACGGGAGGACCGTCCCCAGCCAAATCATGGGGCTCGTGGTTGTGGCTCATGCCTTGCCTCCCCCTACGATCAATGAAGTCAGAATTGACTGCCATATGTTCGTCACTCGAGTAAATATGGACCTCAATATCATTTACTGTGAAAATAGGTACTTCGTTTTTGTTTTCATTTGCCCTGTTGTGTGTTGCGCATCGGTAAGGGCCGGTGTTTTCAGCAGTCTGAAGGATTTTACTCTCCCAACGAGGCTCATTATAAATCCTGATCTTACTTTTAATGGCTGCTTGGACTGACACCAACCATGCTTTTTATTTGAAATTTACATCGCTGCCCTGATTTGCATTAGGGACAACAATGGAATGGAATTAGGATTCCCAGGCATCCAGATGCTATAACTAAGACCCATTTTGGCCGAGAACCCAGAGAGAGAGGTGGGCGGAGACATTCTTGGCAAAACGATGCAGTAAGAGGTATCTACTGATGTCTCAGCCAGACCCACTTCCTCAAGGACCCAGCCTCATGACAGGCAGTGTTCACAGAGGCATTGAGCACCTTGTCCTAGTCAGCTCAGGCTGCTGGGACAAATTACCATAGACTAGTAGCTCAAACAACAGACATGTATTTCTCACAGTTCTGGAGGCTGGCAAGTCCAAGATCAAGGTACAGGCTGCTGAGGTTCCTGAGGGGGCACGCTCTTCCTGGCTTGCAGAGGGCTGCCTTCTTGCTGTGTCCTCATATAGGGGAGAGCAAGCTCTGATCTTCCTCTTCCTATAAGGACACTAATCCCATCATGGGGGGCTCCATCCTTCTGACCTCATCTAAACCTAATTACCTCCCAAAGGCCGCACCTCCAAATACCATCACATGGAGGGTAAGAATTTCACTATACGAATTTAGGGGGTACGCAAACATTCAGTCCACAAAACATGTAGAGACAAATGAGAATTTGAGGTCCCCAGAGGAAAAAAGACAAAAAAGAAATTTGTAAAACTATTCAATGACGCTTTGTAATCCTGAGGATTTCACTGTGATAAATTAAAGAAAGATGACTCATCATACGTATGACTTGGCAGACTGAGCTCTTCTAAAAGGACTTTTTAGCCTCTGGTTAAAAAGTTCACTTTTCCATTGAGCACAAAGCAAGGGACGAGGAAATGGGACAGTGCCCCTTCAGACCTTTCACCCAGAAGTCACCAGCCCATCATCAGACTGAATTGAAGAAGAGAGAATCACGGGGTGGGGGGGTGGGGGGCGAGGGGGGAGGGGAGGCGAACACGCGTCGGCTGTGGGAAGGAAGCTTGGCGACGCCGTCCACCCTGGTGCCACGGGGAGAATTACCGAATTAATTTGTGGGGACACTTTTGTGGCTCAGATTATCGTCAGGCATGAAGGCAGCACATGTTTTGCTGAGTCCTGTGATTGCCTTTGGGGCGGCGGGGGGGGGTGGGGGGGGACAAAAGAGAGGAATGGTCAAGTGGCTTAGGAAATTGACCTCTTCAGGGCCCAGCCAAGAGGAAGACAGACAGCACCTGCATTCAGTCCATTAGGAAGCGCTAAAGATGTTGAGATCAAGTTAGAAATGCCTCCCCTTTCCGGTCAAGCTTTGATTCAGAGGAAAGAATTCACCATGGGAAAAGAGTACCCGCCCTGAGCTTTTTAGTGTTCAGGGGGGTAGAAGATATCATGAACCTGTCACTATTATTTAATGAGTAACTCAATCTATTTTCCAAGTTTTGGGGGTATTTATTAAAATTTTCTCATCATGACTGTATACTTGGCCGTGTCTAAGGTATTCTGCCATGGCCACAGAGAATCAGGAAAGATGAGTTTGCCAGAATGAGTAGCTAGAGTTGGCCAGGAATAATAAAGAGAGATAACATTTATTGAGCACTTGCTACACCCTCAGCCATATGCGAAGGGCATTAGATGCACTATGTCACTGAAGCTTGAGGACGGTTTTGTGAGGTCGGTGTTGCCCCTGTGTCCACTGGCCCCACGCAGTTTCAGCTTAGAGAGAAAGGTCAAGTGCCTTGACTGAGGCCAAGATTTGAACCCCAATCTGCCATATTCAAAAACCATGCCTCCTGTGGGATCCCCCCGCATTCCTTGTCTCTAATTTTTCTTCAGAAGTCAGGCTAAATGGTAACGAATCGGAATAACCGCTGAGGTGGAACTTTCATACACATGCAGCCATGAAAGAACGCAACTACAGCCCACAAAGCGGTCTCTTCTCTGATTTAAAAGTTAGAATGTTGGACACCCAGGGAGGCAGGTAGACAGCCAGGGGATGGAGTATGGCTTTGCGTCTTTGGAAACATACGTCGGCTCCCTCGACTTAGATTCACAACCACCAATCCCCGCGAAAAAAGACGAAGCCTCATCTTATTTACGGAACTCCCAGTGACTGTCCTGTCCCCAAGCCATCATCTAATTCTCATTCCTGTTATCACAGGTTGATTAATTCTTTTGATGCACTCCATGGACTTGAGTGCCTTATGGTGCCACTCTAGTAATTGAGATCACTTTCTGTGACCCACTTTATGCTTTTCTCTTCCCATTAAAAAATGTTTTTTCCACAACCCCTTATTAGCCAGTACAATACAGCATTATTCCTCCACTGAAGATGACAGTCATTATTAAAAAGGATCCCCGTTAAAGGCAACTGCATATTGAATCTGAGGGAACAGCATACCTGTGTGTCAAGCACTGTGCTACATTCATGTCATTTCATTCATTAATCCCCTCACCAGCCTCTGAAGTTGTTTTACAGATAAGGAAACTGAGGCTCGGCGTACAAGATGCCATCAGGCTTCTGATCCTGATACAGGTCATCAGACTGGTCTAGAGCGTTCTACACATATATTAAGAGGTCTTTGAACACTGAGCTGGTCTCATGCACCACGGTAACAGGCTCTGAGAGTACAAAAGTGCTTCCACTGTTTTGAAGGATTTCATTCAAATAAAAAATAAAGAACTGTCTTCCCTAAAAGAATGGAGTGCCTTTTTCCCAGGGTTCATAGTTGAATTAGGGATCTGCTAACTAGAAAACAGAGTCCGCTCCTTAACTCTGCAGATCCCTAGGACAGCCTTGGGCAAAGCCCACATCTGATGCTTTCAGAGGAGCGGGCAAATTCCAGAAACACCAACGAAGGCCTTTAATGACATCCTGATTCCCTCGTTTGCAGAAAGCGGGTATAAACTGTGCTTGGAAAGCATTTAATGGTTTTAGGAAAACACCAACTAATCTGTTTCGTACCAGAAAACCATGGAATCCTGAGAAAACCTCCAAGAATTCTAGTTTGGCCCAAAATATGATTTAAATTGCTAGATGTTGAGCAATTCACTCACTGGGTAGTGTATTTTCATTCCTTTCCATATCATTTTGGTCTGGTTTGGTTTCTTATTTCCTTGTCTTTAGGGGTCAGATTTCACTCCCCAGCAGCAATCTCATGGGTTTCTTAAAGGTGCCGTAAAGATTCACTTCATATTTGATAAGTCAGAAACCATGAAAAGAACAGGGGCAGTAAAGGGAATCAATTAAACAAAAGATAAATTCTCTTCGGGATGGACCAAAATGAATCTGAACCTGGACAGGGAGGAAGAGAAGCCGCCTTTTGGCGTGTTCGTGTAAACCAGGCAGATTCCCCCAACGTTTTTTTTTTCCAGTTTTTGTTCTTTTTCTGTGCTCCTGCCTGAGGACATTGCCGGCTGGACAGTGACAGAAGCTTACACACACACACGTACGGTCGAGCACAAGGCTGGCAGAGCTGCCAGGATGGTTTAAAAGTTTCCGTGTGGAATCCACCACAAAGTCCCAGTTAAAAGGGGCCGGAGTGAAAGCTGAGCTCCCAAATGACTCAGACGAGAAAAGATAATACCCCCAGGCATCTGTATGTCTCAGCATTTAAATTATATCCCTTGAAATGCCAAATTGGACTTTGTGCCAAGAAGCAGCCGAAGCCCTTTTTCATGGAAATACCCAATAGAAGACCAATCTGTTTAAATGAAAGGTGTCTCTAATCATTTGGTATAAACATAACATGTTTTTATTTTATTATGTAACCTTGAATTATCTTGGCCTCTAATGAGGATCTCGCATTGTTCCTGATTCTCAATAATTTCATAGAATTATGTTGTCTCAATGTGTATTCTGATACTAAAAAAAGAAAAGAAAAACCTATCTAATTATTTCAACACAATTGCTTGATCTAGCACAGTTCCTACTTTAGAAAAAGACTGTTCATATGTTAAAGGAAATAATTTTATCTAAAAAAGGTTTTCCCTCAGTGCCAAGTCCTCACAGGTACCCTGGTATAATGAAAATTGTCAGTATATTTGTTTCTAAGTCATTTAACAGTTTCTCTATTTCCCCTCCCTTCTGATTTCCAGCCTGTGTTCTTCTCTTTGTAGGATTAGTGATTATATGGATCTGACTCCTGTAGACATTGTAGGGAAAAGATGCTACCACTTCATCCACGCTGAAGACGTCGAGGGCATCAGGCACAGTCACCTGGACTGTAAGTACCTCCTATGCACGGGGACAGCTGATCCCAGCCGGAGTCAACAGTCTCAGATGCCCTTTTGGTTTCCATGCCAATTTCTCCCTTCACATCTCCTGTACATTTGAGATGCCTGTCAGCGCGCAGTGAGAAAAAGTGAGACATAAATCGCTCCAACTTTTGTTGGGATTAGATTGAAAGCTGGACCTCCGGGCCCAGAGAAATTGCTGGATCTGCAGGCGCTCACCCGGGATTTCGTGGTCTCTTGTGCTCTCTCTCCCACGAAGTGATGGGGGAATCTCTGTCTTAAGTGCCTTTTTGACCCTTTCATTTTCTAGAGAGCAAATTCCACCGTGAAATCTGTGGTCTCAGTTTCAAAACAGACATGGGAGAAGACAAGTTCAACTAGGCCAGAGCCGCATAAAAATTCCTACTTGACTAGCAGCAAAACTGGGATGAGGGGGGAGCCCGGGGACAGGGGCAGAGTGCCTCATGTGGATACGGCAGCTCTCAAAGGTGCTGACTTTTCACTGTATTTCCAGAAAGAGGGTTATTTAGAGGGGCAGGTACCTCCATCTCCCGACTCTTGGAAGGGAGAAACTCATCTCAGCTCTTTGAGTCTGGTTCCCAGCTCCTGGCAGGCAGGCTCACCTCCGAGGCACCTTTTGTGGCATCTAAGCAAAGCAGGACCAGCAGTGTTCCAACTGGGTCCAAGCAGTAACTCACACACCAGCGTCCTCATGCACTCTTCCCTCATCAAACTCAGCAGGCCTGTTTTCACTATGTGTGCAAGGGTTCTGACAATCCCATCAGGCAAGAGGCACTGGTCTGGTGGACCTCTTCGGAAAGGGCTGCCCTATTCCAACAAGAGATTCTTTTTATGACCATTCGGTAGACTCTTCCTAGAAAATGAGGGCCCTGCCATCTGTAGTCCTAGAAGGTTCTAAAGCCGGTTCTGAACTCCACTTTTAAATACATGCAAGGGGACACAAAGGAGACGGCACAGCTTGAAGCAGAAGCTTTTATGTAGTAAAACCAGCCAGGTGGCCTCTGTATTAACTTCTTCTTCCCTTTCTGGCCACGGTTGAGGAGAGCTGTTTCAGATCTTTCCCGCCCTTTGCAGTTGTTTAATCATTTCAAACTCAGATCTTCAGAAGCGTAATGGAGAGACACTAAGCTTGCCGAAGTCTCAAACTGTGAGCATCTTGTACTGTGTTTTTTATTTGTTTGTTTATTTATGGCGTGTTGGGTCTTCATTGCTGCTTGTGGGCTCTCTCTAGTTGCGGCGAGCAGTGGCTTCTCTTGTTGCAGAGCACGGGCTCTAGGCAGGCGGGCTTCGGTAGTTGTGGCGGGCGGGCTCAGTGGTTGTGGTTCACGGGCTTAGTTGCTCCGCGGCACGCGGGATCTTCCCAGATCAGGGATCGAACCCGTGTCCCCTACATTGGCAGGTGGATTCTTAACCACTGCGCCACCAGAGAAGTCCCTTGTACCGTGTTTTGAACCCTGCATTAGCAACACTGACAAGGGAGCAAGGTCAGTGTCAAATTCTGTATATACTGTGTCTCTGGGAAACAAGTCCTGCCTGTGAGGCTGCTCTATCAGATTCTACTCCCAACCCAGAGTGCATGCCTTGGTATGGCCCCCCAGCGATTTAGGGAACACACTTGTTGCTAAGAACGAATGGATGTCGGGTATCACAGAAGCAGATGGCTCTTCAATTAATTGGGGGAAGAAATGATGCTGTTTCCTGAAAAGACACATCAGGTTCTTTGTAGCTGGGAATTTAGAGAAAATGGAGAAAAATCAGGATGTTTGGAGGAAGCTATGAACATATTTTGGGATGCGGATATGCCAGAGATCCAGACTTTGAAAATGAATATATTGTTTGTAAGACACAGTCGTAGACCATGTGTGGGGGGGGGGGGGGCGGGGGGCGCTTTTTCATTCTGGAATCTTAATCGAGGTCTAAATTCAGAAACCTGATGCTGACAAAAAGGAACTTTGTCATCCTCTGTTATTATTTGGAAAACGTCATGCTATCTCTCCGGGATTTGATTTACAGCTTGAAGAAATACAATTCCTCGGGAACAGTGAGCCAGGGCAGTTCATTTCTTCCCATAAAGCAAGGTCTCCAACAAATACAGTCGATGCCATTCTTTCCGATCTACTTTTATCTCGTTTTCAGTACTTGGAGTAATTTGAGAGTGCTGAAAATAAACAACTCCGTCCGCCATTCGCTATTGTGTTAGTATCCTAATTTTTCTGGTATCTTGCCAACTAATGAACAGAGAAGGTATGCTTTCAAATTCTGTGATTTTTTTTTTCACTACTTGATATTGACATGCTGGCTATCGCTGTACGATTTCATCTGCTAACAATGATTGAGTTCAGTCTTTCAACTCATACACATGACTTCTAATTTTAAGTTCTTTTAATAACCTTAAACACATGAAAAACAAATAGAATGAGCTGATAATTCAGCACAGTAAAATATACTTCACATATTCAGCTATCACGCTGTGGAATAACTCCACAATGTCAAGTAGCACACAATTAGTAAAACTGTAGGGGGAGGAAAAGGAGTGTTTTGATCCTGAAGAATTTTGATCCTAATCAGATTGAAATTTCAGCATTCTTGTAGTGCTTAATATCTTCAATCATACACACACACACACACACACACACACACACACACACACACACATCAAACTGATGCCAATGTCAGGTTTTGCATTCTGTGACTGAAATAAAATGCTAAAATATACAAATGCATCTTTCTTTGTATAGTAAACATTAACATCATTATAAAGTAAGATTGAGTCTAAAATTATGTGATGGAATGTCTGATGTTTACCTAATTCTCAGACCAAAGCCAGCCCAGTAACAAAATGACAGAGCATGTAATAAGTCTTGGTTGTGTAAACATTGAAAAAAAAGCATCTTGCTTGTCCAAAGCCCTAGGCTATTACTGAAGGATGCCTTAACTGTGCCTTCTTGGCAGGAGAAGGTCATGGTGACATGGAATCAGCTCAAGAATAAGATAGAATTCTAAAACAAAGGGATGGTTAAAAAATAAACCACATTAACTATTTAGCTTTTCTTCCTCGAGCTATTGGCACAATTCCTGGTTCTGTCCATGAAAGGCAGGTTGTAGTCATCTGATCGTATTTCTGATATTTTGAGATGTGTCTTATGCTCCAGTTTATGGATAAAACTTAAAGAAATAAAAAGACTCGACAGCCTCTGCTAACTCACAATGCTATCTTTATCACTTAGATCTATTTTGCTAGCCTAGGCATCTGTAAATCCATAGATGAACTTGTTTCTAGAATAAGAAAAGTAAAAGGGGATCTCAGCTGCACCAGGATTTGACAACTCTGAGAAACTGAACCAAAAACTTTGGACCATTTACTCGCCCACTAGGTTAACAGGAGACGCCTGAGAGTTCACTGGGTTTCAACACAAAGAATCACTAGGAATCATTATCTTTACCAACACGGTGGGTTAGTGAAATTACACTGGGATCTCAAGGGAGTTTAGGTCCTCTTCTATCATACTGTGACCAAAGACCTGTGTGATTTTTTTTTTTTTTTTCTCTAAGCCACCTCACTGGAGTCACTGAACCCAATTTCATTGATTCTTCAGGCCAAATTGAGCAAATCAACATTTCAAGGTTTGAATTTTAAATCACCCATATTAGCAATTATTTGAGCACCTTTTCCTATCACCCTCCAGTTCTCCATTGCTCAGGATGTACTGACCTCAAGATGACCAGTCACATCTCCCTGGAGTCACACACTCCCGTTACCTAGAGCATCTGTGTCACTCTTGAATTATGAGAACGCCTCACCGTGTACTGCTTTGCCTCTGCCTATAGCCCAGAAAATAGAAGGGCAAACCACACATGCTAACCAGAGGAACACGCTCTGCATTTTGCTTTCGCCCCTGTCTATGGAAGATGCTGAATTTGCCTTGAGATATCCTTAGGGTTCTTCCCAGGTCACATCAGCAACGACTCTCTAAAACCTGGAAAGAGTGGCCTGAGGGAAAACTTCCTTTCTCTTTATTACATTGTGTCCCAGCAGCAAGGGTCAAGGCTCGGGCTCTGGAGCAGTGGAGCTTTAGAAAGAAAGAGCCAGCAAGCATAGAAGTGGTGGCAGTTTCCCCTTCCTAGAACTGGATCCAGGATGAGGAAACTCTGGAAGATTTATTTCAGAAAGAGAGGAGGACTTTTCAGCTTGTCTATGAGATCATTAGAGTTAAAAAGCACGGCCTACCCAATATATTGGGGAGCTGTTAAAAAAGAATACAGTAGCCTGTTTCTCTCTTAATTACAAAATTCTATACATCCTAACAAAATGAATCCACTGCTACCTGGCATAATGCATTCCACGCTGTTTTGCACCAATAACCCCTACACTTCCCTCCTGAAGGCGTCTCATCACCAAATGCAAGCCGACTGCTTAATGCAGGACTAATTAGTATATCCCCTTCCAGTCTGCAGGCCCTCCATTGTAATTCCTTCCCTGCTCATTTTTTTCCACAACCGAGCATCAATCAAAGTAAGTGCCCTGCCTGCCTAGGAAACACAAGATGTCCTCCATGCATTTGTCATCTGCCACAAAAACAAAGGGGGAATGTAATTGTTGATTCGGGTATGCAGCCATCGCATGCAGTAAAGGAAGCAGCGAGTGAAGGAAGAAGGGAAGGTGTGAAGTTTGATGGCTGGACCAAATGCAGATGGCACAGGGGACGTTTTCTATTTCCTGATCTTAGCTTTCTCCAGCGCTGGGTCTTCAGGGATTGAGCTGCCACCTGATCATTGGCTGGACATTTTCCCCCCAGAGCAAATGAGTTTTTCCTCTTCTTCCATATGATTATGAAAATTCACATGAAAGGAGATGCATTTAATAGCTGCCGTGTCTGACTTTTTTTCAGAAGCCAAGTCAGCCTACATCATGTGCCTGTCCACTAACTAAAAAGACTGTCAAATGGAGACAAAATAAAGTCAGGTTTTTATGCAGGAGTGAATTAGGTATTTTTCGGTTTTGGTTTTGGTTTTGGCCGTGCCATGCGGCATGCAGGATCTTAGTTCCCAGACCAGGGATCGAACCCGTGTCCTCTGCAGTGGAAGCTCGGAGTCCTAAGCACTGGACTGAAAGAAGTTCCCAGGAGTGAGTTAGTATTATTACTTTACATCTTTTTTTCTTTTTCAGCAAGTGCTGATTTTAGCTTTTTAAGTCCAAGGTCAGGCAAACACAGAGAACAGAGACCAGCAAGGACCTACCTACCAGCTGAGTATCCCTGCTCCACTACATACTAGAAATGCAGAATTTCAGGCCAACCCTCAGGTTTACTGAATCCAAATCTGCAATTAACAAGATCCCTAGCAGACTCGCATTCATGTAAAAGTTTGAGAAGCCCTGACTACGCTGGTATTTAGAAGGCCTTATTTTACACGGAGTAAAAGTAAATACAGATCGACTAACGATCTTAAGGACTTCATTTACCCCCCTCCAATTGAATGAATTTTAGTAATAGTAGTAAAATATGAATAGTCACGTGGCTCTGAGGGCATCTCAATCAGTGTTCAATGAAACGAGTGTGATTACTTGGTAAAGAGATCGACTTCTTTACAAAGATGTAAAGTTTTAAATTGCAGTGGAGAAAGTTAATATTAAGCAGTAGTAGTCAACTTGTAAGCAGAAGGAGGTCTTTAGTTTTTCCCCAGGTTAATATTTTTCCATGTACTTGGCTGCACGTGTGACTAGGAACAGTCATATTTTCCCTGTTCAAGGTCAACTAACATTTGTGAGTACTTACTACATACAAGCTTCGCAGTATTGCTATAAAGTTTAAAATATAACTAAGTCGGGCTTCCCTGGTGGTGCAGTGGTTGAGAGTCCGCCTGCCGATGCAGGGGACACGGGTTCGTGCCCCGGTCCGGGAAGATCCCACATGCCGCGGAGCGGCTGGGCCCGTGAGCCATGGCCGCTGAGCCTGCGCTTCCGGAGCCTGTGCTCCGCAACGGGAGAGGCCACAATAGTGAGAGGCCCGCGTACCGCAAATAAATAAATAAATAAATAAATTTAAAAAATAACTAAGTCATGGTCTCTACCTTCAAGCAGCTTGCATACTGGTAGAGAGGACAACATGAAAACAGCCAGTTTTGAAAAGGTGGCATAAAATGAGGACTATCACGATGTGTAAACAAAACAAAGAAGCCCCAGAGGTGGGGGCCACCAAGGAAGGATAAGAAGTTCCAGGAGGCACGTTTTCCCTGGACATTGAAAGAAGATGATGGCAGGAGATATGATGGGGGTAGGCGTCGGGTAGGTGTTGAGGGCATCCCAAGCTTTTAAGAGCACACGAAAAGACGCAAAACGTAGCACGTGATCTTTTCTCTCTACTCAGAGAGAAAGCCAGATCTTTGATTTGACTGATATATTCTTTTTTTTTTTTTTTTTTTTGCGGTACGCGGGCCTCTGACTGTTGTGGCCTCTCCCGTTCCAGAGCAACAGGCTCCGGACGCGCAGGCTCAGCAGCCATGGCTCACGGGCCCAGCCGCTGCGCGGCATGTCGGATCTTCCCGGACCGGGGCACGAACCCGTGTCCACTGCATCAGCAGGCGGACTCTCAACCACTGCGCCACCAGGGAAGCCCTTGACTGATATATTCTAATGCAATTCTAACATGGATTCTTGGGCTTTTCCTTATTACTATTTCAGTTAGTAGCTGCTTTTATTTTCATAACAGAAACACCTGATACTTGAGAGTAACTAACCCATTGCTCTCATAAAGCATGATCAAGAAAACGAAACAGTACTTCTAAATCATCCATTTTCACAGAAATCAATTAACCTAAATAAAATCAATTCCAGTACTTCTTGTACTTTATACAAAATGAAGAACAAGATGACATCGTTTTTCTAAAAAACACTTTCTTTAAAATGTTGATTTAATGACACCCTGCATATCTCAAAAAAAAAAAAGCCCTCAAACTTTTTTTTAAACACAAATGAGCAGCATAGGATTTAATTTGTGTATGTGTTTAGCATACAGCATTTTTCCATTAATATAGGGTTAACTAAAGAGCAGTTTATTTGAAGCTCTTGAAGAATTCCCACCCCCTCTCTGGCCTCCTCAAATTTGGGGAGAGACACATTAGCCAGAACCCACCTGATTACAAGTAACAGAAAACCCAAGTAAAAATGACTTCAACTTCCTCTGTAATCGTCTTCACTTTCTCTTCATGATCAAAAGACAGCTGTAGCACAGCCAATGATCAGTTCCTCACAGGACAATGTCCAAAGTCAGGAAAGGGTCAGTTGCTGCTTTGTGTTCATTTTTTGAAAGAAAAGAAAATATTCTCACAGGCCCTCCAGGAAAGTCTCATTGTCCAGCATTTCATCAAATGTCCCAGCCTCAGCCACACGCTGGAGGGAATGACTGTGGCTGGTTTAAACAAACATTTATCCCTCCTGAGACTTGGGGGAAGACCACCACACATAAAGCCCCAAATGGGAGTTCTATTACCCAGGAAGAAGTGGCGGAATAGCTGTTCAGAGGACACTCGACGGTGACCGCTACCTGGGAGAATCTGTAATGTTTTCACAACAAAGTACCAGGATTTCTGACGATCCACAGAACAGCTGAACACATGCCGTTTGTCTGGGCTCCTTTAAATAGTCCTGATTTTACGGAACACTAGTTTTTGTATACCTGTGCCTCACCACTTAGATAGTTCTTGCTCAAAATATTTAGTAGGCTTAATGACACGACTGCATCCAGAAACACAGAGTCTGCCAGAGACATAAAATAAACCTGCCTGTAAGGGGGAAGGGGAGGGTGGGACGAATTGGGAGATTAGGATTGACATATATATACCATCATGCGTAAAACAGATAGCTAGTGGAAACCTGCTATAAAGCACAGGGAGTTCAACTCGGTGCTCTGTGACGACCTAGATGGGTGGGACGGGTGGGCAGGGGGTGGGAGGGAGATCCGAGAGGGAGGGGATATAGGTATGCGTACGGCTGATTCACTTCACTCTACAGCAGAAGCTAGCACAGCATCGTAAAGCAATTATACTCCAATAAAAATTTTAAAAGATTCACCTCATCTTTTTACCTTTTTTTAGGTCTCCCTCCATCCCAGCTTAACCTCCCCAGTACTCCATTTCTCTTCATTATTTTTTTTGGCTGTACGCGGGCCTCTCACTATTGTGGCCTCTCCCGTAGCGGAGCACAGGCTCCGGACGTGCAGGCTCAGCGGCCATGGCTCACGGGCCCAGTCGCTCCGCGGCATGTGGGATCTTCCCGGACCGGGGCACGAACCCGTGTCCCCTGCATCGGCAGGCGGACTCTCAACCACTGCGCCACCAGGGAAGCCCTCTCTTCATTTTTAAAGGAAGGTGAAGGATTTACCCAGGCCAGGTTGGACCTGCTGTGCTTTCATAGGCCTCCACGCCACTTTCCATAAATCATCACCATGATAAACTTACTAGTAAAAATGACTGATAAGCATCTGACTCCCGTTCAAAGACAAGTAAATCCTTATTTTCAGAAGGAAGAAAACATTTTCAACAGTCTCCCACAGTAGAGAGACTTCCCCCCTGAGTCTCGTTGTGCAGTGTTTCATCATATTCCAAACCTAAACCAATCCCCGGGAAGGGAGACAGAATTTCTGGGACCAGTTCAGACTCAGACAGGAGTTCAGGCCAGTGACAGATTTTGCTAACTTTGCTATCCCCCAGTGCCCGGCACAGAGAGGCACATTCAAAACAATTATTTATTGAATGAGTGGATAAATCCACCATTTCCCTGATTTCCTAGTCATAAATCTTAATTCCATGCGCGAGAGTTCACTGTGTCCCTTTATATAACAAAACCCCCCACAAAAAAGAAGGTTTGGAGGCTAAAGAATACTCTGTTCTTAACTATTTCAGGTCAGGAATAAACAGTACTGAAACTCCCTGACTGGACTGAAAACAGCTTAAAAAAAATCTGAGATCTCGGATGTCACTCGTGCCAACAATTCCTTTGACTCTTCCGGTCCTAGAACGTGATCCCCTCAATGTTCAAAAGCCTTGGTCTCCAACTCAACACGTTATCATCAAGGAAAGGGGAATTTATTTTTTAAACTTAACAAATTGATGTGTTCTCAATCAATGGAAAGTTTTCTACAGGATTCAGTATTAACAGTTAATAAAAATCTGTCAGTCGGCGGCGGTGATATAGGAAAAAACCTCTTCTGAGGTTATAAATCACACAGATAGCAATTCAAGCAGGGCCTGTCATTAGGATATTAGGGGGAAAATCCATAGATGATGCATAGTCATTCACAGACCATCCACGGTCTTCTGTCCTTAAGCTCGTAACTCACATCAAAGTATCAAATAGCATTCAATTTGATCAAATATTGCTCAGCACGTAAATTTACAAAAAAAACCAAAAACCAATCTGTGGATGCCTGCTATTTAAGACATCTAGCTCACTAATTGCAAAATCTATAGGAAAGTCTGCACGGCATCAAAGCCTGGCTTGATCCTATGAGCAGTTCTAAATGAAAAACTGTCTCTATTGTAAGTAAATAAAGCGCTAAAGGCACAGTTCCTGGCTCTAACGCTGTCTCTCTTGTGGGTTTTGAAAATGACCTCTGTAAGCATCAAGGACTATGACTTTTTAGATAAAGAAACCTGTTCTTGTTTTAAGTCTATGTCAGGTTCATTCCCTATAGCCCACAGTTTTCAAAAGCAGAAGAAAAAGTAATCCAGAATTTAAAAAAGAAAAAAAAAAAAAAAAGTCCTGTTTCCAGAATGAAGTTCCCTGTCAGCCTGCCTTGGGCCTTAGGTGGAGAAGCAGAGATTAAAGAGTCAGTATTCTTTTTCATGTTTCATCTGCCAGTTTTGTGAATGTAGAAAGAAAAACCGGTAGCTACAGCCAAGCACCCAACGGTGGTATTAAGTAGAAAGTGTGATTCGAGCACACACCCCCTAACTTCCACGCTCTCCACATTAGTGAATTCAAAATTAATTTTTGAGTATCTAGCAGAAAACCCCCCACTCCCCATTCTCTGCAGCCATTGATGAAGGTAGCTCAAGGGGGGGTGAGCTGAGCAGCAGATGCACCCTCATATTGCCGTGACGATAATGAAGCTCTTTGTTCAGCTGTGTGAATGTCAAGTGTGAAAATCTCCGATGATCTCACCATTTCCTATTTATTCTATACTTACCTGAATACACCAAGTATTACAGCTTTTTAATGCATATGCAAACCTCTAAAATGTCCTTTTGTGAGACACTTTGCTAAAAGACCGCTTTTGAGATGTCTTCTTCATCTCCTCTTCAGACTGAATTAGACTGCTTCCTTCTTTTGAAGACACAAGTAACTCACTATTTAGAATCTTTGGCTTTGATTTTGTGGAACAGCCCAACAGGAAGAGACCATGTTCTCTTTTTTCCTCCATATTTCTGAAGGCAAACTTGGACTGATTTGTTTTGAGTTACTAACAGAGTTATGTTCCTGCCACAGACACAGGCTTCCTTTATGTCCTTTCAATCATCAGTCTATCTCTGTGGACAAAGTTTTCCTAAGGAATACTGAAATCCCTCTGTTGGTCACTGCGTGCAGAGCCATAGATGTGCACTCCAGCAAGAGCTCATCAGATTTGGGGGGGGGGGGGCTAGTTTTTCTCTATAAGGAGTACATTTCTTGTATGCCTGCCACTAAGCTCAAACCAAGAGGCCAGGTGACTTTTTAAAAAGATAGTCGATCAATCTGAGCATCCAGTCTTTGTGGGGCAAAGTGTGTATGTGATGTAAAAGGTCACGTGTTCTAACACATAAGCGTTTTTCTTTGGATTGAACTGCATTTGCCACTCCCTTCACAATTAGGGGTGGGTGGTATTTTGACACTTAGAGACAAAAATGGTCAAATGAGCAGGGCTAGAATGGTTCCCCAGCAAGACGTAAGTCTCTCCTTGTCTCTAGTAGTTTCTTCTCCCAAATGCAGGGTCATTTCTGTCCTCTGAAGAGCACAGTCTGTAACTCAAAGGCACCTGTAGCTTGGAAGGTGGAGCAGTACTGATGACAACTTCTTGGTTTTCCTCAGAGCTGAGCAATTACAGCCAAGCAATTGGCTACATCCTGGACTTCAGGGCTCAAAGGAGCAAGTTGCCGTGCAGTAGCAGAGGCATCCACGGTTATACCTGAGACCATCCAACACTGAAAGGGCACCTGGGAGAAACACAGTCAGCCTCGCTGTGTCTTCACGTTTACCCTCTAAAACCTAAGAAAAGGCCATTTCAGTGTTTTGAGACCCTTAAATAAAAACTAATCCCTATTGCACAGTCTTAAAGACATCTTTCTAGAAATGTTATGATGTGACCATTGAATTCAGTGGGCACACGTAGGCTGCTCTACCAAAAGGTTTGGACAGCAAAAAGTAAACTTTGGGATAAGCCAAAGAGAAGATGCCAGGTTATGTGTTAGAAGTACTCAGACCGTATCACAGTGTAAGACTAAAAATAAGATCCTCATAGATATTTCCTCTCTCTCTCGGTTTCCTCTCTTTATAGTTTGAGCACACTGTTATGAATGTCCTGGGCTCATTGGTTTGATGAGGATCTATCTCTTTTCAAGGGACAATTAACTGGTTTTTAAGGACTTCCATACCAAGTAACTTACATCATGCTATTTCTGGTTTTCTCCACAAAAGGGATTTTGTGAAATAGACTAACACAGACATTCTCTCATTTCTCTCCATTATTTAAAGCTAAAAACCCCAAAATAAAAACAGCAGCCCTGGATTAGAGAGTATCAAAAAAGTTTTTGTGTTTTTCAAGTTGTCTAATTTATTACAAACTAAAAATCTCTTTCAAACTGGCACCAAAGTGGCTTTTCTTCCTGAGCTGATTAGGACCACATGAGCTCAGGAAAAGCTGTCAGATCCTGCCTCTGGCACAGCTGGAACGATCCAACTGATTTGCCAGTATGATTTTTTTTTTTTTTAAAGCAGGAAGCTTCATCCACAAATCATAAATTTATATTCTAGAGCCCCAAGCAAAAATTATTCCGTGTTCATTTTAAAAGAAGCAAAATTCCATTGTGACCACTTTTATGGGTCCTCCCGAAAAACAGACGCAACTGGGGTGATCTTTTAGTCAACATTTCATGCTATAATAGGAGCTAACTCAGCGCCTTATCTTGAGTTATCTAGATTCCCACGGATACATGGGGGTGTCATTCAGAAAACACTGATCCTCAGGAAACAGTCATGATCCAAGACCATGCTGGAATGTCTACCTTGTCAGAATTCTGTTTGTCAGGCTGGCCCAGGGCAAATTAACGGATTAGGTTAAACTTGTCTTCTTGAGCTGAGGGTGATGGGCCCCTGGATCTGCTCTGTGGTGTGGACCATGGTAAGTGAAGGCACTCAGGTAGCTCCTGACTCCCCAGGGAACCCCTCAGGGGTCCTTTTCTCCGCAGCTCTTTCACCACCACTTCATCACGTAAACTTGCCTGGCCTGCCTCTCTCTCACTGAGGTCTCCTCTCTTTGCTAGATGGCCCTTGGCCTGGGTGATAAATAATATTCGTGGAATCATGGGTCCTAATAACTTTGTATTTATCTTCTCAGGAAACACAGATGCACCTAATCAGACCCAGAGTCGTGCTGCCTTAATCCAAAAAGGTGCATTTCAGAAAGGAGATTTTGTTTGTTTCTCTGTTTCTTTGTTTGTAAGTAAGAGAAAGTATTATTAGGAAGGAGAGGGCGTGGTGATCTTTCTGCTGATTCTGCAAACTCTAATTTGACTTTGTAGTTTCTGTCTCACTTTGCCCCTTGCTACGCACTGTATTGCGGGGTCTTTTTTTTTTTTTTTTTTTTTTTTAAATTTTGCCTGCTTTGGGTCAAATTCCAGTCGAAAATCCCCAGCCAGGCTGGGCTGGTCTAGCCTACCATCTCAGTGTTTTCTTCACGTGACTCTATAAAAGGGGCTTCTTAGTCTCTTTGCCTTTATTAAAAATACCAGAACCATTTGAAATTATCCCTTATTCCAGATACACAGCAGGTAGAATTATACACCAACCACTGATTGGGATGCTCTAAGTATTTCTGTGAAAACAGTGGGCAGAATTTCATAACCCATCCTTCCTCTATTAATAGTTAACCAGGTTGAGAGGATTTGAATAAAAGCACATCTTGTTGCATGCAACAATGGTTTGACAGAAGTGCTGTACGGCGGAGTCAGTATTTTACTGCTTTCAGCTTCACTACACAGTTTTGGAGCCGGGGAAGCCATGCATGCCGAATGGCAGAACTTACAATCGCCTACAAAAGCAGAGTACAGTCCTACCTGTGGAGCCTCACCACTAAGAGAAGGTGACAGTTCCGGGTTTTAAAAATACCCTGAACTGTAGACTAGTTTCTGAATAGAACTCGCCGCTCTTTGAAGCACTCATCGAAGCAAGGCTTTCTCAAGCAACTGTTAAGACATAAGTATTACATTTTACAACCATCCATGTCGTCTATTGTGAGACAAAAAAAAGAGAGAATGGGAGAAAAGCGTTGAAGTTTATATGTTTATGGATAAAATATATGGAGGTTTGATTTTTGACCACTTTCAGAGCTAGGAAGAGTGGCTCCGACATGGTGATGGGAAGAGCTTCCACAGCCTTAAACACAGCCCTTTTCCAAAGTGACTTCCCTTTACCCATCCAACCCCCCCCCCCAAAAAAAGCAAAATGTACTTCATGAAACTATTGTATATGAAGCACTTATTAGCCATAATTAAATGGACAATATGAATTTACTACGTCTTTAGGACTCTGGCTTGTTCTGGTTTAGAGCAAGATGATTAATGCAAATACATATTACTTGAGATAACCATTTAGCAGCTAATTTAGCCAAATTTATTACAGCAGTTAGAGGTTTTTCATTTTAGCAGACGGAGACAAGGACGTGCCAAAAGTGGGCAGCGTGGACGAGTGCACACTGCCCTCTAGTGGCCGGCCAGCTGGCGCGCTGTCGGGGGGTGTGGAGTCTGCAATTCGTATCCAAGCGATAACAGCGGGTTGTGCACGTTTCCGGCATCCTTTTAAACCCTTCCCATCCGTAGCACTTTATTTCAGGGGCTGATTTACTGCACTCTTCCCCCTTTTACTAGCTCAAGCGTGCCCAGATACAAATCAAATCCATTTCAACTTGGCAAGATTTTGGTTAAAGTATCATTTTTAACATCTGCATTTTAAAGCTCTCTTTCCGTGGATATTTAATGGCACCGTTTCACATTACTGATTGTTTTTACTTGTTCCTTCATTTGGGGCCATATTTCAGAGTCTGCGTAGAGCTGTCACTCTGTTTGGCTCTAGCCAAGTCAAACCTGTGCTTCGCTTAGGCCGGTGTTTCTGTCTGACTTGGTGAGGGAATGTATTTTGTTCCAACGTTCAGCAGATTTCTCACCAGAATCTCCCCTGACTGACCCATGTAGATTTAGTTCTTACCATAAATTCTGTTCGACAAGATCAGAAGGAACCGATACATAAGGACACGGGTTGATACTGCTCACACTGAGGTGAAATGATCAAAGACAGAGGAGGAAAGCATCTTTGGAACCATTCAGATATCCAGAATCGCAAAGAGAGCTACCTGGAAGCTATGAATAAATCACACCCAAATCTGCCTTTGTTCCCATCTGATGTCAAACCCACTGACAATATCCACAGCGCATTAGGCGTTCTGTGAGCCAGAAAGATGTGCGGTCCTGTTATCCTTCCTTTCACACCATGACTGTCCAAAATGGAATGAAGTCTTGCTACAAACGCTAGTAACCCTAGCTCCGGAGCTACTGCTCCACTGAATTGGTGATTTTATTTGTCCTACTAATGGCATTCTACATTAAGCGTACAGAGGGGCACCCCTGGCTGGGTGCGGGACCTCCCCTTTCTTTTTTTAAAAATTAATTTATTTATTTTTGGCTGCGTTGGGTCTTCGTTGTTGCCCGCGGGCTCTCGCTAGTTGCGGTGAGCAGGGGCTACTCTTCGTTACGGCGCGTGGGCTTCTCATTGCGGTGGCTTCTCTTGTCGTGGAGCAGGCGGGCTTCAGTAGTTGTGGCTCGCAGGTTCTAGAGTGCAGGCTTAGTATTTGTAGTGCACAGGCTCAGTCGCTTAGTTGCTCCGCGGCATGTGGGATCTTCCCGGATCAGGGCTCGAACCCGTGTCTCCTGCACTGGCAAGCGGATTCTTAACCACTGCGCCACCAGGGAAGTCCGGGACCTCCCCTTTCTAAGCTTCAGATTTTGCAGAGATGATAACCATTTCGTCCCAGTCCTAATATGCAATGCCTTCTATTCTGTTTTTTTCACCAGTGCTGAATAAGGGCCAATGTGTGACAAAGTACTATCGTTGGATGCAGAAGAATGGAGGATATATTTGGATACAGTCTAGTGCCACAATAGCTATTAACGCCAAGAACGCAAATGAGAAAAACATCATCTGGGTGAATTATCTTCTGAGGTATATTTTGGAATTCTTTTTCATTTCCATCTCAGTTATAAAACATGCAGCCCAATGGTAAATAGCTGAAATGTTGTATTATCTTTTGACAGTATCTGGTGTGGAATTATATGGAAATTCTGCTTTTCTTTCCACAAGATTCAAAGAAATGGGAAAAGTTCAAAGCCATGTCGGTAGGGACTTCGAGGGCAGATTTGCGAAATGTTCAGTAGTTCTTGGTCTGCCAACCTTGGGGCAGTTCTGCAGAGGTTGCTTTGGTTTCCCCACAAATGTTCGGGCCAGAAAAAGAACACAGACGTTGACCTCCAGTGGAAGCATTCAAAAAGCATCTCCTTCTCCCCCACACGTTCTCATACTCACGCACTCCAACCCTTGTGAAAATTATGAAAAGGGGATGCGGAAGAAGTGGCAGAGTTCATATTCCTCCTGTATCCCATGTCTTTGAAGTCCTCAGCGTATCACGTAGGGTTGGATTCCCCAGACATTCAAGTGTTGGTAAGCAAAGGGAGTCGCTTTGCCAGAATTGACACAATTTCAGTGTAAAAACGAAGGCAGTCTTCTTTTGCCTGCCCTGGGATCTCAGGCAAGGGTGACCGCTGTTTTAACGCATCCTCCAATTTATATCCATTAATGCAGCCAAGCTCAACAGCCTCCTGAATTCCAGCGTGCAATACCCCTCGTCTCTCCATCCTCATCTGCTGCCTGTGGATTCAGGCTAGCACCAGAGTGACCAAGACGCATAGCCTGGGTGGTCTGCGTCTGGGGACAAGCTTTCTGGGAGGTTCTCCACCAATCCTGCCATGAAGCTATCCAAATGCTCAGCCTGGGTCCCTCCCACCACTGTCACTCTAGTCTTTGGCTCCTCTTGGCCTAAAGCCACCAAGCAGGGCCCACATGGGGTCTGAGGAGGAAAACTTCCAGCGGGTCTTATGAATGGAAGTTGTTGCCCTTTGACTGAGAATGCCGACAGGGAGTACCGAATCCCATTTTTCTTTGAGACAGAGATGCAGACAGCCATGGCTCATCAGCACGCTGACCCTTCAGAGTGTGTTCGCGTCCGCTGGTGACGACTTGAAGGCGTGAACGTGCTTGCTTCCAATAGCGTATCAATCAGACACTGATGATTATTGCTCTAGAGAGGGCTTTAATGTGCACCACTTAGAAGAGTCTTCATTCATCTACTTTCTTTTCCCTTTTTTGACCTCTTCTACTCTACATTAATTCTCTCTAAAGGTAAAAGTATGGGTATCTAATGGGGCTTTCTCCAACGCCTGCTCTTCATGCAAACTATCCCCTGTGTTTGTGATATGCTCAAGACGGGTTCTGCTATCAGGGAATTCTCCTACTTAGAGGTGTACGGAACAGTGGCGGTATGCAATGCAGGTTATAAAAACTCACATGCCGAAGAGAAGACAGAATATTGTGGCACCGACATTCACTGTGCCAAGGAGACCCGTTATTAGTAAAAAGTAGACATTAGTAACAGGGACACCGTAGACTGTAGGATGGCCGTCCCCCAGGCTGCTGGAGCCCAGGGCACTAAAGTAATCCCTATGGTTGTTCATCTCATTCAGGGAGACTTCTTCCCTTCTGGATCTTTCTTACTGCCTCATCAGCCTCATGACTTCCTACTCTGCCCCCAAACAGAGGGAGTGAGGAGGGGTGAGGAGAGGGCAGCTGGTGCTACTTTGGGTCCACACTTGGTCTAGCCTAGGATCACATGGTACAAGCTCATGAGCGTTTGGTGTTCCTGGCCCGCCTCATTCCATACGGAGAGGAAGGAAGCAGTTTGGGTACCAAAGCCCAGCCTTCAGGCTCAAAGAGCTTTGATCTCAGGCATGCCAGACGTGTTTCAGCTGACCTGAAGACTCACCCTGGGTTCAATAATAGAAGACTGGGAGTTGGCCGACAAGGGACTGGTGAACCCACATGGCATCTGGACCAAAGGAGACTGACATACATGAGCTTTAGCAGAGGAAGCTCCCCAGGTCTGTCACTCATCAGGATCACTTCTCCAGGCTGGAGGTCTAGGAAGAAGGGCCTTGGCCTGATAGTAACTACTGAAGTTGGTTTTTCTTTCCCACATTCCTGTCCTTTATTCTTCCCCAAGCAGTATTTTCATGCTCCCTCTTCCTGGCCAGAATCCCTCACTTCTGGGCTCCATCCAGGCTTGCACGTCCCTGTTCTGAAATTACTGCTCCTCCGGTCTTCTTCCTGTACCCTCACAACACCTGGTAGAATTACAGAAACTGTGTAAGGGCTAAGGCTACCTTCCCAGCATCTGGTTCATTTGCTCATCTAGAGAAAGCTCTGCTGCTGACGCTAATTCACACTAAGGAGTAAAGCCCTGATGAGTTATCTTAGTGAATGAACCCCCCTGGGATATTTGCAGTTTTAGTGTAGTTACTGAAACAGTGACTCTTTGATACAGGAATTTCACTAGAAATTAGCTAGTGAGTCATAGAGACCTATGGAAGGTCTCTGGCTGCCTGGCCATGATAGAAGGGCAGAAGAGGGATTTTCCATTTGGAGGCAAGAGACTTTCCTAGTGCCTTCAGATTACGCAGCTGGTACTGCTCACATGCTGGCCTGGCCTTGGAGTGGCATTTCTAGAAGATCGCTGACTGACCGAACACACTCCCTTTTCCAGAGGAGGCTTGTTTCTGAATTAAAAATAGAACAAAAATGAAGCACTTTTGTACAAATGGGGTTAGCTTCATTCTTTCACACTGGGACTCTCCCCACTGCAATCAGATTTCCAGCTAACAAGCCACAGGTGTACACCACACGAGCGGATGAAAATGTGATTGTAATGGGTGTGTTGACAGTTCGGTAGCCATAATCCAGGCAGCCCAAGGTGCACCTGTGCATCTGTCAGATCGTTAGGTGCTGAGGGCTCTGCCCCCCAACTTCCCGCCCCCAATAGCCTTAGAGCCACCTGAACAGCTGAGGACACTCCGTCAAGGAGCCAAGACAAGGGTACTGAAGCAATGGACTCATCAGGAGCCCAGGAGAAGGCAGGGCACACCGGGAGGCAGGGGAATGAATTGTTGAGGGTGCTTCTCTCATCCTCCCTTCCCCCAGGTGTGGTACTGGGAGGAATGTCAAGCAGCCCAGTTCCCTGCCCCCAGTGGTACCTGATTATTTGAATGCTTTTTGGTGGCTTTCACGTAGCATTTGGGTATTCAGTCATTGTGGCAAGGTGCACCTGTTGCCCAGCGCATGCAATCCAAGCTTCTGTAAAAGTCCCATGATGAGCTGAGAAATGATTGCATGCTTAGTCTTTCAAACCCTCTAAACTCCAGAAGTTTGGGGCAAGGAAGTGGGAAGAAGATGGTCAGAAGCAACCCATCCAGAAGGGTTATCTGCACTCTTGATGAACACCTCCCTCCTCCACAGCAACCCCGAATACAAGGACACGCCAATGGACATCGCACAGCTTCCCCACCTGCCGGAGAAAACTTCGGAATCCTCAGAGACCTCCGACTCTGAGTCAGACTCTAAAGACACCTCAGGTATTACAGGTATTACGACTTCTCCGTGTTCTGCAGTTACGGCTTGCCTTTCCAAACTTGAGGGGTGGGCAACGGCCAAAGGAGTGTCATCTGAACGAAGCAACCGGTCAAAGTTTATATAGGGATATATGTCACGTCAAGTTATTACTGAGTCTTTCTCAACACATATATGTATATATACTTATATACCACTACATACAGATGTACACACTACATAAGTGCGTGCACATACATACAACACACGTTTATGTATGTGGTGTTATGTAAATATATACATGCATATAAATATATACATATATGCATGTTGTGGTATGTATTCATACACATAGGTATATTATGGTATATAAATATATATACACAAATATACAGAGAGATTGATTGATTGAGCCATCACTTAATGTCAGTCCTCCATACAGAAGAAGCCCGGCCCTAACCCCATAGCTAGCTCCAACCTCTTTACCAGAAGCAGACAGCAGGGCTATCTCTGTTGCTCCAAGACAGACCGTGACTTTGAGCCCCAAATATTCACATCCTCACCAAGCTGGGATTGAACCTCTAGAGTGGGATACTTAATGGCATCGGTAAATGACTCTTTCTGGGTGCCGTCTGTTACTCATTTTCTGAATCTATGCTGAACAAATCCATGCCTTCCCATTCCTAGTTATTTTGGGAAGCAAACTTTGAGTCGTTCTTTGGAGCACAGGAAAGCTAATAGAAAAATTTACTTTTCCTCCACTTCCCAGTCCCCTTCCACAGACACGCATAGATGCAAGGGGCACATAACTCATAGAATTTATGGCTGCAAAACAGCCTAAGCCTCTCCTAACCCAGCCTTTTCTGCTAAATAAATGAAGGCCGGAGTAGTTACATGATTTGTCCAAGGTGCTAGCCCAGGCTGCCATCCAAAGGCAGAGCCATAAAATCAGCATCATCCCTAAAGGTTCTGAGGTTCTATCACTGAGAAAATCTATCCTCCCTAAAATGTGCCAGACGACTAGGGCACACCGGCCACAAACCCCGTCCTTAGGGAACATGCTCTTGTACCGTATTCCCTCTACTCCAGACACAGCGTCAGGGAGGCCGAAGCAGGTGGGGAGGATCTTGATTGATTTCCTGTAAATTGCATTCATTCGAGAAAGTTCTTTACTAGGGCAGAGTTCTAGAACAGACAATCTCTGCTCCTTATTTATATAGTATATAGCAGTGAACAAAAAAGACAAAAATTCCCTGCCCTGTGGAGCTTATATTCCAGTTGGGGGAAGAGGCAGAAGTAAATAAAAATAAAACATACAATGAATCAGATGGCGCTCAGTGCTCTAGAGAAAAATAACTTTAGGAATGGAGACTATGGTTTTCAATAACGAGCAGATATTTACCAGGGGAAGGTGCAGACCTCTTTGGAAAGTCACCTTGCAAATCATCATTTTTCTGTGTCACTACCACCTTATTCCCGGTTATTTACTCCCGAGTCTGTGAGCATTTTCGCAGAACATCTCGAATGTTAACGTGCCTAAGAATCACCTGGGGATCCTGTTCAAATGAAGAATCGGATCCAGTAGGTCTGGCTGGAAGCCTGGGATTCTGCATTTGTAGCAAGCCTCCAGGTGATGCCAATGCTGCGGGCAGGTCCGGGGACCACACTTCTGAGTCAGGGTCCCTCTAATGTAGGTCCTCAAGAGAGGGAAAGCCCAGGCTTTAAGTAACCGAGGCAGTGGAGCAGCTCAGGATAAGGCGACGCCCCCCCCCACCTCCGCCCTCCCCTCCCCCACCCCCGCAGGTGAGAGGTGGGTCTTGCCCTGCTAATCCGTTGTCTCCTGTGTCTCCTCTCCCGCCCCCTACCCGCCGCGGCCGCCGGCCCCACGCAGAGGACAACGAGAACTCCAAGTCCGACGAGAAGGGGAACCAGTCCGAGAACAGCGAAGACCCGGAGCCCGACCGCAAGAAGTCAGGCAACACGTGCGACAACGACATGAACTGCAACGACGACGGCCACAGCTCCAGCAACCCGGACAGCCGCGACAGCGACGACAGCTTCGAGCACTCGGACTTTGAGAACCCCAAGGCGGCCGAGGACGGCGGCGGCTTCGGCGCGCTGGGCCCCATGCAGATCAAGGTCGAGCGCTACGTGGAGAGCGAGTCGGACCTGCGGCTGCAGAACTGCGAGTCGCTGTCGTCGGACAGCGCCAAGGACTCGGACAGCGCGGGCGAGGCGGGCGCGCAGGCCTCCAGCAAGCACCAGAAGCGCAAGAAGAGGCGGAAACGGCAGAAGGGCGGCAGCGCCAGCCGCCGGCGCCTGTCCAGCGCGTCGAGCCCCGGCGGCCTGGACGCGGGCCTGGTGGAGCCCCCGCGGCTGCTGTCCTCCCCCAACAGTGCCTCGGTGCTCAAGATCAAGACGGAGATCTCGGAACCCATCAACTTCGACAACGACAGCAGCATCTGGAACTACCCGCCCAACCGGGAGATCTCCCGGAACGAGTCGCCCTACAGCATGACCAAGCCCCCCAGCTCCGAGCACTTCCCGTCCCCGCCGGGCGGCGCAGGCGGCGGGGGGCTGCACGTGGCCATCCCCGACTCGGTCCTCACTCCGCCCGGTGCCGACGGCACTGCCGCCGCCGCCGCCGCCGCCCGCAAGACTCAGTTCGGCACCTCGGCCCCCGCGGCCTTGGCCCCCGTCGCCTCCGACCCGCTGTCGCCCCCGCTCTCGGCGTCCCCGCGGGACAAGCACCCTGGGGGCGGAAGCAGCGGCGGCGGGAGCGGCCCCGGAGCGTCCAACTCCTTGCTGTACACTGGGGACCTAGAGGCGCTGCAGAGGTTGCAGGCGGGCAACGTCGTGCTGCCGCTGGTGCACAGGGTGACCGGGACGCTGGCGGCCACCAGCACGGCCGCGCAGAGGGTCTACACCACGGGCACCATCCGCTACGCGCCAGCCGAGGTGACCCTGGCCATGCAGGGCAACCTGCTGCCCAACGCGCACGCTGTTAACTTCGTGGACGTTAACAGCCCGGGCTTCGGCCTTGACCCCAAGACGCCCATGGAGATGCTCTACCACCACGTGCACCGGCTCAACATGTCGGGACCGTTTGGCGGCGCCGTGAGCGCGGCCAGCCTGACGCAGATGCCCACCGGCAACGTGTTCACCACGGCCGAGGGACTCTTCTCCACGCTGCCCTTCCCCGTCTACAGCAACGGCATCCACGCGGCACAGACTCTGGAGCGCAAGGAGGACTGAGCACCGCCCAGCGCGGCCCGGGGCTCTGCCCGGAGGCATCGTCGGAGTTTTCGTTTAGACCTTTGATTCTAGCACTTTGAATTCGAGCAGGTCAGCATCTTCTGTCGCCACGACGGTCCCCGTTCCATCCCCTCTTTCTTTCACTGGACTCATTCTTTGCTGTAAAGATATGTTTATTTTTGGCCTTCAGAGGGTCAGACGACCAGTTGCCTGCCATTTTGTCTTCTTCCGAGATGTGTGTTGGGTTGTTTTGCTTTCCTTTGCATCTTTATTAAGATGTCTTTAATGTGTATATGCCTCTGCCATTGAATACTCAGTCTTGTGGTCAAGAGATTTCTGAAATGACAACCATTGAGTTTTCTTCCTAAAGATCTTGATATGATCAAGATTGAAAGAGACAAGCATAAACAATGTGCCCTGTTTGACTAAGTCAAATGAAATGGGGTGGTGTTTTTGTTTCTGTTCCTAATTCCTTTGAAAATAGGGGGATAGTATTTTAGAATTTTATGCAGAATTTAATTCTCTTTTTATGGTTAAGATTTTAAGATTTTCTTACTTGCACATAAAAATAATTTTGGGTTCTTAAACTTAATTTCTGGCCTGTGACTAGAATGTTTAAAAAAAAAGTTGGACTAAATGTTAATTACTGAAACATTAACTTAATTTCTAAAACCATGGTGCTATCATTTATTAATCTGTAATGTCTTCATACAAAATGCAGCTCCTGGGCTGGGTTTTGAAAATAATGTGTTCTGTCCTGGTCTGGAGTCCATTGCTGCAGTCTCCTTGGTTAGTTAAGACAAAGCCCTCATTAATGTTTGCTGCAGGACTTAAAATTTTTTACCTCCCAACTAACATAGCCTCACATTAAATTTAATGGGTCAGGAGAGCCCTTTTTAAAAGGGCTTTTGGAAAACTCAATCAAACTGATTTGAGGAGCAGTTTAGGTACATACTGCCTTTCGTTGAGCTTTCTTTCTTTCCTTTTCTCAGTCTAACTGAGGCTAATTTTTGCAACTTCAATAACACTTTGGAGTAAAGAAGGAAAAAAATATTTAACGTTTTTTGATTTTTTCATTTCTTGCTAAAAAAAAGAAAAGGAAGGTTGTATTTTGAGGGACTGATTTGGTGGATTTTTTTTCCCCTTTGGTTCTTTTATTTCTAGGTTGGAACCAGTAAGGTTTAAAACTAAAGAATGGGTTAAAATAAGCTTCAAACAGATAACTGCAACTGCACATTAAGTTTAAAAAAAAAAGAAAAAAAAAAGAAAAAGGAAAAAATACCCTATTTTGTCTTTGTTGCCAGAAATCAGTGTAGTGTCAAACACTCCAAATGACTGTCAAGTATAAACTCTTCTTCCACTCCATTTTTGTCAACTGATTGTTAAGGCATCTAATAACAGATGTGAGAACTGTAATGTGTGCACTGTGTACGTGTCCTTGGCTGTCAGTCCATTGCAGTTTCAATGTGTGTTTCTATATGCAGTATATACTAAGCTAATGTAGTTGTTTTGTCCTTTGTCTTCTCTGTGCTCTATCTCTAGTACAGTCCCATTCCTGCAGTCCTAGTGAATCAGTGATTCTTGGGGGTTAGTGAGTTTTGTGTGGTGGCCTTCCTCTGTAACGTCACCCTATGCTGCTTCTACTGTCTGTGAATCTTCCATTTCACTTTTGAAGATTTCTGCTGTTGCTTTGCTGGTGTATATTCTCCCAACCTCTCCCCTTTCTCTCTCCCTCTCTCCCTCCCTGCTCCCTCCCTCCCTCCCTCCCTCTCTATCTTTCTCTCTCTCTCTCATCTCCCCTTTTCCTGCCTCATCTCCCCCCCAACCCCAACTTCTCCAAAATCTTTTTCATTCTCAGAGATAAAAAGACTCTTAACTAGCTCAAGGTTAATGGAGCCATTTTTCCCATAATGGAATTCTGGGTATGACTCTTTCTTCTGGAGTGCCACACAAAGCACTGAAGAATAACGCTCAGATATATGAAATAATTGATGCCATATAGCCTCAGTTGTTAACATTCCCAGAGTCCCTTGTGTTCTACCTATAAGCAGTGGGTGCTTTGCTTTGGTTTCCTTCCAGGTTGGCTGATGGAGCAATATATAAAGCAATTTACCAGTGAGACAGAAAATTATTTCAAAGGTCAACCAACATTTTTTAAAAACAAAAGGGGAGCGGTGGGGGGGGGGGATGGACTATAGAATTGTCAGTATATATTTGTTTATGTGTGCAATGCTAATATAGTAACTCGGCTGTCCTTTGAATATCACTGTGTTGAGTGGATTCCTCCAGGCCCTTTGATTCCATGAGTTGGGCCCAAACCACTGTGGAATAGTGAAAAGAAGTTTAATGCCACAAATTCTAATAGTGAGCACTTACTTGAAGGATTTGAGTAGGTTTAGGAAGTGAAGAAGGCCAATCACGAAATTTAAAGAGTCATTTTGGAAGCTCTGCTCTAGCTATTGAACAATCAAAGGAACGCACCTATCAGCTACAAAGAACAGCTAGACGGCTGTTTTTTATTTTCTTTTATAAATGTTTCTGTGTTGTGTCAAAATGATTTCTGGTGATTTAAACTAACAGATAATCACAGCTGCTGTCTAAATCCATAGTGTTAAAATTACAAAGTGGAAAAAAAAAATACTTCATTACCTGTGAAGACTGTGTCTGTGTTTTTAACTATTTCTTGTACAAATATATGAAAACTTTTATGAGGAGACTGGTGCCAAGTAGCTGAATAATGGGGAAAGGGATATTCTGTTCGTAAAAATCTTAGCAGTGTTACCAACTCTACAATATATATATAAAAAAAAATTAAAACATTACAAAGCGACAGCTATGGTACATTTGTTTTGTGTGAAGCTAACGGGACCTAACTTCCTGAGTGCCTGGCTCATTTTGAAACATTTTTTTTCATTGACCATTTATAATGCTGCAAATCAGAAATGTACATACTTCATTTACAACAGGGTTCTTTTTATACTTTTGTAGATTCTCATACATGTCACATACATGGTTGTCTTTATGTAACTTAATTTTTCATCTGCAGGTGCCATTTTCATAATAAACTTCTCTTGGATTTGTTACTATCTGGCATCATTTCTTTTACATGTAACCATCCTAACTAATGAATGCTGGTAGTATTTGTTTAAGCAGGTACCTTGGTCATTATTCTTGATTTGAACAAAACAGAAAAAAATTTTTAAAGCATCCATATTTTTGCTAGTTTTGGACAAAATGCATAGCTTGTGTACCGATGAGGCTGACTGACAAGGCACAGATTAAGATGCTAATCCAAATACTACATCAAATGTGCAACCATCCTAGATTCTCAGCTACCCCAACTCATTGTCACATGAGCATTACTATGTACGTTATCAGAGCTGAACAACGGGCCTGCGACATTAACCACTATGGGAAGTGTGCATTTTTTCTTGATTAACGCACAGTAAATGATGAGAGTTTTCATACATTAATCATTGAAAATGCACTCGAGATTTTCACTTATTATGAGCTCTAATGTATAACCAACTGTTCCATTGCTTATATCTTCTCTTTATACTAAATATGTATTTTCTTTCTCCAGATAAGCCAAGTCAGTCATGACTGTGCTGTGTTATTGGGTAGGTCAGCATCCAGCCTGTCCCTTTTTGAGGCAGGTCAGCTGGCCAACTCCAAAAAATAAACAAAGAGGGGAAACTTCAGCCGCTCTCTCAAAGTTAAGGATACAGGTGGGTCACCTGTTAAGTCTGTGCTCTCCAGAAAAGGAAGACATATGGATGGGTTGAGTGGAAAGAAAAGGCAAGCACTTTGTCCAGAATCTCCCAACTATAGTGATTATCATGTCCTACGTTAAGTCTTTGGTGACATTTGCTAATTTGAGGGTACCTTTGGTTAACGGAGGATAGCTTCAGACTGGTGGATGTGGAAATGCAGTTATGGTTGTGGGGTCCTAGATCTCTCCACTAGACCCTTTATGGATCCCTGGAAATAAGTACTTCAAAATCAGAAATAGGAAGAGGGTGACTGAGAATACAGAACCGGATTCTCTCAACTACTTTGCCAAAACCTATCTTTCCTTTTTGCTCTTGAGAGTCAGAAGAATATAGTAGAGCAATATTGAGAAGCAAACAAATTGATGAAGCTGGAAACGTGGTCCTGAACAGATGACAGTGAGTGTTGAAGCCAGCTTACCCAAGGCACTCTGTCTGAAGGTGTTGATGGACCAGGCTGTTAGCCATGGCTTTCAGAGCTTTGCATGGGGGAGGGTCTACCAAGGCTGAGGGCTGACCCTCTGTTGGCACGATGACAATGTTGGTTGGCCGTAACACTTTAATTCTGGACACCCCTTCACCCTGTGATCTGGAGGTAGTAGCAGTTGGGAGTTGAAAAAGGAAAGCCAGACATGGTGATGGGTGAGTTGAAATCGTCATGATATTTGGAGCTTCTGCAATAGAGGTGATAGAAATCCTCGATGCTTACCCAGGCTCAAGCCTCCTTAGCATCAAGTTTCCTGTCCTTTATTTGTACCCATCAATGCTAAAATACGTCACTAATTAAATAAAGAACACCTCTTAGCCAAAAAGAGAGGGCGTGAGCTCTGGGCGCAGACCCACTGACAACTGGGCAGCCCTGCCACTTCCCCAGCCCTGGGGCTGCCAGCCAAACCAGAACCCTGAGCTCCTCAGAGGCACAGGCCCTCTCCCTTGCCAGTCTGGCAGCAAGTCACTTGGTTAAGGCTTCAGTTTGCAGGTGATGGATAGAACAGGGATCTAAGGCCAGCCCTCTGCATCTCTTCTCCTTCCCAGCTGATTCTGACACTTATCCATTTGGCAATGAGGAACAACAGCAGCAGCAAACCTTTAAATAAAGTTGCAGGCAGGACAAGAGGGAAGATATGCATTCAGCTGAGCATAAAGAAACTGGTCTTAGTCCTTTTGGGCTATAACTCTTACCCATCTTCACCTACCCCTAGACAAAGCATATTTATGTTGAACAACATGCTGAACAATTTGAAATCAACTTGGTCTCTGCACTGCATTGAAGGTAAGAGATAATGTATATTTTCAAGCCCAGAAGATAGTCTGTTCAAGCCAAGAAGATTGTTATCCAGTTTCAAAAATTAGAGAGAGTGAAGGACTTGGAAGAAAAGGAAGAATACCTTCGCTAATCCTTCATATCATGTAGTGAACAAGGCAAACCTTATTCGTGAGCATGAGTCTCAAAGAATGATGACAGCTAGCAGGCTTAAGAAACAATTCTGGGATGCTAAGGTAAGCTAACACCCTTAGATGTTTCTGCTTTTCTGTATCTCCTAGAAAACCATTATAAGGGCGGGGGGGGGGGCTGACCTGGTAAACTCGCCACAGGCGTCAATCATGGCTTGTTCATCTTCATGTCCCCCCACAGTGCCTAGCTCAATGATTTATGAATAGTCTTGGCTCGGTGAAGATCTACTAAATACTGATGGATGAGGACACGTGGAAAAATGAAAACGAAACATGACTTGTCAAGAGTCAGTGATTCCACAAGAAATGACCATGTGGTTTGGCAGGATGGATTGAATTTCCACCAAGAAAGGAATGGCAAAATGGATAAAGCAGCAAGTTCATTCATTCCTGCCTTCGCAGGTAGTCCGGATGGCTGGCACAGAGTTGGCCATCGAGAAATGTTGGTTGGAGGGTGTGTGTGTCCACAATACTATTTATTCTATATTCAGCAATAAGTTAGGTACCACAAATAGAGAAAGGAGGAAGAGGAAACAGCCCAAGCAGTTAGTAACTGGCTTAGAAAAACTTTGACAATGTAGCCCATGGACAGCTAGTCAGATGGAGCTTAGATTCATAAGAAGGTACCATTTAACAGTGCACCCTCACAGATGAGCAGTGAGCTACCTAAACTCAGTCATCACCCAGAGACTCTTAGCAACCGAGAGAGACTCTCTTGTATAGAAATCACATCTCCTTAATTCTAGTGGTGAGGGTCTTTCTAGCCCACAATTGAATTGTTAACATTTTTAGAAGGTGCTGAACTGAAATCTTCCCTCTGGAGTTAAATGGACTAGATCTCAACCCTCTGCCATCTGAGTGGCCTTCAAATATGTGAAGATGGATATCAGAGTGTCGATAAGTCTCTAGGTTAACTGTCACCTGTTCTTTCCATTGTTCCTCCAATGGCATTGTGGCAGGTCCCTTCACCATCCTAGTCACCCTCATCTGGGTGCACCAGAATTCGTCAAGGCCCCCGAATTGGTTTCCTGTGGCTGCCTCACTACCACAAACTGTGTGGCTTGAAACAGCAGAAATGTATCGTCTCCCAATTCTGGAGACTTGAAGTCTGAATTCAAGGTGCCACAAAGGTGGATTCCCTCTGAAAGGCTCTGATGGAGAGTCTGCTCCTTGCTTCTCTCCTAGCTTCTGGTGGGGAACAGCAATCCTGGGCATTTCTTGATGCAACATTCTGATGTGTGCCTCTACCATCACATGGCCATCTTCTCCCTGTGTGTATCTGCATCTTCACACGGAGTTCTCTCCGCTGTGCGTGTCTCTCCTCTACCAATAAGGACACCAGTCATATTGGATTAAGGGCCCACCCTACTCCAGTATGACCTCATCTTAACTAATTACATCTGCAATGACCCTACCCTGAGAAGGAAATGGAACTAAAGTCACATGCTGAGGTATGGGGGGTTAGGACATCAACTCTTTGGAGGACACAACTCAACCCATAATGGCCCCTTTTAAAACGTGGCACCCCGGACCGATCACAGAGCTCCAGGTGTTATCTGGTGCCTGCCTGAGCTAAAAGTCCCATTACATCTTTTGCTCAGGACTCTGAGATTTTAATTAAAACAGTCTGAAACTGAAGTCACTTCTTAGCAGCCAGGCCAAATTGTTATTTCATCTTGAGCCTCTAGTCAACCAGAACACCTTGGTCTTTTCACAAACGTTTGACAAGGTAGGTCTCCCACCTCCTATACATATATAGCCCTCATGTAATGCTGGCATGTGCTTAGGGGAAAAGCAATTTAAGGAAAGAAGTTCACTTGTTCCCTAGGCATGGAAGGTGAGCAAGGGCCTGTCCCTGTGAAAACATCGCTCATTTTCATTGTGCTCTATGTGCCCTCTGAGACGACTTCGCCCAGCCCTGCTGGACAGGAGAGACCTGGCCCCAGCATTTATAGAACTCTGAACCCTGGGATAAAAGCACATAATGCATCCATAACAAATTCCCAGTGGGCTACTCTCTTGTAAATAAACTGAGGCAGGGAAAAACGACCACGAGAAGGAAACTGAAAGAATTAGAGAAACTACAGTATCAGCCATTACAGGAGCAGAAGTGGGGTGAGATGCCAAGACCCCTGATATGTACGTGTAAAATCATCCACTCAAATGTCAAATAAAAATCATGAGGCCAAACTCATCAACCTTCTGAAAATGAATAGACCTCTTTTTGTCTCCTTTCACGGACCAAAATCAAAGCGATTAGTGTAAGATTGTCTTGTACTTTCCTGGGGACAAAGCACAGTTGTTTTTTGTTCTGTTATCTTTCTACCGGCAGTCATGAGATACACCAACAGGAGTGACCCAGATAATGTTCCTCTGTTGAAATTTTTCTACAATAAAATTAATTTCTGTTTTAAAAATAATATATGCAAACTACTAAGACCACTTTAAGAAAAAAAAAAGGAGCAGAGGGTAAGGAGATGGCTCTTCCTTGTACTGAAGGAGTTCTCAGATTTATAGCGGAAGTGTCAGAAACAGGATGTAATATCCCTGTGACCCTCCTACCTCCCCCCAAACAAAACCATTACACCCTTGATGAATTATTGACTTTAGAGTTTTATCTGTGCCATGAATAATCACAAACTTGGGAGTCTCAGGGCACAGTTCATAAACAAATAATTATATCATAATGATAATTTTTCAGGAATTACAACATCAATCACGGCCATGTTATTATCAAGTACATTTTCTGGTCGCCTCTATTCATCAAACCCTCCTCCCTCTCCACCCTTCCGCACCACACAAGCAAAACTCATCACCAGATTGCCTCTTATTTACACATCACTCAAAGCAGGACAGAGCAGACACACACAAAATGGGCCAACCCAGCATTTATGAGAGATGAGTTTTCATTAAGAAAGTTCAAATTAAATGCATTGAGAAAGATGCAGGGGAAAGAATTAATTATTCCAGACTCCCCCAAAGAAGCATCTTTGAAAAGATCTTATTTGGAAGATAAAAGCAGACAGAAGGTTTATTCCATTTCAGGCAGTTCTAGTACAAAAAAAAAAAGAGTCTCTGAAAGCCAAGGAAATAACAACCATGCGATAACATGTGCCCTGTTTAAATAATGGTGATACGTGTGCATCAAGCTTGAGCCCTGTTCTCACAGCTCCTCCTTCAGCTGGAAGAGGTGAGTGGAGGTGGGGACGGAACTCAGAACAGGTATAAATACCTTACCCAAGTCAATACACGAGTCAGGAATAGAGCTGCTCAGAACGTTCAGCTCTAAACCGCTTTACTAAAACTATTACAGAAGGTTAATAATTCCAAACACAGTAATGGTTTGTGCTTTGTGTGAAGCCCCCACAGTCAAACTGCTTTACTGAGTCATTGAACATCACTTAAGGCCACAGGCCTACTCTCCCTAGATAACAGGTGCATCTCACAATTCAGAAGAAAAATAGCAAAGCAGCATAGAGCAAGTACCCTCTTCAGAGAAAACTTTGTACAACAGGGTTAAATCCATCGTACACTGGTGCTTACCATTAACTCCCCGTATGAGAGAACATTCTCATCGGCCTCTGCTTCTAACCGGCAAGCTATGCAGGCAAAGCAGTGTAATTCAGAACAGCGAAGAGGGAGGACATTCAAACTCCTCAAAAGTAGATATGAACCCAAGCACCTGAGACAATGCAATGAGTCCCCCAGTCACACTTCACCCTCGAGGGCAGCCCTTGGGGACGTACCGCTTGCACTTAAACCAGATTCTCTTCTCCTTGGCGTTAAACTGTCCAGGAAAAGGTAGGGCTGGTGCCCAGCAGTGAGCAGCACAGGCGGGGGAGGCGACACGGCTGACACTGGGGACGTGGGCTCGTCCGACCAGCGCCCCGCACCTGGGCCACCGCCGAGGCCGCCCCGGTGTTCAGGTGCCCGCATAATTCTTCGAAACCTTGGTCAGCCTTCTCTACCGCGCTCACTAAAACCTTCCAGTTCCTTGAACGTACCTAGTTTATTGGAGGTCACCTTGCCTTAAAATCAATCTTATTTAATATATAAACTCATTAAAGGAAGGGGCAGTGGGATGGGAAGGAGAAAGATAGGACACCAGTCCGTGGCCCAACAAGCTGATAAATCCGCCCTTCAAAGCCTCTCTCTCCCCCGGCCTACCCTTGTCTTCACAGGCAAACAACCCCCCTCCCCCTCCCCTCCCCCTCCCCCTCCCCCCTCCCTCTCCCCCCCTCCCCCCCCCTACCCCAGGCAAGGGAGTACCACCTCTGGGGCGCGTTGCTCTCTCCTCACTGTGGCCAGCTCCCCTTACCGCCTGGTCCTGTGCCGGCCTCCCTCCCTCCTGCACAGAAGAGCTCCTCTGGGGTCCTTTCATTGTCTCTCCTGGGGTGCAATTTGACCTCCCTTGGCCGCTTCCCCCCTTGCCTCCCCCCCTCCCCCCAGTCACCCCCACTCAGCATGAGGAGGCCCTCAAGCGAGCCAATAACCCAAAGGTCCTTAGGCGAAACCTTCCCTTTTTAGAAAGCTGGGGAAGGACTGGCTGTAAACCTTTAACCTTTTTATTTGGGGATCACATTACAGGATCCCAAGAGCGCACATCAGCCTCCGATGGAAGCCCCCGCCCATCCTCTCCCTGGAGGTGGAAGCTGGGCGGTGGGCGAGGAGGGGAGAAACAAGGCAGCTCGTGACTCACGCGGGGAAGCCGACGGCAGTCTGCACTGGCAGAGTCCACCCGGCACGAGCAGCTTTTCTAGTTCCTATTGAGTCATCCAGGAGGCCTCTGTCCCACACACCTGGACTTCACAAACCTCAGCAGACACCTCTGCTTTGGGGTCACGTGGATGGGGGGAGGGGAAGACTTATAAAAGGACGTTTTTCCCAATATGAAAATCTAACTACTGTTTCCTTAATAGCATTTTTCAGGATAAGGACACTAGCGCTTATTTTTCCTTTTTAACATTTTGAATAAATTGAAAGAAAGCTCAGATTGATTTCTCTGGCATTTACACCTGACTTTCCTACATGCTACACTAGATATTTACATAGAGTTTCCCAAGTTAGAGACATTTTTCAGACACTGATTAATCTGTAATTCTTTGAAGTAAGGAAGCACTATTATCTCCACTTTACAGATGTGGAAAACTAAGACACACAGGTTAATGACTTGCCCAGAGGTCAAACATACAGTCAATGGCAAGAGTGGGCTTTCAACAGAAGCTCCCCTTTCTGCCCTTAGGTTTAATTCAGGTCGCTTCTCAGCTCAGGTGCCCCTACTCACATCACAGCTGTCTCCTGCGTCTGGCCACCTCTTAAATCTTGCCTTAAAGGCCCTTCATATACTTTCTGAAAGGCCAGTGCTTTCCCTGCCTACTGTCAGCATTTGCCCTCTCCTATTCATGCCTTTGCTCGTAAGTGAGAAATAACAATTCCTCTCTGGAGCATTTTGTAATGGTTTTGCATCACTAAATAGTACCATTCTTTTCTTAATTTTTTTCATAATAAATGTAAGCCCTGTAGCTCTGTCTAAACCTAGATAGAATCTGATGTTTTGTTTCATTTCTGGCAGTTGTCCTACAATCAATTCAGTGAGAATTTACACAAGCCAGGCCAGGATTATAAAGATGAATAAAGCATTACCCTCTGCCCTTAAGTTGTTCACAAAGTAGGGAAGGAAACAAATGTAAACGTTAATCATTACAACGGCCTGACAACAGGACATGACAGACATATAGACTGGGTGTCGGGGTTGCCCTAAGTAATGGCAATTAATTCAGGCTGAGAGGGCAGAGATGCTTAAAGCAAGTCTTGAAAGATAAGTAGGAGCTAATCGTGGGTGCTAGAGGGAGAGCGGTTCCTGGAAGGCACGGGCACCATCATGGAGGCAGGAGAGAGTCTGCAAAAAATCTGATATGCTGGAGTTTGGCCACACTCCCACACCATGTGGAGATGCGGCTAGAAGTCAGGTGACAAGTGCATGGAATGAGTTTAGCCCAAGCTTTTCTAGCCAAGCCCTGTGCCCTCGTGCAGGGCTGCCCCCACCAATGGAAGGGGTGCCTTGTTCTCACATAGAGTCAGGCTCCACTCACCAAGCCTTCCTTCTGCATCTGCCGGACTGCAAAGGGGTGTCTTCTTCTTGTTCATACAAAGAAGCCATGAAGACAGGCAGCAGCCCTGCAAGGGACTACCCTGAATACTAAGTTGAGGAGTTTGAATGGCGTCTTATGGGCAATGGGAAGTTCAGAGGATTTTATTCAGAGAAGTAACATAAGAGAGTTTTTGTATTTGAAAGATCACTCTGATGGCAGTTTGAAGGACAGCCTGGGTTAAATAGAGGCAGTCAGGAGGTGGTTGTAGTAATATCCCATGTGATAAAGGATGAACAGTGGTAGGGCTGCAAGGAAGGGGGGCTTGAGAGACTCAAGGAAGAGGTCTTGGTGATTGGTTACATATGGAGAGAGATTACGGAAAGAAAGGAATAGATGACTCCCAGGTTGCCGGCTTTGAGATGGGTATTACGAGATGGTTTGAGATGGTTTACGAAGATAGGCAGAGAATATAGGAGAAAGGAAAGGTTTAAGAGAATGAATGAGTAGGAGGGGTTGAAGAATTCCATTTTAGAGGTGGTAAGTTTTAAGTGCTAACGGGGAATCCAGGTAGAAGTGTCCAGTGAGCAGTTGGAAAAATAGCTCTAGATCTCTGGAGAGAAATCTGTTTTAAAGATATAGGATCAGAAACATCAGCACTTAGACAGTAGGAGGAGCTGTAGGTCTACGGGACATTGCACAGGAGAGAGAGAGGGTAGGGAATGAGAAAGGGGCCAAGAATGGAGTGCTAGGGCATATCAGCGGAGCAGTCAGAGGAACGAGCTTATGACAGAAACGAGAAAAGTAAGAGGCAATGGGAAGTGAGTCACAGCAATCAGTGGAGAGGCTTTCAAAAAGGCCAGAAGAAGCAACATCACCAAAATGCTGTCCAAACACTAGGTAAGGACTGAAGTGTCAAATGGTTGTGCAGTGACAGCAAACGATGGCTACACTTTCTAGAATTTGGCAGTGAAGGAAATGAAAAAGAGAAGGCTTCATTCCTAAGGAACAACCTTGTATTTGACACTGATTGGTATGACCTTTCTTTGAAAAAGTATCATCCCTTCACCATTCATATCAAATGGGTACTGAACAAGCAGACCTGAGAAAAGGTTTTACCCTTGTGGAACCTGCCATGTCACCTGCTTCCTATGAGCATCGTATGGGTTTACCTAGAGCCTAGGCTCTGGAACAAACACTGCAGTCATCGAAGACACTGTGCATGCCCTGAGGGAAGACACACAGGATGCCGTGCATGTATCGAGAACTTACTGTACTCTGACATTTTTCCACAGAGAAATTAATTGACTTTGCTTGGCATGACCTCTCTGGTAATTTACAGTGGCTCTTGTGTGATAGTCTATATTTTTAAAAAGAAACCTCTTTCCAAGAAAGATAAAGTAATGAAGTGTACAATTCGAGCTTTATTCCATAGAGAAAGACGAGTTTGTTCCCAAACCTGGATGAGACTGGGGTTGAGTCATACGGAGTCATCAACCCCAGGTAAGCCAATATAGCCAAATACCATCATAACAAAGACTGTTGGTTGACTATCCAATATCCATTCTCCTTTTTCTCCTTGGTAAAAGAGCCCAAAACTTTAGCTAGGCACAGTGCTTCCCAGAATAAAATATTATATCTCCTGTCCTCCCTTGCAGCTAAACATAACCATACCATAGGACAAAGTTCTAGCCAATGAGATCTGAGCACAGGATGGAACATCAAATAAAGCTGATACACTGGAACAGCACATTTCTGGTTTTGCCTTTTCTCCTTGTTCTAGCCTGTAACTAAGATGTAGTAACTGGAGAACCAACAGCCATATTGGATCATGAAGTGACCTAAAACTGGAAGCTAGGGACTAGGATAAGGGAGCAGAGTTTAGTTTTCTGATGACAGCATGCCAGCCATGGACCACCTACTCCTGGACATCTTTTATATGAAACTGAATAAACTATCTTGTTTAAGCCATGTTATTGAGTGGCATGAGCTTATCTTGCTACTGAATTCAGCTCTTCATTGGTGTAGTTATTATATTAGATTCACGGCCTACTGGCTGTTCATCACTAAAGCAAGTTCCCTAGTTCTTTCCTAAAGTCTGTCTTTTGACTTGCATTGCTCCTTACATATTCTAGCACAAGAATGGGAAAGCATGAGAAATCAAATGTGAGGGAAGCTAGAAGCTTCAACAATGTAGGAAGGATGCAGTGAGGTCCTTTAACTCTTTAGCAAAGAGTTGACAAGTGAGGATTCTAGATTACTCCACACATCTGAAGAGAAAAAGAATCCTGCAGGAAAGGTAAAGTACTTCACAATCAAAACCAGAACCAATTCTGGCTGCACAGACAATACACGGAAGTTCCGTATCCCATTTGTCGATAGGTGGAGTCTTCTGTGAAACACTCATCTCAGAGGCATCTTCTGAACTGTTCTTAAACAACAAGCACGGTCACAGCTCAAAGAAAAGGTCAAGAGGAATCTAGAGTGAACAACCTGGAGAATGAATCAGGGAGCCCCCCAAATTAACTTTACTACCAGATTACAGTGAGAAGGTTTATGGCAAACTGATGTTTGGCATGGATGGAGTCGGGAAACCTTCTTAGTGGAAGCTAGACTAATAATGAGAAAAAAAATGAGGCTACCAAGCAGCCCCCAGTTATCTGGAGACACGGCACAGTCCAAGCTGGGTGCTTTGAATGTTGCCTAATAAGAAGAACTGAAAATTCCACAAAGAAAACATCAGGTCATCACAAGAAGATAATCACAGATAATATTTACCATATACCAAGCACTTGACATCCATTCTCTCATTGACCCAGTATTGGTAGGTGCTACTGTTATGTCTGTCTTACAGATTAAGAAGCTGAGATTCAGGGCTTTCCTGGTGGTGCAGTGGTTGAGAGTCTGCCTGCTAATGCAGGGGACACGGGTTCGAGCCCTGGTTTGGGAGGATCCCACATGCCGTGGAGCAACCAGGCCCGTGAGCCACAACTACTGAGCCTGCGCGTCTGGAGCCTGTGCTCTGCAACAAGAGAGGCCGCGATAGTGAGAGGCCCGTGCACTGCGATGGGCCCCCGCTTGCCACAACTAGAGAAAGCCCTCTCCCAGAAACAAAGACTCAGCACAGCAAAAGTAAAGATTCAGAGAAGTTAGGTGAGTTGTTCAAAGTCTCATAACTAATAAGTGGTGGAGTCAGGATAATAACTCAGGTCTCCCTGGTTCCAAAGCTTGATTTGTCTTTAACCAGAAAGCTATGAGCATTTTTTTTTTCTTGCTGCGGAAGGGAATTCAGAGGAGAAAGTCATTTCTGAAAGCACCAGTACCTATTTTTTCTTTCAAATACTTTGTAAAACAGAGATTTTAAAAAACAACCAATAAAATGTACTGAAAATAAAGAGGGCTTCTTCTTCTTCTTTTTTTTTTTTTTTGCATATTTATTCTTTAATTTGTATCCAAGAGCTCTAACACTTAAAACTCAAAAGAGCTACAGCACTCATTTCTGGTTTAAAAAGTAGCTTACCCTAGGACAGTTGAAGACTGGTAGCCTGAGGGCTTAAGGCTGATGTGGAGATCTAGACATGACTGTGATTCTGGGGGTCTGGCCAGAACTGTCATCCACCAGGGTGACACTTACCCAGCACCCCTCTATGCAAGACCACAAAGCCTGCATGTCATTATAGCCTCTTCTAAGCCAGTTGCTGAGCCTCAAAGTGTGAATGGGGCAGGCATTCCAACATGACTACCATCACCTTGGGACAATGTCCAGTTTAAGTGTACAGGCCTGTTCCCCACACCACTTCTAAAACATGTTCCAGCTTTCCATCTTTTCTTGGGTGGAAGCTAAAAGAGGGCTTCTTGATAGTGACAAAATACTTGATTTACCAGAAATTTTAACATTTTACATTTTATTCCCTCGTAACACAATCTAAACATTTACAAAGCCAAAAATTTCAAAACCACAAACTCACATCAATAATCATGTTGGAAGATGTAAACATATGTCTCTTGGAAATTGATAGAACAGGCAGGAAAAAAAATAAACAAGTATATAAATGATTTGAACATTATTAATAAACTTGACCTAATATATGCATATATAGAATACTGCAATCATTGAAATAGTGAACTTCTCAAGTCCATATAGAACATTTATAAAATCAATCATATACTGCACGTTAGCAAGTCTCAACAAATGTCTAAGGATTTCGATGTTCAGGTTCAGTATGTTCTCTCTCCATAATGCAATTAGGCTAGAAATCCATAACAAATAATAACTGGAAAATCACCATATGTTTGGAAATTAAGAAAAGATTCATAACTAAAGAAGGAATTATAATGGAAACCAGAAGATAACTGAACAATAATGAAAATACTAAATATCTAGGGTTCTGCTAAAGCATTACTTACAAGGGAATACATAACCCCATAAACATATATTAGAAGAGAAAAATGACTGAAAATTAATGTTAATCATCCATATCAAGAACGATCAAATTAATCCAAGGAAATAGAAGAAATGGAATCATAATAAAATCACAAATTAATAACTGAGAACACTCCAAAGAAAACAAATATCAGGTCATTGAAAGAAGATAATCACAGCATTCATTAATAGCAGAATGAAGAATTGTACCAGCCTTCCCCACTGACAATAAATAGAAAAACTGAACAAAATAAAAAATATTTTAAAAATATTTTCAAGGGGTCAATTCAAAACAAGAATATAACATTTGTAAATATTTATTCACCCAACACAGTAGCACCTAAATATATAAAGCAAATGTTAACATACCTAAAGGGACATACAGACAGCAGTATAATACTAGTAGGGGATGACAATACCCCACTTGCAACAAAGAATAGATCGACCAGAAAGAAAAGCAATATGAAAATATTGAACCTAAATGACACATCAGATCAGATGGACTTAACATACTTCTACAGAACATTCCATCCAAAAGCAACAGAATACACATTCTCCTCAAGCGCACGTGGAACATTCTCCAGAATTAATCATATGTTAGGCCATAAAGCAAGTCCCAATAAACTGAATAAGACTGAAACCATATCAAGCATCTTTTCTGACCACAATGGTATAAAACTAGGAATCAGTTACAAGAAAAGAACTAGAAAATTCACAAATATGTGGAGATTAAACAACATGCTACTGAACAACCAATTGGTCAGAGAATAAACCAAAAGAGAAATAAAAAAATATCTTGAGACAGATGAAAATGGAAATACAGCATACCAAAACTTATGGGATGCAACGAAAGCAGTTCTAAAAGGGAATTTCATAGTAACAAATGCCCACATTAAGAAACAATAAATGTCTCAGATATGTGCACCCCAATGTTCAAGTCAGAATTATTTACAATTGCCAAGATATGGAAGCAACCTAAGTGTCCATCAAAAGATGAATGGATAAAGAAGATATGGTATATATAAAATGGAATACTACTTAGCCATAAAAAAAGAATGAAATTTTGCCATTTGTAGCAACATGGATGGACTTGGAGGGTATTATGCTAAATGAAATAAGTCAGACAGAGAAAGACAAATAGTGTATGATATTGCTTATATGTTGAGCTAAAAAATACAACAAACTAGCGAATATAGCAAAAAAGCAGATTCGCAGATATGGAAAATAAACTAGTGGTTACCAATGGTGGGGAAGAGGTAATATATGGGTGAGGGAGTGGGAGGTACAAACTGTTGCATGTAAGATAGGCTCAGGGATGTATTGTACAACACGAGGTATATAGCCCATATTTTGTAATAATTGTAAATAGAAAGTAACCTTTAAAAATTGTATAAAAAATGTTAAAAAATTTTTTTAAAGAAACAATGTGTGTTTCAAACAACCTAACTTTACACCTCACAGAACTAGGGGAGAAAAAGAACACACAAAGCCCAAAGTTGTAGAAGAAAGAAAATAACAAAGATGAGAGAGGGGGAAAAATGAAATGGAAACTAAAAAAGACAATTGTGAAGATCAACGAAATTAAGAGCTAGTTTTTTGAAAAGATAAACAAAATTAACAAACCTTTAGCTAGACTAAACAAGAAAAAAAGAGAGGATGAAATAAATAAAATTAGAAAATAAAGAGGAGATACTACAACTGACAGCACAGAAATACATAGACTCATAAGAGGCTACTATGAACAGTTATGTGGCAAAAAATTGGACCTAGAAGAAATGAATACATTCTTAGAAACACAAAAGACTGAATCATAAAGAAACAGAAAATCTGAACAGGCTGATTACTAGTAAGGACACTGAATTAGTAATCAAAAATTTCCCAACAACAACAAAAGCTCAGGACCAGGTAGCTACACCAGTAAATCCTATACTGGTGAATTCTACCAAACAGTAAGGAAGAATTAACACCAATCCTTCCCAATTCTTCCAAAATAATTGAAGAGGAAGGGACACATCCAACTCATTTTACAAGGACATTTACTAACATTACCCTCATACCAAACCCAGACAAGGACACTACAAAAAGAGAGAATTACAGGTCAATATCCCTGCTGGACATAGAGGCAAAAATCCTCAACAAAATATTAGCAAACCAAATTCAATAATACATTAAAATGATCATATGCCATGATCAAATGGGATTTATTCCTGGGATGCACAACTCAATCAATGTCATACACCACATTAACAAAATGAAGGATAAAAATCATATGATTATCTCAATAAATCCAGACAAAGCACTTGACAAAATTCAACATCCATTCATGACAAAAACTCTTAATAAACTGGGTATAGAGGGAACACACCTCAACAGTAAAGGCCATTATGACAAGCCCACAGCTGACATCATACTCAATGGTGAAAAGCTGAAAGCTTTTCCTCTAATATCAGGAACAAGATAAGGATGCTCACTCTCACCCCTTTTATAACATATTACCAGAAGTCCTAGCTGGAGCAATTAGGCAAGAAAACAAAAAGGCATCCAAATTGGAAAAGAAATAGAACTGTCTCTATTTGCAGATGACATGATAGTATATATAGAAAACCCTAAAGACTCTACCAAAAACAAACAAAAAAAACTGTTAAAATTAATTTTTAAAATCTGTAAAATTACAATACACAAAAATCATTTGTATTTCTATACACTAATAACAGACTATCAGAAAGAGAAATTAAGAAAACAACCCCATTTTATGATTGCATCAAAAATAATAAAATACCTAGGGATAAATTCAACCAAGAGGTGAGAGATCTGTACACTGAAAACTATAAAACACTGATGAAAGAAACTGAAGATATAAATAAGTGGAAAGATATTCCATGCTAATTGGAAGAATTAATATTGTTAAAATGTTCATATACCCAAAACAATGTACAAATTCAATGCAATTCCTCTCAAAATTCCAATGGCATTTTTCACATAAATAGAACAAGTCTAAAACTTATATGGAACTACAAAAGATCTCAAATAGCCAAAGAAATCTTGAGAAAGAACAAGACTGGTGGCATGACACTTCCTGGTATCAAACTGTATTACAAAACTATAGTAATCAATACAGTATGATACTGGCATAAAAACAGACACATGGATCAATGGATCAGAACTGAGATCCCAGAAATCCACACATATATGGTCAATTGATTTACAACAAAGGAGCCAAGACTATACAATGAGGAAAGGATAGTGTCTTCAATAAATGGTGTTGGGAAAACTAGACAGCCACATTAAAAAAAAAGAAGGAAAGAAAGAAAGAAGGGAAGAAAGAAAGAAACTGAACCCCTGTCTTACACCATACACAAAAGTTAACTCAAAATGGATTGAAGACTTGAATGTAAGACCTAAACCATATAACTCCTAGAAGAAAACATAGGTGGTAAGCCCCTTGACAACTGTCTTGGTGATGATTTTTGAGATTTGATACCAAAAGCAAAGGCAAGAAAAGCAAAAATAAATAAATGGGACTACATCAAACTATAAAGCTTCTACACAGTAAGGGAAATCATCAATAAGATGTAAAGGTAACCTACAAAATGGGAGAAAATTTGCAAATCATCTATCTAATATCCAAAATATATAAAGAACTCATAAAACTAAAAAAGAAAAAAATCCAATTAAAAGATGGACAGAGGATCTGAATAGACGTTTCTCCAAAGAAAACATACAGATGGCCAACAGGGACATAAGAAAGTGCACCACATCACTTACTATCAGGAAAATGCAAATCAAAACCACAATGAGATATCACCTCACAAATTTTAGAATGTCTGTCATCAAAAAGATGAGAGATAAGTGTTGGCGAGGATATGGAGAAAAGAGAACCCTTGTGCATTGTTGGTAGAAACGTAAATTGATGCAACCACTATGGAAAACAATATGGACGCTCCTCAAAAAATTAAAAATAGAACTACCATATGATCCAGCAATTCCACTTCTGGCTATTTATCTGAAGTAAACGAAAACATCATCTCAAAAAGATATCTACACCTCCATATTCATTGCAGTATTGTTTACATTAGCCAAGACATGGAAACAATCTAAGTGTCCATCAATGGATAAAGAAAATGTAGTGTATATAGAGAGAGGATTATTATTCAGCCATAAGACAGAAAGAAATTCTTCCATTTGTGACAACCTGGACTTTGAGAGCATTATGCTAAGTTAAACAGGTCAGACAGAGAAAGACAAATACCATATGATCTCACTTATATGTGGAATCTAAAAAAACTGAACTCATAAAAACATAGAACAGATTGGTTGCTGCCAGAGGACGGGGTGGGGTGGGGTGTGGGAAACAGTGAAGGTGGTCAAAAGGTACAAACTTCTAGATATAATATAAAGTGCTGGGGATGAAATACAGCATAATGACTGGACTTAATACTATATTATATAAGTGAAAGTTGCTGACTAGATCTTAAAATTCTCATCACAAGAAAAAAAATTGTAACTGTGAGGTGATGGATGTTAATTAAACTCAGTGTGGTGATCATTTCACAATATATACATACATCAAATTATGTCATACACCTCAAATTAATACTATATTATATGTCAATTACATCTCAATAAAATGGGCAGAAAAAAAGACTATGGGAACTTAATCACCACAAAAGAATACCAGGTATTGGACTAAGAGTCAGGAAACAGAGAAATTGACAAAAGGTCTCTAACTATGTGACCTGCTGGTCACTTCACCTATCTGCAGTCCAATTGTTTTAACTCTAGAGTGACTTAAGTTTGGGTCAGATGACTTCTGAGAACCATAGAGGAGAAGTTCTCTTTTTTTTTTACATCTTTATTGGAGTATAATTGCTTTACAATGTTGTGTTACTTTCTGCTGTATAACAAAGTGAATCAGCTATATACATATACATATACATATATCCCTGTATCTCCTCCCTCTTGAGCTTCCCTCCCACCCTCCCTATCCCACCCCTCTATGTGGTCACAAAGCACCAAGCTGATCTCCCTGTGCTATGCAGCTGTTTCCCACTAGCTATCTATTTTACATTTGGTAGTGTATATATGTTGATGCTACTCTCGCACTTCATCCCAGTTTCCCCTCCCCCCCGCCCCCTCATGTCCTCATCAGAACCTTTTTTTTTTTTTAGATTCCACATATATGGGTTAGCACATGGTATTTGTTTTTCTCTTTCTGACTTACTTCACTCTGTATGACAGACACTAGGTCCATCCACCTCACTACAAATAACTCAATTTCATTCTTTTTTTTTTAATTTTATTTATTTATTTTTGGCTGTGTTGGGTCTTCGTTTCTGTGCGTGGGCTTTCTCTAGTTGAAGCAAGTGGGGGCCACTCTTCATCGTGGTGTGCGGGCCTCTCACTGTCTCAGCCTCTCTTGTTGCGGAGCACAAGCTCCAGATACGCAGGCTCAGTAGTTGTGGCTCACAGGCCTAGTTGCTCCGCGGCATGTGGGATCTTCCCAGACCAGGGTTCAAGCCCGTGTCTGCTGCATTGGCAGGCAGATTCTCAACCACTGCACCACCAGGGAAGCCCCAATTTCATTCCTTTTTATGGCTGAGTAATATTCCATTGTATATATGTGCTACATCTTCTTTATCCACTCATCTGTCGATGGACATTTAGGTGGCTTCCATGTCCTGGCTATTGTAAATAGTGCTGCAGTGAGTACTGTGGTACGTGTCTCTTTTTGAATTATGGTTTTCTCAGGGTATATGCTCAGTAGTGGGATTGCTGGGTCATATGGTAGTTCTATTTTTAGTTTTTTAAGGCACCTCCATACTATTCTCCACAGTGGCTGTATCAATTTACATTCCCACCAACAGTGCAAGAGGGTTCCCTTTTCTCTACACCCTCTCCAGCATTTATTGTTTGTAGATTTTTTGATGCTGGCCATTCTGACTGGTATGAGGTGATACCTCATTGTAGTTTTGATTGGCATTTCTCTAATGATTAGTGATGTTGAGCATTCTTTCATGTGACTGTTGGCAATCTGCATATCTTCTTTAGAGAAATGTCTATTTAGGTCTTCTGCCCATTTTTTTTTTTCTGCCCATCTTTGGATTGGGTTGTTTTTTGGATATTGAGCTGCATGAGCTGCTTGTATATTTTGGAGATTAATCCTCTGTCAGTTGCTTGATTTGCAAATATTTTCTCCCATTCTGAGGGTTGTCTTTTCATCTTGTTTATGGTTTCCTTTGCGGTACAAAAGCTTTTAAGTTTCATTAAGTTTCATTTGTTTATTTTTGTTTTTATTTCCATTACGCTAGGAGGTGGGTCAGAAAGGATCTTGCTGTGATTTATATCATAAAGTGTTCTGCCTATGTTTTCCTCTAAGAGTTTATAGTGTCTGGCCTTACATTTAGGTCTTTAATCCATTTTGAGTTTATTTTTGTGTATGGTGTTAGGGAGTGTTCTAATTTCATTCCTTTACATGTAGCTGTCCAGTTTTCCCAGCACGACTTACTGAAGAGGCTGTCTTTTCTCCATTGTATATTCTTGCCTCCTTTGTCAAAGATAAGGTGACCATATGTGCGTGGGTTTATCTCTGGGCTTTCTATGCTGTTCCATTGATCTGTATTTCTGTTTTTGTGCCAGTACCATACTGTCTTGATTACCTTAGCTTTGTAGAATAGTCTGAAGTCAGGGAGCCTGATTCCTCCAGCTCCGTTTTTCATTCTCAAGATTGCGTTGGCTATTTGGGGTCTTTTGTGTTTCCATACAAATTGTAAAATTTTTTGTTCTAGTTCTGTGAAAAATGCCATTGATAGTTTGATAGGGATTGCACTGAATCTGTAGATTGCTTTGGGTAGTATAGTCATTTTCATAATGTTGATTCTTTCAATCCAAGAACATGGTATATCTCTCCATCTGTTTGTATTTTCTTTGATTTCTTTCATCAGTGTCTTATAGTTTTCTGCAAACAGGTCTTTTTTGTCTCCTTAGGTAGGTTTATTCCTAGGTATTTTATTCTTTGTTGCAATGGTAAATGGGAGTGTTTCCTAAATTTCTCTTTCTCATTTTTTGTTGTTAGTGTATAGGAATGCAAGAGATTCTGTGCATTAATTTTGTATCCTGCTACTTTACCAAATTCATTGATTAGCTCTAGTAGTTTTCTGGTGGCATCTTTAGGATTCTCTATGTATAGTATCATGTCAACTGCAAACAGTGACAGTTTTACTTCTTTTCTGATTTGGATTCCTTTTCTTTCTTTTTCTTCTCTGATTGCTGTGTCTAAAACTTCTACAACTATGTTGAATAATAGTGGTGAGAGTGGGCACCCTTGTCTTCTTCCTGATCTTAGATGAAATGATTTCAGTTTTTCACCATTGAGAATGATGTTGGCTGTGGGTTTGTCCTTTATTATTATATTGGGGTAGGTTCCCTCTATGCCCACTTTCTGGAGAGTTTTTATCATAAAGCGGTGTTGAATTTTGTTGAAAGATTTTTCTGCATCTATTGAGATGATCATATTGTTTTATTCTTCAATTTGTTAATATGATGTATCACATTGATTGATTGATTTGCATATATTGAAGAATCCTTGCATTCCTGGGATAAACCCCTCTTGATCATGGTATATGATCCTTTTAATGTGCTGTTGGATTCTGTCTGCTAGTATTTTGTTGAGGCTTTCTGCATCTGTGTTCATCAGTGATATTGGCCTATAGTTTTTTTAGTGACATCTTTGTCTGGTTTTGGTATCAGAGTGATGGTGGCCTCATAGAATGAGTTTGGGAGTGTTCCTCCCTCTGCCATATTTTGGAAAAGTTTGAGAAGGATAGGTGTTAGCTCTTCTCTAAATGTTTGATAGAATTCACCTGTGAAGCCATCTGGCCCTGCACTTTTGTTTGTTGGAAGAGTTTTAATCACAGTCTCAATTTCAGTGCTTGTTATTGGTCTATTCATATTTTCTATTTCTCCCTGGTTCAGTCTTGGAAGGTTGTACTTTTCTAAGAATTTGTCCATTTCTTCCAGGTTGTCCATTTTATTGACATATAGCTGCTTGTAGCAGTCTCTCATGATTCTTTGTATTTCTACAGTGCCAGTTGTTAGTTCTCCTTTTTTATTTCTAATTCTGTTGATTTGAGTCTTCTCCCTTTTTTTCCTGATGAGTCTGGCTAATGGTTTACCGATTTTGTTTGTCTGAGGGGAAGTTCTCTTATCTGACCTCCACCTAGCTGACCATCTATTGATACATTCACTGATATGCTCTACTTCTGATCACAAATCCCCAGAGCATACTGCATTCTCACCACTGTTGGATTACTCTTAGGCTATGAATGACAATTTCCTGTTTACCAAGAGTCAGTTTATATAGACCTATTGTGCTTGTTATTGTAACAATGTATTTTGTTTAATTTTATATAAATATCCCTATTTGAGAACAAAAATAATTGTTTCTATGAGAATCAGGATTAGTGTTTTATAGAGATGATTTCATAAAGGAGAGTCACATTAAAAATTTGATATTGATGTCTATAAAACATTGAGGGGAAAAGAAGAATTCTACATGGATTCTGCTCTCAGATTATGTCAGTCATCTTTAAATTTGCACCTCTCTTTACATAAACTAAAATTTGGACAATGGACATGATGCATCTTGGATGTCATTTATGTAAGAAACATGATGCAGGACTCTAATTGGTACACTTGCACTAAAAAAAAAAGCCTAGAATTTATAAATTTAATATGAAATGTTATAGGTACATACATGCAATGGATTTTCTATACTTTTTTAAAAAACAAATTCCCTGCCTCATGCAACTTTTTGATTAAACTGTCAGTCTTGATTTTGTTAGGTAACAAGGCCTCTGAAATTTCGTAACTGGAATTATGTTTATGCGAAATACTGTTCACTGAGTAGGTTTGTTAAGACACCCAGCTTCAATAAAATCTCCTTCTCAGCATTCTGAAATGGCTTAAATGTTGATTCTTCAATCCTTGTTTCTGTGCTTTTTATCACATCATCTGGCTTTTCTAAAGAACAGGTCAATCGGAGACAAGCAAGACCACCACGGGGACAAGCATTTGCAGTGCTGGAGAAAGTGAACAGGAGAGCAAGTTCACCTTTGGGTTCTCTGAAAATATCCATGCCCTGTGCTAGCCCCACTCTTTCACACAGTAACCTTTTGCTTCTACTGTAGCCTCAGTACCATTAGGTTGGACAGGAAATTTAGTAGAGAGAGCATTATACTTCAGATAAGGAGACGCAGGTCCTCAACATAAAAATGACCTTTACAAGACACTGTCTCGGTTTCCCTATGTTATTCTTCTTGTTCCAAAATAAAGACGTAAAAATAAATGAGGTCCAAAAAATTTTATATAAATTTTCTTCAGCGTATTTAAAATTTTATCTGGTCTTAACACATTTTAATACAGATGAATTAATCAAATATCGAACTGTGTTTGGTATAGGAGTAGAGAGGGATAGAGAGAGATGGAAGACAGAAGTAGAATCAGAGAGAAGGCCGGCTCACTCTTGTCAATGTCTAGGGGCAATCAGACTGAAAAATACGGACTCACACTAACTAAAATGTACAGTTGACCTGAGGAAAGTAGCAGGCTGGCACTACATTAATTTAAAGTGAGAAATAGAAATGTCACACAGATTGGAATTATTCAGGTTGGCATGACAATCTCCTTTTCTCCCTGTAGTCAGGGAAAACCAAATGGTAATCAGAAGCCACTCATTACCATGAGAAATCACTGTGGAAGACTCAAATATTTAAAATCTGTATATTTTCTGCTTTCTTTCTCTACACGAGCAGACCTTCACTAGAACCAGAAAACTGCTGTGAGGACACGGAAACAGAAAAGGGGGAGTCAGATGAAGCTCATGTTTTAACATCAGGCTCACAATAGGGATACTCTTGCTTTGGGGACTGGAATTTCTGGAAGTCTGACGGTAAATTCTCCCACTCCCAGGGACAAAACTGTTATCGGGTAAAAGAAAAGGGATCCTTGGTGATTCTCTTTTTCCTATGCTTCCCATACAGACCAAGCCCTCTTCTTCAGACACATTATTTCTTTAAATAAGTGCCTGTTAGGTTACAGTCTTGCAAGCCAGGAGGCCAGGCTTCTTCTTCTAAGTGACTTTTTACATCTTTCCTTGGCTCCATCAGCATTGACCTTGCAGTGTAACTACTTCCCTCACTTCTTAGTTGTAGGAGAGGTACGCCAGCCCCCAAGAACCAACCATCTTGACATCATGTTGTGGAGGACACATGCCCGTCTGAAATATAGGTTCAAAATCGATTTCTGGTTTGACTTTGATGTTCTGGATCTTTACTAATTGTGTCAGTTTCCCTTCTAGATGAACAAATCTTTTTGAAACAAACAAAATTCCTGAAGGTTATCTAACAAAAACATGGTTTTCCCATTCATCAGAAATTGCTGTTTTGTCATTGCATTTTGTTCCCATTTTCAAATAAGCATTGTTCAATATGCATGTGTAAATATGCATAAATTTTAATAACTTACATTATAGGCCTACAGGTTCTTATACAACCTCACTGAAACTCAGGCCTTGCTATCTCCTCCTCATATTCAAGCTTCTTAAAATGGAATTCTATTCAAACCAACTAATAGTGAACCATGTAGAATCACTGAAAAATTACTTGGTGTCATGTTAAGATGGCAGACTGAATTTTTGTCCCTTGACACCTAACAGAATAAGAAAAAAATAATAACAGATAAGGCAAAAATATTTCATGACAGCAGCCAAATACAAAAAGGGTCATAATCTGTTAATAAGTTTCAACATGAGACATTTTGGAGCAAAGAGAAGAGGCTCAACACAAATCCATTTCTGAACAATCCCTCATCCTTTCCCCCAAGAATTTAAACTGTTGATTTTAACAAAATATCGAGCATTCTCACTAATACACACAGACCTGGAGAGTAGCAAGCAGAGTTGTTAACCGTAACTCTCTCCTCTCCTGACAGGAACCATTGCCAGGAGAAATGTATGAAATGGAGAAAATGAATGACAGGGCAGACCTGAGCCAAAGTGAGTGCCCCAGGGCAATAGGCACTACTGAGAAGATGTTCAATACACCTTGAATGATATGCAGTGAAGCTGTAGAAAACATATGAAAAGAATCTCCGGAAGGCGCCCAGATAGTGTAACAAAGACAGCTTAACTCTGAGATGAGCTCTCTCCCTTCACCCACTCCCCCCCACTTAAGCCCAAGATCCTGACGTTTTCTCACATTATGAATAAGTAGAAACTCAGTCTCATACTATAATTTGGAGGAAAAGCAAATTGGTTTGAGATATTGTGGGAATAAAGTTAAAAAGTCATCCAAACTATATCAGAGCAAACAGAAAATCTAGACAAAATTCCTTGAACATGAGCAAGATATAAATCAAGCAAACAAAAATAAGCCAGTATGGAAACTATGTGCACAAATACAGCAAAACAAACCAAAAACAAGTGCATTGCACCCTAGAACAACGAAATAAGAATTTTTTAAAATCAAGAATTCAAGGACAGGACTTCCCTGGTGGCACAGTGGTTAAGAATCCGCCTGCCAATGCAGGGGACACGGGTTCAAGCCCGGTCCGGGAAGATCCCACATGCCACAGAGCAGCTAAGCCTGTGCGCCACGACTACTGAGCCTGCGCACTAGAGCCCGTGAGCCACAACTAGTGAGCCCACGTGCCATAACTACTAAAGCTTGCGCACCTAGAGCCCATGCTCCACAGCAAGAGAAGCCACCACAATGAAAAGCACACACACTGCAACGAAGAGTACCCCACAACTAGAGAAAGCCCGTGCACAGCAACGAAGACCCAACGCAGCCAAAACTAAGTAAATAAACAAATTCTAAAAAAAAGAATTCAAGGACAAAATAATAACAGTTGGGGTGAAAAAGTAAATTAGAAAAACTAATTGAGAGCTGAAGCAACATTATAATAAAATGAATATAAAAATTAGAAAAATCCAGGAATAGATTAAGTACTTCTGAAAATTCATTACTAACACATAGGAATGACTAGAGATAAATACACTAAATGCAGAGGAAAAGACAAATGTAAAGAAATCAGTGTGAAGCTAATAGATATCGAAGACATAAAAAGACCTTTCAATATAGGATAATCAGGATTCTTGAAGTATATCCCTCCTCCCCCAGTGAAACAGAAGACATGTTCAAAGATATAAGAGCATTCTCCTGAAATGAAAAACTAAAGCTACACATCAAGTTCTGGGAATATGTGAAATAACAAGTTCAAAATTGAGACAAATTCTACTTACATTATTGAACTCCAAAGATTAAAATGAAAGAATTATTCAGCATCCAGATAGCCAAATCAAAATCACCTAAAGAAGAAAGGAAAAAAATATCAGTTGGTTTCAAACATCGGTGCCAGAGAACATTGAAGAAATATCTACAACATTCTAATGGAAAGAAACTGTGACTCAGATACGTCCAGCCAGTACTTCATCTGGGTACAATGGGAAGACAATGGGACACATGAAACACACAAGCAGCTTCTTAAAAAAACTTTATGATCATGAAATCCAACCAATTAAGAGATGCAGCAAAATAATTAATTCAAGAATAAAGAAGTCATGTTAAGAAGGTCAAATGGTAAACACTGAATCCGTTTGAACATTGATTCAATACTACTATAGAAATTATGAATACTGAAGATAATGTGAATGTTGTAAACCTGTACAATAAAAAAATATAACTAACAAAAATTGAGAGGTATAGGAGAAGAGATGAAGAGAGGATGAGAGTAACAAGGTCCTTGTCTTTCAAAGGTAGATACTGTCTACAATGGAACCCTAGTTTAAAAACTATGACTCCACACAACTGAATGTTTGCCTTAATTATTTTTAAGCATTAGAAAATAGTATCTTTTAGAAAATAGTATCTCTTATGGAAACAATCTAAGTGTCCATCAACAGATGAATGGATAAAGAAAATGTGGTATATAAATATACATATATACACACACACACACACACACACTCACACACACTCACACACACACAATGGAATACTACTCAGCCATTAAAAAGATAGAACCTTGCCATTAGCAACAACATGGATGGACCTTGAGGATATTATGCTAGGTGAAATAAATCAGACAAATACCATACGATTTCACTTATATGTAGAATATAAAAATATAAATAAATGAGCAAACCAAACCAAACCAAACAAAAGCAAACACATACATACAGACAACAGATTACTGGTTACCAGAGGGGAAGAGGGGTGGGGGAAGGTGAAATGGCTAAAGGGGGTCAACTGTATGGTGAGAGATGGAAACTAAACTTTTGGTGATGAGCATGTTGTAGTGTATACAGAAGTAGAAACATAATGTTGTACACATGAAACTTACATAATGTTATAAATCAGTGTTACCTCAATTTTAAAAAATGAAATGGTATCTCTTATGGTAGAAAAAAATAATTATTCAAAATTCAGCATTCTTTAGTTTTACTCGTGTATTTTTTTTTCTATTAAACTCAGTAAACTTGAACTAAGTATTTATTTAAAAGAGTATATACTATGATTCCAGTTTTTAAAGTTTCTTTTTTTAACATTTTCTGGAAATTTTCAAACAACCCCAAAAGTAAACCATCATATACCTATTATATAACTTCAGAATTATTAACATTTTTACCTGTTTTCTCTCATACACATATACACACACACAAATATTTGCAGTTAATCTACTAAGAATAGTAACATCTAGAGAGTAGAATTTGGGGTGATTTAAATTTTACCCTTATATTTTCTGCATTGTTGAATTATTTATAATAAGCCTATAATATTTTAAGAAATAGAAATATCCTTTCCTCCCTCCTAGCCACCCCCCACCCCCTTGCCTTTCCAAAATAACTGGAAACAAATAAACCAACCATTAACAGTGATTGCTTTGGAGTGGTGAAAATGTAGCTAATTATTTTTATCTTTTCTATATATATATATTTTTTAATTAGAATTCAAATTTATTTTTTTTAACATTTGACAGTCTCTTTTTTATTTTTCAAACAGAAAGTCACAAAAATTATAATCATCCTCATCAGTTCACTCAGTCCCATGTAATTAATTTTTTTTTCCTCTTGATCTTTTGTTAGCACTTTTATGAATTCATCAGTTTTCCATTAGAGTTCTGAAAATGCTTATTCATTCAGTTCAGCAGTATAGTCAGTTACCAGATCTTTTCTATATTTTTTTATTTCCAAAATCAGGAAGACTGTTGGAGAGAACAATGAGAAGCTATACTATACAAATTAACAGATTCCCATTAGACATTATTGTCCTCCCCTCAAATCCTTTTCATTCTCACTACAAAGCCTCAGAGTTAGAATGTCCCCACTCTGGGTTAGAATGTTCCCCCTTTCTGTTTTAAACTGTGTGCAAGATAAGAGCTGTTATTCAAGCTTCGTAACAACCCTCAAAGGTTGATATTCTTGTGATTACAACTTTATAGATGAGGAAACCAAAGCATAAAGAAATTAAGTAATTTGTCCAAGGTCAGCCACTAGTAACTGCTGGAGCTGGGCTTCAGACTCAGGTGGGAGAAAGTGATTCATGAGGTCCAGATTCTCCTTGTCTGTTTCTTCTTGCTGGAGAAAAGGAGGCCTAAGGCTTGTTTCCCCACTGGAGTGAGTTTATCAGAGTTCTTTTCAGAAGGCCAGGCCCCACAGAAAATTCTTTCATCAGCTGCTAAGAAGATATTTTTCTCCCAAGGTAACATTCCTCTTGGGGTAATCTCAGTGGCCCTAGCAATCTCTAGTCATTATTTAGTGACTAGATATATTGCTTACTGGACTGAAAAAAATTCAGTAAATGCCATAGCCTCTTGGCCATGAATTGTAGCTAAGAAAATACTAACTCTCCTTTATTATCAGGTTGGCCAAATAGTTCGTTCGGGTTTTTAGTACGATCTTATGAAAAACTCGAGCAAACTTTTTGGCCAACCCAATATTTCTTAGGCTCACAATCCAATATTAAAGCGTTAAAAGTACTTTTTTTTTTGGCCACACTGCACAGCTTGTGGGATCTTATTTCCCCAGTCAGGAATTGAACCTGGGCCCTTGGCAGTGAAAGCATACAGTCGTAACCACTGGACCGCAAGGGACCGCAAGGTTTTAGAAAAGAGCCCTTTTCTAAAACCATGTGTATCTCACAATGGAGAAAGCATTCTTGCCTTCTGACAACTGCAATATCATCGTCCTCCTTTTATAAATAATGTAGGGACTTCCCTGTGGCGCAGTGGTTAAGAATCTGCCTGCTAATGCGGGGGACACGAGTTCGAGCCCTGGTCCGGAAAGATCCCACATGCCGCGGAACAACTAAGCCTGTGCACCACAATTACTGAGCCTGCGTTCTGGAGCCCACGAGCCACAACTACTGAGCCCACGTGCCACAACTACTGAGTCCATGCTCTAGAGCCCGCGAGCCACAACTACTGAGCTCATGTGCTGCAACTACTGAAGCTTGTGTGCCTAGAGCCTGTGCTCCGCAACAAGAGAAGCCACCACGATGAGAAGCCCACGCACCGCGATAAAGAGTAGCTCCCCCTCGCTCCAACTAGAGAAAGCCGCATGCAGCAACGAAGACCCAACGCAGCCAAAAATAAATTAATTAATTTAAATAAATAAATAAATAATGTGTTAAGGTACAAAGGTTAAGGAATTTGTCCAAGGCAGGAAAAGTGAGGAGCAGATGTAAGAACGACAACAGTCTTCAGGCTTAGTATCAAACAAAGAAAATCACGTTCACGTTTGATTATAAAACTCTTCCCAGGATCAGGCCCTGTACCCCTCCCTCGGCGTTCTGGGAGCCGCACAGGGAGACATTCTCAGCACGTGATTTGGAGTCTGACTTGGGTTTTAATCCCAGCTGTTCCTAGCTTAGTTGCTTAACTTCTCAAAGCCTCAGTTTCCTCCTCTGTAAAACCGGAGAAAGCAAAGGTCTTATTCACTGGTTGTTGGGAACATCGAGAAAGATAAAGCATGTAAGGCATTTCTCAAGTTCCCAGCAAATACGTTCCCAATAAATGTCAATTACAGCCCATGTCAAAGTAAAAGATATTCAACGCCTCTCAACCCTGATTTTCTCCTCCAGTCTTTCCTTGTTCAAAGAACCCTCATATATTTCATGTGCTGCGCTGCCTGCACGTGAGCATCAGGCTGCTTATAGGATGAGATCCACACACGTCATCGGCTGGAAGAGGTACCGCCTTCGCCTCTGTTTTGATTTGGATTTTACCAAACAGAGCAGCCTCTCCAGACTTGCAGAACAGAACCTACATACACACCACACTGGCTCTATGAAGGTTCTTTAAAAGAAGGTTCTATAAAAGACCTTTCTTTTATATTGAAAATGGGACCCAAGAAAACTCAGAAGATGTAAGACTTAAACAAGCTGAGCCTGCACGGCCATTCCTTCTCAGAGCACAGCTTCCCACCCAGCGCACCATCAACAGTCACAGGATGCCCGACATTCATCCTTGGGGCTGATGGCTGCCAGCCCAGAATGTCAGTTTCGTCCCAGGATATCATAAATATCACCGTTATCTATTACTACTTTGACACGTAAAGGGCTGGGAAACAACAGAGAGCTCAGTACTACTTATCCTAGGGTTAAGAACTATCAACTATGATTTAGAATCCTAGTTGCTAACCCTTCAATTAAAATTCCTTGACCATAAACCATCCCAGTCATGGAGTGTTTGCCTCTCCCACTCGGGAATCTATTGAGTAATATTTGCTGCTCCCAAGGACTGCGGCAGTAACCGAGAAGTGGGGATCCTAATTAGACATCCGGTATAATTGAGCTTCTCCCACAAAGGATACTTTGATACGTAACTGCGACTCCGACTTATCTGACAATCCAGAGCTACACCCCGATCAGCTGCCTCCACGAACCGGCAGATATGGCCAGAAGCCACCACATTTTGAAAACACAGCTTAACGAAAAGCCGCTTTTCCATCAGATCCACACCATTTGAATAGAAAAACAAAATACTTTGTCGCTTCCAATAAGTACAGAGAGCCTGACAAGGTAATGACTTTTTTTCTCCCCCGGCATGAATCTCAAATATAATAACGTCTAAATACGATGTTTATCGTTTGACATTCTGTTACGGAGTAAAAGCTGAATTCTTGGACTATGCACTTTGGGTTTGTCTCTCAGTCACTGACTCGGAAATAAAGATGAGTGGGATATGCTGAATGAACCGGACTCCTGCATGAAATGGCTTATGACAGATGACGATATATGATGAGAATACAAAACCCTGATGATAATAGGTTTATTTATCGATTGCGAATAAAATTCATGAAGCGTGAAGCTGAAAACGGCACTGGAGGGAATTGGACAGGGAGGCCATCAGGCAGCGTGCACATGACACGGAAACGGAGCGAAGAGCTGCCTGACGGAGGCCAGGGTGGCCGTGGAGACGGGACTGGGGTGGAATCTGGATGCAGCTGCTGACCTGCTCGAGTCCTTGGGCAGAAGACTCGGTCCTCTTTCTGCCTCTGCCTCCTCAATGGCACATTAGGCCTGTGGGACGCAGGGTGGAAAGAAAGGCACAGGAACTCAGGAGGCTGGGGTTCCAGAACCAGCTCTGCTGCTAGCAAGCTGTGCGACCTTGGGCAAGAGTTTGAGTCCCCAATGGCCTCCATTTTCCTTCTCTGTAAAACAGGATTTATTCATTGAACAAATATCCCAGGGCACAGTGTTGAGCCTGATAATGCCAAAATGAGTACAGTGAGGCTGCCATATTTACTGGAGGTCCGGCACTGTAAACAGCTCCAGTAGAGACCAGTCCAGTGCAATGAAATACACAGCCAAGTCAGCACTGTGTCTTGGCATCCCCAGCCTTCATGAGTCTAAATTCTATACTTTAAACCACAAAATCACGTTGTCCACGCTCTTGAAGATGCTCCCGACAAAAATGGGCTAAAGGGCAGCAAAACATGAAGGCTTTTTAACTCTCAGGCGATGTCTCAGAAGGCCAGGAGGACAGGATTGCCGCCCTGAGAAGTCATGCGCCTATCGCTGGATGATTTACATATCGGAGGGAGCCCGCAGTCCCAGAAGTACCTTCCCTTGCAGTCTCCCTCACTAGACCACTGCTGAGAGAGCTCAAAAGCCTACGGAAGGGTTGTGCCTAACGTACGCGGGAATTTGCATACCACCAGTTCACAACACGAGAACCAGAAGAAAAGCACCTCTTTGTTTTATTTCTCTTCCTGCAGCCCCCAGAAGCAAGCTCACAGGAAGCCCTTTGTGACAGGACTTCCTGAGAGGTGGTTTCCAGAGAGTCATGGCAGGTAGTGATTGAAGGAGAGAATAATTGCGGCTCCAATTTAGGTTGGTGACAGTAAAGTCTTAAAGTAGATGGCATCTTGAAGACTTGTCGAGATTTCATTAAAAGCAAAAACAAAAACAAAAAAATCCACCAGGATCTGTATTTGTTTTCTATTACTGCCGAACAGATTACCACTAATTTAGCCACTTAAAATAACACAGCTTTATCACCTCCCAGTTCAGTGTAACAGGAGACCAAGTGTGGGTTAGCTTGGTCCTCTATCCAGGGTCTTGCCAGGCTGAAATCAAGGGGTCAGCAGGGGCTGCGATCTTGTCTGAGGTGTGGGGTCCTTTTCCAGGCTCACTGGTTGTTGGCAGAATTCAATTCCTTGCAGTTGTAGGACTGAGGACATCAGCTCCTGGAGGCCACGCACAGACAACTGCCATGTGACCCTCTCTCTAACATGGCAGTTTGGTTTTTCAAGGCCAACAGGAGTATCTGACTACTTCTGTCTCTGATCTTTAGACCCTTTTGTAAGGGCTCACCTGACTGGGTAAGCCCACTTAGGCTAGGCCCCTTTTGGTTAAAGTCAACCAATCAGGGACTTTAATCATAGCCATCAAATCTCTTCACCTTTGCCATATAAGGTAACGTAATCATGAGAGTAATAACCCATCCCCTTTGCCATGATTTGTTGGTTAGAAGCAAGTTACCCTCTCTGCCCACACTCAAGGGGAGATTATACACGGACATGGTCATCGAGGGTCATCTTAGGATGCTGGCTACCACAGAATATGACTTCATATTTTTTTGTATGGTTTGGTTTACTTACGTTGGGTTTATTGAATAGGATTTTCTGTTTTTGCTGGAGAGAAATCTTCCAGAAACAAGTCTCTCTATTCCATCAGGACTGTGCCCAGATTCTGTCATTACTGCTCTGAAGATTGAGAACAAAAGGTGATGGAAAGTTTCTACCCCCCTGCCCTGGCAACTGCTTACTCCTTCTACTGCGCTGTCTCAGGAAAAAGAGTCAACAGGTACAATACAGAGATCCCACCATCAACTCAAAATCCCCATGGATTACATGAAATTAACCTGGAGAACGTCACCTCACACGGGGAGATTTCCTATTGAGAGCAGCCCAAGCAGAAGAAGTTGTGTCCGAGGGGAGACCACAGAGGAGGTCCAGCCCCCAACACACTGCAAAGGCAGCGCCAACCATCAAATCAATAGCTCCTCTTGTTTCAAAGAAAAAACAACTGCTTCTCTTCCCCCATGTATGGCTTTACCAAGCCGCCTGCAGTCCAGATCAGCAATCTTCTCCACCTCACCCCACACTCTAGCAGCAAGGGATTTAACTTCCCACTGTTATCTTCTCAACAGGAAAGAACTTCGGGGTTAATGTGAGCAACAGTGTTTCCACAAAACCCATTTTGTTTCTGCACTCATTCCTGGCACTTTTCCATGCACCTGCCCTTCCACCCGCCTTCTCCCTGGTACTTCTGGCTCTTTTCCTGCCCCCCTCCTGCCTTGCTGGATGGTGTTCAGCCATCATTTCAACCCATTCCCCAGGCTTTCTGTCATCCCTCCCTGGGCCTGCCACCAGCACTCTCCTTAGCCCATGATATATTGATTGTCTAAAAGGAGAAGCCGTTTGCACTAATGAAGAACTGGTGCCAAATCACCCAGCAAGATTGAAAGAGAACACTCTTTATAGGCAAAGGAGAAAAGTCAGGGGAAGAAAGAAACGCAGCAGGACCACTCAGAGACAATGGAGAAATCAACTGAATTTCTATAAAATAAAACTGGATCTTCAGACCAAGACTGATTCAGACTTTTGGGTAGGGAGAAATCAAGACCTAACACTTCCAAGTCAAAGGAGGTACTGATTGCATTACAAAGACCACGCTGTTAGAGGAGCCGTTTCCATGGGTTCCAGAGAGCTAGAGCTGGCACAGCATCAGCATCTCCCTAGGGGATCATCAGCACACATCCTTGGGGTCCACTTTTAAGAATGTGGGGGTACTTCCCTGGTGGCACAGTGGATAAGACTCCATGCTCCCAATGCAGGGGGCCCAGGTTCAATCCCTGGTCAGGGAACGAGATCCCACATGCATGCCGCAACTAAGAGTTCGCATGCCGCAACTAAGAAGCCTGCATGCCACAACTAAGGAACCCATGTGCTGCAACTAAGAAGCCCATGAGCTGCAACTAAGGAGCCCAAGTGCCACAACTAAGACCCGGCGCAACCAAGTAAATACATAAATATCAAAAAAAAAAAAAAAAAAAAATAATGTGGGTCAAATGAGCCTCAATTGGAATCCTAGCTCTTACTTCCTGACTGCATGATCCTTATCAAGTCATTCAATGGCTGTGTACGCAGAGCCTCAGTTTCTCCTTTGTAAAATGGAAGCCACGTAGCCACAACACAGCTGCTGTTGTGAAGATCATATTAGATATATGGCCTGTGATAAGATTAGCACAACGCCTGGCATGTAATAAATATTCTTGTTAACACTCCCTGGATCGGGGAGCAAACACCTGCCAGCATCATGCTGCTCAGGCTTTACCCTCCTCCCTCACTTCAATGTTCTGACCAGACTGGCTTCTTTGTTTTTGTTTTAATTCATGAGAGAGAAGAGGATTGGGTTTTTCCCAAATGAAGAGTTCCTGAAACTTAAATATTAAAATAGTCACTTGAGGCAGGAGCCGTGGAAATGACTGAGGCATCTGCCCCAAGATTGGGGGTCTCATAAGTGGTTTTCCTTGGGGACAAAGTTCTGTAGAAGCACGCTGGCAACAGAAGACCAGAGGAAAGCCTGGGCTTTTTTTTCTGTGCTTGTACAATTGATATCCCAAGAAGGTCAAGAGAGACGGCAACATTAGATCAGCTTTTGGACTTCCCTGGTAGTCCAGTGGTTAAGACTCCCATTGCAGGGGTCCTGGGTTTGATCCCTGGTCAGGGAACTAGATCCCACATGCCACAGCTAAGAGTTCACATGCCGCAACTAAAAGATCCCACATGCAGCAACAAAGATTCCACATGCCGCAACTAAGACCTGATACAGTCAAATAAATAAATAAATATATATATTAAAAATAAAAAGAAGAAGAAAGAGAGCAGCTTTCCTGGAACTAGAGTGAATCAGATCATCTCCATGAGCTCATTTGGAAACTCTAAAGACGCTGGCTCAAAAAAAAAAAAGCGTCAGGAAACAGAAAGGGCCATTTCTAATCAAAAACTAAATAATTTTTAAATGTTTTGAATATTAAAAAAAAAACACTGTTTGATTTGGAAAGATTTCAAGCATACAGTCAGCAAGTGAGATGCTAATTGTCTTTTCTGTAATAATCCCCTTAACCATAAACCAAGTTCAAGCCCTTCAGAAAAGCCTCATAATTACATCAGACCCCATTCTATAGACACATGTACCAGCCCTTCTCACAAAGTATCTGGCAGAAGGTCATGATCTCTGGTTTCCAGCCAAGGTCAAAAGTCATCAGATATGAAGCAAATTTTAGAGAGCAAAGATAAGGCCCAAATTAGATTCTATTTATGGCTTGATTCCTAAGAAGTAGAACTTCTAAAGCAGGAGTTCTCAAAACTTAGTGAGCCTAAAAAGTGGCCTGAGATGATTGGCATTAAGACCCACATATTGGTTTTTATTCATTCAACAAAGATTTATTGAATGGCTTATGTGTTGAGCAGTGGAAACACAAACAAGATCTCTAACCTCACAAAAGCTTATGGTCCAGTGGGGATATGGACAAAAAACCAGACCATCACAATAGGCAACACTGCTAAACCGTTGTCATAGAGACAGCTCTCACTTACTCTTAGAAGATCATCCCAGAAATAAAGCAGTTAGGCCAAAGAAAGATGAGACCCAACATCTACTTACTGGACAACTATGATGTTCCAGGGCATTTTCATACATTTGGCCTTGAAGTCCTGAGGCAGTTGACATTTTCCCCATGTCACAGGGGAAGAAACTAATAGTTTAGCAGGTGGGTGCCTACGCTGTGCCTGGAGCCTCCAAAGCCCATGTCCATACCTCCAGGCTCAGGCTCTCAAATGGTAACAACCCCATTCAAGGCTCTATGGCTATGAAATGGCACTGGACTTCGGGTCCCCTGGATTTTTCAATCAGTCAGCACGTTATTGTAGGGCATGGAGAGAGAAAGGACTGAATGAAAGGAACAGAGAAATTCATGCAAGAGAATGAATGCTTTGGACAGAGAGATTGCAAGGTGGAAGGCAGCTCCAGCAATACTGCCCTGCAGGGGTTTGGGGGGATACCCCTCAGGTCGTGGGAAAGCTTGGCCACAAGGGGGCAGAATGTGCATTGAACAATCACAACAAAAATCCAAGTAGCCCTTTGTGAGGAAGAAACCGAATGGCGCAAGCTTCATTAACTGCCCCGTGCCTCCTGTTCAGACAGGGAGCACAGAAGGGATTTTTATATTATGATATGTTTACTGCATCTCAGACCACAATGTGTGGGAAGAGGCTTTCCTCCGATCAGATCCATTCATTTCCAATATTATAACGCTGCATGCGGTTCAATTACCCTAGGTCTTAAAAAGAAAAGCCTTCTTTGGTATACTGCAAGCTTTTCACCAGCATGAAGTACACAGCACAGTTAAGAAAAAAAAAAAAGAACTTCCCTGGTGGCGCAGTGGTTAGGAATCTGCCTGCCAGTACAGGGCACAGGGGTTCGAGCCCTGGCCCGCGAAGATCCCACATGCCACGGAACAGCTAAGCCCATGCGCCACAACTACTGAGCCTGCGCTCTAGAGCCTGCGAGCCACAACTACTGAGCCCACACACCGCAAGTACTGAAGCCCACGCGCCTAGAGCCCGTGCTCCGCAACAAGAGAAGCCACCGCAGTGAGAAGCCCGCGCACCGCAAGGAAGAGCAGCCCCCACTCGCCGCAACTAGAGAAAGCCCATGCACAGCAACGAGGACCCAACACAGCCAAAAATAAAATTAATTAATTAATTTAAGGAAAAAAAAAACCTTTAAAGAAAAAAATTTGGCCCCTAATGTCAATGTAATAGTAACAGCAATAGCAGGGGTTTGGAAATCAGCTCAGAGTTCAAGTGCTGGCTCTATTACTGACCACCTGTGACGCTGGTCAAGTCACTTAACCTCTGTGAACCCCAGTTTCCCCATCTATAAAAGAGAACCTATTCCCTAGGTCCGTTGTGAGGACCTTACTAGTACATTGTCCTCTCCCCCTTCCCAGGCCCCTTCCGTTCCCACACTAAAGCATGCTCTAGTCTCTTCTGCCTTAAAGATAAATATACGTCAGCCAAACCAAGCCACCCCACAACCCATATGTCCCTTGAGGCCCTTATTTCTCCCCACTTTGCCGCAAAACTTCTCAGCAGAGCTTTCTACAGCCCAGACTCCATGCTTCCTCACTCCCCGCTTACCTCTCAGCCCATTCCCACCAGATTCCGCCTGATCTGCTCCACCGCCCCCAGCAAGCACCCCTCAGTTCTCTTCTTACATGGCTGCTCCACAGTGTGCAAGGCAGGTGACCCTCTGGAAACCCTGCTGTCCCTCGGGCTCAGAAACCCCAGACTCCTCCTCAGTGTTCGTGGCTGACTGCTTTCTCTAGTCCAACCCAGATGCTGGCATCTTCCAGGCTCTGTCTCGGGCTCTCTGCCTTTCTTATCGACTCCCTTTTAGATGCTCTTGTCTAGTCCCAAGGATCCAGCGGCCATCTCCACATCCATAATGTTTCAGTTTTAGTCCCACCCACATCTTCACCTGAATGTCTCATAGGCACATCCAGCTTCAATGGGTCCCAAATGGAATTCCTTCTCCCCAGCCCCTCCACCTGCAGTCCCACCGCTGAATCAGTCTCTCATTATGAAATCTGTACCCCAATGCAGCCAGCTATTTAAGTCCAAAGTTTGGCAAGAACTTTTCATCCTGTTCTTCCCCTTATCCCTCACATCCAATTAGTTGTGATTCCTATCCATTCTCCCTACCAGATTCTTTTTTTTTTTTTTCAAATCTCTTCCCTTTTTCTCACTGTCCTCAACAAAGTTATCATCTTTTGTCTGCCCCTCTCCATTCTTGCCTGCACCTGAGCCAGAAAGGGTTTTGAAGGCCGATTTTACCATATCGTTTCGCTCATTTGAAATCCTGTGTTGATTACAGTTCTCTGGGTAAAATCCAGACTCCTCAGAGAACTCTAAAGTTCCCTTCTCCATCTGGCCCTTTCCTATCACCTCTGCAGCCTCATCTCACTTCACTCATACCTTTTCTTTCTCCTCAGCAGCCCCAAATCCTTTTTCTTCTTGTCTCAAAAAAACACATTTGAAAATGGGTTAACTGGAGAAACTCTTGCGTGCCAGGCACCACAGAAATTTCAAAGCTGTGTCAGTCCCTGCCCTCAAGGAGTTTCCAGTCATGGGAAAGGGGAGCCCAGCTATGCCCGTGAGTACAAAGTAAAATGTGGTCAATAGCATTAAAAAAAAAAAAAAAAAAAAGCACAGGGCTTCCCTGGTGGCGCAGTGGTTGAGAGTCCGCCTGCCAATGCAGAGGATGCGGGTTCGTGCCCCAGTCTGGGAAGATCCCACATGCCGCGGAGCGGCTAGGCCCGTGAGCCATGGCCGCTGAGCCTGCGGGAGAGGCCGCGACAGTGAGAGGGCCGCGTACCACAAAGAAAAAGAAAAAAAAAATGCACCCAGAGGGAAGTTCAGAGGAGGAAGCAGGTGGGGGAAATGTCCCGGGAACTCTTTAGAGGTATGATCTGTGCCCGTCGCTGTGTAGGATGGTGACAGCTGGCTATTCCCAGACACGTGTGGGAAGATGAGAATGTGGAGAAGGATGAGAGAACGCAGGAGACGTAACGCTTATGTCAGGCTGATCAAGGGAGAAACGGTCTCAAGAGAAAAGTGTGTTCAATGTGAAGTACTACAGACACCAGAAAACACAGGCACTTAAGTCTGACAACCGGAGGCCATCGTGGATCTCCGAGAAAGCAGTTTCGGTAGGAGGTTTCTGGAGAAGGCAGATCACAAAGGACAAAGCGGCCCATGGGAGAGTGAAGACTGGCTATAATAGTCTATGGCAAGAAGTCTGGTCATAAAAGAAGAAACCATGAGAGAAAGAAGTGTGGGAATTTAGTATTTCCTCATCTTAGCCTGGACTAAGCCCCAACTGGGATGACATCAAACTAGCATCTGTTGCTTTAGACCACAGACAGTTGGTAAGAATCCCAGAAAAGGAGAGAACCAAAGAAATGGCTGTTGACACCTTAGGCTCACCTGGAGAGCCCCTCACCAGCCCCTGGGAGCAGCCTTGGGACCAACAGGAGGCAGGGACAGCCAGCCCCACACAAAGCACTAGCTATACAAAGTGTGGAACCACAGAAGCTGATTGTAAAACTTAAGCAGATCAGACACTATAAAACACTTTGTAATGTGCCATTGAGGCGACCAAATAAGAGGCTTGAATAAATTTATATTCCAATTGCTAAACATTACAGTCAATTTAAAAACCCACAAAAGTTTTGCTGAACAACTGTATAAATTAGAATGGATCTGCTGCGCTGCACAATACCTAATAGACTGAGACATGAAACAATCGGAGCTCACTCCCTCTCACCTGTTAAATCATCATGGACTAGCTCTGCTAGCTCAACTCTCTCTTTTTTTTTTCCCCTTTCAAAACACAGTGTGAGATCCTTCTCGGGTTAATGTGAATTTTATTTGTTTATTATTCATTTGCCTTTTTGCCCCTTAAGACAGAAAAGACTAAAAGTTGTCAGGGCTAGGAATTTATCCTACCTGAACCTGTCTCTTCCCTTGGAAGCTCTCCACCTTACTATTGGGAGGTCTCTTCTATTGAGCTGCAGTGGAATAATCAGCTGGTGGCTCTTTATGTATAGAAGTTGAAATCAGTACATACACACATACACGATCACACACTGACGCATACACATGAAGACACACACACCCATACACAGAGGCAATACAACATGAAGAACATGAAACTGAGCCAAGAGCCACGGAAAGCAAATTCTGCGTCTGTTCCTGTCATAAATGTGCTGTGAGAGTTTGGGCAGGTTCCCGGTCCTACTGTTCCTTGGTTTCCATGCCAAATTCTTTGACTGACCACAATTAGAAAACATGCACTGAAGCAGTGCAGAGGTGAGGATGATGGATCATCCCCTCAGGTATGTGTTCATGTTTAAAACCCAGGAGCTAAACAGTAGAGCGAAGTGCAGTGCTCATGTAACTCTCACAACACTTCTATGGAATAACTATGATTATCATCCCCATCTTTCAGACATGATAACTGAGATACAGAGGTTTAGTAATTTGTTCAGTGTCACACAACTAATAAATGGCAGTTCGGGGGTTTGCACGCGAATTTTTCTGAGCATATCATATAGAAGACAGCAGCAGTGTGGGCAGGTCAGGAGCAGATAGAAGACTAACTCCCTCTTCCTCTAATCTAGGAGTAGAAGATTATCCTGAAGTGGGGAGAGGCTGAAGGTGGGTTACTTGTCTGTTTCTCCCACTAAATATTAGCAACTCTGGAGAGAAGCTTCCTCCTCCCACTGCTATAGCCTGGTCAAGGTTCTGTGTCCAGGGAAGATTATTAGACGGATGCAGCCTTAAATCTCAAAGAACATCCAAGGATAGAAAACAAGTTCAGTTGAGCCTTATGGGGTCTAGAATCTCTTCTATCCTTACTGTTAACTGAAAAATATTTTTCGGAGAGGGGAAGGCCTTTGTTCAAATTTCCCCCAAAAAAGAGATGAATCCAGTTCATCTTTTTTAAGCCTGAGCCACAAAGCCAGCTTATAAAGGGATTGCTCCTGGGTCGCAAACTTATCCCCGGGCCAGTAAGATGAAGGTGGGGCATGAGGAAGAGACTCAAATAGTACATATGAGACCTGGCTGCCTGGGCGGCAGGAGCTGTGAGCAAGCTGTGGGTTTCCCTCAGAAACTGGGGAGGGAGTGGGAGGACGGTCTGAAATGGACAAGGCGATGGATCCAACTGAAAGGTGCACTATCTTGTCCAGGTGTTTCAGTGACCTCCCTTACCGCGTGAATAAGGAAACCAGCGCCCAGGGAGGTCAAAGGACTTGCCCAAGGCCACCCAACTTCGTTGTGGCTGCACTTACACCAGAACTTAATTCTCCTGTCTCAGTCTAGTGCTCTGTCTTCCAGAGAAAGGTCATAGGACATCCCTCAGAAGGGCACAATCCTGTGAGGAGGAAAGGTAACGGTGGCCCAGGTGTGTCCATGATGGACAAGGTAAAAGCTGTAACCCCCACCAGACTCAGCTGTAACTCAGCTGGGACTCGGGAGTGGAGCAGGGTGGACACAAGTATATGTGCTGGGGTCGGGGGTAGCAGGATTTTACCTCTGACAAATCCCAAACGATTGTAGATGAGCTCCCCAATTTACAAATCGAGGGCTTTGCTGACGTCATGTTTTAAAACACCACCTCCATCAGGTCTTCAAGGTGCCATGCAGAGAAAGTGATCCTTGGAACCTAATCTACTTCATACCACTTGGGGGCAACACCTACATGTTTGATTTATTGCGACTCCCCACCTCTGCTTGCCTTCCGAAAGCTGAGCGATGTTGCAATTCTAAAGGCCATCTTCTCTTTAAATGACTGCAGCAAAGCCCCAACCTGCCCGACTACTGAGAGCTCAGGACATGTTTATATACGTATTTCTTTAAAGTCAAATTGCTTTCTGGTTATTGCAGCACAAGGCAAGGTGAATGTCAGCTACGGAGACTTGATTGTAGGTACTGGGTAAAATCTCCCCCCCGCCCCGGGGCATGAGAGGTGGTTCTTTGCACAGACAGACCATGGCTTCCTAGAGGGTCTCCAAAGACAAAAGGCAATACAGTCCAGACGACCACCAGCAACAGTCTGGCGTTTTACACGTTGGATAGGCAACTTTCAGAAATCCAAGGAAGCGGCAGGCAGCCAACACCGAGAACATGAACAGGGTAACAGAGCAGCAGCTACGGTGGTGATGTATGTGCAGGACAGAACTCCAGGCTCGGGGCAGATAACCAACCAGAACAAACCAGGGCACCAGGCAGAAACAGACTTGGAGGCTCAGGTCCCAGGACGAGTCTAGGGTCCGGCTGGAGCTGTCGTTTCTACTTGCAGGGCTAGTTCTAGGCCTAGGCTTCTCCCAAGCAGCATCAAACAAACTTCTCTCCTGACCTCCAGATCCCTACACGCTTACAGACGTCTCACCCGGATGTTCCCCAGGCTCTTCAACACCACGTCAAAATGCACTCATCATCCTCCCTCCAAGACACCTCTTCCTTCTTTGAGTCCTTTACCAGAGAATGACACCACCGTCCAACTAAGTGGGCAAATGAGACTCCTTAAAATAGTCCCAGCTCCATCCTGTCCCTCACCATTTATGTTTCACTGGTCCCAGATGTACTACTTCAGATCCATCCCAGCCTTCACTGCCTTAGGTTAGGCCCTCATCATCTCTCACAACTAGGGTAGCAGCCTCCTAATTGGTCTCCTGCCTCCACTAATCCCCTTCCAAACCATCCCCCCTTCCTGCCACCAGAATTAGTTCTCTGAAACTCCAATCTGACCAAGTCATCTCTCCTATTTTATAAACTTCAGCACAACAAAATGTAAACCAGAGGATGCATCTGAAGGTCCTTGTGCCCCTTCCCATTCTATTTTCCATTTGCCAGCCTGGCAAACTCCTATGCGTTCTTAAATACCCAAGGCACATGTCATCCCTATCACGAGATCCTCTCCAATTGCTTCCCCTCCACTGCTCTCCTTGGCTAATTAATTCCATTCTCTGCTATAAGCCCTTTGTACTTAGTCTGGAGGCTTCTACTGCAACATTCACAATATATTATAATTATTAATCTATCACTTGTCTCCTCCATGAAACAGCAGGTACATCAGAGGCGAGCACTACTTTTGTATAACCAGTAACTAATATGTAGTATAGGTGCTCAATAAATGTTGAATTGATTCAGGCAATCACCCAGTTATCACAGGTGGTAGAAGCAGTGAATTAATGTTGATTACTGAGCTAGAACTCCTAAAATCTCTCTAGCATAATATCGGACATGGTCATAGAAAGCAGGTAAGTATTTAGGTAAATTAGATTTAGTTTTGCTTGCTCTTCTCAGAGAATTGCCACCCTGTCTATGGCCCCAAAGTGACAGTTTAGAGGCCAACAAGAAGCACATGAAAAGCTGCTCAACATCACTAATTATTAGAGAAATGCAAATCAAAACTACAATGAGGTATCACCTCACACCAGTTAGAATGGGCATCATCAGAAAATCTGCAAACAACCAATGCTGGAGAGGGTGTGGAGAGAAGGGAACCCTCTTGCACTGTTGGTGGCGATGTAAATTGATACAGCCACTATGGAGAACAGTATGGAGGTTCCTTAAAGAACTAAAAATAGAATTACCATATGAGCCCAGCAATCCCACTACTGGGCATATACCCAGAGAAAACGATAATTCAAAAAGACACATGCACCCCAATGTTCATTGCAGCTCTATTTACAATAGCCAGGACATAGAAGCAACCTAAGTGTCCATCGACAGATGAATGGATAAAGAAGATGTGGTACATATATACAATGGAATATTACTCAGCCATAAAAAGCAACAAAATTGGGTCATTTGTAGAGACGTGGATGGATCTAGAGACTGTCGTACAGAGTGAAGTAAGTCAGAAAGAGAAAAACAAATATCGTATATTAACGCATATATGTGGAACCTAGAAAAATGGTACAGATGAACCGGTTTGCAGGGCAGAAATAGACACAGATGCGGAGAACAAACGTATGGACACCAAGGGGGTAAAGTGGCGGCGGGGGTAGTGGTGGTGGTGGTATGAAGTGGGCAATTGGGATTGACACGTGTACACGGATGTGTACGAAATGGATAACTAATAAGAACTTGCTGTATAAAAAAAAAATTAATTAAATTTAAAAATTAAAAAAAAATTAAAAAAGAGTTTAGAGGCCACGTTTGTGTCACATGACCCTACTCCTCTTGGCAATAATTGATTGGACCAGAAATGGCTAGTTAACTGTAGGTTCCAGAGCCCAATTCTCAAAAATTGAAAGAATGTACCAAAGCATCAAGAATAGCATCACTTTATATTAAAACAAAGCGACAGGCAAGAAACTGAGGACAGAGCTCAAAACAATGATCATAAAACACTGATGGTACACTAACAGCTAGCGCTTCTAATACTTTCTATGTGCCATATTGTGCTAAGTAATTTGTTACCCGTTATTTAAACCCATCCTTACAACAAGTCTGTGAAATAGCTGTATCAGTGACCTTTCCATTAGCTCCCCTTTTATCTTAACTTAAATCACAGCTGGTTTCTACTGCTTGCAACAAAGAGCCCTGACTAGTACAATTACTACCTACATGTTATACACCAGCCATCAAAGAAGGCAGCTGAACTTTCTGAGTTCATACAGGTAGAAATACAAAGATCTAGGGTTGAAATCTAGTCCCCCACCTCCAGAAGCCTGAGCTATTAATGCATCCTTATCATTTGTAATTCTAGTCCCCATTAGGCCTTTCTGAATTTTACTTCTGTAATACCTGTATCCTTTATTGGAGAGAGTTCCTGAACGACTTCTCTGTTGCTATATTCAAAATGAAAGAAAGGAAGGCTGGAAAGAAGGAAGAACCAGACAGAAGGTCATGAAAGCGGGTCAAGTGATGGTAACCAAGCAGAGAAGAATGCAGCCACAGCTGGGCATCAAGCAGAACCTGACAAGCAGTCAGTCTTGAGTTTTTCTAAGAATAAGCCTTAGCGGTGGAAATGAACATTCTCTCTCCGCCTTTTTGCCCCTAGGTTGACTGAGGTCGTGTTACCAAGGCTGCTGCCCCAGAATCGTACCTCTGCCCTTCCCCTTAATGGAAACCAATTGCTCCTATCTAAGTTTCAGGAGGAAGCTGCAAAGAGAAAAAGGAGTACTGGTTAGAACCAATGAGGCTCAAGACGGCAGAAGGTTTGACTTCCAGTAACCATGAGCCTCGTTATATGCTCATTGTAATACATTAGCATATGTTAAAAGACACACCCACAGGTGCCATGACAGCTGACAATTGCCATGACAACAACTGGAAAAGCTCATACAAGGACTGAAAAGGAATGTTGCCTCAGTTCCAGGTCCAAATCACACCCCTGTTCTCAGATAAGTCATGAATATTCCTGCCTCTCTTTCCAATTCCCTCCCTTTTACCCCAAACCTCCTGTATACAAGGTGTCTCTGTCCAAATCGGGTTGAGAAGTTGATTGGCCAATTAAGTTCGGACTTCTCCATTCTTTGGCCATTGAATAAAGGTAGCGCTGTTCCAGTCTCAGCATCAGTTTCATTATTGTCTGTACGAATCTGAGCAGAAAAAGAACCTCGCTGACCCTGACAGAGACAAGGGATCCTGGCCTGGGCTAGGACTCCAGCGCAGGTCCAGGCAAACAATTTGCTACCAGTGGGAAACCTAACCCAAGCTTTGTGCTTCTGGAGCCTAAATTCTAAACCATTAAACCACATAGCCTGCATTTGTTAAACCATCTAGACCTATTGAGTTTTTCCACTGCGATGAGCTAAACCAGGCTTTGAGATGCTGTCCTTAGGCTGGAGGTGGGGAACAAGAGTGAAGCCAAGTAGGCAATTATTACATAAGGACCATTGAAAGAAATTTCTAGGCCCAAGACAAAGCTGCTCCTGCCCAGGTACCACGTCAGCAAACTGAAACTTGGATAACTTTCCTGTCCCGGTAAATGTTCCGCTTGACAGAAACGCAGTCGACCGGGTCAGCCGACCCCCAAGGTCAAGCCAGCTCTGGGCTCTATACTTACTTCTTTGTTCTTCTCACCACAAACAAGGTTGACTATGTGGCCCCAGCCAGAGAGTTTCTATATTTCTCTCCTTGCTCGTTTCTTTATCCTATAAATGCTTCCTATCTCCCGCCCCGTTTTGTAGTTCTCTGAATGGAGACTGCCAGCTTTGTGAAGTGTTAAAAAAAAAAAAAAAAAAACAGAAGTGTGTTTGCATCACCCAAATGGTCTTCCATAATCAATTTTTTAGAGGCAGGACCAACATGCTGAAGCACGGGAAAGTCAGGATACATCACCCTGTCTTGGGGCGGGGACATTTCCTGTGAAGAGGCCATGGGGAGGAGAGTGGGGCAGGGGCATGTGTAAGGTGTGGGAACAGCACACAGCGTGGCCCAGGGAGAAGAGCGCTTGCGCGGTGTGTTCCAGACCCACAGGCTGGGGTGGGGGGTGGGGGTGAGGGGTGGAGGGGGAGGCCTCTGAGCTGCGCAGGGACACAGGGGCCAGAGCACGAGGGGTTGGGCCTCCTTCCTGGTGCACTGAGGACCATGGAAGGATGTTAAATAGGGCAGTATCTCAACCAGGTTTGTGCCTTTAAAGTACAACTGTGGCTTCTACGGAAAGAATGGATTGGAAGAGGAGGACCAAAGAAGGATGCGGCAAAAACAGTCAGGAGGCCATTGTGATAGTCTAGTGAGAGGATAGGAGTGATAGACAGAGGGTAGACGGAGGCAGACAGAGTCAAGAGACAGGGAGAGATAGGGACGAGACCTGGTGTCTGACTGACTGGCTCCGAGGGAAGAGAAGAGAGCAAGGAGGCCTCCTTGGTTTCGGATTGGGCAACTGAATGGACAGTGGTGCTGTTTGCTGACACAGGAAACCTGGCAAGAGGAGCAGTGGGGAGGAGGGCAGGTGTAATCCTGTGTTCAGACTGGAGCCCTGAGTTGGAAATGCTGCTCGGCAACTGGGTGGGAACGTCCTGCAGGCAACTGGACACACACTGTGCTTCAGCTGCACAGCTGTGGGCGCACCATCTTTCCTCCAGTTTGATTGCTGGTCATCTAGAGGCCAGGAGAGGATTGTAGCTTTTCTTTTATTCTCAATGCCTAGGTCACTAGGCCACTGAAATGCTTGACGAGTGGATGAACAGATTGAAGGGGGAATCCACAAGGGAGTAAAGGGAGGGAAGTGAGACAGCTTGGGACCTGGGACCCTTGCTGCAGTGCTGCAGTGCTTGCAGCTGGACACACGTCTCCTCCAGCAACAAAATACAAAGAAACTGTATGGGACTAAAGATAACTGTGTGCACGAGCAGGTGGGGCAGATTCTGGAACAAGAGATACAAAAAGACCAAAAGACCCAACTGCCACTTCTGGAGAGCCCGGAGCACAAACCGGCTATCAGGAGCCAAAGCAGGGTACTGTGCATGCCCCCGGCACACAGCATCACCAAGGGGTGGGCAGAACACCTCTGGCCCGACCCCTGGACACACCCCTACCCTCACCCCATATAAGGAGCCAGCTCACTTGGGGAAGCGAGCAAGGGAACTCCCTCCTGCGGCCACAGGGGCCCCAGTAAAACCTTGCCTGAATTTCTTGTCTGGCCTCTAGTCAATTTCTGTTGATTGGGGAAGGCCAAGAACCCTGGTTGGCATCAGAAGGACAGAGGGAATACGCACCACAACAATCACCAAAAGGCATGAAAAAAAGAGAGACGGAGGTAAGTCTACAAATGACTCTGATGAGTAACAATAAACTGGATTCGGAAATAAGGTCTTTTTCACAAACAGTTTAAAAACTAGTGGAACTAAGAAAGAATGGAATAGAGAGAGTTGATGACTGATGAAGGGTTGAAGGGGCACAGCTGTGTAACAAGAATATATTTCTCTCATATATTTACTGAAAATATGTCAGTAAGAACAAAGCTAGGTCACTGGCAGTAATGGAACTAGATAGTTTCAATGAAGTCATGATCAGAGCTGAGACTAGCTGCCCGTGTGCCCAAGGTGTGTTACCCACCCCGCTAAGCCTCATTTGACTGTCAAATTCTGACTCCCTAAGGACTCATCTAGAATGTCTCAGCTCTTCAGGCTTTTGTAGGGATGACCTCTGAAGCTACTTTCTAAAGACCAATAATGCATTAATTCCACTTGTCTTCAGAAACTTTGAAAGTGGTAGAGTAAATCAGAAGAAAGTTTCAGAAATAACTTTAGGGTTTAGGAAGGGATAGGAGAGCGCTGGGAAGTGTGAGGAGATCCCAGTGGCACTGGGCCAGAAATGGACCCGTCCAAAGGCATTTAATCGAGGACGGGGAAAGAACAAGATCAGGGTGATGGGCTCCAGGTGCAAAGAATTTAGGGCATCAGCCTTTCTCCCTCATTTTTATTGAGAGGGAAATCAGAGCTCATAAATCTAAACTTGTTATTCCTTCATTTAAAATGCTTCAAAGGATTCCCAGTGCCTCTTGGAACAGGTATAAGCTCTTTAGCCTCAGTGAAAGCCCATGTGCCTCCCTTACTTCTCCCCAGTCCTCCACTCCCCATGGTCTGCTTCTTACCTCTAGTGAAACTAAGACCAAGCCACACCTGGGAGGGAGCCCTATGCCAGGGCTTTGGGAACTGGACTAGTTTTCTGTTGCTGTAATCAGTATCTCACAAGGCTGTAATCAGGGTGTCAGCCAGGACTGGGCTCTCTTCTGAAGGTTCAGCTGGGGAAGTATGTGCTTCCTCATGCCCACGGATGTTAGAAGCATTCAGTTTCTTGTGGCCATAGGACTTGTGGCAACTTGCTTGTTCAAAGCCAGTGACAGAGAGAGAGAGACTCTAGCAAGACTCTAGCAATATATCCAGGAAAGAAGAAAACTCTAATTTGAAAAAAATCCATGTACCCCAATGTTCACAGCAGCACTATTTACAACAGCCAAGATATGGAAACAACCTACATGTCCATTAACAGATGAATGGATAAAGGAGATGTGGTATATATACACAATGGAATACTACTCAGCCATAAAAAAGAATGAAATAATGCCATTTGCAGCAACATGGATGGACCTAGAGGTTATCATGCCAACTGAAGTAAGACAAATATCACATGATACCACTTATGTGTGGAATCTAAAAAATGATACAAATAAATTTAGTTACAAAACAGAAATAGCCTCACAGACATAGAAAACAAGCTTATAGTTACCAAAGGGGAAAGGGGAGCAGGGATAAATTAGGAGTTTGAGATTAACAGATACACACTACTATATATAAAATAAACAACAAGGACCTACTGTGTAGCACAGGGAGCTATATTCAATACCTTGTAATAACCTATAACGGGAAATAATTTGAAAAGAATGTGTGTGTGTGTGTGTAACCAAATCACTTTGCTGTACACCTGAAACTATCACAACATTGTAAGTCAACTATACTACAATTTAAAAAAATGGATGCTACAATCTTACATAATCACATAAACACAATCATATACATCCCATTGCCTTTCCATATTCCACTGGTTAAAATCAAGTCACAGGTGCTGCCACACTCAACAGGAAAGGATTATATGAGGGTGTGAACACCAGTAGGTGGGGACGGCAGGGCTATTTTATCCTGTCTGCCCACAGGGTCTATGGCCTGCAGTCTACCTGCTGCAACAAAGCTCTGGAGAGTCTTCCCACCAGGGGTGCTTGGAGTGGAAGGAGGAGACAGAATATGGAAGGAGAAGACATTTTCCAACACAAACATTAATCACAATGCTTCAAAGACTATTTCTTTTTGTCTCTTACTAGACCTGAAAGTCTTTGGGGGAGGTATCATATTTTTTATACCAAATCTAGCATCATGCCTGGCACACAGCATTCCTTCAATACAGATTTGTGCCTGAATAGGCAGACTGGGTTTTGGATATACAGGTATCAATAACAAAATCTATACGGTTTGCCTGAATCCCAGTAGAGATTTTCCGTGCACTTGTCTTCAACATGCTATTTCTCTCCCATAAGGTTTGTAGAAACTCTGATAATTATTTTGTCCATCACAACCCTAGGATATAAGCATAGTTCAGAATATAAACTGCCTCGTAAGTCCTATCTTTTATATGTTAAACATTCCTATTTATGAAGGAATATTCTAGTTAATGTTTCCTTGATCACAAACAAACTTGTGTCAAGACACACTATACGACAGATTTGGTCAAATTATTAACGAGCTGGGGAGGGGGTGGGAGGATTTTTATTTTACTTTGACAGCTCACACGTTCCTTGGAGATAATAATCCTTTATATCATCACCTAAATTCCCAATGACGAGATACATGTGAAACCCCTTACATTACGAACCTTTGCAGGGAGGAATGAGAGCTATGTCTCTACAGATTTTCTTGAGCTATTTTCAGGTACAAAATAAGTAGAGAGAAAACCCATTGACTTAACTTTCTATGTTGGATGTTTAATACATTAAATATTCTACCCAAATGCTTAATTTGTTGGTTCCTTCCGGGCATGTGCCCAATTAAACGTCTATTACATGGTACCCATGTAATGCCAATTGGTTCAATCCCATTGCTACCTTACAAACCAATAGATGAATATGGTTTTCAGGAGTGTAAGATGTGAATAGCGTCATGCAATCGCATGACAAGTCTTACAAATTAAAAAATGCTTATATACCATTACATTTCTTTAGCTCCTGGGAAATCAAGTAAATTGAAAACCCACATTCGCATGTGGCAAAAATATTCTTCGTGTGCGCCAAATTCCACCTGAAACCAAAAGGACTCACTTCCCTCCCCCATCCCAGAGTTCCAGCAGAATTCTTCATATTTGTTAAGGTATACAAAACAAAACAAAAATTCCTGCCCACATGAATCTGACCATCTAAAAGGAAAGACATAAGATATACTATTAATAAATACTGAACAACTCAACTGCTGTTAGTATTATGATAGGCTGAAAACTGTCCCTCTAAAACTATCTATACCCTAACCTCTGGACTCTGAATACTAACTTAAATGTAAACAAGGAGTGTTGCCCACCATCAAGCCAGCAGCCACTGCAGACCCCCTGCCTCTACCCATGGTATACCCTGAGGGGATTCAGGATGGAGAAAAACAGGATACTGGCCAGAGATAGTTAGGATGCATATCAAAGGAAGACTTTCAATGAGAACAGACTTCTGCATCTTCCCATACAAAGAAAAGCACTAAAATCATTAACTAGAGATGGCTGTTTTTTGTGATTACCAGTAATCTTTTGATGTTCGACTACATGTTTTTTTGTTTTTGTTTTTTCTCCAGCAAAAGCTCCTATATACCCTGGCTCCACCCTTACCTCTTTGGAACAGTTCCTCAGAGCTATCTGAAAATCTTCCCAACTATAATCCTCAATAAGATCCCCAAATAAAGCATAACTTGCAACTTTTAGGTTTTGAGTTTTCTTTCAGTTGACAATGGCAAAAAAAGGACTGAAGCTGTGAGTCCACACGGATCTTGATATAAGAGATTATCCTGCATTATCCAAGTATTTTAAATGCAATTGCATGTATCCTTATAAAAAGGGAGGCAGTGGGAGATTTGACACAGACACACAAACAGAAGAAAAAGCAATGTGACCACAGAAGCAGAGATTAGAGTAAAACAACCACAAGCCGAGGACTGCAGGCAGCCCCCAGAAGCTGCAAGAAGAAAGGAATGAATTCTTCCCTAAAGCCTCAAGAAGGAGCGTGACCCTGCCAACACTTTGATTTCAACCTGGAGAAAATGATTTTTTAAAAAGATAAAAATAGGGGCTTCCCTGGTGGCACAGTGGTTGAGAATCTGCCTGCCAATGCAGCAGACGTGGGTTCGAGTCCTGGTCTGGGAGGATCCCACATGCCGCAGAGCAACTGGGCCCGTGAGCCACAATTACTGAGCCTGCGTGTCTGGAGCCTGTGCTCCGCAACAAGAGAGGCCGCAATAGTGAGAGGCCGGCGCACCGCGATGAAGAGTGGCCCCCGCTTGCCACAACTAGAGAAAGCCCTCGTACAGAAACGAAGACCCAACACAGCCATAAATTAATTAATTAATTAATTTAAAAAATATACTAGAACGGCTCCAGCAGAAATGGGGTGTGCCCCACTTAACATTCTGGGTTTTTTAAAAAAAAAAAAGATAAAAATAGCTTATACTTGAATGAAGGTGAGCTGAGCCTGGGCAGGTAACTGTAGCCCCTGAGCCACTACACATCAACAAAGACCCAGGCTTTGCAGCCCAGCTCTGCTGCTGCAAGTCCCAGGGGACACATATGACAAACATTCCTGGCAAGTAATTTGGTCGATAAATCAAGGTTCAAGGAATAAAAGGAAAATAAGATTTTCCATCCTCACGTATTGCATGGGCAACTTCAAGGATTCTTAGTGAAGAGAATACTGTTGTTAAGGACAAGGAGAACATATTTTGATTATAAATGTTAACTGACTAGACAGAAGAGCCAAGTGAAAGATCTCTAGCAGATGTTCTTGTGTTAAAGAAGAGTGACTATTTTCAGAGGACCACCAATAAAGCAACACTGAAGAGAAATATAAGGATACGAATTTAACAGTGAAATCAGTTACAAGCATCCAGTAGGTGTTTCAATCATATTGTAAGTGAATTCAGCTGGATTTGCAGGATTCTGCAGTAACCTTTGAAACACCGAAGGAAGTGACAGATACTCAGGGCTCAAGTTTCACAGTTGATCTCTGAGGAGTACAGATGACAGTTCCTACATCCCAGGATTGTTGGGAGGATTAAGTGAGGTAAATACGTAAGAACCTCTGGCCACCACCTGTCCTTGGGAGGCCAGGGCGTACATAGCACCCTCACCCTCTTCCTCTTCTTTCTTCTCCTCCTCTTCCACCATGAACCACAGGCCCTAAAGGTCTAGCTCCACCTACTCCTGTGATTTCATTTCCACCCAATTTTCCTCCTACTGATTATGCTCCAGATTCACTGACCTTCTTTCTGTCCCTTGAACACACCCTACTTGCTCTCACTGGAGGGCTTCTGCTCAAGCTGGAAAGCTCTCGCTCCAGATCTTGGCACGGAGGATTCCCTCTCTTCATTCAAGTCTGAGCTCAAAGGCCATCTTCTCAAAGATGCTTTCCACAGCCGCCACATTAAATGCCTCCCAGTAGTTCATCCTCAATCACAGCATCCTATTTTATTTTCTTTATCACACTGAATTTCTGGAATGACCTTATGGATCTAAGTCCTGTCTCTTCCCACTAGTGACAAAAACCTTGTCTGTCATATTTCTTGCTTCTCACTCAGCACCTAGAACAGTACCTGGTACAGAGTAGTGGCAGTAAATAAATACCTGATGCAGTTCATCATTATCAGTGTATAGAGTATGTACACACAGTTATTCTAGGTATAGGTATTCTGTGTGTGTGTGAGAGAGAGAGAGAGAGAGATGAGAGATGGAGACAGAGAGAGAGAAGCAGAAAGAGAGAATGTAAATGAGTTGAGGAAGAGAATAAGCACCAAGTCACATGCATCAGTTTAAACCCAACTTTGCCACTTGAACCATGTGATTGTAGGTAAAATAACTAGGCTTTCTATGCTGTTTCTTGTCTGTCATTGAAGGGTGACAGGGATCTCTCTAGTATTAGGAGAATTCAATGAAATGCTCCAAGTCAAGCACTTAACATAATGCTGGATATAACATACGAAGCTCTTAATAACTATTAACATGTATTTCCTGTCAAACAAAATTATTATCCCTTGGTACATAATGTAATACCCCACCCATCCTTAGCAAGCTATCATGACTACAGCAGCATAATCTTTAAAAAAAAAAAAACCATATTCTAGGATATCCAGTTATAATAATGAAGAGTCACCAGGGCTCTGACATTTACCAAAGTTGAAGGTCATAACTAGTCTAATGTTAAAAATTCTTCAGAGGGGGAGGAGAGCAAGATGGTGGGGCAGAAGGACGTGTAGCTCACCTCCCCCCACAAACACATCGAAAATACATCTACATGTGGAAGAATTCTCACAGAGTACCAGCTGAAAGCTGGCAGGAGATCTCTTATACAACTAAAACTATAAGAAAGATCCCCATGTAACCAGGTAGGGCAAAAAGGAAAAAAAAAAGGAATTTGGACAGGACGTGCACCCCTGGGAAGACACTGTGAAAAAGGAAAGTTTCCCTCCCCCTGGGAACCTCCTTCGCAGTGGCTGGGTGCTGAAACTCAGGCTTCAGCAGACAGATCCAGGGAGAGGAATCAGTTTGGCTGCGTGAAGACAGCCCGAAAGGCCTGGAGGGTGGTCCAGGCCAACAGAGTGGGTGTGTGCAGGATGGACCTGAGTCCGCCACAGGAACCTCATTATCAGCACGCTCGTGGTGGGGTGCAGCTTTGGCTTCAGCGGACTTCGGGAGCTCGCCCTCACGGGAGGCAGGGTTGACGTCTGAGCTGAGCTGATTGTCAATGCTCCCACAGTGGGGATAGGTCCAGGGGCTACACTAGCAGCAGCAGACTGTGAGTGCGCAAACCAGGTGGCAGGAGGTGTCACAGAGTTGCGTGTCCCACTGACAGCCCCTGGGGAGAAACACATAGTGGCTCCTTTCCCAGCAGGAGCACTCCAGTCCTGTCTATCTCACACCACAGTACACCTCACCCCAAACTGGATCCGGGGGTTTCTACTCCAAGAACTGGGGAGCAGAGCCTGCCCCTGACAGAGCTGTGACAGCCACAGAGCAAAGAGGAGGCCCTGCCCAACATCCAGTGCAGACTCCAGTCACCACAACACCAAACACACCCCTATCAAGGGGACAACAGACACACACTGAGGAAAACCGTGGCAGGCATCTATACCAAAAATAGCCCTTGCACAAAAAATACCAGACTCACACAGTGCACACAGGGATGTTCCCACATAAAAACAGCCCTTCAAGACCACTGTAGATAACTGTTCCTCCTAAATTCATAGAGTCAGAGAAATTTAAGTAAAATGAAACAGAGGAATTACTCCCAACTAAAAGAACAAGAGAAATCCCTTGAAAGAACAATGAAACAGATCTCTCTAGTCTACCAGACCCTGAGTTCAAAAAAGAGGTAGTAAAAATGCTAAAGGAATTAACAGAGACTGTCAAAAGCAATGCAGATCACTGTAACGGGAACTAGAAGCTATAAAGAGGAGACATTCAAAATTAGACAGCTCAATTTCTGAGATAAAAACTGAGCTAAAGGCAATGAATAACAGCCTAAATAATGCAGAACAAATAAGTGATCTGGAAGATAGAATAATGGAAATCACCCCATCAGAACAGCAGACAGAAAGACAAGTGAAAAGAAAGCAACATATGAGATCTATGGGATAACATAAAGCATGCCAACCTATGCACAATACGGGCTCCAGAAAAAGAAGAAAGAGAAAAGGAATCAAAGGTGTATTTGAAGAAATTATGGCTGAAAACCTCCCTGATCTGAAGAAGGAGACAGATATCCAAGTACAGGAAGCACAGAGGCTCCCAAATAAAAGGAGCCCAAAGAGACCCACACCAAGATGTATCATAATTAAAATGGCAAAAATTAAAGATAAAGAGAGGATTCTAAAGGCAGCAAGAGAAAAACGAAGAGTCAGTTACAAGGGAACCCCCATAAGGCTATCAGCTGATTTCTCTACAGAACCTTCTTCAGGCCAGAAGGGAGGAGCAAAATATATTCAAAGTGCTGAAAGGGAAAAACCTGAAACCAAGGATACTCTACCCAGCAAGACTATCACTTAGAATAGGAGAGATAAAGAATTCCTCAGAGAAGCAAAAACTAAAAGAATACAGCAATACTAAAACTGAAAGAAATAGTGAAAGTTCTTCTCTAAATAGAAAAGAAACAAGATTCTATAGGAAAGGGAAAATCACAATACAAAAGGCAAATATTTAAAAGGATTGAAGATCACTTAAACAAGCTAGTACATAGACTTTAAAAAAAAATCAAAAAAAATTCTGAAAGCAATTATAACTACAATGAACAGCAAAAGTATAAACATGAAGATGTAAAATAGGACATCAAGATCACAAAACATAGGTGAGGGGAATAAGAAAATGTAGATCTTTTAGAATGTGTTGGGAACTTCCCTGGTGGTGCAGTGGTTAAGAATTCACCTGCCAATGCAGGGGACACGGGTTCGATGCCTGGTCCGGGAAGATCTCACATGCCACGGAGCAACTAAACCTGTGCACCACAACTACTGAAGCCTGAGCACTCTAGGGCCTGCATGTCGCAACTACTGAGCCCACATGCAGCAACTACTGAAGCCTGCGTGTTCTAGGGCCTGTGTGCCGCAACTACTGAGCCAGGGTGCGCAACTACTGTAGCTCACACACCTAGAGCCTGTGCTCCACAACAAGAGAAGCCACTGAAATGAGAAGCCCACGCACCAGTACAATGAGTAGCCTCCACTCACCACAACTAGAGAAAGCCCACGCACAGCAATGAAGACCCCACACAGCCAAAAAAAAAGAATGTGTTTGAACTTATATGACTATCAGTGTAAAGCAAGTAGATATAGTTATGGGTTAACATACTTGAAAACCAGGCTAATCACAAATCAAAAATATACAAAAAATTCACAAAAACCAAAAAGAAAGAAACTCAAGTACAATTTAAAAAAAACCCATCAACCTACAAAATGGAAAAGCAAAAAAAAAAAAATGAACAAAGAAGAAATACAAAATCAAATGGAAAACAAGGTTCAAAATGGCAATAAATACATACTTATCATAATTACTTTAAATGTCAATGGAATAATGCTCCAATCAAAAGACACAGAATGGCAGACTGGATAATGAAACAAGATCTACCTAATTAAAATTCAGGAGAGGAAAAAAATATTCAGCAAACAATTCAGGTGAGTATCTCAAAACATTACTCTGCCTCACCACCATAAGTCATGCTGCCTCAGGCTCCCTGGTGCTATCATATTAAAATTTTCTAAGAACTAGTGGGAAAGAGTTTTAGCAAGATACCCAAGACAGTCTGACTTAAAGTGTGAATCCTTTGTGCCTACATGGACACACAGACATACACACACAGACAAGTTTGGAACAATATTTGTGTTTGCATATGTATAAAATTTTTGAAGATCTATTTCATAGCTTTTTGGAAATATTTCCCAAAGTAAGGGCAATATCACATTGGTTTTAAAATACAGTCCATCAGAAGAAAGTGTATGCTGTTACTTTAAATCTCATTCCAGAAGGTTAGTTGCGCTGTTCAGGAATTATACCTCAGTCAATTGCTGTCAGCTAAACATTTCATCAAAAAATTCTCTATTCCAGTGTTGTATAAAAGGAGACAAGGTTAACACTCCCCTTGACAACAATGGAAGAGGCCCTTGGGCCTGACAACATGCATATGGTTAAGGCATTTCCACCTACTTAGTGGCATCTAACCATTGTTTTTTATCCAAATTGGAAGGGAAGAGGTAAAATTGTCACTATTTGCAGATGACATGATACTATATATAGAAAACCCTAAGGACTTCACACAAAAACTACTAGATCTAATAAATGAATTCAGCAAAGTAGCAGGATACAAGATTAACATTCAGAAATCAGTGCATTTATTTACACTAACAATGAAATATCAGAAAAAGAATGTAAAAAAAATACCTTTTAAAATTGCACTAAGAAAATAAAATACCTAGGAATAAACCTTTCCAAGGAGGTGAAAGACTTATTTGCTGAGAACTATAAAAACATTAATAAATTAAAGAGGATTTAAAGAAATGGAAAGATAGCTCATGTTCTTGGGTTGGAAGAGTTAACATTGTTAAAATGGCAATACTGCCCAAAGCAATCTACAGATTTAATACCACCCCTATCAAATTATCCATGACATTTTTCACAGAACTAGAACAAATAATCCTAAAATTTATATAGAACCATAAAAAACCCAGAATTGCCAAAGCAATCCCAAGGGGGGAAAAAAAAGCAGGAGGCATAAATCTCCCAGACTTCAGACAATACTACAAAGCTACAGTAATCAAAACAGTGTGGTACTGGTACAAAAACAGACATACAGATAAGTGGAACAGAACAGAGAGCCCAGAAACAAACCCACACACCTCCAGTCAATTATTCTTTGAAAAAGGAGGCAAGACTATAAAATGGGAAAAAAGTCTCTTCAGCAGGTGGTGCTGGGAAAGTTGGACAGCTGCATGTAAATCAATGAAGTTAGAACACACCCTCACACTACGCACAAAAATAAACTCAAAAGGCTTAAAGACTTAAATATAAGACCTGACACTATAAAACTCCCAGAAGAGAGAATAGGCGAAACATTCTCTGACATAAATTGTACCAATGTTTTCTTAGGTCTCCCAAGGGAATAGAAATAAAAACAGAAATAAACAAATGGGACCTAATCAAACTTACAAGCTTTTGCACAGCAAAGGAAACCATAAAACAACCAAAAAGACAACCTACGGAATGGGAGAAAATATTTGTAAACGATGTGCCCAACAAGGACTTAATCTCCAAAATAAACAAACAGCTCATGCAGCTCAACAATAACAACAAAAACAAACCCAATCAAAAAAAAATGGGCAGGAGACCTTAATAGACATTTCTCCAAAGCAGACATACAGATGGCCAGTAGACACATGAAAAGATGCTCAACATCACTAATTACTAGAGAAATGCAAATCAAAACTACAATGAGGTACCACTTCACACAGGTCAGAATGGCCATCATTAAAAAGTCTACAAATAACAAATGCTAGAGAAGGTGTGGAGAAAAAGGAATCCTCCTACACTGTTGGTGGAAATGTAAGTTGGTACAGCCACTATGGAAAACAGTATGGAGCTTCCTCAGAAAACTAAAAATAAAGGTACCATATTATCCAACAATCCCATTTCTGGACATATACCTGAACAAAACTATAATTCAAAAAGATACATGCACCCCAGGGTTCATAACAGCACTATTCACAATAGCCAAGACATGGAAACAACCTAAATGTCCATCGACAGATGAATGGATAAAGAAGACGTGGTACATACATACAATGGCTTACTACTCAGCCATAAAAGAGAATGAAATAATGCCATTTGCAGCAACATGGATGCAACTACAGATTATCATATTAAGTGAAGTAAGTCAGAAGGAGAAAGACAGATACCATATATCACTTATATGTGGAATCTAAAATATGGCACAAATGAACTTATCTACAAAACAGAAACAGGCTCACAGACATAGAAAACAGACTTGTGGTTGCCAAGGGGGAGGGAGAGGAATGCACTGGGAGTTTGGGGTTAGTAGATGCAAACTATTACATTTAGAATAGATAAACAACAAGGTTCTACTATATAGCACAAGGAACTCTATCCAGTCTCCTGGGATAAAGGATAATGGAAAAGAGTATTAAAGAAAGAATGCTGCTTCCATGTCTTGGCTATTGTAAACAGCACTGCAATGAACACTGGGGTGCATGTATCCTTTCGGACCATGTTTTTCTCCGGGTATATGCCCAGGAGTGGGATTGCAGGATCATATGGTAGCTCTATGTTTAGTTTCTTAAGGAACCTCCATACTGTTTTCCATAGTGGCTGCACCAATTTACATTCCCACCAACAATATAGGAGGGTTCCCTTCTCTCCACACCCTCTCCAGCATTTATTGTTTGTGGATTTTTTGATGATAGCCATTCTGACAGTTGTGAGGTGATATCTCACTGTAGTTTTGATTTGCATTTCTCTAATAATTAGCGATGTTGAACATCTTTTCATGTGCCTCTTGGCCGTCTGTATGTCTTCTTTGGAGAAATGTCTGTTTAGGTCATGGAAGCAACCTAAATGTCCAACGACAGAAGAATGGATAAAGAAGATGTGGTACATATATACAATGGAATATTACTCAGCCATTAAAAAGAATAAAATAATGCCATTTGCAGCAACATGGATGGATCTAGAGATTGTCATACTGAGTGAAGTCAGACAGAGAAAGAGAAATATCACTTATGTGCAAAATCTAAAAAAATGAAACAAATGAACTTATTTACAAAACAGAAACAGACTCACAGACGTAGAGAATAAACTTATGGTTATGGGGGGATGGGTGAGGAGTAGGGATAGTTAGGGAGTTTAGGATTGACATGTACACACTGATATATAAATATATATATTTCTTTCTTTCTTTCTTTATTTGCGGTACGCGGGCCTCTCACTGTTGCGGCCCCTCCCGTTGCGGAGCACAGGCTCCAGAGGCACAGGCTCAGCGGCCATGGCTCACAGGCCTAGCCGCTCCGTGGCATGTGGGATCTTCCCGAGCCAGGGCACAAACCCGTGTCCCCTGCATCGGCAGGTAGACTCTCAACCACTGCGCCACCAGGGAAGCCCCACACTGCTATATTTAAAATGGATAACTAAGGGACTTCCAAGTGGTGCTGCGGTTAAGGATCCCCCTGCCATTGCAGGGGACATGGGTTCAAGCCCTGGTCCAAGAAGATCCTACATGCTGTGGAGCAACTAAGCCTGTGCGCCACAACTACTGAGCCCACGTGCCACAACTACTGAAGCCCGCACGCATAGAGCCCGTGCTCCCCAACAAGAGAAGCCACTGCAATGAGAAGCCCACGCACTGCAAAGAGTAGCCCCCACTCACCGCAACTGCAAAGAGTAGCCCCCACTCACCGCAAAGAGAAAGCCCACGCACAGCAATGAAGACCCAACGCAACCAAAAATAATTAGTTAATTTTAAAAATGATATTAAAAAATAAATAAATAAATGGATAACCAACAAGGACCTAGTGTATAGCACAGGGAATTCTGCTCAATATTATGTAACAACCTAAATGGGAAAAGCATTTGAAAAAGAATAGATACATGTATATGTATAACTGAATCACTTTGCTGTACACCTGAAACTAACACAACATTGTTAATCAACTATACTCCAATATAAAACAAAAAGTTTAAAAAAAAGAATGTATATGTGTATAACTGAGTCACTTTACTGTGCAGCAGAAATTAGTACAACATTGTAAATCAACTATACTTCAATAAAAATAATAAAATAAGTCTCTATTCCAGAAGTAGCTACTACAAGCTCTTTAGTTATCTCTTTCTCATCAATTTCAGACATTTTGCTAAGATAATGGATGTTCAAATTGTGTTTTCGTTAGTAAAAGTAATCGTATCCAATATATGTGCAGTAGCTTAACTATTTTAGAGATATTTCCACCCCTAAAATGAATAGGGTTTAAGAATTTGGAACTATGCTGTCCAATACGGTAGCCACAAGACACATGAGCTATTTAGCATATGAAATATTGCTAGTTCAACATGTTAAAATGATAATATTTTGGATAAACCAGGTCATATATTATTCAAATTATACTGTTTTTCGTTTTTAAATATAGCTCACATTATACGTTGCCACTGGACATCACTGGTCTAAAGACCCTTTAACTGTGCTGATGATGGTGCTCTGGGTTTGATCCTTAAATGGTCTTCAGTCTTGTCACTGATTCCATAGATTCCATGCTTCCACCATAACTGACAGGGTTAGCTGAATCCTGTCACTGGAATAGTGACTCAGGCATCATGCATTATGGTAGGCATGGGATGCATAGAACAGACATCAAAATAATCAAACTATTGACCTTCATAGAATTCACAGAAAAGGTGTTTTGTGTCATGACCATATGACAAAATTTGTTCTGAAAGCTTGCTGTCATTATAACCTGGTAGTAAAGTTGCAAAGAAATAGCTAAACCTCACCTACTCTAGAATACTGCCTTTTTCATATTATCTTATTTTCTCTTACTAAGTTATAGTTGTTTTACAATATTATACAATTTTACATATTATATGTATGACTTAGTGATTCACAATTTTTAAAGGTTATACTCCATTTACAGTTATAATGGTTATATTTCCTGTACTGTACAATCTATCCTTGTAGTTTATTTATTTTACACATAATAATTTGTACCTCTTAGTCCCCTATCCTTATATTGCCCCTCCCACCTCCCCTCTCCCCACTGGTAACCATTAGTTTCTTCTCTATATCTGTGAGTCTGATTCTTTTTTGTTATATTCACTAGTTTTTTTTTTTAGATTCCACATGTAAGTGATATCATACAGTATTTGTCTTACTCTATCTGACTTATTTCACTTAGCATAATGCCCTCCAAGTCCAGCCTTGTTGTTGCAAATGGAAAATGTTCATTCTTTTTTATGTATGGGTGAGTCATATTCCATTGTATATGTATACACCACAACTTCTTTATCCATTCATCTGTGATGCACACTTCGGTTGCTTCCATATTCTGGCTATTTTAAATAATACTGCTATGAACATTGAGGTACATGTATCTTTTTGTTTTTTTCTGTTTTTTTGTTTTGTTTTGTTTTATTTTATTTATTTATTTTTGGCTGTGTTGGGTCTTCGTTGCTGCGCGTGGGTCTTTCTCTAGTTGCAGCGAGCAGGGGCTACTCTTTGTTGCGGTGCGCAGGCTTCTCATTGAGGTGGCTTCTCTTGTTGCAGACCACGGGCTCTAGGCACGCAGGCTTCAGTAGTTGTGGCTTGCAGTCTCAGTAGTTGTGGCTCGCGGGCTCTAGAGTAGTTGTGGCGCATGGGCTTAGTTGCTCCACGGCATGTGGGATCTTCCCGGACCAGGGCTCGAACCCGTGTCCCCTGCATTGGCAGGCAGATTCTTAACCACTGCACCACCAGGGAAGCCACATGTATCTTTTTGAATTAGTGTTTTCGTTTTCTTTGGATACATACCCAGGAGAAGAATTGCTGGATTATATGGTAGTTCTATTTTTAGTTTTTTTGAGGAAACGTTTTACTGTTTTCCACAGTGGCTGCACAATTTACATTTCCACCAATAGTGTAGAAGGGTTCTCTTTTCTCCACATGCTCACCAACATTTGTTCTTTTTGATGATAGCCATTCTGACAGGTGTGAGGTGATATCTCATTTTGATTTTGAGTTTACAGTTCTCTGATAATTAATGACGTTGAGCATTTCTTCATGTGCCTGTTGGCCATCTTTATTTCTTCTTTGGGAAAATGTCTATTTCGTCTTCTGCCCATTTTTTAATCAGCTTCTATGGTTTTTTTTGATGTTGAGTTGTATGAGCTGTTTATATATGGTGTATATTAACCAAGAAAGAGGAAGATGTAGAATCCAGGAAGCAAGGGACGCAGCTCAGGGAAGAAGCACTGGGAATGCCAGGTTAGTGGTGAAAGGAGATCTGCTCATCCAAGGATGACCACTGTACTGCTGGCCTGTCCAGATGGGAGCCCATGGACAATTACTTTTGGGAGGTCTGTCTCCCAAAGGAAGAAGTGATTACTTAAATATCTTCAGACACATTGAGAGGAGATTTATCCTTCTGTTGGAGTGTTTAGAGGCTCATAGAAAATTAAAAGTAACAATTATTAACTCAAGGGAAAACAAAGTTATACAAGCATGAAAATGCAATCGGAGGATACTGCATGGCTCGGCTCGATTAACATTTCCATAGGCTTAATAATAATTGATCCTTGGGCTAGTCAAAAGGCATGATATAAATTTGCTGAGAGGATGGGTAGAGGGTAAGTATGGGGTATAATAGTAACGATTGGGGGAGGGGGAGCATTATATAAAATCATTTTAAAAGTGGGAAGCCAATAATATTCCAAACTTAAATCAAGTAGGAAACAGCAGTATAAACATGCCATCTAGAAATATGGGAGTAGATATCCAAAGAAACAGCTTTAAAGTAAAAAAATAATTACCTTTTGTAAGTATGAATGTACTTTTTTTTAGAGACTATCTGACTAAATCTATGTCAATATAATCAATTAAATATAGTTCTATTAAAAAAAAACTTTAAAGGGAAACTGAGCAAGCTAGTATCTAGCTAGGAGAAAGGAAGACAGTTCCGCTCAATCCTGTTATGTTTAAAGTAAAATGCTTGACCACAGAGCTTCCCATCCAGTGGGAGAGATGGACCCCAGCTTGGAATGGTGCCTGTGAAAAATCAGAGAGGTCAATTTTTTTTTCAGCTGTAAACAAGAATTTGGATTTTATTTTATTTTTAATTTTTAAATTTTTTGGGCTGTGTTGGGTCTTCGTTGCTGCGCTCGGGATTTCTCTAGTTGTGACGAGCAGGCGCTACTCTTCGTTGCAGTCCGCGAGCTTCTCATTGTGGTGGCTTCTCTTGTTGTGAAGCACGGGCTCTAGGTGTGCGGGCTTCAGTAGTTGTGGCTCGCCAGCTCTAGAGTGCAGGCTCAGTAGTTGTGGCGCCCAGGCTTAGTTGCTCCACGGCATGTGGGATCCTCCCGGACCAGGGCTCAAACCCGTGTCGTCTGCATTGGCAGGCGGATTCTTAACCACTGTGCCACCAGGGAAACCTCAGAATTTGGATTTTAGCAGGCTGGTAGGGGAGAAAGAAAAAGAAAGAAAGAAAGCTATTCTGGACAGAAAGAAGAGCATGAAAGAAGGAATGGCTTGGCAATGAGCCTGGCAAGTGGCCAGACCCTAAGGACTTCAGCCTGGCTGGAAGAGTGTTGAGCTGTGGAGTAACATTAGGAAGTGGGGGGTTGGTGGGGATTGGAGCCAGATTCCAGTCCAAAGAATTTGCCAACACCAGGTCTCTCAGCCAACGCCTCATCTGTGGCTCCTGGATGCCGGTATCTCAGAGCCATGCACGGACCAGAAACTTAATCACTAAGCCTCTGAAATTAGATTATTGCAGACACCTGACCTCATCTTCCCTCATCCTTAAGTTTTTCATCGTCTCCTTGCCCCCAACGTGAGGAATTAATTATAAGACTATCAAAATTCCAGCAGGATGAATTCTCAGCCTTCACACGTCTTCCACATCCAAGTCAGGGCCCCCATAGGGAAGGAGTAGACTTGGAATGGGGCTATCTGGGTAGAGAGGCTTAACAACTTTGAGCCCCCAATTTCCCAGAATCCTTTGGCCTGTACAAGCAGCTCATTTCCTTTATTAGAGGATAACAATTACCCCTTGTTTGAAGATAATGCAGGATCTTCTGCGGCGGCAGGTACCTTATAGGACAATATTTGCCCTCCTCAGGATCTGCCCCATCCTGGACCAAGACTGGGGTCAAGTGTGAGCATGGCCCAACGGGAGAAGTCCAGGCCTGCCGAGGGATTATACACTGAAGGGGCTGCAGGAGCTAACAAAGATATACCAACAGCAAGGGGTAGAATTTGCCTGGACACAGATCTTGAAGGTCTTGAATCAAGGGGAGTAGAAAATAAAGCTGGATAATCACCAGTATGGGGGGACTCTTCCATGACACAAGACTTAACATCCTGATAAGGCCCCAGGGCTTTTCCTAATTCCCTGTTAGGATAGCTCTTAGAAGCCTGACCCACTTAAATGAAGAAGAGATACAAGAGCTACTGTGGCAGAGTATGGAGGGAGGATTACAAGGCTCGGAGGAATGGCCAAGCTGGAATGGATTTATTATTATCCATATACGAGAAAACCCGCTGTATTTCTTGGGAGAGCCCAGAGGTCATTCTGGTTATCGCGACAATATGAAGTGTGCTGGGGAGGGTGTGTCACTGGCATCATTAAGAAGCTTCTTAATTGCTGTCCTCTGTAAACTGTCCTCTATAGGTAGAAGGTGCTGCTTCAATACTGGACTCCTTCCAAGCTATGGGGATCCTAGAAGCCCAAAATAGCAGAGGCCTGAGAGCAGCACTTACTTGCCAGAAGCTAGGTGGTCATGATTACCACCATGGGCAGCAAAGTCAGAATGGTAGCCAGTGGTAGCTGACCTCCAGGGTGCTATAGGACATGATGTTCACAGAAACAAGATATATAAATAGCCAAGAGATTATTGCTTAATAATATTCAGCAATACCAAGAACGTATGAGCAGAAGGCTGAGATCAGCTGTCCCAGTAGAAAGTCATGATCCTTTGCCCCATTTCCAAACCCAAGTCAGTTCTCAGATCCAGAATCCAATGATTGAAAGAGAGGAGACAGAAAAATTGGGGACAATTTGAGGATCTAAATAATGATAGTAAGGGATTATAACACTAAATAAAGTAAAAACCCATAGGGGCTACAATGATATAAATAAATAAGGGAGAAGGGAAAGCTCCTTCTTGCCGTAGAAAGCCAATAGAAGGAATAATGAAATCAGAAACCACCATTCAACAAGCACCTTGACTCAGGCAAAAATAACCAATGATAGCTAAAATAGTGCATGAAAATGTGGTAAGAAAATAGGAGCTAACATTCACATACTCTCAAGTATCACCCCCACGAGATACTTATTAATCGCAGAATGTAAAATAGTAATAATGGTAACCTGGCAGGTACCATTTTAGCCAAATCATCAAACTTAACGTCGCCAGGATGTTCAGTAGTAGTTCTGCCAAAAATGGGTAATTTGAATCTGACCATGAGGGAAACCAACCCACATTGAAGGACATGCTACAATATAATCGGGCTGTACTCTTCAAAAATGTCAATTTCATGAACTACGAAGACAGACTTGGCAACTGTTGTAGATCAGTGGAGACCAAAGAAACAGGACAGCTGAGAGCAATGCTTGACCCTGGATATTTTTTTAATATAAAGGATGTTATGGATGAGAGGATGTAAAGGATGAGACAATTGGTAAAATCTGAGTCAGGTCTAGAGTTTAGGTAATAGTATTATATCAATGTGAATTTGGGGGTTTTGATTATTATACTATGGCTATTTAAGAGAATTCCTTGTTTTTAGAAAACACGCACTGAAGTGTTTAGAAATAAAGGGGAATCATGCTGCAAATTATTCATAAACAGTTTGGAAAAAGGTACGTATATGTATGTATATACACACATACTACACACACACATCGAGCCACCGATCCATCCATCTACAGAGAAAAGGACATAGCAAATGCAGTAAAATGTTAACATACGGGGGATCTGGGTAAAAGATATCCAGGAATTCTTTGCACTGTTCTTGCAACTTTTAAGTTTTAAATAATGTAAAGATTAAATAGAGAGAGAGGAAAGGAAGCTTCCACAAGTGTATATAGCAATGATTCCCAGAGCAGTCCCTGCCTGTGGTCATTTACCCAAATAACCATATATTGGGGGGAAGTCCAAGGTGCCACTGATAACCAGAAAACCCAAGCACCACTCTGACCTCCTGTTAGAACAGAGGTACCTGATACCAGGTAATACCTGGATTTCTGAACCAATCCTACCCATCTCACAGTGGACCTACTGGGTACACACAGCTTTCTAGTGGTCATTTCTCCAGTTCCTGAATGTATAAATGGAACGGATATACTTAATCACTTATTAAACTCTTGCATTGCACATTGGTTCCTTAAACAGTAGAGTAAAAGAACTGTAGTAGGAAAGGTCACATGAGAGCCCATGAAACTACCCCTATCTTTAGTCTAAATAATAAAAACCAAATTGCTTCCCAAGGGAATGAGAGAGTTTAGGCCCACTCTTGGACTTAAATAATGCAGTGGCAATGGCCTGTATCCCCATTTATACTCTCATTTAATTTGCCTCCATGGCCCCTTACAAAAACCTGATGAATCATGGTGGATAGCAATGGACTAGTGAAATCTTAATCAAGTAGTAGCCTCAGTTGTAGTTATTGTGCCAGATGTGGTCATCCTTACTAGAGAAGATTAACACAGGCTATAGAATGTGGTCTTTAGCTCTTGATCTGGCTAATGCATTCTCTCCCATGCCTATCAGGAGAGAAGATCAGAAGCAGGTTGCATTGCCTTGTGATGGACAGCAAGGTACATGCAAGATCTTGTCCCAGCTTATTACTTCTCTGTCACACCACAGTCCCAAAAGCAACTAAGAACATCCAGACATTCTGCAGAACATCACATTGATCTACTATATTGATGGTATCATGTTATCAGGCATTCGTGATGTCTTTATAAGGGCTCCACAGGGTGGGAAATAAATCCTACAAAGATTCAGAGTCCTTCTACTACAGTTTTTGGGTCCAATGCTCTGGAGCATTCCAGAATATTACCTCCAAAGTAAGGGCAATTTATTATACCTTGTACCTCTTACCACTAAAAGAAAAACACAGTGCTTGATGGGCCCCTTTGGACTTTGTGGGTAGTATCACAAAGTCCAGGGGAGTGGGACAAGTATTCTTGGGAATACTGCTCTGACTCATTTATCAAATGATTTTGAAGGCTTTCACTTCCGAATTGGGCCTCGAGGAAGAAAGGGATCAGTGGCAGGTTTAAAACATAGTATAAGCAACCTGACACTTGGGCCATACTAGTAAGGCAGATTCAATAGTACTAGAGGTAGGAAAAAGTGTCTTGTGAAATTTCAGGCAAGCTATGAGAGTCACAGCACGGATCATTAGGGTTCTGCAATGTATAGGGCGTACAGGGAATTAATTATACACCATTTGAGAAATAGCTCCCGGCCTGTTAGAGATGGAGCATGTTATCATGGGGATAGTAAGTAACCGTATACTATAAATGCCCATCATGACCCACATAGGCTGAGAAGCAATCCACCTATGAATAAAGTGGCACATCTGGGATCGGCCTCAAGCAGGTGCAGAGGTCGCAAATAAGCCGCAAGAACAGGTAGCCCAGATTCCCAACACACCCAGCCCTACTGCACTGAAGCCTTTGCCTGGACTCACACCTGTGACCTTATGGGGCCATTCCCTACGATCAGCTGACAAACAAAAGAGAAGGAAAACCGAGTTGATTCTTGGGCTCAGACCCCTCCGGGATGAGAATTTGGGTCATCCCATCAACCAAGTCACCTAGACAAGCAGAAATGGTAGCTGAGGGCGAGAAGAATCTAGGATCAACAGTAAAGGTTGGAGATGAGTATTAGTTGTGACTTTAGGACCAGCTTGCCACTAACTCTCCTCTTGTAGGTTTTCCTAGAAACTGATCAACCAGAATCCTAGAGAATTAAAAGTGAATTAATTAAAAGTGAATCAGAACAGGGTAGATTGTATTGATAGTTGATGCTGTTGGTGTCCCATCCAAATCTTTTTCTTTTTTTTTACTGGGTTGTACATATTCTCTCAGCTGCTATGAGTGTTGGCTAATAATAGCTTCCAGGCACTCTGCTATGGAAACTTGCCCTCCGCCAAGAGAAACCACTTTGCCCAGAAGGCTACAAAGCCAACCTCCATACTCATCAACATTGCCAAAGAAAAAGAGAGTATAGGATACAAAAGACAGCGGGATTTATACTCCAGACCATCTCTCTCACCATCCTCACGGATGGGCTACACGTTACCGGAAACTACATTCCTTGCTCTGCCTCTTTCCCTACCTTGTCGCACTCCCTTGCTCTTCTACAGATTTTTCTTCTGAAAACAACTCCTTAAATAAAATACATGCACCTGAATTCTTGTCTCAGGCTCTGCTTCTAGGGTAACCAACCTAAGACATCTGTGATACTGATATGACTCAAATTTGAAAATCTGTGGACAGAGGGATTTATTTTTTCAAGTTTTCTTTGTATTTCTATTGTTTTTAATTTTTGAATTTTATTTTATTTATTTTTTATACAGCAGGTTCTTATTAGTTATCTATTTTATACATATTAGTGTATACATGTCAATCCCAATCTCCCACTTCATCCCACCACCACCACCCCCCCGCCACTTTCCCCCTTTGGTGTCCATACGTTTGTTCGGTCAGAGGGAATTTTTGCTACCAATTTTTGCTCAGATTTTACCTTAGTTAAGAAGTTAGCTGTTCAACAGCATTAGTTCACGATTTCTCCCAGGGCTAGTGTATATTTTTAACGAGCTTAAAAACAAAAGAAGCCAAAGATGAGGTTGAACTCAACTAACATGCCAGGACTGTCATGAAAGTCACATCCTCGTGTATATCTGTGAGGTGACAGTGAGGAAAGGATTGGAGAATAGGGTGGGGGAGATCGCATACTCCCTCCACCCCATCCTCTCCATCACACCCCATCACTTCTATCCTGAAGCTCCAGTGAGTGTGTCCATCTCCTTATATTCAAGAGTTTCTAATAATATGACAAAAGCAGCACTTTAGATCAATTTGGCAATGAACCAAAATGGACTGGAGCTGACCAAGATGAGAAGGAGACCTGTGGAGAGCCTGCTACGGAGATAAGAGTTAGATATGAGATGGTGAACACCTACATTTTTATGGTGTCAACATGAATGGAAAGGAAGGAATAGAAATGATATTTATTTTACCCTGAAGGTTCTCAGGCTCCACCATCCTGTGGATTCAATTAACATTGAAGCAACATTTAATACCCCAAGTTTCCTGGATCATCACTGCCACCTGCTGGTGTAAATCTCATCTTCCCCATTCATTCCTGGACCACCCAAAGGGACCTCTTAGGTGCTCCCATCCTTCTGCCTCAGCCTCCTCCTGGATGTAGGCTTCCTACACACCGCAGGAGGATCCTGCCTCAACACTGTTGAACTGGGGCTCCCTGAGTGCTGACTGCTGTTCCCAAAGCTTCAAAACTCTTGAAGTGACAGTGCTCCTTGACTGCCAGCTGAAAGTACACCAGAGCCACACTGTGCTTGAGCAGTGCTGAGGAGACAAACACTCTCCCCACCCATTTGTTTGTGGAGACTTATGGCACACAGAGCCCCAATGAAGAGTTTCTTTAGAGTAGTTGATAATGTTGATTATATGTCTCATTCACTGACTATTTCACATGCATGTATGTTGACTAATCAACTAGATCGGGCAGCCCTCCAGCGAATCTACTTTTTCCTGTATATTCAATAGTGCCTAGAGTGGTACAATTGCATATTGGTCATGCTCAAAAAATCCTGGTTGAATGATTAACCAATAAAGATGTGGCAAGATTCCCAAGTCATTGCTTAAAGAGAGGAAACTCCTTCATTCTCTACGTGATAAGAGTGACTGTAAGTGAAAGTAGACTATTACTTTGATCATACTATCATCCGTTCTTACTGGGGCAATAGCCTGTGGGCACCCAAGACCTCTGACAGAGTTAAACTAGAAATAAAAACTATCTGAGGCAGATGGTCGATGCAACAGAATGACCTTTGGACCTGTAAGATTGAGGTAGGAGATAGATGGGCCCCTGGGCCAGACAGCTGGTGTTTGTCACGTGGAGTAAAGTTGAAACTTTCTTCTCCCCCAGCCACTCCAAGGACAAAGTTAGTGGCGGAAGAGGAGCTCTGCTAAAGTAAAGAGATAAGGTGCCGGCTCCTGAGGTCAAGGAAAACTTCCCTGTCTGCACATGCGCAAGAAGGCTCCTTGGGGGTCAGAAAGGGAGGGGGCACCACCCCATAATGTGTGTGGACATGTACCCACAGGCCTCTACTGTGGGATCCACCTTAGCAAAAAGTTGCGCACGCATCTTGGGGAGCATTCTAGGACCAGTCAGGTGTGAAAAAAGAAACAAGATAATTGGCCAAATGTAAACAAAGACCCGGAAGGACTGTCCTAGGCAAGTGATTCAAATCACCTCTTTACTGAGATCCTCATTCAGGATGCCTGCATTCCTCTCTGGGTGCGCATCTCCGCCTAGCTTCTAGCTTCTAACTTACTGCACTCCTCATTAGACAGAACACCCGTACCCTTTCTCTCTGGGTGTGTATTTCTGCTTTGCTTCTGTCTTTTTATTATTATTACTATTTATTTATTCATTCATTTATTTTGGGTCTCCGTTGCTGCATGCAGACTTTCTCTAGTTGAGGCGAGCAGGGGCTACTCTTTGTTGCGGTGCAGGCTTCTCATTGTGGTGGCTTCTCTTGTTGCGGAGCATGCGCTCTAGGCTCACAGGCTTCAGTAGTCGTGGAGCCCGGGCTTAGTTGCTCCGCGGCATGTGGGATCTTCCTGGACCAGGGATCGAACCCGTGTCCCCTGCACTGGCAGGCACATTCTTAACCACTGTGCCACCAAGGAAGTCCCTTGCTTCTGTCTTAAATAAACTGTTTCTCTGTGTGCTCTCCCATACATTGTGCTGTGTGTCTAATAATAACTTTTGTACCTGTTTTTATAGTTTTTGCCTCCTTGAAACATTCTTGCTTTCAAATGGGGGAGAGAGCCAGGGCCACTTTCCTTCTAGCCTCTAGCCCCTGGTGGTCTAGCAGCTAGGATTCCTGGTTTTCATCCAGGCTGCCCAGGTTCGATTCCTGGGCAGGGAACTAAGGTCTCTCTTTAGGGCTGCTCACTGCTGTCCCTCCGAGATCAAGATTATACACTGTGGTTAGATATTTGCAACCTAACATGAAAAAGAAACTAAGTCCTCTTAAAACTGAGTTCCTCTGCCGAGTTTATGATTAACCTCTCTATCCAAAACATTATTCCCCAGAATGTTATTCCTCTTCTTGTCCAACACCTCTTCTCCTCAAGATGGAGGAGGAAGGATGAAGATCAAAGAAAAGGGGGAAGTGTAACCGAGCGGGACACTATGGGGCCTTCCCAGGAAAGACCCCTCCCCCATATCCTTTGCTTTAGCTCCTCTCTGGAGTACCAGATAACAGTAACTGATGCACATTTCCTGAATTGCTTTACAGATGATAAAACTCTCACCAAAAGGGAGACTAACTACTTGATGACCCTGGGCACGTATATACGTAGCCCCGAAGCCTACTGGAACCTAAGAATTGATAATGTAACCCCTATGACAAACCCTGTTACCTCACCATCAACCAATCAGAGACTTGTGCATAAGCTGATCACACACCCTTCCATCCCCCTCCCTCACCTGGCCTTCAGAAATGCTTTCCTGAAATCCATTGGGGAGTTGGGGCTTTTGGGGCACTAGCTGTCCCAGACTCCTTGTGGCGCCTTACAGGAAATGCGGTGCTTTCATTCACCACAATCCAGTGTCAGTAGGCTGGCTTTACTGTGTGCTCGAGCAGACCCAAGTTTGGTTCGGTAACAAAAATAATCCATCAAAAGAGAGTAGGCCAGGACTTCCCTGGTGGCGCAGTGGTTAAGAATCCGCCTACCAATGCAGGGGACATGGGTTCGAGCCCTGGTACAGGAAGATCCCACATACCGCAGAGCAACTAAGCCTGTGCGCCACAACTACTGAGCCTGTGCTCTAGAGCCCGAGCCACAACTACCGAGCCCGCACGCCACAACTACTGAGCCTGCACACCTAGAGCCTGTGTTCCACAACAAGAGAAGCCACCGCAATGAACAGTAGCCCTCGCTCGCTGCAACTAGAGAGAGCCCACGCACAGCAAGGAACACCCAACGCAGCCATAAATTAATTACTTACTTAATAGAGTAGGCCATGGGAAATAGAAAAGGGAAAGTTGCAGAGATGAATGTTGGCAGCACCTACTCCCAACCCTCAGACACCAGGGAAAGGTACCCCAAATCATGTTTTAAAACAAAAGAAAATTTCTGTGTACACACAAGCCCTAAGAGAGAAGTTAATGGAAATACACTTTTTTTTTTCCAGTGGCTGGTCCAGTAGCTCAGGTGGTGACAGCACGTTGCTGAACGGTAACAACACTTCAGATTCATCACTTTGATAACTGTGATTTATAAAAGTAAATTTCTATTTGTCTTCCTCCTGTTCCTGGCGCAGAGTTCCTAAAACCCTTGGAATTTCCAGTGAGGAGAGCAATCAAGGTAGCTGTTGTTATGGTAATGAAGTGACTCTCAGAAAGCACCTAAGGGTGAGGGCTGGTAGCCAATAGAACCAACCAGGGGATTAGAGGGTTGAACTTTTAGTCCTGCTGTCCTCACCGCCCATCCCCCAACTTCCTGGGAAGAGAGGGGCTAGAGATTGAGCTCAATCATCAATAGCCGATGATTTGATCAATTGTGCCTATGTAATGAAGGCTCCATAAAAACCCAAAAGGAGAGGGTTCAGAGAGTTTCTTTGGTGGGCTCACACGTGGAGATGCTGGGAGACAGCAGGGAAACTCAACGCCCCTTTCCCCACACATTGCCCTGTGCACCTCTTCCATCTGGCTATTTCTGAGTTATATCTTTTTTTTTTTTTGCGGTACGCGGGCCTCTCACTGTTGTGGTCTCTCCCGTTGCGGAGCACAGGCTCCAGACGCACAGGCTCAGCGGCCGTGGCTCACGGGCCCAGCCGCTCCGCAGCATGTGGGATCTTCCCAGACCAGGGCACGAACCCATGTCCCCTGCATTGGCAGGCGGACTCCCAACCACTGCGCCACCAGGGAAGCCCAAGTTATATCTTTTTATAATAAACCAGTAATCTAATAAGTAAACCGTTTCCCTTCCATGAACTACTGAAGCCAATTAATCAAACCCAAGGAGAGGGTTGTTGGAACTTCCCATCTATAGCTGATGGGTCAGAAGCCCAAGTGATAGCCCAGACTTTCAACTGGTGACTGAATTGGAGGATGAGCGGAGAGAGTCTTGTAAGACTGAGCCCTTAACCTGTGGGATCTGATGCTATTTCCAAGTAGACAGTGTCAGAATTAAGTTATAAGACACCCAGCTGGTATCAGAGAATTGCTTGGCCATGTGTTTAAAAAGCACACACACATTGGAATTGGTGGCAGAATCATAGCTGATGATGAAATCGAGCAGGACCCTGTGGCGCTCCTGGGTCCAAAGCCTTTCCGTGTCCCCTGTTTCTTGTTCGTAGGAAATAGGCTTCATTCAGCCTCCATGACCTTCCCTGAGTTCCAAAGGACAGGTTCAAACAGTTGCTAATCAGGGAAGGGAGGGGATGCAGAGACAAGGGAGGAGCAGTCAGGAAACAATAGTGCATCTTGGGGCAGGGTCCTGGGTCCTCCTCAAGGAATATACATAACAATATTTTTGAGCTCTGCAGAACTAAGGCTCGCACGGAGGTGGAGGGGGGCCACTTCCGGCTGAGCACAAGATTCCTGGAACACCGCCCTGTTACCTCACCACCCACCTATCAGAAGAAAGTCACACACCCTGCAGCCCTCACCCCAAATTTTGCCTATAAAAACTTTTTTCAGAAAACCAATGGCGAGTTCAAGGTATTTAAGCTCTCCTTTCTCCTTGCTTGGCCCTGCAATAAACCTTTCTCTGCTCCAAACTCCGACGATGTTTTGGTTTATTTGGCCTCACTCTTCAACAGGCACACAAACTTTGTTCCATAACAATGATCAAAAATGGGATCAGAATCAGAATCATAAGCACTCACTTATGCAACTGCTATTAAGTGACTACTTGATAAAAGGTATTCAGCCAGGTTCTTTGTTTCCCCCAAAGATATATACAAAACCAAGCAACATAAAACATGCTCACTAATAGCTACAAAGGCAGTTTGTAATGAATTCCTTGAAATTCATAACATAATGGGAAATTAAGGCAAAGGATAAAATTGAAGTAGCACTGAATTTTGTCTCGAACAGATAAGGTTTTGGTAGGTAAAAGGACAGGAGAGTCAAGGTTTTTCCTCCTACACCAGCTATATCTATTTTTCAGATATACTGTAGCTGCTAGGTCAAGAGTCTGTAAAAGCGAACCCATCATCACTACAGGACTGACCATTCAAAAAGACAAATCCAGCTGATGGTGGACCAAAGATACCACTGTGATACAAAAACGTTATATAAAAGAAAGCAGACCAAAAAACTGTGGGAATAAAAACTCAGAGCTGCGCAAGACAAAGTCTGGCAGCAAATCCACTCCTTCCACTGGTGCAGCACCAAACCCTGCATTGAGCCACCTTGGAAGTCCTTCGATTGAAGGGGAAGGCATTCAAGGCAGGAGGTTCGCACAGGCAGTTAAATGCAGAGGTTGTGCTCCCTTGATTTTGCAGCCTTAGAAAACTGGGCCATTCCATCACTACTAACAATGTAGGCAGAGGAGCAAAGACAAGAACGCTTTGCTTTTGAAGTTAAATCCCCACAGGAAAGCTGCTTTGCTCTATGTGGGTAGAAACAAAGAGTTGCAAGAAAATGGTCACATCCTCTAGCACTTTTATCTCCTTGCTGCCTAGACATTTTCATGTGGAGAGGGAAAATTCTCATGGAAGTCTGAGAATAAGCAGGCACTGTCTTACGAGCTTGAATAACACTACCTCTGTGAGGTTTAGTAACATGACCTCTGAAGAGCTGCCACCAACCAAGAAGTTCTGGAGAGCGTTCTTACCTCTTCAGGTCTTTTCATGTAGAAGCGTATATCCGGCTGGTTCTTGGGGCTTTCTCCTCAGGCTGCCAGGAGGAAGAGGAAAGTTGTATTATTGGAAGCCAAAGGAATATTGTGGTTTAAAAATAAGCATGAGTAAGTTTAATAGCATCAGTTTCCATAGCCTTCTCACTCCAGCATCTTGACAGAACAGTCCCTGTTTCTGCTGGTGTCAATCCAGTGACGGCAGCACAGCTGGCTCCCACCATCATGGGCTCCTCCAGCTTCCAGCAGGAGCTTCCTAATCTTAAGCCAAAATCTGACTCTCAGGGATTCTGAGAAAACAGCAATAAGGGAAAGGAGAGGAAAGGGACAGTTGAATAGAAAAGTATTTCACTGCGCAGAAATGAGAAGAATTCACTAACTACCTAACATCAGAGCAGTCCTTAAAAAAAGGCGTGGGGGGGGGGTGGCGCATCACAGGGGAGACTAAATCCAAAATACATGTATCTGGAGATACTGTGGAGAATTTCTGATTTTCAGATCAGGTAGACTTGAAACCAAGCAGGACCCTGTGGGGCTCCTGGACATGGAAGCCTTTCCATGTCCCCTATTCCTTGTTTGTAGGGAACAGACTCCAGCCTCCATTACCTTCCCTGAGTCCCAAAGGGGAGATTCAAACAGTTGCTAATCAGGGAAGGGAGGGGATGCAGAGACAAGGGAGGAACAGCCAAGAAACAAGAGCGGCAGCCTTGGGGCAGGGTCCTGGTTCTGCCTCAAGGGATGCACATAACAATGTGCATCTTTACAGAACGAAAACCCCCAACAAATGGAGCTCTTTACAGAACGAAAACCCCCAACAAATGGAGTTAGCATTCTTCATTCTAGAGAAGACCACCAGAGGCCAGATTAAAGGAACCAGAGTAGCTCATTAGGAGATTACCTGAGACCAGAGTAAAGGAGTGCACACCCTAATCTTATCAGCAACCTTGCCCTTGAACTACTGCTGTAAAAACTCCACCAAATCCTCCCAGGTGGGGACACACAGTTATCGAGGGCAGGAGCCCTCTGTGTCCCCTTTTGCCTGGCAAAGCAATAAAACTATTCTTTTCTGCTGCACCCAAAACACTGTCTCTGAGATGAGATTTGGCTCGGCACCAGTGCATAGAGGCTAGGTTTTCAGCATCAGACTAAAAAGTACAGAAAATTAACGTTAACAAATACGGTTTAATAGACATCTATAGGTACACAAATAACATTGTATTCTTTAGAAAATAGACATTTTCAAATTTGTCTGGGACAAAATTTGTTTAGGCATTAGATTACTAAAATACTTTTAAGATTATAATATGCAATAAAAACTGAAAATAAGTTAAAAAACTGTATATATACAAATAGTGTGTGTGTATATATATATATATCTAATATATATGTACACACACACTCTAAAACTTGAAAATTTTAACAAATTTTCAAAAAAAAACAACCTAAAGTTAGAGGTTATTCAGCAATAATGAAAAACTTACTAAGCGTAAAATTGTAACTTGTGTGTCAAACACTAACCACTTTACGCTTAATCTTCATAATAACACTAAGAGGTAGATGCCCTGATCTCCATTTTCCAGGTGAGAAAACTGAGGCTCATAGATGTCAAAAAGCTTGCCTAAGATTATATAGATAGTTAGTGGCAGAAGTAGAATTTGAACCCAGGCAGCCTGGTTCTAAAGCATAGATCCTTAACCACTGTACTGTGTAATTTCATATAAAAACCCATGGGAATGGCCAAAGCCATAAAGAGGAAAAGTCATACCTTTTATTTATTTCATACCTTAATAGCTTTTCTTTTGAATTTTATTTTATATACAGCAGCTTCTTATTAGCTATCTATTTTATACGTATTAGTGTATACATGTCAATCCCAATTTCCCACTTCATCCCACCATCACCACTTCCCCCACCAGTTTCCCCCCTTGGTGTCCATACGTTTGTTCTTTACATCTGTGTTTCTATTTCTGCCCTGCAAACCGGTTCATCTGTACCATTTTTCTAGGTTCCATATATATGCATTAATATACGATATTTGTTTTTCTGTTTCTGACTCACTTCACTCTGTATGACAGTCTCTAGCTCCATCCACCTCTCTACAAATGATCCAGTTACATTCCTTTTTATGACTGAGTAATATTCCATTGTATATATGTACCACATCTTCTTTATCCATTTGTCTGTCAATGGGCATGTAGATTGCTTCCATGACCTGGCTACTGTAAATAGTGCTGCAATGAACATTGTCATACCCTTAATAGCTTTTTATATTAAAAAAAAATAGGTTATTTAACACAAGATTGCAACATGGTGGCAGACTTTAGCAAATGATCCTGTTGTTTCCTCCTGTGCTAAAAACTAGGGTACAGAGTGGGAGAAGGAAAAAAAAAATGGAAATGGTATTACATTGGCCAAGGATTTACCAGTGTCTACGTGGATGATGTTTAGGTAAGACATGCAGAGCCGTGTATATACACTGACACAGCTAAGGATTGGTGTGAATCATGGCTCTGACTAGCAATGCCACAAGTATTACACCATCTGTGCATATTGAGTGAAAATTACTTCTGTGCATATTGAGTCAAAATTGAGTTCTAAGTGATTAGTCCCTAATGACTTTGATTACAGTAACTTGCTAAATTGCTATAAATGGGGGCCTCTAGGATAACGTGTTTAAGAGCCCAGGCTGTGCCCTCAGATCTCAGCTTCAGGCTATGGCTTGGCCACCTGAGAGCTTTATGACCTTGAATAGCCACCACCGACTCTACCATTTCCTGGCGTTGCTGTAAGAACTAATTATAAAACACCTGATATGGTGCCTGGCACAGAATGGCTGGAAAACAAGAAACGGTTATTTGCAGAGCAAAAACTGACAAACACCCACCTTCCAAAAGTTAAAGTAGGCAGAAATACTTTGTCAGAAGGAATCATAAGACTTCAGATTCTCTGTAATAATGGGCTAGGATATTTGGACAAGCCCTCTTGAAAACAAACAAAACACACACACACACACACACACACACACACACACACACACACAACCACTAAGGGAATTACCTGGTGGTCCAGTGGTTAGGACTTGGTGCTTTCATTGCCCAGGGTCCCGGGTTCGATCCCTGGCTGGGGAACTAGGATCCCACAAGCCATGCAGCACAGCCAAAACCACCCCCCGCAAAACAACAAACAAACAAAAACAACAAACAAACACTAAAATCTATGGGTAAAGTGTTAAAAAATAAAAGAAAAGCAGACATATTTCTTAAAAGTAAGAGGAGCTAACACCATAGTTAGAAATAACCAGAACAAAAGGAACTCCAGAGATAAATGAGCGCAGAAGCCACTTTTGTCCTGAGGGAATCTGCTGCTCCCACTAGACTTGAACTTGCATGTGAATGAATTTTGGCTGCAAATGGGACACAAATCAAAGCTCAGACTCATACCAGGTGGGATGTCTAGTGGGAGACTCTCCCCTCAGTAAGCCTGGGGCCCAAAGGTGAGGATGAACCAAAGGAATGGAGGTTTTCTGTGAGATCTTGCATCCTAAATGGACCCAGACATAAAGTCTTAAACTAAGATTAGGGTGGTCCTGGATTAGAATTGCTTTCTGGTGCCAAGCAGAAGCAAACTCAAGCAGAAGCTCTCTGGAGGACCTGTAGCTGTGTTCTAGTTCTCCACTTCTTCCTAGAGATAGTTCCAAGTACAACAGTCAAGAATCAATGATGAAGATGCACACTAAAGATGTTACCATGAAGGAGAAAAGCAGAATCAGGCATGTGTGCATGTGCACACACGGACACAAACAGGTCTACAAAGGATTCGGACTGATGATAAAAGCATTCTGCTTATTATGCTTAGTGAAATATATAAGATATGCTCCATCTGCAGGGAACAGGAGACTTTTACCAAGTGATCTTGCAAGTGAGAAAGAGAACCAAATAGAACTTCTAGAATTTAAAAATGTGATAACTAAAGTTAACTCAGTGGATAAAATTAATAGCAAATCAAGCACGTTCATGAACAGGGATAAAAATCAAAAGAAGTTATCCAGAATGTAGCCCGAAGAGACAAACAGAAAACGCAGAAAAGCTGGTAGCAAATAGGAAGTACAGATGTGAGATCAAGGGTATTCAGTTGGGATCCCCAAGGAAGAAGAGAGTGGGACAAACATATTTGAAGAGATGGTGGCTGAGAATTTACCAAACCAATCCAGATTCAAGAAGTTCAATGAACTCCAATCAGAATAAGTAAAAATAAGTCCACACTTACACACATCATAGTAAAACTACTGATAACCAAAGACAAGGAAGATAACCCTTAAATGAAGTCCAAGAAAAAGCAACAGATTTTCTTAAAAGGAGTGTCGAACTAATAGTAAGAAGACAGAAAACAATAGAATGGTCTTTCCTCTTTGTATGTTGAAGATTGCTGTTAAGCTAGAATTCCATTTCCAGTTGAAATATTTCTAGAATGAAGGGGAAATAAAGACACTTTGAGAAAACAAAAACAGGATTTATCACCTAAATAAAGGAAAATCTAACAGATGCTCTTTAGGTAGCAAATATGACCCAAAGTGAAGATCAGAGATGTGAGAAGGATTTGTGAATTCATCTAAATAAACAAGGAATGCATAAACTAGGTTGTGTGGGTTTTACATATAGAAAGGTCATTGCATTTTCCAGAGGAGAGTAGTTACCAACTAACTTTAAACATTGATACGTGTTGTAATTTTTAGGATAAGATCTAAAAGGGATTAAAAAAAGAATGTATAATGTCTAATCTCGTAGAGGAAAAATGCAATTATAAAATAATTTAAGAGATGCATGAAAGAAAAGAGTGCAACAAGATAGGGTAAGCACAAAATAAGATGTCAGATTTAAGCCCAAATAAAACAATTAAATTCATATTTTAATCGATTTGAAATGTAAGAATAAAAGAATAAAGAAAATCCCTATGAGTTGACATAGGGTGATTTTCAGGATATATTCTTAAGTGAAAAAGCAAGATGCAAAAATTATGTCACATTTTGTGTGAGAAAAAAATAAGAATACACACATTTATTATTACAAAATTAAACAGAAAGGACAAATGAGAAATAAAATCAGTGGCCTACAAGGGTGTGGAGGTTGGTATCCACAGGGTGGGAGGGATAGAGAAGGGAATGAGACTTTTAAGCAGACCTTTTTATAGAATTTTGACTTTTGAACCATGCTAATCTTTTATATATTCAAAAAATAAATTGAAACAAGAAATGAGGAAAACTCTAACATTGAAGGCAGATAGAAACAAAACCATATCACACTGATACATAATTACCCAGAAGGAAAAAATAATAATAATTTCTGACCACAGTACTCTGACAGTACACACCCAATGTAATATAGTTCAGTCTTAGAACAAAAAGAAATCTTAAACGTAAGTAAGTTTGTTGTTGATGAATCAATTATGAAATATTTTTAGTTTACTGCCTGACTGAGTAAATATACTGTTGGGAACGCAGGTTCTCATTGTGGGAGGAGAGAAGTACAAAGAGCCAGTGTGGGCAGGACAGAAGAAACCCTGTGGTGTTAGGATGAAAATGGAGACATTGTCAGTGTAAACTTGAGATTTCTCAAGCTCTTTCCACGGAAAGGGCCTGGAAGCAATCACATCTCTGTACCAAGGAGCACACTTAGCATCCAGATCTTAGTTTTGAATACTATTCCCCACTACAAAGGAACAGCAGGACGTCTTGGAGAAATGCCTGACTTCAGGACGGAGACAGGGAAAGTAAAAGGGAAGCCTGGAAGATCTGGTAGCAGAGAGTTAAAAAGTGCTCAAAACTTATGGGAACTATCAAAAACACACAGGATCCCGTGACTCAGAAACTTAAAGGAGCTCACAATGGCCAAATATGGGAGAATTTAAACTTCAAAACAAATGGTGACAGGAATAGATTGTAATGCTGAATAAAAATAATTCATAAATCCACACTGGTTCCAAAATCCCTTTCCTTTAAAAAGGATGGGGCAAGAGGAGCGAAGGGAAAGTTTTCCTTAGAGCAGGTACCAACTAACAGGTGTAGGAGGAATAAGAGAAATAGAAAATCATTATTTTACATTAGTAGAAATCACCAGTGGATGATAAAATATGGGGTAAGAGATTGTTAGGGAGCAGAATGTGGAGAAATTTGACAGACACCCACCTTAACCAAGTGTTCAAACAGTATCAGTAATAATGGAACTGTGTCATGCACCCCTCACACACCACACTGAGGAGAACACGGCATGGGGCACCCCTAACAAAAAAAAATGTTTACCTGGGCCTGATTGTGAGGCAAGGAAGAGTCAGAAAAATGCAAATATGCAGAAGGATGTCCTGCAAAATAACTGAGGTGGATCCTTTAAAAAGGAGAAAAGAGAGAAGAAAAGGAAAAAGGAAAGAGAAGAAAAATGAAAAAAACCCAAAAGCCTGGGGACCTGTTCTACCTACAGAGAAAACTAAGTGTGGTTCATGACCCTTAACTGGGTCCTGGATGGAAGAAAAATTGTTAAATACTTTAGTGGGACACCTGGACATATCTGAATGTGGACTGTATATTAAATGATAATATTGCATTAATGTTAAATTTTGGAGAGGATAATTATACTGTGGTAGGAGAATGTCCCTGTTCTTAAGAGATAAAGGCTCAACTCTCATCCAGTTAAAAGTACATGTGTGTGTATGTATACATATATAAATACATACGTGTAAAAATGAATGATATACATATGCATTTGTATATACACATATTCACAGAGTGTAGCAAAGTGTTAATAATTGGTGAATCGAATTGATGTTTATTATTCTTGTGAGTTTTCTGTAGACCTGAACTTTTTAAAAATAATAAAGTTTGGGGAAAATTTAACTAAGATTTATTTATCTAAAAGACAAATGCTGTTATACTAGGTAAAGGGAGAAAATCCAACTAGTATATGCAGTGTAAAGCTACATTTAAACCCAAAGATACTAAAAGATTGAAAATAAAGGAGATTAAAAAAAGAAAGCTCAGGTGGCTCTATAAATATCAGATAAAACTAATTTTAAACAAAAAGCATTACCAGAAAAAACGAGTTGTCTCATAATGATTTTTCAAAAAGTTCAAATCACAAAGAAGTGATTAAAAAATCCCTAAAACGTTTACATTGAATGAGGTCTTCAATATATAAACCAAAATTGATACAACTACAAGAAGAAATAGAAAAATCTACATTCATAGTGAAAGACTTTAACCTAAATCTCTGTAATTGATAGACTAAGTGGCCAAAGTGGAATTCAAACGAGGAAAAAAATCCAGACATGCAAGGACCCAAAGTTTAGCAGCCACAAACACCTTCTGAAATACTAAAGGATATCTCTTGCTAAAGAAAAAAAAAAAAATCCAAAAGGAAGACATGGAGTACAAAAAAACAATGGCAATCAAGAAAGCAATTAAACAGATTGGTTCAAGATGGCAGTCTACAAGGATGTGCTCCCACTTCCTCTTGCAAGAGCACCAGAATCACAACTAACTGCTGAACAATCATTGGCAGGAAGACACTGGAACTCACCAAAAGGATACCCCACATCCAAAGACAAAGGAGAAGCCTCAAAGAGACGGTAGGAGGGGCGCAATCACAAAAAAATCAAATCCCATAACTGCTGGGTGGGTGACTCACAAACTGGAGAACACTTCTACCACAGAAGTCCACCCACTGGAGTGAAGGTTCTGAGCCCCACGTCAGGCTTCCCAACCTGGGAGTCCGGCAACGGGAGGAGGAATTCCTAGAGATTCAGACTTTGAAGGCTAGCGGGATTTGACTGTGGGACTTCAACAGGGGTGGGGGAAACAGAGACTCCACTCTTGGAGGGCACACACCAAGTAGTGTGTGCATCGGGACCCAGGGAAAGGAGCAGTGACTTCAGGGGAGACTGAACCAGACCTACCTGTTAGTGTTGGAGGGTATCCTGCAGAAGCAGGGGGTGGCTGTGTCTCACTGTGAGGACAAGGACACTGGAAGCAGAACTTCTGGGAAGTACTCCTTGGCGTGAGCCCTCCCAGAGTCGGCCATTAGCCCCACCAAAGAGCCCGGGTAGGCTCCAGTGTTGGGTCATCTCAGGCCAAACAACCAACAGGGAGGGCACCCAGCCCCACCCATCAGCAGACAAGTGGACTAAAGTTTTACTGAGCTCTGCCCACCAGAGCAACACCCAGCTCTATCTACCCACCACCAGTCCCTCCCATCAGGAAACTTGCACAAGCCTCTTAGACAGTCTCATCCACCAGAGGGCAGACAGCAAAGCAAGAAGAACTATAATCCTGCAGCCTGTGGAACAAAAACCACATTCACAGAAAGACAGACAAGATGAAAGGGCAGAGGGTTATGTACCAGATGAAGGAACAAGATAAAATCCCAGAAAAACAAGCAAATGAAGTGGAGATAGGCAACCTTCCAGAAAAAGAATTCAGAATAATGATAGTGAAGATGATCCAGGACCTCGGAAAAAGAATGGAGGCAAAGACTGAGAAGATGCAAGAAATGTTTAACAAAGACCTAGAAGAATGAAAGAACGAACAGAGATGCAATACAATAACTGAAATGAAAAATACACTAGAAAGAATCAATAGCAGAATAACTGAGGCAGAAGAACGGATAAGTGACCTGGAGGACAGAATGGTGGAATGCACTGCTGCAGAACAGAATAAAGAACAAAGAATGAAAAGAAATGAAGACAGCCTAAGAGACCTCTGGGACAACATTAAATGCAACAACATTCGCATTATAGGGGTCCCAGAAGGAAAAGAGAGAGAGAAAGGACCTGAGAAGATATTTGAAGAGATCACAGTCGAAAACTTCCCTAACATGGGAAAGGAAATAGCCACCCAAGTCCAGGAAGCACAGAGAGTCCCAGGCAGGATAAGCCCAAGGAGAAACATGCCGAGACACACAGTAATCAAACTGGTAAAAATTAAAGACAAAGAAGAATTATTGAACGCAGCAAGGGAAAAATGACAAATAACATACAAGGGAACTCCCATAAGGTTAACAGCTGATTTCTCAACACAAACTCTACAAGCCAGAAGGTAGTGGCATGACATATTTAAAGCAATGAATGGGAAGAACCTACAACCAAGATTACTCTACCCAGCAAGGATCTCATTCAGATTCGATGGAGAAATCAAAAGCTTTACAGACAAACAAAACCTAAGAGAATTCAGCACCACCAAACTGGCTTTACAACAAATGCTAAAGGAACTTTTCTAAGTGGGGAACACAAGAGAAGAAAAGGACCTACACAAACAAACCCAAAACAATTAAGAAAATCGTAATAGGAACATACATATGATAATTACCTTAAACGTGAACGGATTAAATGCTCCAACCAAGAGACACAGGCTTGCTGAATGGATACAAAAACAAGACCCATATATATGCTGTCTACAAGAGACACACTTCAGACCTAGGGACACATACAGACTGAAAGTGAGGGGATGGAAAAAGATATTCCATGCAAATGGAAATCAAAAGAAAGCTGGAGTAGCAATACTCATATCAGATAAAATAGACTTTAAAATAAAGAATGTTACAAGAGACAAGGAAGGACACTATATAATGATCAAGGGATCAATCCAAGAAGAAGATATAAGAATTATAAATATATATGCTCCCCACATAGGAGCACCTCAATACATAAGGCAACTGCTAACAGCTATAAGAGAGGAAACTGACAGTAACACAATAACAGTGGGGGACTTTAACAGCTCACTTACACAAATGGATAGATCATCCAAACAGAAAATTACTAAGGATACAAGCTTTAAATGACACAATACACCAGATAGATTTAATTGATATTTATAGGATATTCCATCCAAAAACAGCAGATTACACTTTCTTCTCAAGTGTGCACGAAACATTCTCCAGGATAGATCACATCTTGGGTCACAAATCAAGCCTCAGTAAATTTAAGAAAATTGAAACCATATCAAACATCTTTTCTGATCACAATGCTATGAGATTAGAAATCAATTACAGGGAAAAAAATGCAAAAAACACAAACACATGGAGGCTAAACAATATGTTATTAAACAACCAAGAGATCACTGTAGAAATCAAAGAGGAAATCAAAAAATACCTAGAGACAAATGACAATGAAAACACGAAGATCCAGAACCTATGGGATGCAGCAAAAGCAGTTCTAAGAGGGAAGTTTAAAACAATACAAGCCTACCTCAAGAAACAAGAAAAATCTCAAATAAACAATCTAAAGTTACACCTAAAGGAACTAGGAAAAGAAGAACAAACAAAACCCAAAACTGGCAGAAGGATAGAAATCATAAAGATCAGAGCAGAAATAAATGAAATAGAAACAAAGGAAACAATAGCAAAGATCAATAAAACTAAAAGCTGGTTCTTTGAGAAGATAAATAAAATTGATAAACCATTACCCAGACTCATCAAGAAAAAGAAGGAGAGGACTCAATCGATAAAATTAGAAATGAAAAAGGAGAAGTAAAAACTGACACTGCAGATATACAAAGCATCCTAAGAGACTACTACAAGCAACTCTATGCCAATAAAATGGACAACCTGGAAGAAATGGACAAATTCTTAGAAAGGTATAACCTTCCAAGACTGAACCAGGAAGAAATAGAAAATATGAACAGACCAGTCACAAGTAATGAAACTGAAACTGTGATTAAAAATCTTCCAACAAATAAAAGTCCAGGACCAGATGGCTTCACAGGGGAATTCTATCAAACATGTAGAGAAGTGCTGACACTCATCCTTCTCAAACACCTCCAAGAACTGCAGAGGAAGGAACACTCCCAAATTCATTCTACGAGGCCACCATCACCCTGATCCCAAAACCAGACAAAAATACTACAGAAAAAGAAAATTACAGACCAATATCACTGATGAATAGAGATCCAAAAATCCTCAAGAAAATACTAGCAAACAGAATCCAACAACACATTGAAAGGATCATACACCATGATCAAGTGGGATTTATCCCAGGGATGCAAGGATTCTTCAATATATGCAAATCAATCAATGTGATACACCATATTAACAAGTTGAAGAATAAAAAACATATGATCATCTCAATAGATGCAGAAAAAGCTTTTGACAAAATTCAACACCCATTTATGATAAAAACTCTCCAGAAAGTGGGCATAGAGGGAACCTACCTCAACATAATAAAGGTCATATACAACAAACCCATAGCAAGTATCATTCTCAATTGTGAAAAGCTGAAAGCATTTCCTCTAAGATCAGGAACAAGACAAGGATGTCCACTCTCACCACGATTATTCAACATAGTTTTGGAAGTCCTAGGCACGGCAATCAGAGAGGAAAAAAAATAAAAGGAATACAAATTGGAAAAGAAGCAAAACTCTCACTCTTTGCAGATGACATGATACTATACACAGAGAATCCTAAAGATGCCACCAGAAAACTACTAGTGCTAAGCAATGAATTTGGTAAAGTTGCAGGATACAAAATTAATGCACAGAAATCTCTTGCATTCCTATACACTAATGATGAAAAATCTGAAAGAGAAATTAAGGAAACACTCCCATTTACCACTGCAACAAAAAGAATAAAACACCTAGGAATTAACCTACCTAGGGAGAGAAAAGACCTGTATGCAGAAAACCGTAAGACACTGATGAAAGAAATTAAAGATGATACAAACAGATAGAGAGATATATCATGTTCTTGGATTGGAAGAATCAACATTGTGAAAATGACTATACTACCCAAAGCAATCTACGGATTCAATGAAATCCCTATCAAATTACCAACGCCATTTTTTACAGAACTAGAACAAAAAGTCTTAAAATTTGTATGGAGAAACTAAAGACCCCAAATAGCCAAAGCAGTCTTGAGGGAAAAAAACGAAGCTGGAGGAATCAGACTCCCTGACTTCAGACGATACTACAAAGCCACAGTAATCAAGACATTATGGTACTGGCACAAAAACAGAGATATAGATCAATGGAACAGGATAGAAAGCCAGAGATAAATCCACACACATATTGTCAACTAATCTATGACGAAGCAGGTAAGAATATACGATGGAGAAGAGACAGCCTCTTCAATAAGTGGTGCTGGGAAAACTGGACAGCTACATGAAAAATAATGAAATTAGAACACTCCCTAACACCATACACAAAAATAAACTGAAAATGGATTAGAGACCTAAATACAAGACCGGAGACTATAATAAAACTCTTGAGGAACACATAGGAAGAACATTCTTCGACATAAATCACAGCAAGATCTTTTTTGATCCACCTCCTAGAGTAATGGAAATAAAAACAAAAATAAACAAATGGGACCTAATGAAACTTAAAAGCTTTTGCAAAGCAAAGGAAACTACAAACAAGATGAAAAGACAACCCTCAGAATGAGAGAAAATATTTGCAAACGAATCAACAAAGGATTAATCTCCAAAATATATAAACAGCTCATGTAGCTCAATATCAAAAAAACAAACAACCCAATACTAAAATGGGCAGAAGACCTTAGACATTTCTCCAAAGAAGACACACAGATGGCCAAGAAGCACATGAAAAGCAGCTCAACATCACTAATTATTAGAGAAATGCAAATCAAAACTACAATGAGGTATCACCTCACACCAGTTAGAATGGGCATCATCAGAAAATCTGCAAACAACAAATGCTGGAGAGAGTATGCAGGAAAGGGAACCCTCTTGCACTGTTGGTGGGAATGTAAATTGATACAGCCACTATGGAGAACAGTATGGAGGTTCCTTAAAAAACTAAAAATAGAATTACCATATGACCCAGCAATTCCATTACTGGGCATATACCCAGAGAAAACCATAATTCCAAAGGACACATGCACCTCAGTTTCATTGCAGCACTATTTACAATAGCCAGGTCATGGAAGCAACCTAAATGCCCATCGACAGATGAATGGATAAAGAAGATGTGGTACATATATACAATGGAATATTACTCAGCCATAAAAAGGAACGAAATTGGGTCATTTGTAGAGGCGTGGATGGAGCTAGAGACTGTCACTGAAGTAAGTCAGAAAGGGAAAAACAAATATCGTATATTAACGCATATATGTGGAACCTGGAAAAATGGTACAGATGAACCGTTTTGCAGGGCAGAAATTGAGACACAGATGTAGAGAACAAATGTATGGACACCAAGGGGGGAAAGCGGCAGGGGGCGTTGGGGTGGGGTGGTGGTGGGATGAACTGGGAGACTGAGATTGACATATATACACTAATATGTATAAAATGGAGAACTAATAAGAACCTGCTGTATAAAAAAATAAAATAAAATTCAAAAAAAATCAAACAAAAATGAAAAAGAAATTCTCCAGAAACTCTTTATTACAGGGAAAAATAATAACCCTAGAAATATTATGAGATTATCTTAATATGAGAGATAGATGGAATAGAGGAAGGAGGAAGTGAAAGCATGCAAACATTATTTTGTGCAAGAGGAAGCTATAGATTCTGGTTACCTCTAGAACGTAGAAAAATATTTATATACACATCAAAAATTTAAGGTTAGCTAGTAGAAAAACACTTTAGTTTCTAGACCACCAGAGTAAAAAACAAGAACAAAAGCAAACAAGAAATTGATCAAAAACAGGCAAGGAACAAAACAAACAGAAAACAAGAAGCATGGTAAAACAACGCGTCAATCCAACACATGACAGTAACAGATGCCTTGTGTGAGGGAAAGCAAAGCTATGGCTATGAGCTATTTACAAGAGATACTCCTAAAATAAAATGACAGCAAAAGATTGAACATAAAGGGATGAAAAAAACATATCAGAAAATGCTAACTAAAAGAAGATGTGTAGCATAGTATTAATCTGACAAAATAGCGTACAAGGAAACAACTGCTAAGAGACAACAGTGAGGGATGTTTTTATTTTTAAAAAATTACAATCCACAGAAATCATAAGAGTGACAAACAGCTGTCCATTATCCCCAGAATTTCAAAGTACATAAAGCAAAAAGCCTTGTAAAAATATAAGAAGAGGAAAATCCATAACCACAGTAGGTCTAACACCCTTAAAATCCACTCCTATATATTCTGCAGGTTTCTCCTGATAGATTAGCAAAGCCTTACAGTGTCTGTAGTGTGTAAGTTGTTTCTTCCCAGGTGTTAGTATATCCCTGTCCCTGGAGCATGCAGAGAATTGACCCTAGTTACAGGGCTAATGGCAACAAGGACTGGTTTTGGTGCGTCTTGAGGAGAACAAGCATCCCCTTTCAAAGCATCTGCCCCAGATGAGGCTAGCATGGGGTTTTCGAGCAAAGGAAGGCTAGTCTCTTCAGATACCAGAGGGCAAGATAGTTCCACTGGCAAAGGAATCCTGGGGTGACTTGGGGTTTCAAGATTGTTATTTTATCAGAATCTAACAAGATGTTTCTCTTCCAAGTTTCAGAATCCCATTCTTTCCTAGTCAATGCCCTAAATTTTAACATAAGAAACTTGGCATCACTGTGAATTTAATAATCATAATTCAACAACCCACACAATTAAATTTTCTATAACATTTCAGCGATTATCAGCCCTGTGGCTATAAGAAATAATCCTTGTAAGGGCTTAAGAGAAGCTCTGTGACATTCTATAGTCAGACCATGACTTGAGCTGAGAGTTAAAGGACCTGACCTTGTCATATTCTCTTCGTAAATACTCTAGTACCCTCAGGACAATCCACCCCACATCGTTTTTATCATGACTGCCATTAACAGTCCGGCAGTTTCTTGGGATTCCAAGGCATTTGCTTCCATTGAGATTGCATCATAACGAATCACAGGTGATAGCTTGATTAACTGTGGTGCCGCTACAGTACCAGCATCCCATTTCCCACTGGCAAGGAGCTGAGCACTGCACTTAAGCTCAGACAAATCCCCAAATACTATTCGTGTGTGTGGTTGGAGTGGGGAGGGGGACATCTATCTACTGGGACCACTTCCGCTATCAATAGCTTTTTTTTTTTTTTTTTTTTTTTTGCCGTACGTGGGCCTCTCACTGTTGTGCCCTCTCCCGTTGCGGAGCACAGGCTCCGGACGCGCAGGCTCAGCGGCCATGGCTCACGGGCCCAGCCGCTCCGCGTCATGTGGAATCCTCACGGACCGGGGCACGAACCCGTGTCCCCTGCATCGGCAGGCAGACTCTCAACCCCTGCGCCACCAGGGAAGCCCCCGCTATCAATTCTCTGATAGGGTCCAGACAGAGACAGAAACTACACAGGAATTTGAACATTTGCAACCATACGGGGATGGTTAATATAAAGAACTATTTACAGGGAGTACACACTAATAAAGCAAGAATACCCTAGGACTGAGGGAGAACAGCCAAGGAAAGAACAAACTTTCCTAGGCTGAGATTCACATCTCCTTCCAGAGACAAGGCTGCAGCCCACTGCAAGGTGGAGAAGCTCTAGATGCCCGGGGCCAAAGCTGGTCCAAAATGAGGCTGGCGGTCAGGTGTCACAGGCAGAGCACACGGGCTGGGGACCAGCATTACAACTTGCTAGAGGGTGAGCACCACTCAGTGTCCTACACTTAACGCTGGCAACCGTGGGGCACACTGCACACTGGAAGGCACTCCCTTCCTCCTACAATGTCCCTCCAGCACCCTCTACTGACAAATTTAGCACTGTTCCGGATGGCAGAGTCTGGCTCCATTATCAAGGCAATGAAGGGTAGCATGGAGCTGAGAGGTAGTAAATTGGTAACCGTCTAACTTACTTGCTGTCCGTTGCACCTCCTTTTCCTTCAACCAGTCCCACAGCTGCGCGGGCTCTTTACCTGGCACAGTGCCCTGAACCCTCATTCCCAAAGGGGCTGACAGCATTCCCTGCCCATCTGTGCGGCTTTTTTCACCCCAGAAGCCACACCATTGACCCAAGAATGTCAAACCCGAGTGGCTCACCTTTGTAGCTAGAGACTCCTTCCCCGATCTCAGAGCGGTACATTTTCCGAGCTTGGAAACACTACAACAAGAACTAGTCGTGGGTCCAGACCTTGGGCGAGTGTATAACCACTACCCTGTGGGCAGTGGATACGGAGTCTGGCTCAAGCGTGGTGACAGTGGTTTTGCAGGAAAGAAAGGCAGAACTGGCGACGAGCGGGGAGAAAGTCAAGCTTCTGAGGGAGGATGAGCTGCTCTTTAAGGGTGCCTCCAAGCCCGAGCTTGGCTGTTTGTTTAGAAAACGATCAGCAGCTGTGAAGGAACTCGGCCCTTATGGGTGGCTAAAGGTCACGAACGCTGCTCCTTCGAGATGGTGGGCGTGGCTAACGCAGCCTCCAAATACCTGTTTATGGCTCCCTCACGTGCACGCACACTAATGAGGGCAGGAGAAGCACCTGGCTGAGGTTCAGGGCAAACAGTACTGGGACCCACAGTAAACAGTCTTTTTTTTAAAGACGCAGCTAGACGTAATCTAATAGGAAAAGAAATGGCCGTGCTGTGGTTATTCTCCGTGAGGATGAAACTTCAGAATACTGTGACTTTCATTTGTCTAGGTCACCCCCAAGACCAGGCTCCTTTGTGGGTTTAGAGATATGAGCTAACTTGTCCAGCTCTAAGTGCTCAGGCAGGGTCAGCCGTTACTCACCCACCGCTTGCCTCTTACCAAGGAGTCAAGTGAAATAGGAGGCAGAGCCCCCCCCACCCCCCCCCCCCCGCTTGGGGGACATTGTAAAATTAGGAGGAGTGCCTCCAGCTGCGGCCACCCAGCAGACGCCACACCTGCACCCCTCCTCCACGCTCCCCGAGCCCGGCCTCTCCTCCGTGGCCTGACTGAACCCTGGTTCCTGCAGCCCTGGCTCTCAGAGCCTGGATGGCAAACGGCGAATCTGCTTCACAAGTGAGTGCACGTGTGAAGACGCCAATCAACAGCCTACCACCGTTTTGGTATATTTTTAGTAAAACATAGCTTTCACCTTTTAAATGTCACCTGGAATTAATTGACTTGTTTTTCACAAAACCCGAAAGAGCCCACATTGGCTCTGTGTGACCTGGAGGGGCCTGCCCTGCCCAGGGCCCTTCTGAGAGAAGCAGCCCAAAGCAGCCCTATAGGGATTCTACCCCATCCCCTCCATCCATAACTCTAGTGAACACCTGCCCCCAGGGCAGTCAGTCCAGATTTCTGGTCTGGTCCTAAAAGATGAGCTTTGCAAATCATACTCTTTCCTTGGGAATTGGAAAACTGAAAGCAGCTGGAAAGTTCCGTAAGTGGAGAGTCACACAGCAGGAAAGTTGTATGACTAGGGTGTCAGGAAACTCTTCAGCTGAGAAAGAGTGGAAGAGAGAGAGAGTTTCCTCACTCCTGACTGCTCTCATGGCTCCTGCGCTAGTCCAGTGAGCCTTGCCCTGTTTGTGGGCTGTTCTTGGACAGCCACGACATTTCCTCTGGAATCCAGACCCCACCAGAGCACTTCCTGCTGGAGTGCTCTCTGGAGGATGAGCATGGGGGCCCTCATTTAGCAGCAGACCTTGGAACAAAATCCCGGCCTCCAGACCAAACTGATGAGGCTGCCCTCAAAAGCAGGGGTGGCCCTGAAAATTCTTGATAGTGGTGTGTGGCCGAGGTCCCACTCGTCAGAAGGGAGGTCTGCCCCTTCAGACGCCAGCAGGTGTGTGCCGGTGGCCAGCCGGAGTCGGGCGAGTCACGGGAGTTGGAGGGAGGCCATGGAGAATGGCTTCACGCCCTTCCCTAAATGAAATAATGTCTTAAACGCTCACTGTAAATTATCAGGGTGGCACAGTCTTCAAATTGCTCCCATCCAGGCTTGGCTCGGCAAGCCTCACTCCCTGTTCGATGGGGCCAGAGAGGAGTGGAGTGGGGCCCTTAGGAAAGACAAGGGAATCGCCCCCGGTCTGGCGTGCAAACCAAATCCGCAGGTGGAGCTAAAAAAGTCACTTCAAATTTTGGTTGCTCTGCATATGCACATGAGTTAGCATGAGTAAGGATGTGGCCATCAGAGAAGGGAGAAAACCTCCCTCTGAAGCTCGTGGGGGAGATTTTGTAGGTCCCTGTAAATAAAGAAATAACAGTGCTGGTGGCCATGGTAAAAAGCACAAGCACACAGCCTCCCGGTAGAGGAGGAGGGCAACTCACTCCTTCAAATGGCCCTTGGGGAACACTCAGGCTTTCTCAGTGATGTCCAAACACTTTTACACACCCCCAGCGAAATTCATAAACATAAGTACCCCCTGCATATTTGAAAGCTGATATCTGGTTTTCATCTTAAGCTTAAACAGTTGCAAAGAATACAACTTCCAGTAAAGATTGACATTTTAACATACAACTGTTCCGTTACTCTCTTAAAGGTAAAAATAAAACTAGACCATGAGATAGAATGACTGGAAGGTGAGGTAGAGGAACACTGAGTGGAGATCCTCTTTAGGGACCCATCATCATCCACACAAAACGGTGGGAGCAGACCACTCTAGGCAGAAGGAACAAGTGCAAAGGCCCTGAGGCAGAGACAAACTCGACTTGTTTGCAAAACAGAAAAATGCTAGTGTAGTGAGAGATAGGCTGTGAGGGGGAGGTGGGGCTGGATCATGTAGAAGTCCAGACACTATTGAGTTGATCTCTTCGTTTTGCCTCTCCACACTCCCTACTGTTACGGCCCTGTCCTGAGCCACAAAAGCCTGACCTCACCTGTGTCTCTGTCAGTGGGCAGTTGACTGGTGACTTCTAGATGTGCTTAGCCAAGAGTGCACTCCAGCAGTTCTGACGAGGGAAAAGCAAGAGGGTGGGATGTTTACTACCCCGGCTCCCTTCTTGCAGGGCCCCATGGGCCGGCTGGATTCCTTCAGCAAAGGTCCCAGCTCCTGTCAGGGAGCCTCTCTGTTTCTGGTTACTGTTTCCTTCCCTTTCCTTCCTGCAAGCCTTGGTGCCTGGGGTGGTTACCACCTGCTTTGGAGTGTTGGGTACCGCGCTGTCTCTTATGGTTTCCCTACCTGCTCCGCACCTTGGTGAAAAGTCCTTTTATTTAACTCTCCTCCAATGACCCTAATTTGTAGGTGTCATCCATAGCTTCCTGGGCCCCTGGCTGGTATTCCATGATTAAGCGGTCACATTTTATTAGTAGTATTCTTCAGTCCTTTGATAATTCTTTCATCCTGTGAAGCTACATCACAGACCTTTTGGGGTTTTTTTTTTAGCTTTTGTTTCCAAGCGCCTATTACAGTGTTATAGGAAAAGCACAGTGACCGTATACATAATGCACCACAGAGCCAAGAGATACTTGAGAGACAACTGCTCCGTGGAGAACAAAATGCAGTCGGAGGCCATGAAGTTCAAGTCTGGAACGGCATTCCCATGCACAACCCTCTCTGGGGAACGCAAACTCCACTGCCCTCCCCAGGTTCAAAACTTCCACTTCCCCCTAGTGTTAGTTGGAAAACTTTTAGCCATAACCATATTTAGTCATATCTGGGGAGGGGGGGTCAAAAGTCAAAAAGAAGAAAAAGAATGTATATATGCTTACGTAGCTAAGGTCACAGTTACGGCTAACACACTTGTCTGGGAAAGCCTCAGTCAGAGGGCTCAGGACAAAAAGCATACCAAGCCAAATAAAACCTTTCCCTTCAATCGGGTGGACACTAGCTGCTTTCATTCATCTCAATCCAAGAATCACCCTGTCAAGTCATGGCTTTATCACACTGTGGAAGCCTTAGGTGGCTGCAAGGCCACTGCCGATGGGAGACTCCACGCTAATCACTGCAAGTCACAGCTGTCTTGTTTTTTTTTTTCTTTTTTATAAATTTATTTATTTTATTATTTATTTTTGGCTGCGTTGGGTCTCCGTTGCTCCGTGCGGGCTTTCTCTAGTTGTGGCGAGCGGGGGCTACTCTTCGTTGTGGTGCACGGGCTTCTCATCGCGGTGGCCTCTCCTGTTGCGGAGCACGGGCTCTAGGCTCACAGGCCCCAACAGTTGTGGTACGTGGGCTCTAGGCTCCCGGGCTTCAGTAGTTGTGGCACGTGGGCTTCAGTAGTTGTGACACGCGAGCTCAGTAGTTGTGCCTCGCGGGCTCTAGAGAGCAGGCTCAGGAGTTGTGGCGCATGGGCTTAGCTGCTCCACGGCATGTGGGATCCTCCCAGACCAGGGCTCAAACCCGTGTCCCCTGCATTGGCAGGCAGATTCTTACCACTGCGCCACCAGGGAAGCCCTGTCTTGTTTTTAAAGCATGTTTCCTTCATCAAGATCATATTAATTTACTGACAAAAGGAAATCTACAGACAGACAGCCCAGAGAGGAAGCAGGAGGTAAAAGTGGATTGTCCAGTTGAAAACAGAACCTGAGCCGAGGAAAAGTTTCCCTGACATTGGTAGCTAAGCCAAAAAACTTTGGTGCAATACATTGTACCCAGACATTTTGCTCCCACCTTCTGAGAAAGCCAGAAAAGGCCAAGAAGTGCAGGGGGCCCATGAAAATAAGAAGCAAAGAAGAAAGGATGTAGAGGTTGGTTAAAAATAAAATTTATCAGATGAGAATTAAGTCCTGAAAATGTTATCTCTTCCCACAGGAGGATGGAAAAAAAAATCTGCATGTCAAGGAGAACATAGGCCACAGGATGAATAAGCATAAAAATAGGAGGAAATGACAAAGCAAACGTGCCAATCCTGCGGGAGGAGGGCTCTTCAGGAGGTGCTGACCTTCCAGGACAGGCGTCACCCTCCAGTGATACAGAAGAAACTGGCCGAGGGGCTGATTCTGGTGGAGAGAGACATTTTTTTTCCCTCTATACCTTTTTCAAACTGTTTGCTCTCCGTCCCCACCCGCAAGTGCATTTGTTACCTTTTCAGAAAAATAATAGGTCTTTGGAAAACACTCTAGGGGAATTCCTACTTCTCAGCATTTTTCTGGCAGGTAACCTGTCCCAGTGAATTTTTCAAAATCCAGAGAGTTAGCAAATGCTTAAATTGGGTTGAGGATGAAGGAAGCTGGCAGCAAGCAGCCAGCCCTTGGCCGCTAGGAACCCGCCCCCAACCAAACCCCCACCCCACCCTCAATAGCTTATCTTGAGATCTGCCATGAATTTGGGCTGCTCCCAAAGCTCTCTTCAAAACAGGCCTACCACACCCAGACCCCATTCCCATTTAACTGCCATTACAAATGATAAATGAAGTCCCAAATCTTCTACCTTATGACGGATCCGCCTGCATCCCTCATAAAGGATATGCCGTTTTTCCTTCAAGAAATAGGCACAAGACAAAGACTACCTGTTGAATGAATTTTTAATGACCCAATGTAAACAATGAATTTTGTTCCACAACTGATCTTAAATCTGTATGCAAAATTGTGACAGTAAAACACAACTGCCATTCCCTATCTGAGATGTTTCTCTAACCTTAAAAAAAGAATCGCAGAATGGTCTTACAAAATTTCTGAAAAATCTCAGCACTTCGGAGCACAAGCAGCAACTTCTTCCAAAAAAGCTGACTTTTCTAAGTACTAAGTTTATCAAAGGTCAAACGAACAGAATTCAAGAAAGAAATCTGGGCTTCCCTGGTGGCGCAGTGGTTGAGCGTCCGCCTGCCGATGCAGGGGACGCGGGTTCGTGCCCCGGTCCGGGAAGATCCCACGTGCCGCGGAGCGGCTGGGCCCGTGAGCCATGGCCACCAAGCCTGCGCGTCCAGAGCCTGTGCTCCGCAACGGGAGAGGCCACAACAGTGAGGGGGCCCGCGTACTGCAAAAAAAAAAAAAAACAAACAAAAAAGAAAGAAATCTGGTGCTTTTTCAACATTCATAGTCTTCCAGAGCATTTAAATAAGCAAAAGAGCTGTGTGTTTAAAGAAATTAAAATGACATCCTTCTACAAGCCACCTTAAAATGATTAGATAAGAGACTGTCCAAGTGCTTTGGAGAATTAAAAATGTTTCTACATCTCCACTCAGTGTCACTTAGAGGTGATGACAGAGCCTTGCCTAGCCTCCTCTCTTGGTTTCCACGTATCAGATGGAGAACTGTCAGTAATAGAACCACACCGTCATCTCCGCCCGAAGCCCAAACTGGAAAGTTAGGTGTATTAAAAAGAAAAAAGTTTTCTTTCCTCCCCTCAGAGGGCATCAACATAGGGACATGAGGGCAGCAGCTTGGACGCTGTCCAAATGTCCCCATGCACTGTGGCCTGCCGGGAGGCCTCCAAACCACACCCAGGAAGTCCCAATCTGTTTTTCTTCCAGATGGTCCACAATGCTTAACCCTGCTCTATGGGGAATGGCGCGCTCCATACAGCTCCTGCCCAGGGTTAGCCGGGAGGCCAATGTCGCCCATACTTCCTCCACGATCCTGGGAGGCATGCAGCAGAGATCCCATTGCAAAGACAAGGGAGTATTCAACTATGACACTGATGTTTTCTGCTCATGTGGTTTCTACTGAATAACTGACATTCCTTCAGGATACTGGGCATGAGACCCTCGTTGATAACCCAAACCTCATGTAAAGACATCAGGCGGCAAGCACTTAAAGATTCCCCTCTTCCAACTCGACTCATTCCTGCTTTTGTCTGGCATCTCCTCTGCAGGAAGGAGACAGCAAAGAGAGCAAATACTGAGGAGCTGGAAGTCTTGAGTGTGCTATTCCTTCACCATGTAATGTCTGACAAGCCATCTAATTGCTCTGAGTCTGTTTCCTCATCTGAAAAGAGGAAGAGCTGTCTCAAAGCTGCAAGGAATAAACATGTGAGGGCGCGTAGCACAAGCCTGGCATAGAGCTTATTCTCTGAGTATGCAGAGTCATCTTACCGACTGCACTACATCAGGACACGAACCTCTGACCTTGGCCTTGCAAATGTAAAGAGAAGATAAGCCACAGTAAGTCCAGGATCTCAAAGGATCTAACCTATCAACAAGGAAAGATAGCAACATATTAAAAAATCACTTTTGGATGGGAGTAGAGTCGATCTGAAGCCAGACTGGGTCTTAAACATAAACCAGCATATATTAGCCAAGAGTTCAACTATAACCAGCTTCATCTTGAAAAGAACTATTTATTTCCATTCTGTTTTGACAATAGTCTCTAACCATCTGGCTAACCAGTATTCTTTTCATGCCATTCAAAAGAGTCAAGACTGAAGCTAAGTCAATTTTGTATTACTTTTATTTAAAATAACTTTACCAAGTACATTCCTTGGGCTTGTCCTCATAGTTGATCAAATATAAAAGTACCTGACATGTCCAAACCCCTATTTTATATAAACTGCTGACCCAGCATGGCATTTCCCATCACTGCTTCCTAAATCACAGGAAATTTCAAGACCGTAGGGCCAAAAGAAATTAGGATGACCCAGCCTCTAAAAAACCTGATTTAAAGAAGAAAACCCAAATCATATCTGAATGGATAATTCATGATCCAGACAGCCCAGCATTTAATTGGTATTAACTACTCCACTGAAGACCTATTTAATGCACTTAGGTAACACTTTTTATTTCCATGAAATTGGATCTTTGGTTCAAAATTTAATCTCCTGCCAAGGACTCTGCTCTATGTAGGTGACGTAACACTGAGGTAGGCTCTTAACATGTCATTGCCAGGAATATAAAAGAAATTGATCCGATTATTTGCTAAATAATGTTTCTTCATCAGGGCTAAGTTGTCCCCTAAGTGTGCTGTCACAGAGGGGAGCAAAAAGCAGTCACTATTAGTTGTATTTTTCAGGACTCAAATTCAGCCATGAAAAGAATCAGTGCATTAAAAATTGACTTGATACATAGTTTATTAGGTTATAGGACCTTTGTCTGGAAGGAATAAGCAAGGCCTACGAGGTCTGATCTTCTGGCAAGTCAAAATATTGACTAAAATGAAAGATACAAGACATACTATTGGAACAACATGATATTCCTTCAGAATATCATCATTATCATTCTCATGACATTAGTAATCATGAAAAAAACTTAGCTACCATTTTAGGGAATATAAAATCCCTAATAAATAACCTTCTTCCATTCTCTCTTGCTGAAGTGTTTTGAAATTGTTCTGAAGGAGGAATGTAGTCTGTCCTATATGAAGCTACTCTTATGTTACTCCCACGGTCCCTGGACACAGAGGGCAGAATCCTCTTGGTTCAATCTTCAGATTCATTGTGGTCAATGACCTCTTCAAAGAGGCAAACAGACAGGAGAGGACACTGTGACCAAAGCTTTCTAGTTTTCTTAGCCTAAATTTACAGGTCAACAATAAGAGAAAGACGTATGTGCAAAACTTCTAGCGAGCCCTTCCTGCCCAAGATGGAGGAAATGAATCAAACCATTAAAACGTGACGACAGGGGCTTCCCTGGTGGTGCAGCGGTTGGGAGTCCGCCTGCCAATGCAGGGGACACGGGTTCGAGCCCTGGTCCGGGAAGATCCTATATGCCGCAAAGCAACTAAGCCCATGCGCCACAACTACTGAGCTCATGTGCCACAACTACTGAAGCCCGGGTGCCTAGAGCCCGTGCTCCACAACAAGAGAAGCCACTGCAATGAGAAGCCCTCGCACTGCAACAAAGAGCAGTCCCCGCCTGCCGCCACTAGAGAAAAGCCCGCGCGCAGCAACAGAGACCTAACGCAGCCAAAACAAAATAAATAAAATAAATAAATGAACAAACAAAAAAATGGGGCTTCCCTGGTGGTGCAGTGGTTGAGAGTCCGTCTGCCGATGCAGGGGACATGGGTTCGTGCCCCGGTCCGGGAAGATCCCACATGCCGCGGAGCAGCTAGGCCCGTGAGCCATGGCCGCTGAGCCTGCACGTCCGTAGCCTGTGCTCTGCAACGGGAAAGGCCACAACAGTGAGAGGCCCGCGTACCGAAAAAAAAAAAAAAAAAAAAAAAAAAAAAAATGCTACAGCAGGAGAGTGAGTTTATTCAACAAGTATTTACTGAGCCCTTACTATGTGCCAGGCACTATTTTAGGTGCTGGGAATACATTCCATTGATTAAAAACATACAAAAATCCCTGTCTTCATTGTGCTTACACTCTAGAGGAAGGATACCAGACAATGAACATAATAAATAAGTAAATTACACAGTAAGTTAGGAGGTGATGAGTACTACAGAAAAAAAACAGAGCAGTCGTGAGAATGAAGACAAGTCTTATCTGGAAATTTTCCAAACCAGACACACACACACAAAAATATGCTTCTTTCCTGGAAAGTCTATATATCTGTCAGTGACCAAAGAAAATATTTCTGGCCCCTTAATGTTCATGGGATTTTCAAACAAGAAATTACAAGGATTTAAAAAATATGAAAATGGAGTTGAAAACTAAGAAAAGTAACTTGCATAAAACAGGAGCTCAATAGAGAGTTCTTGAGGCAGCGGAATCTGTGCTTACTGTAGGAGCAGAGCTTCCCACAGTTCTAGCAAATTCCATGATTCTGGCCACACTGCCAACCACAGTGGATCTGAAGTCAAATCTGTTGAAAAGAGGCTACTAGGGTCAGAAAATGTGGAAGAACTCAAGCAGCTTTTCAGGATTTTTTGTTTTATTTCCATTTCCTTTTTAAAATACAGTGCCCTAGTTTTTGTGATTTTCTTATTTTGTTAAAGAAGAAGGGTGAGCTCATTAGAAAGGAAAACTGAAAAACAGAAATGCCCACATTTCCAACTCCATCTCCAATCTTAAATCATTCAAGATGCACACGTTTATTGTATATCAGTAGACCCAGGTCTTTTGACACCATTATCAGAGGCTGTTGGCTCTAAACTACCAGGAAGATTTTTTCCCCTTGATTTAAATTCAGATTTCATTTCAACAAAGCAACCAGAACAATGAATGAATGAGGTTCTCTAAGTCAGAAGTGAAAATAGAAAATAAATGGTGTTGTCATCTTTGATCAGAAAGTCATATTTTCAGCAAAATGGGGCAGAGGCAGCAAGTCCAGTTTGCAGGACCAGGAAAAAGGAGTGTCCACCCACAGGATATTTAGAAATTGATGACTATGACAGCAGCCCTTTCTAGAGGTAATAACGTCATTAGGTTGTGATAATCCTCCAGAAACCCCAACAGCCCTGGATTAAAAACATCTGGAAATTGTTCAGATGACACAAATTTCTGTTTCCTGCTGTTAAGGCTTCAGTGATGCCTCTCTGTGGCATCTGTCACCGTCTAACTTCTTTGCAAACCTCCTCCTTTCAAATCAGGAAGTGTACATAAAGTGCAAGTAAGATTCAGTCCCTCGCCTGTGCTTCCAGGTTCTTGCTTTGATACCCAGGATTACCAAATCTGACAATGAAACCGCTGGCCAGCTAGGTCGTCTGCAGGTATTTCTGGAGTTAGCAAATGAGTTCATCTGGCAAAGAGAGTGTCTGAAGGTAGATGGAGTCTTGGCAAGAAAACACAAAGTACCGTACGCAAGACAGGGATGTGAATGATGCAAGCAATAGGGGGGTTCTCATCACCGAGTCACTAAAGAAGTGGCCTTCTTTGGATCTCAACTCTTAAAAGTGAATTCAGGAACTGTTACTAAAATGAATGAGGCCAGCAGATTTCAGATCAGGGTCACTCCTCAGTGAGGGCAGGTTCAGTTTTCCCTGGGTTGGGAAGAGAAAAGAAAATGAAGAGGGTAAGGAACCAAATCTGATGACTTTCATGTCACAAATGTCACCCCAAAAGCCTCCGGCAAATGCTTCCCATCTTACAGAACAAAGTGAGCAGAGTGCCTCCTGACAGGGCTTAGCAAAATGTGTTTTCTTTGGGATTTGCTAGGTAGACAGTCCAAATGGATCATGGGTTAGGCAATGTTACATACATCTTTAAGATTTCTTAGATTAATTTTTCTTGATTAATATGCCCACAAGCACTGTGACTCTTCAAGAAAGAGATACAGTATATAACATTTCCCACATTTGGGGACCAGGAATTTTACCTTCCCGCAAACTGACTTGGCTTTCAATACAATGTATTTTCGGAAACGCTGCTTTACAATACTGGTTGGAGGGGACAGGAATGACCTTACGTCATTCAGTTTATATTACATGAGCCCAGTTTTTTTAATGAGAGTCACAGTCCCGTACCAATATAACAAATTAACCGTCGTTGTTGGGATCCACTGTATTTCCTTTGCAATGTGCCAAAATCATGGGCAAAATTTAACGTTATGTTTGACGGACAAACATTAACGATCAAAAGTTAACTGTTTCCCATCTATTATAAACTGTCACACAATCAGTGACAGTCACAGGGGATGTCCTTCGCATTTTTTCTGATTTTTCCAGAAGAGCTAAGGCCAGGGTTTCAGAATTAAGTCCACCAGGCTGTCATCATATATATATATGCAGTCCTGCATATATATACGGCTGAGACTGAACAGAGTATATTAGAATATACATAAAAATCTCGAATAAAAGTCAAGGATTGACTTGGTCAAAAGTCACAGAAAATTATCAAACACATACTAGTTAAATTCCTGAATTTCTTTTTGGCTTCTGCCCTTTCTTCAGCATCAAAGTACCAAACAGTCATGGCATATCTGTGAAAGATAAGTAGATATTAGAAAAGAGGTTTAAAAATACTACCAAAAATAAATACTATGAATTTCACATAACAGTCATTTGTAAAGCCAACATTTAAAACTTTTCCTATTATCAGAGGTCCATCCCAATTTTAATTTAAAATAAACTTCTCTGGTTTCAAGTCTATTTAAATGTAATAAAACATTTAAGGAATTCCATGTATGCTCCAGGCATTATCCTGGGCGATGGGAATTCAAATGGTCATGTGAATACATCAGCCTCTTACTCAAGGAGCTCAGGCTCTAGCAGGCAGGAAAGGAAATTTGACAAATAATGTAACAGGTTAAGATGATCTACACAGAAAGGGCTAGAAGGGAGTCATTCTGCTAAAGACTGAGAGACCTAAGCTGATGGGGAGAGCACAAAGGAGTGAAGCTTTGAAGAATAACTTATCAAATGACGGGACACGTAAAACTCCTGGCTTTTTTCTTTAGTTTTGGACATTGAGGCAACGATGCAATGGCCTCAAGCTTTCTACTGCGTCCCATCTATGGGACAGACTATAATAGGAGTAATTTCATGCATGCGTTTTCAAAAAGTTGCATTTTATTATTATTACTAGTTAATGGAATTTCTATAGCACCTGACTTTTTCCAAAGGCTTCCCATCAGCATGTGCTAATGTTTCCCCTGTGACCCTGGTCATAAAGGAACTTAGGAAGAACGAGGGAATTCTGCACAAATGACAGGGTCCAATTATTGTACAACATTAAAGAAGCCACAAGCAGGCTTTGCTGGTAGAATCAGTTACCTGCTCACCCAGGGCACGTCCCAATTTGGTATTTCATACGCAACTCTATGTGGGGCTCAGATCTGTGATTTCTGGAAGGGGCCACATAAACCTTAAGCTGTTAACACCTGTGATTTTGATGTAATCAGTCTTGTTAAGGTTTAGGCATTACCTTTCTACCCAACCTCTCTCCTCCCTGCGCCCAACTGCTATTCCCAATTCAGGCTGCACCCCACAGAGCTCCAATACCACCTGCTTTGGCCATAAAACAAAGGCAAATGAGAGGCAGAATCTGAAATTAAGATTACATCAAGGGTTTTCAGATTAATAGTAAACAATACTAAATTGTTCAGTTACTCTGAAAATCTCCCCATGCATGATCTAAAGAAAGAAGTCTGAAAAATCCAATTGTTGGGACATGATGGGTATAGTAAGCCCAATCTAATTTTAAGCTCAGGAAAGGGTAAAAAGGAAAAGAAATCAGAACAAATTCCTCTTTCTTTTTTTTTTTTTCTTTTAAATTTGTATCGGAGTAGAGTTGATTTACAATGTTGTGTTACAAATTCCTCTTTCTCTTCTCGAGGTTCTTTCTCTGCTTGCAACTGGCAACTTGTAAACTCATCCAGAGCTAACCAGACAGAATTCCTGTTATGTGGCAGCCAACATTCTCCAGGGGTGGTTCAACGTTAGGTTTTTTTTTTTAAAGGGGGTAGGGGGAAGAAAGGAGAGAAGAGAAAAATGCTCTGGGAAATTCGGAATCCAAGATGCTCACCTAATGGAAAACAATTTGTTAATAGTTCAAACTGATGTTAGGTTTGTGTACTAGAGAACCCCAAATTTCTCCTTTAATTTTTATTGACTTCAAACAGGTTTGCTAGGAGCTTTGGGGGGTGGTTGGTCCCTCATCTGCATAGAACACAAGTTTAGAGAATTCTCTGGGCGTTTGTACACGGAGCTTCTCAAGAGGAATCGTGGCCCTGGCCGTTACCTGGTTGCATAGGAAGGCTGGACTTCATGTGGGTTCCTGCGGTCTGACCAGAAGAACAAGAGTCTGTCAAAAATGGGCTCCACATCCGCTATGAACGATTTCCCTTCTGGAAATATCCGCAGGACCCCACCATGTAGCTGAGGGCCACAAAGAAGGGAGATTATTGCCTCACACATAGTCATTATCAATGATACGTCAGCCTCATCTAGAAACAAAGCCATCTTCCAGCCGCCACTCCAAGCGCATGTTACTCCCAAATTTTTACTTCAGCCTCATCCTTTGTATTAAATGTTATTTCAAATTTGGCTAGATATATCTCCTTATTCACTTCCCACCAAATGAAGCCTTCCCACCCTCATAATCACGGAGTCCATGGATACAACATGGAGTACTACTAGGTCAAATCATACAGAATTGCCAATATTCGACTGTTTCTGACCTATAACCCCCTCCCGCCCCTCCCCCCAGCAATTTCATAGAGTTCAGTCTAATATTAACAGCTCCCTAGGATAGGGACCACACAATAACCTCCCCTTCAATTAGAATTTACAGCTTTCTTTTGAGCTCCTCTATCTCCTATCCGATTTCATCAGTTGAAAGTTACATGCTCTTTTTTCTGAACTCTCAGACGACCTTATCTTTCATGACATATATCACTCTCTTCCTTGAATTACTTTTTTTTACATGTACACCCAAGCTGTCCTACTAGAATAACCACGTCAAGGTAGAATTCAGACCTCACAGGTCGACGTTTCCTCACAGCACAATGCCCGGCGCTAGCAGGCACTCAACTATTTTTTGAATGATTTCATACTTTGTGATTTATCATCACTGATCTGACAACTTTACCCTCTTGCCTATAACGCTACCTTTCAAGATTTCAAAGGACAACTAAGGGATATATTTCAGTCACGTTACCAATAGGGAGCCGACACAAACCTTGTCACTAATTCACTGGTTTCCCAGGCTTAGTTTTTCTGACCCCAGATAAAATATCCTTGCTTTATGACAGCAAGTATCTGGCCTAATGAATAGTGAAAGGAGTTGCAGAAGGTTCAAAAGCCAAATAAGCCTGAAAAGTCCTCCAACTTCTCAGACTCCTAAATCATCCCCAGCTTTCAGAAAGCATACATATTCCAGACAAATGTTTGTCAGCGTGGAACCAGACTTCATATCTCTATCTATATATATGTTCAAAAATATAAAAATAAGCCATGAAACCTTTGGCATTCACAAACCATAGTAAACCATGGCAAGAGGCCACCAGGGAGACATTTTACTCCAAGAGGGAGGACTGTGTGGGAAACCTCACTTGGGGATAGTTTAATATCCTACAGTTCTATTTTTGTGAAATTCTCTCAGTGTTGCTCCTGGCAGGGAAAAGTATGTATCTTATTCCACATTGAGACTCAAGAATCCTATCAGCTCTGGATTAGACTAAAGAAATTGATCCCCATTCCTAAAATTATAAATTATTTTCTCTTCATCAACCATCAAATTATAACCTATAACCTAATAATGGCCCTACCCACCCACTCCCATCAAATTAACTTCATATCTATTATTTTCATCTCATCCACTTTAGTACTAACACCGTAAGAGGAAAAAAGAAAAAATATGAAATAGAAAGGATTCATCAGTGGGGATTATGAACTGCAAACTTTCCTCTAAGTCATCTGAATTCTTTTCCTATAGTTCCTAACCCCTCACTCTACTCCCATTATTCCAAGTACCTTGGCATCCCAGTTCTTGTTCAGATAGTAGATGCAGGTGATGCAGCGGCCGTCACCGCTGGGGTTGTCCACATGTCGAACATAACCTGTTCCATTTCCTGGGTAGCAAGCCACCATCGCCTATGGAGAAATCCCAGGGAAGCTGGTTAACAAAGCTGAACCAATCTTCTCCCACCAGTGAACAGCTGAGTAACACAGTCTCCTTGGGTGCCACATGACATAGTTGACTGTTGGCTTCTTCACTTCACGTACAGTACATGAATTTGGACTCTTCAGCGTATATGATTAACAGCCAAGTTATACCTTATGGCTCAGCCCAGTGGAAAGTAGTTCAACAATATTCCCACAATTCTAGAACATTTTGGACAGTATCTATGGTTGTCATTAGGATGCCCCGCCTTTCTTCAATCTTTCTTTTTGAAAAAGCAGGTTCTGGGTTCCCACCCTAGAGCCACAAAATCATAATCACTAGGTTTGGAGTTTAGGGATTATGCATTATTGACAAGTGCCCCTGAATCACTGAATCAATGGCTAAAGATACTTGCATTTACAAAGAGACAGGAACCAGTGATGAAGGAGAAAAAGGTTAGGCTTGTACAATAAAATGCTTAGGATAGAAAGAAGAGGGGAGGGTCAATGGAAGCTGTGCCCCGACTTGTCAGCATAGATGATAGTCAGATCCAGTTCATAGAAAAAGCCACAGACACATCTTAATGCATTCTTCAATGCTTGTCTTCCTCCTCCTGACAATTATCAAATTAAATGATAACCTGAAATTCTCTTCCTTTTGCCCAAGCGCTACCTGTATCAGTCAGGTGGAGAAATAAAGCAGGAAGCCAAACTAAAAATCCTACTAACAAGTACTATTAGGGAATTACTATGAAGAGGGTAACAAATCTCTAATTGTTCCCTGGAAAATTTATAGCAAAAAGTAGAAAAAATTAGACAAAGTGTAAAAAGCCAGTTCTTTTCACAGGACACTGACTTATTTCTAAAATATCTTTGTAGGGATGAGATACATGCAGGGAAGATATTGTCAACACAAGAGGAGAAAAAGGATATTTTTTCTGTTTTGTTTGCTGATGTATTCTTAGTGTCTAGAACAGTTCCTGACGCACAGAAGGTATCTGATTAAATTTGATTTTTTTCTTGGAGGGGAGGGGAGTACCGCGGGGCTTGTGGGATCTTAATTCCCCAACCAGGGATTGAACCCAGGCCCTCAGCAGCGACAGCGCGGAGTCCTAACCACTGGACTGCCAGGGAATGCCCTTTTTGTGTTGTTTTAAAATTTGATAAATGAATGAATAGCAAACAGCTCTTTCCTCTAAACAGTAAGTTTACTTTCTGCCTAGATCAATAGAGATTTTTGTCATTTTAAAGCATATCTTCAAACATACATGTAGCGATCCAGTTCACATTTTCCTTCATAAATGGCAAGACTGTTTCACTGGTAAAACAACCAGTCAGGTAGAGTCCAAACTAATAACACTAGTGGCTCAATGAATCAGCTTCAAAACCATGGGTGCCAAGTCACTCCCAGTGGTAACACGAAGACATGAGCTAGGCATGTACTTGAAAGGCTTCTTGCATACTAGAACAAAAATAAGGCTGAATAGTAACTTGGCTTTACGTGGATCTTAAGGCTTAAATCACCGTATCTCTCAAGCATTATATCCCTATACAGCTAGCAATCCCCATATCCTGCCTTTGAATGTCTAAAATGTCAATGCAGTGTCATCTGAGAGCTGAAGTTAGGCTGTGAGCTTGAACATCTTTCAGAGGCGGAATTCTGAGGCTACTCCAATCGAGATTTAACAAATGTTGGTACCACCAAGCAAAGGATGGCTTGGGGAAAGGTGATCGGTAGCAGACAGAAATGATGAGTCTAGCTGGGGAAGAAGAGATAAATGAAGTCGCCTATAATGACTAGGGAATTACCCATCCCTGGAAGCAGCTATTAGGATTATAAGAGCCACCACTGAGCCAATAATGAAAGTCACTTAAGCCACAAACAATTATAGGCTGAATTCCCTACCAACTCAGCCTCTCCCCACTGTGAAGCTCTGAAAAGAAGAAAAAGTACTCCATCAGTGCTACATAATCGGGCAGAAACAGAGACACAGATGTAGAGAACAAACGTATGGGCACCAAGGGGGGAAGTGGCGGGGGGAGGTGGTGGTGATGGGATGAATCGGGAGATTGGGATTGACATGTATACACTAAAATGCATAAAATAGATAACTAATAAGAACCTGCTGTATAAAAAGTAAATAAAATACAATTCAAAAGAAATGCTACATAATCTTATATTCTTAAACAGCTTTACTCTAAGGAAAAGGTCAGTGGTCTGGATGTCTGCCATCTAATTTACTCTGCAACTAATCATGTGATCCCAGGCTTGGTTTCTTTCCTGTAAAAAATGGCTTGGGTTACCCAGCCTCTGATGGTCCAAGAAGATCTCAGACTCTATCTAAGCATCAACCCCGGAAGCAGCAACAGAGTTCTTCAGGGCATTAGGAAGTGCTTAACTGCCTCAGGACTCAGCTTAGAGCAAATACTGATAAAAAGAGACACAAACTCAAAAAAGTACGTCCTTTTGTGTGTACTGCTGCATCTATAAAACCCACCCGTAGAGAAGGAGCTAGCACATTCCAGGGGACTTATCACTAGGACAAAACTCCTAAGTGTCAGCAAAGTATCAGATTGCTTAAGGGAGAGAAATAGAATTTTTCTGGCCAGAGTGAATCTTCACCTTCTCTCCTGGTTCCTGAAACCATAGCATCAAGTTCAAAACAATGCAAGCAAATCACTGTGAGCCTCAGTGGGCCTGTTGAAACTACACAGGCCAATTTTATCAGTGTTTTCTGGACAAGAGCCACAGGAGATGGGTCTTGGCTTGGGCACATTCCCAGTATCTGTTGGGTTTTGACACAGTCTAAAACCAGGAGGCTAAGGATGCGCTGAGAAGCAAGGCTCACTTCAATAACGTCATGCGTTTCTATGCCAAATCATGCACGGGGCAGAAACAAACCCTGGAAACCGATCAGTTAGTTCTACAGAGCTGCTATCCAAACCTCATCAAGCCAGCAAGGGAGTTAGAGTGTACAGAGGAGGAGAACGCTCCAGGACAATAAGAACATCACCAGAGTACTTCAGTGATCATGTGACAAACACGCTGCGCAATAACACCGACACCCATCAGGAGGAAGTCTCACTTATCGCCGACTTTTTATTTGCCAGAACTTGCGGACTAGATTAATATTTGAAATTTATACAAGTTTAATAATATGTTAGTGTGACCTGCAATAGCACATACAATTTAGTCCTATACTTCTATTCTTGGATGGGCAGATAACTCCACATGTCCCCTTATGTATTCACCATCCCTTCCTACGGCCCCATCGTGGACACCCCCCACCCCCTGCACCATGCCCAGAGGCTTCTCCATAGCTATGTAGCAAAAGGAAATGAGTGGAGAGGGGTGAACCCCTCCCAGGCTCCCAAACTGGCTCTAGACCAGAGATACGTGCTCTGGATACCTAGGCGGCCACGTTCAGGCAGTAAATGTATAAGGATTCTTTGAAAATGTACACAGACCTATAGAACTTTTTTTTTTTTTTGCGGTACGCGGGCCTCTCACTGTTGTGGCCTCTCCCGTTGCAGAGCACAGGCTCCGGATGTGCAGGCTCAGTGGCCATGGCTCACGGGCCCAGCCGCTCCGCGGCACGTGGGATCTTCCCGGACCAGGGCACGAACCCGTGTCCCCTGCATCGGCAGGCGGACTCTCAACCACTGCGCCACCAGGGAAGCCCCAGACATATAGAACTTTGACAGCCAAACCCAAGTAACAAAATCTGCTCCCCAAATGCCACAGGTGGAAAGAAAACAGTTTCTGTTAAGGGGTATTACTGAGTTGGCTTCATAAAAAGCCATATCTCATCAATCCCAAAGGTAAAGTTGAAAGAGGAAAGTCCAGGATTTCCATCCCAGTGCCTAAACAGAATGTTCTTAATTGAAACAAGTTTGATCGCATATATACACCATTTCAAACAACTGGCATCATTGACCTCCACTGTCATTCATGGGTGGGAAGGGGACACATCTGTCCTATCCCAGCCTCCACTCAGATTCACCACTTCTCTAAAAACAATCAACAACATAGATGTTTCATAGAAATGTATTTTACATCACTCATGACTTCAGCGTCAGTCACTAGTATGACTTGATCTTAAAAAAGAGAGTGACGTTTTACATAAAGTTTAACTCAGCAAATTAAAATAGTAATCAAGTCTTATTTTACTTACCAAATTTGCAATAAATATGAACCCATTTTTAAAAATTTGTCAAGAATAGCATAACTTCAAAACTGCCAGGCTGAGTGACCTTTAAACTGGTATTTTGGTCCACGGCCAAATGCTAGGCCCCTCTAACCGTGAAGCAGAAATACCAGCCAATCTTGGTAAGGATTTGTTTTGAATTACGAACGGTCCCTAGCAAAGCATATTTTAATAAAATGTAACCTAAACACAGAATAACCTGTACTTAACCTCTTCACACCTCAGTTTTCTCATCTGAAAAATGGGTTTATGAGGATTGACGGTGACAATCCGTGTAAAACAGTGCAAGGCCTGGCACACACTAAATGCTGCTTAATGTCAGCTATTTTTAAAACTGATGATGTGCATGTTTTTGTCTTCCCCTCCACTGGGGCTTCAGAATGTCTCCCCTTCAGGGATCCGATCCTACCTAAGTGCTTTGTAGCTTCGAACCCGGGGCTGGCAAACTCATATAGCCTGTGGCCCTTGCAAGTAACATAAAAAATTGAAGCCAACCAGGTATATATGTGTCAAAACTCTAGAGTGTGTACCATGCTAACTACAACTAGGGAATTTTCTAACCTTGGCAATGAGGGGCCGGTGTTACAAAATCTTCAGATTTTAGGACAGTAGCAGGGAACTGAACCGGATTTGTATGTAAACTCTCCTGTATATTTTTTATCCCGATTGTTAAATCAGGGCCACAAAAAAACATATCAGGCTGGATTTTGAGATCACTGTCTGAGGCTCTCCCAAGAGATCAAGCTACTCTGTGTTACTTCCTGAGCTACAAGGAGGCACCTTCCCCATTTCTCTTTACCAGGCTCAGATGTATCCTTCATCCTTCAGTGCCATCCACATTGCACAGGCCTCTGCCAAACCTCTCTCCCCTCAAGTCCTTCCCCCATGTCCGCTCTGGATATAGCAATGGGGGCCCAGGATCCCTCCTCTCTTTACCATAAGACACTAACCACATAGAGTATTAGATGTGTAAAGACTTGAGAAGAAATACACAAGGCCATGCACCTTGTTTAGCTTGGAAAAACAGCTAAGCAAATGTAAAAGCTGAAGTTTTCTGGTCAGAAATGGGTCCAGTTTATATTACCTAAATCGGACAAAAATCATATGATATCACTTACATGTGGAATCTTAAAAAATGATACGAATGAACTTATTTACCAAACAGAGATAGACTCATAGACATAGAAAACAAACTTATGGTTACCAAAGGGGAAGGGGTGGGGGATAAATTACGAGTTTAGGATTAAAATATACACACGACTATATATAAAATAGATAACCAACAAGCACGCACTGCATAGCACAGGGAACTCTACTCAATATCTTGTAAGAACCTATAATGGAAGAGAATCTAAAAAAGAATATGTGTGTGTGTGTATGTGTGTGTAAGGGAATCACTTGTACACCTGAAACTAACATGATATTGTAAATCAACTATATTTCAATAAAAATTTTAAAATATATATATATATTACCTAAATCACTTAAATTCCTACAATATTTACAACGCATCTTTACAACATAGTTGCAACTATGCAAAGCTTTCTTCAACAGTTTCAAGAAAATGTCACTAAACAAGAGTTCACCTTGCGGCCAGCCTCTTACAAAAAAGCAAGCTCTCAGTGTGATGAACAGCTCATAAGCAGAAGAAGTGCTTTAGAGTCTTTATATTCATTCTCATGTCATCTAGATTGGCATAAAGAAATTAGCTGGAGATAACGTAGGCACTTTAAGGAAACAAGTGTGCAAACTGTCACTAGTTATTTTGGCATCTTGCTTGTTATCTGTCTTGTTAGTTAAGAGCAAGCCTAGCTAGTTCCTTCCTCCTAGTGCCCTAGTTAAAGACTGAGGTAACAAAATGAGGGAGAAATGGGAAATATGCTTTTGGTGGGCAAAAGCAAGAGCTGTGTCCAGCTACCACGTTCCCCTTCCCAAAGTTTCAGCATCTGACCACACAATTCAGAAGATTCAGAACATCAGTTAATATCCATCAGGTAAGTAATCTTGAAAACGAACCCCAAGTTTTTCACTAAAATGTCTTCTACTATTCTGTTTCTATCCTGGGAACTTCTGCCTTCCTCGTGTGCCCTAAATCCACACTAAAAATTCCCCTCCCTGAACCCACGTACCCAGAACTCTGCCACATATAACCTCACCTCCAATTTAGAGCAATAATCATTATGCCCCCATACCTGAACTTTGCTGAAATGCAGGAGCTTCAGTAATTCTGAAAATGAAAAATCAGAAGTTATTGATATAAGCAACTCTCAGTTGCTCTGGTGAAGTAGGCCTGCTGGTTCCTCCTGATCAGGCAAGAGCATCCTGCCTAGAAGGGCAGGGAATTTACCATATTCACCTGAAAACCTGTCCTCGGGGAGACCTTTTTCATCAATGCCCCTCTTTACTATGAACTTGATCCTAACTTTGGGATCATTCAACCAACTATCAACAACTATCAAGACTCTGAAACCGGGATAGGGAGGGTGGGAGGGAGGGAGACGCAAGAGGGAAGAGATATGGGAACATATGTATATGTATAACTGATTCACTTTGTTATAAAGCAGAAACTAACACACCATTGTAAAGTAATTATACCCCAATAAAGATGTTAAAAAAAAAAAACAAAAAAAAAACAAAACAAAAAAAAAAGACTCTGAAACCTTCTACTCAGTTCTCTTAGCTCCTTGAGATTCTTACATTAAAGAGCTGGGCTCCCACACCCACTCTCAGAAATATGCATAGATGCACACACACACACACACACACACACACACACACACACACACACACGCATGCATAAGGTCACAAAGGATTCACAGGCTTGTAAGGTCTAACTGAACGAGATCAAGATTCTATTTCAGGGGATCCTGTACTTCGTGCATGAACCTGAGTAAATCACCCTGAACTTGAATGAATCACCTTTCCCCAGAAGCCACTGAAACTCTCAGAGGCCAGGAATTTAAGAGACTATTGTCACTCCTATTCGAATTCTGCTTAATTCCTCTCCTTGGAGGGGATTCAAGCAGAGTCCTGCAATTAAGCACAGTAAACAGGCCCCGGAACATCGACACAGCAATACAGGCTGTTTGGGTTTGGGAAGGCGGCGCTTCCCGCAGAGGCCTGGCTCCCGGCCAGCGGGGTGACGGCTGAGTGACAGGGCTACGTGCGCTGCGTGAGGGTGGCAGCCAGCCCACACCCGAGCACACAGCCCGGCAGCCCGCGGAGGGAACCGGCACGGGAAAGCCCTCCCCCATCACTACCCCAGTCACCAGAGAAATGTACTCAGTAAGGGCTTCCTTGCAATTATGAAATCCGCAGAAGTCAGCCAGGCCCTGGGTTGGGGACATTAACACAGGCATTTAACCGTATCCATTCCGCTGCCTTTCCTCAAATCGTTAACAACTGCCATTTCCGGAAGACCCATGAAGCCAGGGAGCATTTCAGGTGGCAATTTACACATATTCTCTCATTTAATTTCCGGGTTAAGGGGAAGGTGAGCAGCGGTCACCTGCCCTGAGTCACCCTGCCCACAAGTCTTCGGTAGAAGTCATTAACCCTGGAAGTTATCATATTGACCTAGAAGTTACCTTATTCCTATAGAAAAACAAATTCAAGAGTAATCCTTAAGGCAATATGGGGGTAGGGACGTTTAACTTCCTTTGATGTGAGAAACAGACTTATCAGTAAATAAAACTTTACATGTAGCTCTCTAAAGGCTTGAACCGAATAGAAAAAAAGAATGTCTGTGACCACAGGATTGTCAGAGAATTAAATATGGTCGGCTTTAAATTCTCATCTGGAATGAATCCTAAAATACTTGAGGGAAGCCATGATAACTTAAATACAGTTGGTAAGACAAGATTTTATTGAGTAATATACAAAAATATATAGTTACCAATCAAAACATGTCAAGAAAAATGCCTTGAAGCAACGTTCTTAAGAGAAACCAGGAAACACTTTACTTGCAATTCCCAGTCGCTCTGAGGAGTCTTAACGTGGGACAAGGTAACTATGTTGGAAAAAGAAAAAGTTAAAGAACTTTCTAGGAAACCAGATCTTATATTCACATTTGGATTTCAGCACTTAGAAAAATATATCTGCTGAATGAAAGGAATGACACACAGCAAGTCAGAACTAGAACTCATGAAACTCGGGAGGCACATTTATTTACTGAACAAACATGCGTACGTGCCTGACACTGTTCTGTGTGCCTCCCAAATATTACCTCATTCAATATTCATAACAGCTCCATGAGGCAGGAACCATTATTATCTCCATTTTACAAATGAGGAAACCGAGGCACGAGGAGTTTAGGTAACCGGCCTTTTCAAAGCCAGTTAGTCTGGCCGCAGAGTGACCTCACACTTTACCCGCGCAGCTTATCCTTTGTCTAACATTAACCGGTTCACCTCTTTTTTGAGAGAACTAAGATCTTCGGTTCTTCTTGAAGTATTTGACTTCTTCTCCCCCTCACCTATCACCCTTGCCATAATGATAGAAAATCACAAAATGCAAAAAGAAAGAAAGAAAAATAGAGTGTCCTTGGTGTTGAGTCTGTGAACTAAAAGCTCCAGGGCAGTCAAGGGGGTAGGGGGTAGGGTGCAGGTGGGGTTGTATTTCAACAAAAGCCGAGAGCAAAGGAAACTGACTCAGTCCTGCAGCGAAACACTAGTTGTCCAAGTTGCCTTTGATTGGTTATTCCCACTGCAGGACAAACTCAAGCCAACTCTAAGCTCTGTAGCCCCATATCTGACTGGGATGCAGTTGGTCAGTGATCAGTCTTCTCCCCAGGCTGCTCTTCCCCTTACCTCGGGGTCTGTGGAAGGAAGTCAGCCTCTCCAGGACCTTTCCTTTTAGCTCAGGTGAACACCAGCCAAGGTTTTCAGACTTTTTCAAAGTCAGAAAGCAAATGACCAATTAAGAAAAAACTTTAAAGGACATACAAAAGTGTATTTCCCTTGGGAAGGCACCTGGTAAACTCCAAGGAATCCCAGGGATGAGACAATTTTTCCTTACTCAGGTGCAAAGCTTATTCAGGAGACTCTTAACTCCACTACTACCACATTAATTAGAATTCACTAAGTACAGAACTTTCTAAGATCAAGTGAATTAGAATACGCTGGATACAGACCCACTATGGCTTACAGGAGGGGTGATATCTAGAGGACCACTCAGACACATGAAAAGTAAAAGGCTCTTCTGAGAGAGATGTATAAAATACTTCGGGGAGCAGCAAGGGGGCTAGAAATAAAGGAGTTGCCTGGCTCTGAGTCTAGGGGGCAGCGATGGTGAATATAATTGTACCTATGTCCCTTCAAGATGGGGCTCCAAGAGGAGCCCCATTTTACGAACGTGGAAACTGGGAGAGACAAAAAGTAACTTAACGGGACATTATAGAACCAAGCATGGTCTTCCCACTGCTAAACACTGCTTCTACAATATCAGGAAAAAGTTGTTCACTGAAAACAGGTGCAATTATTTCCAGAGTGACCACGAATGAAATTGTCTTCCTTCAAGATAACACAACAAAGGATTCTCGGATGATTATCATGGCTTATCAAATAGAGGCTCAAACGATATTAACTGGGCAATCAAAGCCCTCCATGCAGAAGTAGGAAAAGGCAAGTGCCAGCTACTCTCCAATCTCTACCTAGTAAAACCTTTGATTACAGTCAAGCTGGATTCGTTTTTCGGCTTTCCTTCCCCAAAGAGTCCCACACCTCAGCCATCTTACCCTAGAGGGTCAGAAACAACCCTAGGCTTCTGAGTGGTGTTCAGTGAGCGCATAATAGATACTCAATACTGACAGAATCATCTGCTCTTTTCCAGTTTGTTCTCACCCCAAATCACTACGATGCTTTCTTGTTCTCCCTGGTGCCTTGAGCTTGCACTCCTTGCCAGGCTGTAGGATACAGGGGAGCAATACTGCGCAGATATTAACAAAGATTGTTCCCCTCCATTCAACGCAACAGGAGAGAAACAGTTCCAAATTATACTCCAATTCTGGTTCTGGAAAATTAACTTTTTTTTTTCTGCGGTACGCGGGCCTCTCACTGTTGTGGCCTCTCCCGTTGCAGAGCACAGGCTCCGGACGCGCAGGCTCAGCGGCCATGGCTCACGGGTCCAGCCGCTCCACGGCATGTGGGATCTTCCCGGACCAGGGCACGAACCCGTGTCCCCTGCAACGGCAGGCGGACTCTCAACCACTGTGCCAGCAGGGAAGCCCCTGGAAAATTAACTTTTATTGGAAAAAATAATAGAAAAATTGTGTGTGTGTACTTAACATGTTAATGTGTTTTTCTCAAAAATTTCCCAAATGAAACAAAAACACTTGCATGTTTTAGTTTTAGCGATCAATCAGCTCAGATCTGATCAACTGATCGAACGCCGACTTTCTCACTGATAGAGAAACTCTAAGAAGATAGAGCACCACCCCCATTTAGCCTCCTCATATTCATTTTATTCTGTGGTTCTCAAACTTCAGCCTGTATGAGAATTGCCTGGAGGACTTGTGAGCTTCTGATTCACTGGGTTTGGGGAGAAGCTCAAGAACATGCATTTACAGCATGTTCCCAGATGCTGCTGCTGCTGCTGTGGCAAAGCAAGAGTCTTCGTGCAATGCCTCACCCTAAATAATAAAAGGTCAAGGGGAATTAGAATTAGTCACCTGCACTAGTTACCTTGGAGAACAGGCGGTGGTGGGTAGAGCAGGAAGTGAGAGGAATTCCTATAGGGCAGTTTCTGGCACAGCCTCTGCATCGCGATTCCTGAAACTGGCAGGAAACATTCCAAGTGCAACTCTGTAGCATTGTTGAGGATTACTGTCCTGTCAGCGCTGGGGTGTGTGACTGTGGATAGAGTCAGATCTCTTCTTCAGGCATCCAATCAGAGGCACTGAAAGCACCTATTTGCCCTCTCAAATAAAATTACAGTCTCAATTTTCATTGAATTCCTTATCATATGGAGGTAGATTTATATTATTGGACCCATGTTAGAGATGACAGTGAGGCTCAGAGAACTGACTTGCCAAAGATCACAGTGAGACAAAATAAAATGTAAAACGTCCACCCCAGTGCCTAATAAGGTACTGACCAAATTAAGTTCAAATACAAAAATAAAAATCGACCTTGTTCCTAAAGAAGTGGAGATTAAGGTCCTGAGATGCTGCCTGCCAGGGTCTGAGCAAGGACCAGAAGCCAGGGTCCTAGCCTCATGGTCCCGGGCTTCTCTGAGGCAGACCTCTAAGTATGAGCTGCCAGGATCTGATGTGACTTGGTACTTTCTAGGGCCAAGCATAGAGTATCAGAACTAAGGAAAAAAAACCTTACAAAGCCAAAGTCCCTCCTTTGAGATGGTCCCTCACAGCCTGTTAATGTAATAAAATAGTTAAACCCTTTAGCACCAAATTAGGGAAGAAGTTGTAAAACCTTTCTTTCTCTTTTTTCTTTTTTGGCCTAACAAAATATTTATAGCACGAATGGATGAAGAAGTTGTGGTACATATATACAACGGAATGTGGTATATATATACTCAGCCATAAAAAGGAACGAAACTGAGTCATTTGTTGAGACGTGGATGGATCTAGACACTGTCATACAGAGTGAAGTAAGTCAGAAAGAGAAAAACAAATATCGTATATTAACGCATGTATGTGGAACCTAGAAAAATGGTACAGATGAACCGGTTTGCAGGGCAGAAGTTAAGACACAGATGTAGAGAACAAATGTATGGACACCAAGCGGGGGAAACCGCGGTGGGGTGGGGATGGTGGTGTGCTGAATTGGGAGACTGGGATTGACATGTGTACACTGATGTGTATAAAATTGATGACTAATAAGAACCTGCAGTATAAAAAACCAAACAAACAAACAAAAAAACCCAACAAATACTAAACTTTCTTTAGGTTATTTGTATGGAAATACGTTAATATAAATGTTTCAGACATTACATGAAATTTCTAAAAAATATATATATATATATTTATAGCTATTTTTTTGACACCCTGACATCCTTAAAATCAAAGTTCCTTTTAAAGATGAAATTAAGTCAACAGTAAAGGACTATTGGAGGCACTAAAAGTATATATCAAGCTTAATAGTCTCTGCCTTCAAAGAATTTATAGGTACATGAGGGGCAGGCAGGGTAAGCAGCAAAGAAATAAATCTACTGGGGTGGCCCGGGTTGAGCCACCCACAGAGTTCTAGGAAGCAGAAGGGAACTTCACGGAGAAGGCAGGAGGATGGATTTTTGAGGAGAAGACAATGAGGAAGCTTGGTTTGCCCGGCAAATCCGTTTCCAGCACTTCAGGGATCTGGAGGGAAGGAAGGCTGTCAGTGGGAGATTAAATGTGGAAAGGTCAGATGGGGTCAGACGTGGAGGGTCTTAAATGGCACGCTAAATTCACAGCATATACGGTGGACAATGGGGAGAGAGCACGGTTGGGTGTGTTTTTGGTTTTGTTTTTTTAAGCATGGAGACTGCTTGATTAGCGTTGGGTTTTACACTGCTTAACACCGGCAAAGCTCATTAAAATGGATCACAAGGAGAACAAGAACCAAGGGCAGGTGATTTCTCTCTTTTTTTTTTTTGCGGTACGCGGGCCTCTCACTGCTGTGGCCTCTCCCGTTGCGGAGCACAGGCTCCGGACGCGCAGGTTCAGCGGCCATGGTTCACGGACCCAGCCGCTCCGCGGCATGTGGGATCTTCCCGGACCGGGGCACGAAGCCGTGTCCCCTGCATCGGCAGGCGGACTCTCAACCACTGCGCCACCAGGGAAGCCCAGAGCAGGTGATTTCTGATTAAAGTAGGTATCTTTAAAATACTTCCCTCCTCAAGGATTTCTACTGTGAAAGGGAAACAAAATTTAGTTTTTTAAAAAAAGACAAAACTTAAGGTTCCACAGGAGCCTAAAAAAAACCCTCAAAAAGCCAAAACAGCACAAAATAGCCAAATTTTGAGCAATAATATTGCACGTTCCTGAATGAACCTTCAATGTTTAAAACAGTTTTGTTTACCTACTCCAAACAATCAAATTAAACTGCAAAACAATATAAATAGGAAAGAAGCCATCCAAAAAAAAAAAAGACTCACTGCCAACTTTGTGTGGGGTATTGAGATTTCTAAGTAATAGTCCCTCAGGTTTGACTAGACAGATAAGTAGAACTGGGAGGGGATGTGGAGGGAGGGGCACAGGCAGGATCTGTGATCTATTTGTCTGGAGAACACAGAGCAAGCTCCCCCCAAATGTTCAGACTGTTTAAAACAGTGTCTCTTTACTTCCAAGCAATGTTCAGAAAGAAGAGTATTATCCTGAATACTTCAAAACAACTTCAAGTTGCCCTAAGAGAACCAAAACTAGATGTCACTGCCACCTGGAATTGTGTTTTTCCATTTGTCTTCTTCCCACTGGCAAATAATCAAGACTACTATCATATTCTTTGAATCTCTGTATTTTGGAATTATTTTTATATGGTGATATTATTTTGGCTTCATTTTGGAAATAAAAATAAAAGTTAATATGAGATAGGTACATTTACCCCAGAACTTGAGAAACAGTGATCATTGCATCTCCTAAAGAATGAAAAATTGGTTTGACCAAAAATAGAACTACCATATGACCCAGCAATTCCACTCCTGGGTATATGTCCAAAGAAAATGAAAATACTACTTTGAAAAGATACATGAACCTCAACGTTCATAGCAGCATTCTTTACAACAGCCAATATATGGAAGCAACCCAACTGTCCATCCACAGATGAATGGATAAAGAAGATGTGGTATATATACAACGGAATACTACTGGGCCATAACAATGAACGAAATTTTGCCATTTACAGTAACATGGATGGACTTGGAGGGCATTATGCTAAGTGAGATAAGTCAGATGGAAAAAGACAAATACCGTATGAATCACTTGTATGTGAAATCTAAAAAATACAACAAATGGACAAATATAACAAAACAAAAGCAGACTCACAGATACAGAGAACAAACTAGTGGTCACCAGCGGGGAGGGGCGCAGGGCCAAAATGGGAGTGGGGGAGAAGGAGGTACAAACTATTGGGTGTAAGACAGGTTCAAGGACATATTGTACAACATGGGGAATATAACCAATATTTCGTAGTAACTGTAAATGGAAAGTAACCTTTAAAAATTGTATAAAAATAAAGGGCTTCCCTGGTGGTGCAGTGGTTGAGAGTCCGCCTGCCGATGCAGGGGACACGGGTTCGTGCCCCGGTCCGGGAAGATCCCACATGCCGCGGAGCGGCTGGGCCCGTGAGCCATGGCCGCTGAGCCTGCACGTCCGGAGCCTGTGCTCCGCAACGGGAGAGGCCACAACAGTGAGAGGCCCGCGTACCGCAAAAAAAAAAAAGTATAAAAAATAAAAATAAAATTGGTTTGATTTAAGGAGGTATTGACATTGTACTGAACATGGAGGACACTCAGTAAGTAGGAACCAAATGAAACCAACACAAGATGCGAAAGCCTGCATTACACAGCTACAAACCCATGGGTCTGTAAGGCTGGGACTGGGCAGAGGCAGGGGGTAAAAAATATGACACTGAGTCACTACCAGCTCACCAAAAACAAGAATAGGGACTCACCTATAAATCAATATCAAAAGAAGATACAAAATTAAGGTAAGAGCCATATTGGTTTAAGATTGAAATAATCGAGGGAAACAGGGTACGAATTTCTATGTATAAAGAACCAAGCTAACTAATCTTGCCTGGCAAACAGACACATAGTTCTGAATCTGAGCAAAGCAACGGCTCCTGGCAATCTGCCAAAGCCAAATTCCTCGGTCTGGCATCATAAAATGATTTGTCTGTCGAATTTACAATTCCAGTGTCTCTGGATTCAGCTACCCACTGGGCACCCCTGGCAGTTGCCCAGCAGAATACATCTGAACTATCATTACTGTCAGAATATGGGCATTTGACAAACATTGGAGAAAAATGACATTCATTTCTTAGAGCAATATTAGTTAACAGCTACAAAGTGCTGCTACAAAGGAATTATCAAGTCTGTAGCTATAATAATTAACGAAGAGTTAATAACCTTCTCCGTAGTGCTAACCTGCAAGCTGCTCCTTGGTGTTCAGTAGACATGGGTCAAACTGTCATTTAATTTACTGGAGGCCACAAAGGTGAGTCAAAATCAGAGGTCTTGCCAAACTGAGCAAACATGGTCCAAAGGCGAGATGCCCTCTGAACTTTATCCTCAAGTGCTAGGATGCTTCTCAGATGCGACCTGCTTATCATGGGTTAAACTCCACCCCCAGTTTTAAGCTCATCAGAGAAGTCTCCCAGACATGGTGCGTTTTCAGTGTAGAGTTGTAACACGCAACTCCAAGACTGCTTGTTATTTATAAAATCTGAAAATTTTCTAGCCAGAGTTGGGAATCAGGGAAGAATTTACAAATTTTGCTTGAGCTGAGTAAGGTCAGAAAGGGACATAATTCATGATACCCACAAGTCGAAGGCACAGATTGGCTACTTAATTCCCACCTAAGGATGGGTGCTGATCAATTTTAAGTCAGAATTATATTTAAAAATTATAAACCACTGGCCATCTGAATTTTAACATCTATTTTCCACATAAATAATTCTGAAAACGGTGAACATATTCTAATTTTTTCAAAAAAAGAGCCAGATGGACAAATGAGATAAGCAACTGTTTTAAGATATTCCCGGTAAATTAAAGAACCATGATTGATTTTAAGAAGCTACATACATCCTAGCCCTAGTTTTCTTCAGCTTAAAGTAGTTAATAAAGTAGAGCGACTTTCCTCTTTTCCTTAAAAAAAAAAATTCCCAAATAAGACACTGATGCAGCTGACTTAACCTACCGACCGTGTCTCCCAGTCCACCTGACTTATGAAGCAACCCCAACCAAGGTAGCCCCTTCTCTATTAAAGCACTTTGCTCAAGCCCAAGACCTACTCCAATCTCTCCTCAAGGACCTATGCAAGACCTCATTTCTCCAAATACAAAAACCACCTAATTGCTGAATGATTGAGGAATTGGACAAATGTAATTTCTGATACCTCCCTAGCTCCAAAAACCTTTATTATTAAAGTCCTAATAGTTTTGGTCACTTATTTTAGTCACTTCATGTTAAGTAAACAGAGAAATTGGACAAAGCCCAAAGAAGAGAAACAAAAATGACTAATCAGTGTAAAACTGGTCTGTTTAACCAGAAAAAGAGAAAACAAAGTTGGTGACAACCATTTCATGCCACTCAACTTTCAGCTTACTTCTTTAGGTGCTTTTATCATCCCTTTCCACCTCCTTTCTCCCATCCATGTACAGATCTACCGCAGTGCAAGGCATTTAATGATTTGTGAATGAATAAATTAAATTGATACCCCCGATTTCCCGCTTCACTGCAAGCAGACAAGGTCGTGGTGGAGTGGCCAGTGGCCCAAAATTGAACAAAAGAAATTATAAAGGAAACACACATATGCACCTTCTTTTCTTTGTTCCCAAGTGTCATTCAACAAAATAAACAAAGAACACTATGAAAACTCACCCTATGGAGAAACTTGCTTCACTGTCACTGAGGCTGTATTCTGTAAATTATTTCCTTCCTCCAAGAGCTAAAATACAAAACCTTTTATTAAGAATTCTCACATCCTTATAGAAAGATGTTCCAGTGCTTCAAACTCAGTGCCTCCTCCCCCTAAAATACCTTATTTTTTTTAAAAATTAATTAATTTATTTTTGGCTGCGCTGGGTCTTCATTGCTGTGTGCGGGCTTTCTCTAGTTGCAGCAAGCGGGGGCTACGCTTTGTTGCGGTGCGCAGGCTTCTCATTACGGTGGCTTCTCTTGTTGCAGAGCACAGGCTCTAGAGCGCGCGGGCTTCAGTAGATGCGGCGTGTGGGCTTCAGGAGATGCGGCGTGTGGGCTTAGTCGCTCTGCGGCATGTGGGATCTTCCCGGACCAGAGCTCGAACCCGTGTCGCCTGCATTGGCAGGCGGATTCTTAACCACTGCGCCACCAGGGAAGCCCTAAAATACCTTATTCACAGGTAAATTTTTAAGACTTTAATTGCAGAGACACCATGTATGATGCCTAGTCCCCAAACCCCATGCTCTAAGAACTGCACCTCTCATGGGCCCTGGCAACTGTATTTGTGATGTATGATTCCACATGCCCTCCAAACCACCCCACGCAAGGTTGACAGGTCCTCTCTCAGGGGGGATGAAAACAGGGATTCTAGAATGTTAGTCAAGTCTCTGTTGAACTCAAACTGAGGCTGAGATGGCCTCTGTGGGGTAGCCATCTTGAGCTGTGCGCTCAAAAGCTGGACGGAAGGTAGAGAGGGCTAGAAATAAAGAGTACAAGCAGAGAAGCAAAGATGGGGGCCATAGAGCACCAGAGAAAAGAACTAACACACCAGCTCTCCTGGACGTTAAGGACTTTCTAGTTCCTGGTTCATGGTTTCAGGCTTCTGTGAACCCCACTTGCATTTCCTGCACTTGGGTCCTGAGAGAGATCCTGATCTTTGAAATTCATTACCCCAGGTTTGTCTAAGGTAGTTCACAACCATGCTAAGCTCCATCGAGTCACGAATATTCCTGATATCACGAATATTCCTGATATCACGAATATTCCTGATATCACAGGAGAAGGAAGGGCCCAAACTGTTCTTGTTCTAGCAGCAAAGGAACAAATCCACCATTTGTAACATATTTTCTGTTATCTACAACGTACTGCTGTTTCATCATTTCCCTGTACAGTTTCCAGGGGAGGACTGACCTGCTGATACAACCCCCATAACCCAATCATCCACAGCTACTCCAGTTGGGGATCCTAACAACCAAGCTGGTTAACAAATGCTTTTCCTGCAAGTAACAGTAGGAAAACATTAGCACAGCATTCCACTCTCTTCTTCAAATGTACTTAACTGACCCACTTCAACGTTTGGGTTTTGTCTTTTTTCTTTTTTAAGCTTGAGAATCATCAAGTGTGCGCTAGAGGATCCTACAGTTCAAAAGTGCACGTGAATGTAAGCTCTAGGGGGCAGGGCCGATGCCTGTCCACCTTTGTATCCCCACCCCTGCACGGTACCCCATGCTGAGTGAACATTTGCTGAGGGAAGGAAAGGAGGGTAAGTAGGAGCCTAAGAGTCAACAACACAAACTCTGGGCTCAGACAGACCTGGGTTAGACTCCCAAATCTCCCCTTAGAACATTTATGAAGGCTCAAAATTCTGCTAAGAATTTTATGTACACTGTCTTATTTCATGCTCCTTCCCCCGCCAAAGCTTTAAGGTATTCTCTCTCATTTCACCTTTGGTAAAACTGTGCAACTTACCTGTGGCCACAAGGTTAGTCACCCCAAGTCCAAGACCCTAACCCCTATGACAAACTGCATTTACTGCTGACTTCGTGTCCTTGGACAAATGATTTAATTACTCAACTTGCCGAAGATTTTGGTTCTGAAGACTGTCAGACAGTGTCTGAAAAGTGCTTAGCACAGTACCAGGCGGAGGCAACGGCTCATTAAAAGGTAGTTATTATTATTAGAGTTACTAACTTCTGCTGCAAGCAGAGGCACTCTGGGTCCTATAAATTACACATTCTGTGGAAAACAGCCATGTCCAAGATCTAGGCAGCCAAAGCAAAAGGAGCAAATTAGGACCAATATTTATCTTGGATATGATCTAAGTTCTCCAACAGGGAGTAACAGATAAGAAATCTTTTCATAGCCTGAAAGCAATGATTGTGCTTGAAGTTAGGGGGCACCATACTGCTGTATATCATAGAAACATCTGCCCCAGAGTCCTCAGCACCATTGGATTTTTCTCCAACAAAGCGGAGGTAGATAAATTCTCATCAGTTAACACCTTTTGTGGCCGGGAGGGGAACACTTTAATATTTCTTTCCATACCCTTCCACAATTTCAATTTTAGGTCCACTATATTCCTATTCTATTTCCAATGCCTCTGCGATTGTTTCATTGAGATAAAGAGCATTATTACCTGCTTCAATGACCTTTAAAAGTTCAGGGAAAAAAAGTATTTCATTAGGATTAACAAGCATAACACCAAGAAATGTAAAGTACCTAAAAAAAAACTGGTCGAAAATATGTAAATGTATATATTGGCAATTGTTGAAAATGGGTGATAGGAGCTCATTATACTAGCCTCTCTACATTTATATATGTTTGAAAATTTCCATAATAAAAAGTTACAAATAAATGTTTAAAATAAATGTACAAATTCTACCTTTTAATAATTTAGTTTTTACTGAATACCTGCTTTAGGATGGAGCAGGAAACTGGGTCCGTATCACTACTCTGGGAAACAGCACAGAGTAAGGCACTCAGTTGAGGGAAGAGAAGTAAATAAGGTTAAATTAAGGTGGAACTAATATAAATCATATAGAAATGGAATGTGTTTCTACAATGCTTTAATAATGAACTTCAAGTAAGAGACCCAGGGCTACAAGACATTCCTAAGGAGACTTCTTTATACAAACAAACCAAACTTTTTTTTTTTTGAGTACATATAATAATTGTTTGCTCAAGCCTGGTTTACATTTGGTTTTAGCTGGCCAAAGAATATCCCAATTTAGAGGTGATTTTTCTAAAGGGCAGAAATAAAGAACTTTGTGCCAAACCACTAAAAGAAAGCTGGAAACCAAGGTACGGGCAGATGTCTCTTCAGTGGACAAAAAATGAATTTTCTCTTTTCAATTCACAGTCACCTTCTGAAAGGGTTAACTGAAAGGTTATTTGTTCTACCCAGATGATAACCCATAATTGAAAAATCATATCTAGAGATCTTTTAGTTTTCCTTACCCAGATGTACACAGTGTTTTTCATTCAATTTGTGGAGTTAAATTCTAGCTTAAAACCCTACCATCGTCCATTAAGTCAAAGCTAAAATAAGAACAAAACCCAAAAAAACGTAACTTTCAAATATGTTAGTGACCTCTATCAACGAATTCTGATCTCCCTCCCTCAGAGCAAATTCTGTTCCTAGAATGCTAGGGGTGAATTTCCTAACACCAAAATTTAAAAGAAACTCTAAAAAACTGATAAGAAGCCACCTGCTGTTCTAGGTTGAAGCTACGTACACCTCTTCAACACTGAGGATAGCTGGTCCCCTCCTGACCCCATCCCAAAGGCACGGTCATTTACAAAACGAGTGCAAAAACAAAACTAATCAAGACAAATGGCTTTCTACTCCATCACCAAAACGATGCCACAAGAGTAAAGAAACACTTTACCATCAATCTTCTACAGAGTCCGGCTAACTGAATTTTCCCCTAATCACAGTAAAATTTAGGAAGCAGCATTTTCTTCTAAGATTTGCTTTATTTGCACTCTATTAAAAACAGTGCTTTCAGATATTCTAACCATGTCCTCCTGGCTTGAAAGGTATACAGCAATCTCTTCTCTATTCCACTCGCCCAATCCAACCCCTTCATTTCTATACACTTCCAGTCTTTACCACTTGCCCTTTATTAAAAGTATTCCTCTTAGTTTACGGGACAAATGAGACAACGATGGTATGTTTTATCACAAATTGAGGAATACTACATAGAGTGTGACAGAGTAGTACATAGGTGAATGTTCACCTTCCTTCTCACGCTAGTATGTTTTGCCTCACTGTGTTAAAGTAAAACTTGTCTACAGTTCTGAGTGCCCCTTGACCAGTCCACAATAAAAGAGGTACGAAATCACTCTCAGAACTGCCCTGAAAAACGTGCTGGATTATCATTTGTAGAAAATACTGAGTAGCTCGACTATCCCAACGTAACGTACACGCACAAATATCATGGTACTCCGCGTTCCCATATTTCTGCCAATCTACCTGTAAATGTTTCCAAGAAAAATTACCACCCAGGGAGTGACTGCTGGCCATCTGAACAAAAACATGGTTTCTTTCCAGAGGTACTTGACTACCCTCTTCTGATCACTTAACTGGTTGTTCTCAGTGGATCTCCCCAGCAATCGATAGTTAGGAAAGGAGGCTGGGGCTCAGCACCAGGAGAGAATTTTCAACTCAAGTGGATGATCAAATAATGTCCTGGGCGCAGAAAGCCAAGGGCAGCACTAGAAAGTGATGGCGATGAGCCTTACTCCTTCACAGGTCAAACTCTTCCCACACCTGCCAAACTCCACAAGCCAAATGCCACACTGTGAAATGACACTGTCTCTAGAATTCTCTAAAAGTGCTTTCGCTGGAATCCCCTCTGAACACAATGAAGGGCTGACGGGCAATATTAGGTGACTTGAAAGTAGACATTTAAGATCATGAGTTCTCATGTCTCGGACCATACATAATGTTTCTAATAACCTGTCCCAACGTGGGGCGGGGGAGTGGGAGGTGTAGGGGGAACCAGGCGGACTTCTTGCTTCTTGGTTAAAAACTAAAGTTGGTTTGCAGCCCTGCCAAGGCGACAGACCACGGACTCCAAACGTCCCCAGTCCCCGCGGGCTGCAGCAGCGGCCGGGCACCCGCGCGCGTCCTACCTTGGACCTTTCCTTGACGTAGTATTTGCCCAGCCGGCTCCCGCAATACAGGACCAGCCTGTCGATGAGGGACAAGAGGAAGCTGATGGCCTCGCAGCCTTCCTCGTTGCCCCCGATCCACGTGATCTGGTCGCCCCGCAGGTGCCGCTTGGAGACGCCGGCGCGGGGCCCGGCCAGCTGGCCGTCCCGCAGGGCCCCGTTGCAGTGCAGCTGCTTGACTCGCTCCAGGACACAGTCACCCACCACCTCGCCCAGGAAGTTGTCCAGGTAGCAGAAGCCGACCTCGTGCAGACAGGGCACGATGTACTCCAGGGCGATCTTCTCCAGATCCAGCCTCATGATATGTCCTAGGGGCATCTCGCCCGCAGAGCCGAGCTCGGGGACCCCCAGCGTGCACCCGGAGAGAGAGCGACCCGCGAGCGCGCTCAGCCGAGGCGCAGGGAGAGTGGCCCGGAGTTCAGCTACCTGCGGCGGCCACGGTCCCCGAGCCACCGCGGCACCAGGGAGAGGGGAAAGTTGCTCGCAACTCTGGGGAGCAGGGATCCCGTTCAGGGACCAGCGGGAGTTGTGCGGGGCTCCACGACTCAGCGCCGGACTGGCCCAGCGAGGAGTCGGAGGGCCCCTTTTGGAGACGCGGAGCCACCACTGGCGCGGCGGCGGCCCCAGGCGGGGAGAGGCTGAGGTCCAGCCCCTGAGCAGGCCTACTCCGCGCGTCACGGGCCCCGCCCAGGCTCCGCCCCAGGACCGCCTCCGGGACAGCCCTTCACCCCCCCGGCCCGTCACCCCGCAGGGTTTACCCCTTGCCCAAGGAGCCCGGCGAGCCCGGCGCCAGCCTCCCTTGTTTGTGACCAGGAGAGGGGCTGGAGAACAGACGGCATTTTTAGAATGCCATCGATTTGCATATTGCTTTGCATAAAATCCCATAACAAACTTGAAAACCTGTATCCCAACTCCGAAAATGCAAACGGATTAACAGCACAGTTTACTGCCACATTCTAGGCTGGTCACCTCCCAGGCATTTGAATAAAATAATAAACCCAGGAACAAACAAATATTTTAGCAATGATCTCGTTTTCGCTTTACCTGGTACCTTATTCCCCTTTCCTCTGCTGTTTGACCCAGGTCGGGAGGTGCAAAGACACTGAGAGACTGGGAGGAATCCAATTTTAAATAAAATTAACAAGCATCTCCCTGACCCCTACTATCTTCAAGGCCCCATGAGCTCAATGAAGGGGGGGTGCGTACAATGAAGAAATACTGGGTCATATCTCACTGAATCCTAAAAATACTGTATTTTTCTTTGCTGAATGTTTTCATCCACTTATCTTTCAAGTTTCCTACTAAAATATGATGTTCTGAAGGTCTGCCTTCAAAATTCACCACATTCTCATGTAACAGCTAACACAGGTATGTCCCACAAGACTTTTTACTTATCCAAAGGTAAGCTGATTGCTTAATGAATTTTTTTTATTCCCTTTCCTACCGAACACCAGAGAACAGACTCCGGAGAAAAAGATTCATAAATTGCGTGCAAAGCCATTTCTACATTTTTAATTTTACATCAGTTTGCACTTGGGCTCTTCATGTAGGTTGAACAAAAGAATGTACAGTTCTCACATTAAGTTGTAAGTTACAATGCATTAGGTCTTATATAAAGTTGAACAACAAAAAAATGGGTGAGCTGTTTCTGTGTTTTAGTTTAACTAAACTGAGTAAAAGATAAAAGTACAATTAACATTTGTGAAGAAGAAGAAGGAGAATGTACAGGTTTTTCAGGTATCATTTTGTACACAATCCCCTACAGCGTTTATTCTCCTGCCCATAGCCCTCTCTTTTCTTCATCTGAGAGGAGAAATATGAAAGGAGAAATGGAGTGAAGTCTGGGTCAAGAACAAAGAGCAAACAGGAAAGGCACACTGCTGCTACTGATGGAAAGAAGCAGACAGAGGCGCATGGTCATCAAGTGAGAACCTGAAGAAGTGGTCCATGGGAAACTTGGTGAAACTCCTAGTTATACAGGGAAGAGGACCTCTGCTGAGATGGCGATAGTGGGCACCCTTGGTATGACCTTTCGGCAGGAGGTGCACCAACTGGGGTAACGGTTTGATTGGTCAGCATCGAGAAGCTGCCATCTAAATTCCCACAGCAGCTCCTGGATGACAGAAGCCCGTCATCCTTGGACCCCCAGCACGTAGCACATAGTAAGTGCCTAATAAATAGGTACCAGGAACCTGGTGTCTGACCCTGAGCCATGGCAACCTCCACGTGGGATTGGGGCATGTCTGGGCTTGTAGGAAGCCTGCCCAAGGGTCTATTTGCATGAAAGGAGGTGGGGGGAGCCTCCCCAGAGAGAAGTCCCTGGGAGAGTGTCAGGCAGAGCATCCTGGCTCACTGGCTCAGAGCAAAACCTCAGGGGCCAGTGAAGGGGGCAGTCAGGCATTCTGTAGGATACTTGTCTCCTGGCTTTGCCTCCCTATCCAGCCATGGTGGATGTTCAGGGACTGGGGACTGGGTTCGAAACCTGGGGACTGTTCGTTTGCTGCAAGGAGTAAAATGGAGCTGCAATACCAAAAGAGAGGAAGGCCTTTCCCCGACTTGTGCTGGAACCCTGCATAGCCACAATACCTTGCCCCATCCAGTGATCTCCTTTAGGGGCAGGAGAAGAGCCGTCCGAGGCCGCCTGAATGTGGGCCCTGGTAGGCAGTGGCTTGTGTTTTTTGCAGCTTCGGGGTTTGTTGTAGACCTCAGAAGTAGATATCCTTGAATTTAAAAGGGGGGAAATGACAGACTTGATAGCTGGCTGAAAATTTTCTGAAGGTTCTTTGGAAATACGCCTGACACTCCTAGGAATAATAAGGGGATTTACAGAGGACCAGAAATCCGCAGTAGAAGGTGGAGGAGGTAGTGGTCAATAAAATACACAAAATTACATCCCCACCTCCCAGAATGAACATGTGGACCCAGGACTTTAAATCCCAGGACTGGTAAATTTGGCTCGCTATTCAAATAATATTTCCATAATTTTAGAATAAAGTTACAATTAGTTTAGGTGTCACCAGAGCCATAGTCTATGCGCAAGTTTTAGTGACTGCGATCCTTAAATTGCTCTAGATGACTCTGGTTGCAAAGCATGGGCAGCTTAGGAAGGTATTCTAAGTAAGAACCATCCCTTAGAAGAACCAGGGACTGGTTCTTGCCTACTTGGCAAGGACACCTGTTAATCAATCAAGGGCCTCCTAATCAACCCGGGGCTGCCAGCACTGCAGCTGGCAGAGCAGCCTTAGATACAGTGACTGGCAAAAAGCACAGTGTGTGATTACACCGAGCGGTGCAGACAGGCTGGAGCCATGCACGGGCTCAGAGGAGTCTGAACATCAGAGTGGCAAACACCAAGCTAATGGTTCAAGTGCATTTGTTCCAGTTATTTGCCCGTTCATTTGCATCATTATCACAATAAATATTAAAATACTTTTCCTGTTAATAACTAAAATTGATTTCCCTGTAATTTAATTTCAATAAATTGTCTTCCAATGTATATCTGCAGTACAGACGCAGTCATTTTTATTTTTCAAGCATGTGGATGAGAGAGGGTAAAAGAAGGAAGCTGAATTTCTTTGCCTTGGAATTTGAATCGGAAGGGATCCTGGTGGTCCAACTTCATTATCCTACTGATGAGGAAACCAGGGCCCAGAGGGGCTGGACATTAGGTAACTTCCCTAAGAAAGGAATCTCTGGTCAGTGGAAGGGGAAGCCTGGAATGCTTTTGTGTTCTCAGCCACAACAAGAGAGCATTCAGCTCTTGTCCTGTTTATGTATGTATGGGGGTTTTTGTGTTTTTGTTTTGGATGAGGTAAAATTCACCAAAAGTAGTGTGCAATTCAGTGGCATTTAGTACATTCACAATATCGTGCAACCACCACCTCTCTCCAGTTCCGAAACATTTTCACCGTTCCCAAAGAAAACCCTGTATCCAGTAAGCAGTTACTCCCCACTTCCCCAGCCCCTGGCAACCACCAGTCTGCTTTTAGTATCTGTGGATTCACCTTTTCTGGATATTCCCTATAAGTGGAGTCATAGGATATGTAACCTTGTATGTCTGGCTTATTTCACTTAGTATAATGTTTTCCAGGTCCATTCATGTTGTACCATGTATCATTCCTTTTTATGGCTATTATTCCATTGCATGGATATATGACATTTATCTATCCATCATAAGCCGATGGACATTTGGGTTGTTTCCACCTTTTGGTTATTGTGAGTAATGCTGTTAAGAGCATGTATGTGTAAGTACCTGAATGCCTGCTTTCAATTCTCTTGGGTTTATACCTAGGAGTGGAATTGCCGGGTCATATAGTAATTTTACATTTAATTTTTTGAGGAACTGCCACACTGTTTTACACAGCAGCTGCACCATTTTACATTTTTGCTGGTAATTTGGGAGCGTTCCATCACATCACATCCTTTTTTATTTCCGATGAAAACCACCTACATTTCTTTCACCCCTTCAACATCTTTCTGTGCCAGAGTTTCCCTCCCTCCAAGCTGGCATCTGAGTATTCTTTTCTGTGTTTTTGCCATGCCATATTATCAAGAGGTTTATCATCACATTGAATGGCTTTAACGTGGGCAAGGATGATCTTATTTTTTGATTTATCAAACACTTCTTTTAACACCATATATTCCAGGCACTGTGCTAAAAGTATTACAAACACTATTTCTATGAATTCTTCTAACACCACCAAGGAATTATTATTTTCACTATTGTGAAGATGACAAAAATGAGGAGTAGAGAGGCTAAGGAACTTGTCCAAGTTCACACAGTGAGAGAGTAGGACAATGCTGGACAAAATCTAAGAGATTCCAAATGAGATAAGATTGGGGGTGGGGTGGGGATCATTTTGAGCCGCTTGCTTGACATAGCAACGTTTTTGCCCTTAAGTACTCTTTTTTATTATAACCCTTAATTATAGCACGTTCACCTGCAATGACAATTTTAACTCTTGGTTTCCTTACTGATACTTAGTGTAGAAGGACAATAAGCAAAATTTACCACGAATTATTTAGTTGACTACATTGGTGGGAACCTTCCAAGCTACAAATTAGGATTTGCTCCTTGCTCCGTTCCAATTATGGCGCAGTGCTTCCAGGAATCCCACATAAATTCAGTGATGTACAGTCTGTTGAGAGTAGTCATCAGTAATGAGCCACACCTCAATCCACCGGATTGGATTGCCAGACTCACCCCTCAGGACACAAGATGTCCATTTCATTTAAATGGAGCTGGTGAAACAAGAGGAGAGTGCCTGAGGGAACTTACGCTTGCGCTCACTGCTATGAATTGGGTTGAGAGAGAGAGGCATGGGATTATGTCCCATTCCCTGTGGAGTCCAGCCATCCTACTCCTTTCCAAGTCTAAGGGGATGGCAAAGAATGGGACTTGATTGGTTCTTAATTATTTCTAAGCATATGAACAAGTTTAAGCCTCTCTCAATTGCTCTTTGATAATTCTGCTGTGTGCAGGTTCTAGGAAGTATGACATATCAGGAATATTCATTAGTATTTTCCAATTCAACTTTTGTTTAAGCTGAAAACGTCTAAAAAGCATTCTCTCTGGCTAAAAACATGGTACCGATCATAAAAATACAGCAGTGTCAAATTTAGATTAATATGGAATATTTTAAAGAACTTTTTTTGCTTAATTTTATAAAGCTTTTTCCAAAGGTGTTTTCATTCATTGGAATTTCACATCTTAATATGCTGTATTTAAAATAACCTTATTTTAGAATAGTTTTAGATTTACAGGAAATTTGTGAAGATTTATACATAGTTCCCACATGCCGCATACCCAGTTTCCCCTATTGACATCAGATATTAGTATGGTTACATTTGTCACAATTTATGAACCAATATTGTGACATTATTGTTAACTAAAGTCCTTATCGTGTTCAGATTTCTTTTGTTTTTACTGAATGGCCTTTTTTCCCCCCCCAGGATCCTGCTGAAATTGTACAGTAGTTGAAATTAGTTCAAAGGGTTTTCAGGAGAGTATATACCAGGCCTGTCTTTTCAACCCTTTAGCACCTACAGAAACTTCCAGGTTCCCCAGGGTAGGAAGGAATGGATACCTACAGCATGTGCTTTCTTCCCATCTTAGCTTGGCCCACTGCGGAGCCTGTTGCTGTGGCTAAGGCTTGGTGGCACAGGTGGGAGGCCTCTCTGTACAGCTAGGCGTCTGGGGGTTCAGGTGGCGGATCCCCCGCCCTGTTCTGGTCTGTCGGCGGGAGGAGGGAATGTTAAAAGGCTCGGGGTCCTGGGGTTCACCGTTCTAACAGACCTCGATTTTGTTCTCCTATTTATCTCCTCCCAAGCTCCAGAGAGGAGCCTGACTGATCTCAGGCCGTGGGTCTCAAACATTAGTATCCATCAGAATCACATGGCAAGCTTGTTAAAACACAAACTTCTGGGTCCCACCCCTGGAGTTTCTGAGTCCACAGTCCTGGGTGAGGCCCGAGAATCTACATCTCTGACAGGGTCCTGGGAGCTGCTTCTGCTGCTCGAGACGGGGGCCGGGGGCGGTGGGGAGGTGTCACACTTGGAGGTCCACTTTTCTAAGCCAATCAGTTCATGGCATTACCCTCCCTGGTGACTGTTAGTCTAGGGGTGGGCAGGTGACCTAAACCATCCTAAACCAGTGGTTCTCTGCCCTGGCTGTACATGAAAATCAGCTGGGAGCTTCTACAAATGACCTCCAGCTGGGCCCTACCCCAGACTAATATTTCTAGAGAAAAGGCCTAGGTATTGCAGTTAAAAAAATAAAATAGCAAATAAATAATATATCATCATCATCAATTAATAAATAATAAAGTACAAATGAAATAATCACAATAAATAAATAAATGATACAGCACTCCTGGTGACTTTAATGTGCAGCAATACTGGGAACCACTGGTCTGCTTGAAAAGAATTTGTATTGAAGGGAAGGGTCTAATTTTCTTGCTGAACATGGAGAAGGGCAGGCAGCTCTGTGGCCTCTGGCAGCCATCTAGTCACCCTGAAGGGAGCCAGTCTCAGGAGGAAGGCAGAACAGAGTGTGGCAAGAACTTGGGACCTTGGTGACATCACTGAGCGGCTCATCTTACTATTCCGGTAGCCTGTCCTACCTCTGGACTTCCAGTTATGTGAGATAATGCATTTCCTCATTTTTAAAGCCAATTTAAGTCACGGTTTTCTGCTACTAGTTGTCAAAAGGATTCTAACAGATAACACCAGAGACATGGTCACCCTGTAGCCATAATAATTAGCACCCACTCTTTTTTTTTTTTTTTTTTTTGGTACGCGGGCCTCTCACTGCTGTGGCCTCTCCCGTTGCGGAGCACAGGCTCCGGACGCGCAGGCTCAGCGGCCATGGCCCACGGGCCCAGCCGCTCCGCGGCACGTGGGATCCTCTCGGACCGGGCACGAACCCGCATCCCCCGCATCGGCAAGCGGACTCCCAACCAGTGCGCCACCAGGGAAGCCCTACCACCCACTCTTAAAGCCACCTTGTCTCCGTGTCACCCCTTCTGCACACTTCTGAGGACCAGCTTCCTCAAGAAGTCTGACTCTATGGAGACCAGGCAGATGCGCAGCAGGAGAGTTCTAGTGTATTCTGTAGCTAAAGCTCGTCTCCATTTCCAGCTCTGAAATTCTACTGTTTTCTTCTTCCCAAAAAAAGGAAATGAACAGTCTAAAGAAAGACCTGATATTCTACCTTATATTTAAAAGAATTATTTTCTCTTTCTACCTAAGCAAATAATCTCCTAATAATCAAATTAGAGTTTACGACTGTATTCTTCATGAACTGTTTTCTTAAACTGCAAATTTGTCTTCAGGCAATAATTCCTTTTTTACATTTATAATTGGAAAATGTTTATAGAACATAAATATTCAACCCTGGGAGCTAGTTGTAACGAAGTAAACGTCCAGCAGATGTTTGATTGCAAAAATTTAGTGCAGTGGGTTACAAAACTGAATGTAGAGTTAGAGTCCCTTTTTGAGAGAGATTGAGATCAAGATGTTATTAATGATTGTTTTTGGGTAGGTGGGAATATGGAAGTTTTTACGTTGTATTGTTTTCCTTATTTATTTATTTATTTAATGGCTGCACTGGGTCTTCGTTGCTGTGTGCGGTCTTTAGTTGCGGAGAGCGGGGGCTACTCTTCATTGCGGTGTGTGGGCTTCTCATTGCAGTGGCTTCTCTTGTTGCAGAGCACGGGCTCTAGGCACGTGGGCTTCAGTAGCTGTGGCACGTGGGCTCAGTAGTTGTGGCTCACGGGCTCTACAGTGCAGGCTCAGTAGTTGCGGCACACGGGCTTAGTTTCTCCGCGGCATGTGGGATCTTCCCGGACCAGGGCTCGAACCCATGTCCCCTGCAGTGGCAGGTGGATTCTTAACCACTGCGTCACCAGAGAAGTCCCTCCTGTATTTTCTAACGGGCACATATTGCTTTTGTTAAAAAAAAAAAAAAGAAATATAATATATAACTTTTTATAAAATATAGATTGTTTTTCCTACTTAAAACAAACCTTTAGTTCTTCCATGCGCTGGCCGTTGGCTTGCTCGTGCTAAGTACAGGCCCTGCCATTCTGTGTGCTGCTCTGTTGGAGGTGGCTGGGATCCTGTGAACTGCATCTCCCAGACTCCCTTGCCAGCCGGCCGAGTTAAATGCTGCCAGTACGAAGCACTGGTGGGAAACTGGATAAAATGAGGGAGGGAGAGACACCCCCCCTTTAAAAACAAGCTTCTGACAGTGGCCGTGGCAGTGGCCTTCAGCAGCTCCAGCAACAGCATCCATGGTTGGGGCAGTGGCCAGTGCCGACAGCATCGGCAGCTTCCCGCGGTGTCAGATGCCAGGTACTCCTGGGCTCTGAAAACATCAGCACTTCTCTATTTTATCTCCAGCCTTAGGAGTGGTCCAAGACTTCTTGAAGATACTTATCTCTAGGTCACCGCATCCTCTCCTTTTGGTTCCTCCAACCTATCCCACACTTTTGTAACTGATTCCTTAGGTTAAATTCTCTCCACTTGAAATACCTGGAATGATTTCTGTTCTCCCAGCTGGACACGGACTGATATGCCTACTCTCAGTTCCTACGTTGGACTCACCAACAACGCCTCTCAATTCGACTGCCAAGTTGTACCTCCAACTTCTCCTCCTTCCCAGTCTCACTGCCACAACCATTCCAGACTGCCATCATCTCCCGAGTGGATTACTGCAACAGCCTTCTCTCGGGGCTCCCCACTTTTACACTTGCCCCACATCAATCTGTTCTCTACATGGAAGCCAGAGCAATCTTCCTTAGACTTAAATAAGCTGGCATCACTCTGCTTTGTGAAACCCCTGCACTTAAAATCCAAACTCATTACCGTGGCCCAGGAAGCCCCAGTGACGAGTTCATTGTGCCTCATCTTCTTTACCCACCGTGATCCAGTCACACCCCCTTTTTTTTGTTGTTCTTGAAATAAGCCAAGCTCTCTTTCCTACCTTAGTAACGCTGCATAATGTGGTATTTTCACCTTGCAATACACTTTTCCCTACCCTCCATAAAGGCAGCTTCTCATCATTTCCTCCATGTTACTTCTTCCATAAGGCCTTTCTTATCACCCGAACAAGAGGAGGCATCGCCCATCTCAGCTCCCTGTTTATTTCCTTTTTAGTGCCTATCAAAACTTGACTTTTTTTTGGTTTGAATCTGTGTTACATCTATTCCTCCCAGGAGTCTGAAGGCAGAATGGGTTCACCACAGCAATCCTAGTGCCCAAAACAATGCCTGACACAAGTCAGATGTTCACCATACACTCAATATTTAACTGTTATATATGCACTGCGTATTTAACTGTTTCTATATTCATGCACAGAACTCAGGGAAATCTGGTTTTCTCAATAAAATTTTTATTGCTGGATGTTTAAATTATGTTTCCCTAGAGAATAAGCCAAAAGTTCATTAAAATCTAAGAAGTAGAAAGTAAAAAGCAAACATTTTGGAAAAACAGACCAAATGGATGAAAGATAAAGAACTGAAAAACCTTTCCATGATATAGTAGCAAAATGTTCTACCAAATCTCATTTGGTCCAAATTCTTCTGTTGACAGATTGGCTTTTGCCTAAATTGATTTATGTCCATCAGCGAAAGCTGATTCGGTTATCCAAGCTGGGTTCCAAGTCACTTTTAAGGTTCTATGATGGACAAGCAGAGAATTTCAACTAGGATCAGACCTCATACGTAAAACGCTTTGAGCTCTTTCATTCAGTCACTGAGTCAGTCAACAAATATTTTCTTGCATGCCTTCCAGGTGCCAGACACTGTACTAGGTGCAGGATGCAGAGTAAACAAGGCAGACAGGATTCCTGGGCTTCTGAGGCCCACATGCGAAAGGGAAACAGACAGTCAACAAGGACGCACATAAAAAAGCACAATAGGGGCTTCCCTGGTGGCACAGTGGTTGGGAATCAGCCTGCCAATGCAGGGGACACGGGTTCAAGCCCTAGTCCGGGAAGATCCCACATGCCGCGGAGCACCTAAGCCCATGTGCCACAACTACTGAGCCTGCGCTCTAGAGCCCACAAGCCACAACTACTGAACCCGTGCTCCTAGAGCCCGTGCTCCACAAGAAGAGAAGCCATCATAGTGAGAAGCCCACGCACCGCAGCAAGGAGTAGCCCCCGCTCGCCACAATCAGAGAAAAGCCCGTGCGCAGCAGCAAAGACCCAACGCAGGCAAAAATAATAAATAAATAAAATAAAATAAATTAATAAATAAAATAAATAAAAAATAAAATAAATAAATAAAATAAATTATTAATAAATTAATTAAAATAAATAAATAAAATAATTACATAAATAAAATAAAATAAATTAATTAAATAAATAAAAAATAAAATAAAATAAATTAATTATTGCAAAACAATAATTGCAGAGAGTGATTGTGTGCTGTGAGAAAACACAACAGCAGAACGTAATAGGGTGGTGAAGAGGCACCAGCAAGTCACTGGTTGGAGAAACCTTCCCTGAGAAGGCAACACTTGACCTGAGGCCACAGTGACCAAAAGGAGGCAGCAGGGGCACACTGAGACTTTAGAGGCTTTAAACACGACAAGATTAGGGTGGCCTGCCTCCTTCCCAGCCCCCGCCCCCCCCCAGGCAACTAAAAATATAAAAAGCGAATCAAGGCTTAAAGTAAGTGCAAAGAATGTCAATGAAGTTCTGCTTCCCTCACCCCTGTAAGAACTACTTGAATACTTTGGGGGAAATATCTAAAATCAAATTCATTCCAAAATATTTTCTCATTTTTAGAGCTCTTTCTTCGCTGATTTTCCAAATATACATTTAATCTGTTTACTGAGTCAGCTAGCACTTGGAGCCATCTATGCAAAAATCTGAGAAAGAGGATTCCAGGAAGAGGATGAGCAAATGCAGACTCTGACCTGAGAACTTGGTGCACGCAGCCTGGGGGCCAAATATTGTTTTCACGGAACATGGCCATGCCAGTTCTTTTTTTTTTTTGCTGTATGCGGGTCTCTCACTGATGTGGCCTCTCCCGTTGCGGACACAGGCTCCGGACGCACAGGCCCAGCGGCCATGGCTCACGGGCCCAGCCGCTCCACGGCACGTGGGATCCTCTTGGACCGGGGCACGAACCCGTGTCCCCTGCATCGGCAGGTGGACCCCCACCCACTGCGCCACCAGGGAAGCCCCATGCCAGTTCTTTATGTGTTTCTGTGGCTGCTTTCACAGCCTTGAGAGTGACCATCTCCTTTAACTTTGTTTCACTGGATAACTGGCTTGCTTCACTCTAGTGCAGCCCATCTTTTGGGGGACAACAGCACAGCAGACACCATAATGGACAAAGCCTGAAATACTTACTTTGTGATCCATTCCAGAACATCTTTGCTGATCCCTGGGCTTTGTTTATTCATTTATGTTCATAAAATGATATCAAGTGCGGTTAGAGAATTTTCAGCTGTGGAGGGAGCATGGTTTCATTTTCCTTTTCACTTGAGGATTCTGGGCTTTCACTGCTGTGGCCAGGGTTCAATCCCTGGTCGGGGAACTGAGATCCCACAAGCCTCGCAGTACAGCCAAAATAAAAAGATGGCTCTGGCAGCTGTGTGGAGAATGTGATGGGAGGGTGGGCACAGGAGAGAGCAGGTAGAGGCTTTGGAGATCGTTGTGGGGAGACACTGGGGCTCGGGCTTGAGAGGGAGTGGTAAGCATCACGTCTCCTAAAGGGCCAACCCTTCAGCAAATACAACAACATGAGCCTATTTTTCTCTTGAAAGAACTCTCATCCTTCAGCAGAGTGTCCACCACTTTTCAGTAAAAAAAAAAAAAAAAAGATGCCTTTTGAGACTTCCTGTCCAATCGATCGTCTTGAGAGGCCTTTGATGTACTTCTGCCCAGTTGCAGGTCTTCGCAGGAACCTCTGGAACACTCGTGTCCCATTTTGTTCCCAGACATCAGGAAAGCGCCCCAGGGCCTCTGCCAGCTGTCCAGGCCATAAGGAACGCACTGTGGAGGCTGCTGTCTTTTGCCGGTTTCTCCAGGTGACAAGCTGGTGAGCTCCCTAGGAGGCTAAAGTCAGAGTTCTGGTGCCGGGTCCCCTCTGTGGTCCTCATCACAGGCCCAGAATCTTCGGGGGCTTTGCTGATACACCTTCCTGGCTTCCTTCCTCAAGAGCCTGAGGCTTTACCCCAAGCAGACCTGCGTCTCTCCCGTGTGATGCACGCAGCAGGGCCCGTCTTCTCTTCTCTAACCTGAGAGTTCTGAGTCAGCCGCAGGGCTACATCTGCTTTCTTCTGGGTGTTGGCTCCTACCAGGAAGGGAAGTGGAGGGTGACGGAGGGTGGAGTTTCTGACAAAACTTCCTTGATTGATGGAGAGTGGATGGCTTCTTCCATATCTCTTTTGTTCACTCTCAGTACAACTGTATTCAAGGTTCAATTCACTTTTTTAAAAAAATAAATTGCTTTCCTCAAATCATTGTAGATTTGAATTAGAATTTTCCATGTGGGGACTGCCCAGAGTGCCTTCATTTTATAAGGCTCAAGGCAAATCAAGGTGAAGACAGAGGCTGAGATACACCTCATAATCATATTAATAATGAAGAAGCTTTACAGAATGTTTTTAGCTGTTTTTAGTCATTAGAAGGATGGATGGAAGGAGGGGGGAGGGGAGGGAGGAAGAGAGGGGGAGGGGAGGGGAGGAGGACATTTAGGAAAGTGAAAGGAATCATGTCCTACTAAACAGAGTGGAGCTATTTCTGAGTCTGCCCTCTATTTTCCAGAGTTCTCTGCCTCCTTCACTTTTTAAAAAAACTATAGTTATCTATATATAACCACACATATATATGTATATACAACTACACATATCCACATATCCATGTATATACTTCACTGCTTGATTTATGTAACTGGGGTCTTTCCTGCCAGCCTGGTTTACTCTCTACCTTCCTCAAAATTTCTCCAAACTTCCCAAGCAGCAGCACGTGTTTCTCTGACAACTGGCAAAAAGGAGACAAACAGAAAGTGGATAGCCATGTGATTTTTAGAAGATGAGAACTGTTTAGAGGCGTCTTGCCTCCAGAACTGACAGACTTCGAGGATGATCTGGGAATTTCAGGTGATATATTGCCATCTTATCGTTAAACACGAGGTGAATAGTAGCTGTGTTTCAAATCAGAGGTCAGAAGAGCCCGGGAAAGGAAGCCACTCTGGAGTTAGGATGGCTGGTCCCAGCATCCTAGGGTCACCTCAAGGGCCGACGGAACTAGGCTGACGAAGGCAGGGAGGTCGATGAGATGGATGGAGGCCACCTGAACGTTAGCTGCATAGGTCAGTCTTCATCCGACAGTGCGAGTGGCTCTGAAGCCTTAAGGAGAAGTTAGGGGGACTTCCCTGGCGGTTCAGTGGTCAAGACTCCGCGCTTCTGGGCTTCTCTGGTGGCACAGTGGTTAAGAATCCGCCTGCCAACGCAGGGGACACAGGTTCGAGCCCTGGTCTGCGAAGATCCCACATGCCGCGGGGCAACTAAGCCCGTGCGCCACAACTACTGAACCTGTGCTCTAGAGCCCGTGAGCTACAACTACTGAGCCCGTGTGCCACAACTACTGAAGCCCATGCGCCTAGAGCCCGTGCTCCGCAACAAGAGAAGTCACTGCAACGAGAAGCCTGAGAAGTCACTGCAATGAGAAGCCCGCGCACTGCAACAAAGAGTAGCCCCCGCTCGCCGCAACTAGAGAAAGCCTGCAAGCAGTGATGACCCAATATAATAAATAATATTTATTTATTATAAATAAATGGGCCACGGGTTCGATCTCTGGTCAGGGAACTAAGATCCTGCATGCTGCATGGCTCAGCCAAAAAATAAATATATTTTTTTAAATTTTAAAAAATTAAAAGGAGAAGTTAGGACATGGGAAGGGCTGTACAACACTGGGGACTTGCGGTTGAACACAGAGCAGTAGTAAATGTCAAAGGGGTGGAGCATATCAGAATCACCTGGGAAACTTCTTTTTTCATTGAAGTATGGTTGATTTACAACGTTGTGTTAGTTTTAGGTGTACGGCAAAGTGATTCAGATATATATATATATATATATATATATTCTTTTTCAGATTCTTTGCATTGTATGTTATTATAAGATATTGAATATTGTTCCCTGTGCTATCCAGTAGATCCTTGTTGTTTATCTATTTTATATATAGTAGACACCTGTGGAACTTTTTCACACTCTGATCCATCCCCACCCACCCCTATATCCCTCCATATCCTCCTCCCCCTCCCAGCACTGTGGAGCAAACCTCTGTCATTGACAGGAATGTGTCTGTTTCCCCACTGTGTTGCAGGGGAATATCCTGGTTTCGTAGGGCCTGAAGCTGATACAATTTTAGGGGCTCTCTTTAAAAAAAACAAAACAAGGGCTTCCCTGGTGGCGCAGTGGTTGAGAGTTCGCCTGCCGATGGAGGGGATGCGGGTTTGTGCCCCAGTCCGGGAAGATCCCACATGCCGCGGAGCGGCTAGGCCCGTGAGCCATGGCCGCTGAGCCTGTGCGTCCGGAGCCTGTGCTCCGCAGCGGGAGAGACCACAACAGTGAGAGGCCCGCGTACCACAAAAAAAAAAAAAAAAAAAAGCAAATAAAAAATGCCTACAAGCCAATACAAAATACACTCAATGCACCTTAGTGCCACCCATCTGCCGTATTCTTGTTAATAACTGCATACTATTTTACTGTATGAATGCACTGTAATTTACTTATCCATTCCCCAGTTGATTGATCCACGTATTGTTTCCAGCCTCTTGCTATTACATGCAACACTGCCATGAGTACCTTTGTACCCATATCAATTTCCACACTCGGGAGCATAACTGTAGGGCAAATTTCTAGGAGTAAAAACCACTGGATGAAAGGGTTTGTGCATTTGTAACTTAGATAAATATTATCAAATCACCCTCTATAAAAATTTTTCCAGTTTACACTCTTACCAGCAGGATATGAGGGTTACTGTTGCCATAACCTTGCTGATACAATATTATCTTTGCCAATCTGATAGATAAAAAAAGTATCTCTCTCTCTTTTCGTTTTTTTTTACCATAGGTGAGTTTGAGTACTTTTATAAATGTTTGAGCAGCATATGTTCGTTGTTTGTTTCGTGAACTGTTCATATCCTTTGCCCATTTTTTTCATATTAGACCAATAGCCCAACTGGTGTTTATCTTACTGAACTGTAGAAAGCCTTTCTGTTTTAAAGGCCATGTAATAACAAATTAGCCATGTAATACCTAATATGCAAATATTTTCCCAGATTTTTTTATTGGCTTTTGACTTAGCTTATAGGTGCTGTGTCATCAGGGTTTTGGGGTTTTTTTTTAAATGTCATCAAATTTAGCCTCCCAGAAGGGGCTATTTTAGCTATGCTGGTAGGGAAGGCTCCTCTAGAGAGGTGGCACTTGAGCTGAAGCCTAAATTTCAGGCAGAGAGCAGGAGACAGAGCTCTGGTCGGAAGGCTCTCAGGCAGGAACGCGCTTGGTGTGTTAGAAATGAAAGGAGCCCCAGCAAACAGCGCCGAAGGAGGAAATGGCACACGATAAAGTGGGAGAACTAGACAGGGCCCAGATGGTGAAGGCTGTGAAGCCCAGGGAGGGAAGTGTGGCTTGGCTTTAGGAACGAGAGGGGAACCAAAACCAATGAAAACAGTGATAGGGAGGCAATGCTAGGTTCTACATTATTAGATGAACATTCTAATAATTACCACTGTCCACCATGGAATGGGCTCCAAGAGTATTTATGGGTGAGTTTCCCGTCCCTGGAATTTTTCAGGCAGAAGTGTAACACACCTGGGTGCAAACACTGTAGAGGAAACTCAGCATTATATGGGAGTTCCACTAGGAGACATTCATTGTACAGACCCCTGCTTTTCACTTTTCTCACGGCTTCTCTCCTTTTCTGTTCTTAAATCCTTCCTTTCCTTTCCTTTTCTTTCCCTCCCTCCCTCCCCTCCTTCCTTCCTTTCTTTCTCCTTTCCTTCCTTTCTTTTCTTTCTCTTTCTTCTTTTCCTTCCTTCCTCCTTTCTTTCTTTCCATTATCTTCTCCCAGGTGATAGTACTGTCAATGGTTTATTCTTGGCTCCACTGATAGCATTAAAAGCCACAGTGACATAGTGTTTACATGGAAATCACTTTCTATTTCCAGTGGTACCTGTTTATAGCTATGCTGTGCACGTACTTGGCACTGGAACCCTCTTTGACCCAGGAGTCTCTGAGGACAAGAACCACATCTTTTCCCTCCTATGTTATATCCGGGTGCAGAGACATGGACCCACTAGGTGCTCAATAAACAGGTGATGTTAACATGCCTTCACAGGCTGCGTCTGCAAAATGGCTAAGTGCAGATGGTAGAGTTTCCTCTTTTTTTTTTTAACATCTTTATTGGAATATAATTGCTTTACAATGGTGTGTTAGTTTCTGCTTTATAACAAAGTGAATCAGCTATACATATGTTCCCATATCTCTTCCCTCTTGCATCTCCCTCCCTCCCACCCTCCCCATCCCACCCCTCTAGGTGGTCACAAAGCACTGAGCTGATCTCCCTGTGCTATGCTTGAGATCTAGGAACAGGGAGGGCAGAGCCTAGCCTGAGGAGTCAGGGCATGAAATGGATTTGAGAGCCTTCCCTATAGATGAGGTAAAGCCACAAATATGGATGGGATCACTAAGTCAGAATGTCGGGGAGTAGGTGTAGAGGGACAAGGAAAGAGAGAAGACACCCTTGAGATTCCTAGCCTAGGAACATCCCCAAAGCTTGAGGCAGACAATGTCACGTGACACCGGATTTGGAGAGGGGCCAGGGTAGGAGGTGACACTGAGATGAGAAGGAAAAAAAAGAAAAGGAGGGTGAATTAGGCTGTTCTCAGAACCTGGCACCAGAACTGAAGCAACCCAGTGGGGGACTTGGGGGGAAGAGGGGTTAGAGGCGTTTATACTGAGCCAGTGCCTTCGCTAGGAAGGCCAGAAACGTCTACGGCCTGTACATATTCTGCTTCATTTAATTTCATGGCAGCTCTGCAAATTACAAATTATCATCCTTGTTTTACAGCTGTGGAAACTGAGGCTCAGAAAAGTGACTTCTCCAAAGTCACATGGTTGGTGAGTGATGGCATAGGGATTTATACCCAGTATGATTCCAAGGCCTCACTCCTTCCACGCCATCAATAAAGAAGCGAGTGTCCCCTGCTACAGCAAGACACTGGCTGGGCAGCCCAAGAAGAGACCAGGAGGTCTCCAGGTGAGGGTAGGATGTGCCCTCAGCCAGGTGAACTGGGCTGGCAGATGTGCTCTGCTCTTGGCAGAAGGAAAAGAAAAACGCACCTACTACCGTGTTCTCAGCTTCGCTCTAGAGCCAGGTCAACAACATGTTTGTTCTAGAGCCATGTTTTATCCAAATGACATCTTAATGTTTCCTCAAAGGAAGACATCAATGTGCTTAGTTTAGAGGCACTGATTTCTTTCCAATTTCTTATTTCCCTGGGGACACATTCTCTCAACACATCTCTCATCCACACAGAGCAACCAGGCAAATTTGGAATTGGGAGCCTACACAGAGCAAAAACACCCAATAGGAAAATAAACCCTAAAATCCTTTTTTTTTTTACCCACCATGGATTTAGTTGGAGATGGGGGTTGTCCTGCTTTAAACACATTGCAGAACAATTAGATACACAAGCATAAAGCATCCTAAATTTTTAATGATTTGCTCAGTTTACATTATAAAATCTAGTCTAGCCTGGCCATAAGACAATCATCTCACATATAAAATTACATAGAATTTAGTTCATGTTTTGAGTTGCCCCAATATTTTTTAGTTCTCCATTATTATTATTTGTCCTTTGACACTGATTCTAATAATAGACGGTAAATTGTTCACTGAACCCGGGTTTGTGTAACCTTGGCGGTGCAGGTCCTTTCTAGGAGCCTTGATACTTGGTTAGGAAATGTGTGATCTCATACAAGCAGGTTTCCTCAAGACAAACCACTCTTGAAAACAAGATAGAAGTTCTTGTCTTTAATTCCTATTTTAGACATGTTATAAACATGCAAATTTATTTCCCAGTTGATTCAATCTGCCATCTCTAAATCTTTAGGGAGAATTACAGAAATGGAGATAAAATCTTGGTAATTTATTCAATTTTATCACTTCTACTGATCCCATAAAAAGACTCCATCTGTCAAATTATCCTTTCTTTAAAAAAAAAATCCTTTTATAATTTTCTTTATATGGGTATGTTGAAAACGAGTAGTTTAAGTATCTGTGTCATGAAAACTATTGACGTTCCAATAAAATCTGTTCTTTCTAAATTATCTGTTCTTTAGCCTCTTTTGAGAGGAAGCTTCATCTTCTATCATTTGTTTATAATTTGCTTGTGCAGCTTGGGATTTATTTCTTTGGGTGAATATATTATGGCATGTTTGGGAAGCATAGAATAAAATATTCTTATGTTAATATATTCTGTGATTTGGATGCCAATCTATAATCAGCACATCTTTCTTTTTAAAATTTCTGCTGCCTTGGTTTTACTGAAAGCACAAATAGTGGGCATAAAAAGAAGAGAAAGCTAGCTGAATTCCATCTTTTATCATATACTTTATATCTCGTTTTTGTAATCATAGGCTGTATGAATACCAATGTACCCGAGCATCGGAGCTCCGTTAGAGAAACACCTCAACCACGACCAGGAGGTTTCTGATTTCTAACCTCAATTAAGCCCTCCTTGTACTAATCTTTGGTCAGCTCGCTCATCCTCTCAATGATGATTCCAGAGCTTCACTCTTCTCTTAAGGCCCCACCTAGGACTGTGAGACAAAATACAGAATGCCCAGTTAAACTGGAATTTTAGATAAACAATGAATACAATTTAGGGTGAGTATGTCCCATGCAATATTTAACATGTCCTCTATTTTTACTTACTAAATCTGATGACCCTACCTCTAACCTCTCTTGCTCTCTCTCATAACCAACTTTGTCTCACAGTAAAATCTGAAGTCATTAGCAGGAACTCCCTCAACTGCCTGTCATCTCCTCTTCAGATTTACCTACCTTAAGACACATCCTCACCTGGCTCTCTCCCACCCCAGTGACTAGCCTGTTCAAGACCAGCCCCCTTCCCCAGCCATCTCCTGTGTGAGAGGTCCCGACACCAAAGAGCTGAGCCAGTGGCTGTCCTGCAGGATAAAGGCGTGCTACAGAGCCCAGGACTGGATGCCTGTGTTTAGTGGAGGAGAAGCAGGATTGAAATGTTTGGAGCCAGAAGCTGGGCTGGCTGAACTTTACAGCTCATATAGGAAAGAAACCTGATGGCTTTCCTAGATCTGACAACAATCTTAAACACTCACGTGGCATCATCAAGAATTTCTGTGATGCTGAAAAAAAACCTTTCTGAACTATCAATTTTTGAAAGTTTAAACAACTGTACTAAAGGAAAGATTGAATTACCTTTCTATGTATTCTATGGAAAATGATTATTACAAAATCATTGTCGTATGAAGGGGTGATTAAAATGTATGAAGTCAAAAAATGAGGGAAAAGTGTTCTAGACGTATTTAAAGGAATTAATTTTTTAAATTATGTGACTTTCTAGATTTTGTGGTATTTAACTTTCAAAAATTTATAATTACTGTCATTTCTTGTCTCATTCCAAATAAATATTTACCTTGTAACTTATTTTGTATTTATAATTTCATATGTTATACAAAATTTATAATTTTGTAAAAATGTTCCCCACTATCGTGTGGACTTCAAGATCCCATCCAAACCTGGATCTGTCCCCATGTGGCGGAGCCCCGGACTCGATAACCGAGTCATCATTAGTCAAGGTGAAAAATTCACAGAGCCCACAGGTGGGAAGGGGAGCAGACAGAGGATCTGGAAAACCCCTTGAGAGAAACAAGCAGCAAACCTCATAAATTCCAGAAAGGAAGAGCAAGCAGAAAGTGCCTTTGGAGCTTCCCTGGTGGTGCAGTGGTTGAGGGTCCGCCTGCCGATGCAGGGGACACGGGTTCGTGCCCCGGCCCAGGAGGATCCCACATGCCGCAGAGCGGCTGGGCCCGTGGGCCATGGCCGCTGAGCCTGCGCGTCCGGAGCCTGTGCTCCGCAATGGGAGAGGCCACAGCGGTGAGAGGCCCGTGTACCGCAAAAAAAAAAAAAAAAAAAATAAAAAAATAAGAAAGAAAGAAAGGAAAGAAGGAAGGAAAGGAAGGAAGGAAGGAAGGAAGGAAGGAAGGAAGGAAGGAAGGGAGGGAGGGAGGGAGGGAGGGAGGGAGGAAGGAAAGAAAGAAAGAAAGAAAGAAAGAAAAAGAAAGGAAGGAAGAAAGAAAATGCCTTTGGCAGCTCTTGACACATCCCTGGAGTTCTTCTCCCTAACAAGTCAGGGTCGGTTTGGGAGAAATAGCTCCTCTTCCTTGGCTCAGCCCTCATGTCATAGTCTTCAGGATTCCTTCCCTCCTTCCGCCACCCAGCTAAAACTTCATTGCCCGGTCTTGTCTATTCCCGTGTTTCTAATCAACACCTAGAATCTAATGGCTGTTAACTCTCTAGGATTCTTCTCTCCTAAGCTTCATACTCACAGGGAACTCTTCTGAGAATGTTCCCAGCTCACAGTGGCCCCTTGAGCTGCCATTTTGTGCCCTGTGTTCTTGCCTCCCGGCCACAGTCCGTTGGGTCAGGGCAGTCATCTGAGCCAGCCTGGGCCAGTCAGCATCTCCTTTTCTATCAATTTGGAATTGGGGGAGAGATGGCAAAAGAGCCATTGACTTTCCTTCTTCAGAAAGCTGGATTGTAAAGGGTGTGGTTGAGCTTTGGGGCAATCCTCTCCCACAGCAGAGTCAGGAAAGACCAGCGTACAGGGAAAGAGAGAATGAGCTGATGTTTAAGGAGAAGCAGAGAGCATACCCCGTGCAAATGGTCGCCCAGCTTTCCAGGTCTTTGTGTCAGAACCTCCCCGAGACACCATAGACAAGACACCTCTGTATTCCCATAACAAATCTCCCATTTTAGCTTCAGAGCGTGAACTGATTTCTGATACTTGTAACCAGAAAGCTATTTCTTTTTTTTTTTTTTTTTTTTTTTGGCCGCACTGCACGGCTTGTGGGATCTTAGTTCCCCGACCAGGGATCGAACCTGTGCCCTTGGTGGTGAAAGCGCCGACTCCTAACCACTGGACCACCAGGTAATTCCCCAGAAAGCTACTTCTAACTGTTATATATAGCCTCTGGGTCATACCACAAACTCAGATTAATCAACCCAAATGCATTAACAAAGAGAATTCTCTTTTCCAAACAGAGGAAATCCTGCTATTAGAACTCATTTGAGGACATTTGAGAATTTTTTTCTAGGTAGAATTTTTGGAGCTCACTTCAATTTGATTAGAGAAAACTTTATTGTTACATATCATATTGGCTTCATTACAGTCATTTGGATCACAGTCCAGCTGGTTTTTGTTTTTGTTTTCTTGGTTTTTTTTGGCTGCGTTGAGTCTTTGTTGCTGCGCACGGCTTTCTCTAATTGCAGCGAGCAGGGGCTACTCTTCATTGCAGTGCACGGGCTTCTCTTGCTACGGAGCACGGGCTCTAGGCACGTGGGCTTCAGTAGTTGTGGCTTGCAGGCTCTAGAGCGCAGGCTCAGTAGTTGTGGTGCACAGGCTTAGTTGCTCCGCCACATGTGGGCTGTTCCCAGACCAGGGCTCGAACCCATGTCCCCTGCATTGGCAGGTGGATTCTTAACCACTGCATCACCAGGGAAGCCCCTCCAGCTGTTTTTTTATGGACACATAACTTTGTGTAAATTGGATTTCCCAACAGGAGATTGAGCTTATTCCAACTTTTCCTAGAGTGGCAAAATGAACTGCAAACTGATAAAAATTACCCTTATGAGGCTTACCAATAATAATTACAGAGAATATTTTTAACATGGCATAATATATTGGAGTAATATGCAAAAACACCTTTATTTGAATTTTTAAAGAGCTGCCATTACCTCACGATGCAACAACATGCTATTGTTTTGATAACCATCATTTTCTAAAATGACTGCACAAGTGCATCTTAAAGAACTTAAGAATGTGCGGCAAAACAGATTCCCACAAGTGTAAAACGTGTGGTAAAGTGGTTAATTTCAAAATTTTTCAGGAAAGAGAAACATTCAAAACTTTTGTTACAAGATATCCGTGCTAGAATACTTATTGCAGCATTGTCTAAAAATTGGAAACAACCTCAACATCCAGCAATAGGATGTTGGTTAGGTAAGTTACATGATTCTATGTAGCTATTAAAAATGATGATGTAGGTTTATAACTGTAATAGAAGGGACAGATGCCAGTTAGATGGTACCCCATCTCTGGTGTAAATGTCTCAGCCTGGAGGTCCCACTGTTCCAAGTTTATAAACTGGCTGAAGATCCTTTCAGATGTTCCTGATTTTCCTGGCTCTTTGGTTCTTGGGCATCTGCCCCAATTACTGTTTGTGTCAGCTTCCTGTCTATGTGGGAATGCTCCAAAGTTTAAATACATTGTTTTTGACTCTTGGCCAAAATTTAGAAGATGCTGTGAATATCATTTTGAACTTGTGTAAATATATGAAACAGAAAAAGAAAAGGAGGATTTTTTTCCCAATCCCATTTTTTTAAATTGAATTATAGTTGATTTACAATGTTGTGTTAGTTCCTGGTGTAAAGCAAACTGTCAATCCCACTTTTGTAACATAAGTATGAAAATAAATTCTGTGTGAATCTGAAACTTCAAATAATGTATGCCAAAATATAAATGGCAGTGCTTTTCTTTGGGTGATGGAAATATGGGTAAACTATTCTAATTTCTCTATTTTTGTATTACATCATTTTGGGGGTTTTTTGCTTTTGTTTTTTAACATCTTTATTGGAGTATAATTGCTTTACAATGGTGTGTTAGTTTCTGCTGTATAACAAAGTGAACCACTATACATATACACATATCCCCATATCCCCTCCCTCTTGCGTGTCCCTCCCACCCTCCCTATCCCACCCCTCTAGGTGGTCACAAAACACCGAGTTGATCTCCCTGTGCTATGTGGCTGCTTCCCACTAGCTATCTATTTTACATTTGGTAGTGTATATATGTCCATGCCACTCTCTCACTTTGTCCCAGCTTACTATTCCCCGTCCCCATATCCTCAAGTCCATTCTCTACATCTCTGTCTCTATTCCTGTCCTGCTCCTAGGTTCTTCAAAACCAATTTTTTCTTTTAGATTCCATATGCATGGGTTAGCATACAGTATTTGTTTTTCTCCTTCTGACTTACTTCACTCTGTATGACACACTCTAGGTCCATCCACCTCACTACAAGTAACTCAATTTCGTTTCTTTTTATGGCTGAGTAATAATATTCCATTGTATATATGTGTCACATCTTCTTTATCCATTCATCTGTCAGTGGACACTTAGGTTGCTTCCATGTCCTGGCTATTGTAAATAGAGCTGCAATGAACACTGTGGTATATGACTCTTTTTGAATTATGGTTTTCTCAGGGTATATGCCCAGTAGTGGGATTGCTGGGTTGTATGGTAGTTCTATTTTTAGTTTTTTAAGGATCCTCCATACTGTTCTCCACAGTGGCTGTATCAATTTACATTCCCACCAACAGTGCAAGAGAGTTCCCTTTTCTCCACACCCTCTCCAGCATTTATTGTTTGTAGATTTTTTGATGATGGCCATTCTGACTGGTGTGAGGTGATACCTCATTGTGGTTTTGATTTGCATTTCTCTAATGATTAGTGATGTTGAGCATTCTTTCATGTGTTTGTTGGCAATCTGTATGTCTTCTTTGAAGAAATGTCTATTTAGGTCTTCTGCCCATTTTTGGATTAGGTTGTTTGTTTTTGATATTGAGCTGCATGAGCTGCTTGTAAATTTTGGAGATTAATCCTTTGTCAGTTGCTTCATTTGCAAATATTTTCTTGCATTCTGAGGGTTGTCTTTTTGTCTTGTTTATGGTTTCCTTTGCTGTGCAAAAGCTTTGAAGTTTCATTAGGTCCCATTTGTTTATTTTTGTTTTTATTTCCATTTCTGTAGGAGGTGGGTCATAAAAGATCTTTCTGTGATTTATGTCATAGAGTGTTCTGCCTATGTTTTCCTCTAAGAGTTTGATAGTGTCTGGCCTTACATTTAGCTCTTTAATCCATTTTGAGTTTATTTATGTGTATGGCGTTAGGGAGTGTTCTACTTTCATTCTTTTACATGTAGCTGTCCGGTTTTCCCAGCACCACTTATTGAAGAGGCTGTCTTTTCTCCATTGTATATTCTTGCCTCCTTTATCAAAGATAGGGTGACCATATGTGCGTGGGTTTATCTCTGGGCTTTCTATCCTGTTCCATTGATCTATCTTTCTGTTTTTGTGCCAGTACCATACTGCCTTGATTACTGCAGCTTTGTAGCATAGTCTGAAGGCAGGGAAGCTGATTCCTCCAGTTCCATTTTCTTTCTCAAGATTGCTTTGGCTATTTGGGGTCTTTTGTGTTTCCATACAAATTGTAAAATATTTTGTTCTAGTTCTGGTAGTTTGACAGGGATTGCATTGAATCTGTAGATTGCTTTGGGTAGTATGGTCATTTTCACAATGTTGATTCTTCCAATCCAAAAACATGGTATATCTCTCCATCTGTTTGTATCATCTTTAATTTCTTTCATCACTGTCATAATTTTCTGCATACAGGTCTTTTGTCTCCTTAGGTAGGTTAATTCCTAGCTATTTTATTCTTTTTGTTGCAGTGGTAAATGGGAGTGTTTCCTTAATTTCACTTTCATATTTTTCATCATTAGTATATAGGAATGCAAGAGATTTCTGTGCATTAATTTTGTATCCTGCTACTTTAACAAATTCATTGATTAGCTCTAGTAGTTTTCTGATAGCATCTTAAGGATTCTCTATGCATAGTATCATGTCATCTGCAAACAGTGACAGTTTTACTTCTTTTGCAATTTGGACTCCTTTTATTTGTTTTTATTCTCTGATTGCTGTGGCTAAACCTTCTAAAACTATGTTGAATAATGTGGTGAGAGTGGGCAACCTTGTCTTGTTCCTGATCTTAGAGGAAATGGTTTCAGTTTTTCACCATTGAGAGCGATGTTTCCTGTGGGTTTGTCATATATGGCCTTTATTATGTTGAAGTAAGTTCCCTCTATGACTACATTCTGGAGGTTTTTTTTTTTTTATCATAAATGGGTATTGAATTTTGTCAAAAGCTTTTTCTGCATCTATTGAGATTATCATATAGTTTATATCCTTCAGTTTGTTAATATGGTGTATCACTATGATTGATTTGCATACATTGAAAAATCCTTGCAGTACTGGGATAAACCCCACTTGACCATGGTGTGTGATTCTTTTAATGTGTTGTTGGATTCTGTTTGCTAGTATTCTGTTGAGGATTTTTGCATCTATGTTCATCAGTGATATTGGCCTGTAGTTTTCTTTCTTTGTGATATCCTTTTCTGGTTTTGGTATCAAGGTGATGGGGGCCTCGTAGCATGAGTTTGGGAGTGTTCCTCCCTCTGCTATATTCTGGAAGAGTTTGAGAAGGATAGGTGTTAGCTCTTCTCTAAATGTTTGATAGAATTTGCCTGTGAAGCCATCTGGTCCTGGGCTTTTATTTGTTGGAAGATTTTTAGTCACAGTTTCAATTTCAGTGCTTGTGATTGGCTGTTAATATTTTCTATTTCTTCCTGGCTCAGTCTCGAAAGATTGTGCTTTTATAAGAATTTGTCCATTTCTTCCAGGTTGTTCATTTTATTGGCATAATGTTGCTCGTAGTAAACTCTCATGATCCTTTGTATTTCTACAGTGTCAGTTGTCACTTCTCCTTTTTTATTTCTAATTCTGTTGATTTGATTCTTCTCCCTTTTTTTCTTGATGAGTCTGGCTAATGGTTTATCAATTTTGTTTATCTTCTGAAAGAACCAACTTTTAGTTTTATTGCATTTTGCTATCATTTCCTTCATTTCTTTTTCATTTATTTCTGATCTGATCTTTATGATTTCTTTCCTTCTGCTAACTGGGTTTTTTCTGTTCTTCTTTCTCTAATGGCTTTAGGTGTAAGATTAGGTTGTATATTTGAGCTGTTTCTAGTTTCTTGAGGTAGGATTGTATTGCTATAAACTTCCCTCTCAGAACTGCTTTTGCTGCATCCCATAGGTTTTGGGTCATCATGTTTTCATTGTCATTTGTTTCCAGGTATTTTTTGATTTCCTCAGTGATTTCTTGGTTATTCAGTAGTGTATTGTTTTGCCTCCATCTGTTTCTATTTTTTACAGTTTTTTTTCCTTTAATTGACATCCAGTCTCATAGCATTGTGGTCAGAAAAGATATTTGATACGATTTCAATTTTCTCAAATTTACCAAGCCTTGGTCTGTGACTGAAGATATGATCTATCCTGGAGAATCTTCAATGAGCACTTGAGAAGGAAGTGTATTCTGTTGCTTTTGGATGGAATGTCCTATAAATATCAATTAAGTCCATCTTGTTTAATGTGTCATTTAAAGCTTGTGTTTCCTTATTTATTTTCATTTTGGATGATCTGTCCATTGGTGAAAGTGGGGTGTTAAAGTCCCCTACTATGATTGTGTTACTGTCAATTTCCCCTTTTAGGGCTGTTAGCATTTGCCTTATGTATTGAGGTGCTCCTATGTTGGGTGCATAAAGATTTACAATTGTTATATCTTCTTCTTGGATCAATCCCTTGAACATTATGTAGTGTCCTTCTTTGCTCTTGTAATAGTCTTTATTTTAAAGTCTATTTTTTCTAATATGAGAATTATTACTCCAGCTTTCTTTTGATTCCCATTTGCATGGAATATCTTTTTCCATCCCCTCACTTTCAGTCTGTATGTGCCCCTATGTCTGAACTGGGTCTCTTTTAGACAGCATATATACGGGCATTGTTTTTGTATCCATTCAGCCAGTCTATGTCTTTTGGTTGGAGCATTTAATCCATTTACATTTAAGGTAATTATTGGTATGTATGTTCTTATTACCATTTGCTTAATTGTTTTGGGTTTGTTATTGTAGGTCTTTTCCTTCTCTTGTGTTTCCTGCCTAGAGAAGTTCCTTTAGCATTTGTTGTAAAGCTGGTTTGGTGGTGCTGGATTCTCTTAGCTTTTGTTTGTCTGTAAAGGTCTTAGTTTCTCCATTGAATCTGAATGAGATCCTTGCTGGGTAGAGTAATATTGGTTGTAGGTTTTTCCCTTTCATCACTTTAAATGTGCTCTGCCACACCCTTCTGGCTTGCAGAGTTTCTGCTGAACGATCAGCTGTTAACCTTACGGGGATTCCCTTGTATGTTATTTGTTGCTTTTAATATTTTTTCTTTGTATTTAATTTTTGGTAGTTTGATTAATATGTGTCTTGGTGTGTTTCTCCTTGGATTTATCCTGTGTGGGACTCTCTGCAATTCCTGGAGTTGATTGAGTATTTCCTTTTCCATATTAGGGAAGTTTTCAACTATAATCTCTTCAAATATTTTCTCAGTCCCTTTCTTTTTCTCTTCTTCTCCTGGAACCCCTACAATTCGAATGTTGGTGCATTTATTGCTGTCCTAGAGGTCTCTGAGACCATCCTGAATTCTTTTCATTCTTTTTTCTTTATCCTGCTCTGTGGTAGTTATTTCCACTATTTTATCTGCCAGGTCGCTTATCCATTCTTCTGCCTCAGTTATTCTGCTATTGATTTCTTCCAGAGAATTTTTAATTTCTTTTATTCTGTTGTTCATCATTTTTTTTTTTTTTTTTTTGTGGTACGTGGGCCTCTCACTGCTGTGGCCTCTCCCGTTGTGGAGCACAGGCTCCGGATGCGCAGGCTCAGTGGCCATGGCTCACGGGCCAGCCGCTCTGCAGCATGTGGGATCTTTCCAGACCAGGGCACAAAACCATGTCCCCCTGCATCAGCAGGCGGACTCTCAACCACTGCGCCACCAGGGAAGCCTGTTCATCATTTTTTGTTTGCTCTTTAGTTCTTCTAGGTCCTTGTTAAATGTTTCTTGTATTTTATCCATTCTATTTCTAAGATTTAGGATCATCTTTACTATCATTACTCTGAATTCTTTTTCAGGTAGACTGCCTATTTTCTCTTCATTTGTTTGGTCTGGTGGGTTTTTACCTTTCTCCTTCATCTGCTGCATATTTCTCTGTCTTCTCATTTTGCTTAACTTACTGTGTTTGGGGTCTCCTTTTCGCAGGCTGCATGTTCACAGTTCCCGTTGTTTTTGGTGTCTGCCCCCAGTGGGTAAGGTTGGTTCAGTGGGTTGTGTAGGCTTCCTGGTGGAGGGGACTAGTGCCTGTGTTCTGGAGGATGATGGTGGATCTTGTCTTTCTGGTGTGCAGGACTGCATCCAGTGGTATGTTTTGGGGTGTCTGTGATCTTATTATGATTTTAGGCAACCCCTCTGCTAATGGGTGGGGTTGTGTTCCTGTCTTGCTAGTTGTTTGGCATGGGGTGTCCAGCACTGGAGCTTCCTGGTCGTTGAGTGGAGCTGGGTCTTGGCGTTGAGATGGAGATCTCTGGGAGAGCTCTTGCCGATTGATATTACGTGGGGCCTGGAGGTCTCTCGTGGTCCAACGTGCTGAACTTGGCTCTCCCACCTCAGAGGCACAGGCCTGACGCCGGCCGGAGCACAAGATCCGGTCAGCCACACGGCAGCTGTGTGGCCTTTAGCAAGTCATTCTGTTGAGAACGAAGCAGGGTCAAAGAAAATTCTGAGCCCTTATTTTTCCTCTTCTGTAAATTGGCATTAATTCTCTATCCATCTCAAGATACATTTGGGAGGTTGAGAACTTCCGTGGCCTCTAGATATGTGGCCAAACGTGAAGCCTGCCCCTGAGGCCGAAGTTCCAGGACAAGCAATCAGGCCTCCTTTGTAGAAATCAGGCCTCCTTTACAGGCCTCCTTTATACCTCCTTTACAGGTGTGATTCGGTCCATTGTCCATGCAGTGCCCTGGGGGTGGCAGCCGGCCTGGAGCTATCTCTGACTTTTACAGTCTGTGGGATCCAGGAGCACAACACCCGCTGGCCATCAGAGCCAGGCCATCAACGGGTGTCCCCTGGGCGGCAGCCACAGAGACCGCAGCAGCACACGCCTCCAAAAGCTCCCCGCTGGGAGGTCCTGGTGCTCTGGAGACAGCGCCCACCTTCCAAGGTCTCCAGACAGGGTGACACTCATCTCTGAGATGTGTGTTTAATTAGAAGCCTGCCCCTCAGGCTTCAGCTCTAATGAGTAGCTTAGAGGCTGCTTTCAGTAGGCCTGTGTCCCTCTGGCTGTGTCCTGGAGGTGGCAGCCCTTTAAGAACTCTTTTTCTGTTGGTGATAGTTCTGTGGGACCCAGGAGCGAAAGCCCCACTGGCCACCAGAGTCAGGAGATGTCTAGGTGTCTCAGGGCGGCAGCCGCGTGTAAGGCCCACCCCGCTGCACACGGGAGCTTTGGCAGAGGGAGCCCCGCGGAGGGACTGTCATTTTATTTCGGGTTTTTCACAATGTACATATGTCACCTTCACAGTTAGAACCAACAGTAGTAGTATTTTCATTTTGAAAAATCTCTTTACTTCTGAAGGGTAGAATCAAACAATTTTGATGTAGAAAGGACAGTAGAACCTTCCCCAGTACCCCTTCCTACCACCAGGGCTGGGATCCTTTCTGGAAGTTTCTATGAGCTGGTCACCCATTCCCTCTGTTTAGGAAGTGAATAGGATTTAGAGAAAGACGGACCCCTTTGGGTCACTAGGGTATGGTGAGACTCCAAGAGCATGGATATATCCCCATGTTAAAGTGCTCTGTATGAGGCAGGGAGAATAACATGTATTCTTCCTAAAAGGAGTGGGGAGAAGTTTGCAGAGAAAAGTGAGGGGAGAGGGCACTTGAAAGGATGAAGAGGCTGGGATCACTGCAGTCATCTCTGAGAGGGACTGGCGGGAGGTCCTTCTACCTAGTGCACCATGGGAACATTTTGGGGGTTATTTTCCTGTGATGTTAACAGCTCCTTCCTTGTCTCCTCTGCTTTGCTGTCCCTCACTCTAATTTGTTTGTGAAAATCAAAGTCGCAATGAGTTTTATATCTGGATTGACATGCTGCAAAACAGATATAGCACAACTGAAAGCAAGCACCTAGAGTCAGCAGTAACCACGAGAAAAGAATTCACCAAACTCTTGGGCCCAGTTTGTGACTTTCACCTAATGGAAACAGAGCACTGAGGGCAAGTTGACCTTACTTCCACTTGCACAGGCAGAGGCCCTGTGACATCTGGGTCACAGGAGGCATGATTTCACAGCTCTCTTTCTGCCTCAGAGCAACTCAAAATCTCCTCCTGCATGTCACGTTCCCTTGGTCCTACTCTGTACCAACGCAAAGTCAGTTTGATCCCCGTTCCAAATGACAGATAAGGAAAAGATGATACCCTTGAAATATTAAACCAAAAATAATTTTCATTCCTCATAAGTGATGTTGTCCTATAACCCCCTCACTCATTGAATCAATGGGCTTGACTACTTCGGGGAAGGCTGAATACCCAACTAGAACAAAGTCATTACTCAGCTTAGAGTGTCAAACTAAATTTCTTAAGTGCACAGCAAGATAATTCCAGGCTTTGTTAAGAGGAAAAAAGATTTTGCCTAAATTCTAAAACTTTCCTTTTTCAACACTGTAAGAGCAAAGCTGGGGGTCTGAGCACAGAGCTTTACTGGAAAGCTGTGGCCTTCACGTTGGCCTACGTGCACCCCTGGGGTGGAGAGGCGCGGAGGTGGGGTCGGGGGAGCATGGAGACTCCTTAAGCAGTGCTTGGTCCCTGGGAATTTTAAGGGAACGGTTTTTGAAACTGTCAACTTCCATGCGTATTCTTTCCTAAAATGCACCTGCCTTTAGAACTGGCAGATTAACCTGCCTTTTCAAATTGTTCTCCTCCTTTACAAAAGAAAATCATCTCTCTCACCATCTAGAATCCTAAAATAATTCATTGCCCCAGGGTGCAAAATTCTCTGGGTCACCGAATGACTGGAGAGTTGAACGCATGCCCCCGAGGGAGAGTTCTTTGAGAGTAGCACCAGGTGAGTTCACAGGAAAATACTGAGGGTCACAGAGTCTTATTTCATCCAGGCTGTAGAGTCATGCACAGCTCATTGCCTCATCCGTTTGTTTCTCTGTATTAGAATTCAGAAGTGATATGGTTGCCATGAGGACTTACATTGAAACACTGACTTAAACTGAGAAATAAAATCAAGACTTGTTCTGACAGAAAGTATGGCTGATTGGCTAGACAACGAAAACTGACTTTGCCAGTTAGGTTCTGTGTAAATGTTTTCTACATATCGAATGAGCAAAACCTAATGTTCTGAGGTTTTAACAAAAATTTAGAGCATATATATAAACTACACCAGAGATTACATCTTTTGCTATTATTAAACTTATGATAAAAAATTTAAATACCAAGCTAAAAATGGGCAAGTTTTTCAGAATTCTTTTCAGGGTATGAGAGGACAAAGTTTGCTAAAAGCCAGAGTAGAGAGGCAGGAGAGGATGGACAGGCATTTTGGACGAAAAGGTGAAGGAAGGAGAGGAGTAAAGGGTAAGAGGTCAGATGTGAATTTTGGAAGCTACTCTCTACCCCAACCCTGGGCCAGACTTAAAGATCCAAGAGTTGGGGCTTCCCTGGTGGCGCAGTGGTTGAGAATCTGCCTGCCAGTGCAGGGGATGAAGGTTCGAGCCCTGGTCTGGGAAGATCCCATGTGCCACGGAGCAACTAGGCCCGTGAGCCACAACTACTGAGCCTGCGCGTCTGGAGCCTGTGCTCTGCAACAAGAGAGACCACGACAGTGAGAGGCCCGCGCACCGCAATGAAGAGTGGCCCCCACTCGCCGCAACTAGAGAAAGCCCTCGCACAGAAACGAAGACCCAACACAGACAAAAATAAGTAAATATTAAAAAAAAGATCCAAGAGCCAATGGGGATAAGAAGTACTTGGGATGAGCAGATAAAGTTGGGAGAACCCAGTGCTCCAGGACTGGTTTCTTGCCTCCAGAAAAGAGTAGGTCAGCAAATTTTCAAGCATCTTAACCCCAGAGCAACATAAAGTAACCACAGGGCAGTGAAAATGGTGGCAAAATACAGTGGTTGAGAAAGCTCTGAGAGATCACCAAGCTGGACACCCTACAGTGGTCACGTGGTGTGGAAGAAACTCCCACAGTCCACATGACCCATGAGGGATGTACAAGGACTGGGAGTTAGGAATGGCCTGGTCTTCAGGGGAAGATGGCTGAAGTCCCCAGGTGCAGCCCTCCTCCCTTCCTTCAACCTCTTCCTGGGTCCTGATGTCATCCCGGGAGAAGGAAGGAGCCCCACACTGGAGGAAACCCTGCAGGAGGTCATTTTAAACCAGTCACAAGACGCCCATCCTGCATCTGTGAGTCAATAATTCAGACATGCAATAGCTTTCTCATCGGAGTAATATACAGAGTCATTGAGCCTAGAGCTTGAAGGAACTTAAAAGATTGGTTGGTCCTCTGCTCTCATTGGACAACAGGAAAGCTGCAGCCCAGGGTGATGAAGGAGCTCACATCGGAAGTGGTGGTTCCCACAGGCTCACCTTAAGACTGGGTCTTAGGTACTGCTTTTTGGTACTAGCCTTCTAACACTTTTCAGAACACAGATTCTCCCCACTCGGTTTGGGTGCCATGCAATGTGCTCAGAATACCTTTAGGTCGACCCCTCTCCGGGGTATCCAGGAACAGCTGACCTTTTATACTGGTTAACCATATATGAAGAGAACAACAGTGAAATAAACTTCGGAAGCATTGGTGCCAGGACTGAAATTGGTGAAAACACTTCACAGCAGGGCCGCCCAATGGAACCTTCCGCAACACTGGAAATGTTCTATAACGGCACCGCCCAGTACTGTGGCCACTGGTTCTTGAGGCTACTGAGTACCACAATGTGGCTAGTATGACCGAGGGACTGTATTTTAAATGGTATTTCATTTTAATTATTTTTAATTTATATTTAAATAATCACATGTGGCTAGTGGATACAGCACTAGACAGTGTAGCTCTGTAACATTCATAAAAATGTTACGAATTTTCTTTTTCATCATGATTACCAGGAAATTGGTTGAAACTAGTCATTTTGGGCCTGCATACCAATGTTTTCCTCAGATCTTCTATCCCCCAATTCATGAGGAGACAGTCCTTTGCATTCTGCCAAAACAGTAGTCATTCTCTGGAAGACCGAACACGGTCCTCTGAATGCTGAAAATTAATCTTAGTCTCTGGACCGAGACTTATTGGTATTGTTTATTACTTTAGTTTCTTATTTACTTTGTGCATCTGAGAGTCACTGAATAATTTCAAACTATCAAAGTTAAATTCAGTTTCATAGACACACTGTCAACTTCAATAGCTTTAACTTCTAAGTAATTTGCCCCTAATTTCCCTCCCTTTCCAAATGATGTTGGGTCTTTAAGTACTACTATATTCATTATCTATTGCTGTGTAACAAATTATCCCAAAACTTAGTGGCTTAAGACATCAACATTTTCATTATCACACAGTTCCTGGGGGTTAAGAACCAGAGCACAGCCTAGAGGGGTCCCCTGGCTCAGAGTGTCCCATGAGGATACAATCAAGGTATCAGCTAGGACTGTAGTCATCTCAAGGCTCAAATGGGTGAGGATCTGCTTCCAAGCTCTCTCCTATGGTTAACTAGAGGCATCAGTTCCTTGCCAGTTCCTTGTAGTCCTCTTTATGGGGCCACTCACAACCTGGCATCTGCCTGGTGGCTGCCCTCAGTTCCTTGCCACAAGGACATCTCCACAGAGCAGCTCCCAACATGGCAACTTGCTTCATCAGAGAGAAAGCAAGGAAAGCCAGAGAGAGAATGCAAGCAAAGAACAAGTCTTTTGTAATCGAAGCTAAGAAGTGACATCCCTTCACTTTTGCTGCATTTTTTTGTTACAAGCAAGTCCTTAGGTGTGGCCTGCACTCAAGGGGAGGGGATCAGACAAGGGGGTGCATACTAGAAGGCAGGGATCATTAAGAATCATTTGAGAAGCTGCTCTCCACAGCTACTTTAAAGAGGGCTCTTTTCCTGGCTGGTCTAGTCTACCTTGAATCTTATCTTCAAGGTCAACGCTACCCAGAGTAAGAATGTGAGTGAGTCCAATGTCACCCAACTAGATAGTGGAAGAACCAGAACTAGAATCCAAGTCTCCTAAATTCCTGATTAGTCCTCTGTTTTTCTTTGTACCTGATACTTAGTTAGGACCCTAGCACAGGCACACAGATGCCAAGCAAAAGCATTTTGACCTCAGAAAACAGGTACTAAGGTTTTTAAGCAGGAGAGTGCTATGACAGAGGTGATTTTAAAGCAAGATTAGTGTCAAAACAATCTTGAAAAAAGAACAACAAAACTGGAGGTATCACACTGACTGATTTCAAGCTAACTACAAAGCTGTAGCAAGCAAAACAGCATGGTACTAGCACAATGACAGACACACAAATCAGTGAAACAGAACTGAGAGTCCAGAAATTAACCGCCTCACATATGTACAATTAATCTATGACAAAGGAGAAAAGAACATACAATGGAGAAAGAACTGTCTCTCCAATAAATGGTGTTGGGGAAACTGGACGGCTACATGTAAAAGAATGAAACTAGACTGCTGTCTTACACCATAAACAAAAATTAACTCACAATGGATTAAAGATTTGAGTGTAAGACCTGAAACCATAAAATTCCTAGAAGAAAACATAGGCAGTAAGAAAACACCAGTCTTACTGACATTTTGGTGGATCTGATTCAAAGGCAAGGGAAACAAAAGCAAAAATAAACAAATGGAATTACATCAGACTAAAAAGCCTCTGTACAGTGAAGGAAACCATCATCAAAAGGAAAAGGAAACCTACCAAATGGGAGAAGATATTGCAAATCATATATTCATTGAAGGGTTAATATCCAAAATATATAAAGAACTCATACAACTCAACAACAAAAAACAAACAGTTCAATTAAAAAATGGGCAGAGACTTTGAATAGACATTTTTCCATAGAAGACATACAGATGGCCAACAGACACATGGAAAGATGCTCAACATCACTGATCATCAGGGAAATGCAAATCAAACCACAATGAGACATCACTTCACACCTGTCAGAATGGCTATTATTAAAAAGACAACAAATAACAAGTGTTGGAACGGATGTGCACCGCTGGTGGGAATGTAAATTGGTACAGCCACCATGGAAAACATTATGGAGGTTCCTCAAAAAATTAAAAACAGAACTACCATTTGATCCAGCAATTCTACTCCTGGGTATTTATCTGAAGAAAAGGAAAACACTAATTTGAAAAGATATATGCACCCTTATGTTCACTGCAGCATTATTTACAGTAGCCAAGATATTAAAGAAACCTAAATGTCCATTGATAAATGAATGGATAAAGAAGATGGAATAGAATAGAGTAGAACAGAATAACTGTTTGCAGATGACATGATACTATACACAGAGACTCCTAAAGATGCTACCAGAAAACTACTAGAGTGAATCAGTGAATTTGGTAACGTAGGAGGATACAAAATTAATGAACAGAATCTCTTGCATTCCTATACACTAATGATGAAAAATATGAAAGTGAAATTAAGGAAATGCTCCCATTTACCACTGCAACAAAAAGAATAAAATAGCTAGGAATAAGTCTACCTAAGGAGACAAAAGACCTATACACAGAAAACTATAAGACACTGATGAAAGAAATTAAAGACGATACAAACAGATGGAGAGATATGCCATGTTCTTGGATTGGAAGAATCAATGTTGTGAGAATGACTATACTACCCAAAGCAATCTACAGATTCAATGCAATCCCTATCAAACTACCAATGGCATTTTTCACAGAACTAGAACAAAATATTTCACAATTTGTATGGAGACACAAAAGACCCCGAATAGCCAAAGCAATCTTGAGAAAGAAAAACGGAGCTGGAGGAATCAGGCTCCCTGACTTCAGACTATGCTACAAAGCTACAGTAATCAAGACAGTATGGTACTGGTACAAAAAGAGAAATATAGATCAATGGAACAGGATAGAAAGCCCAGAGATAAACCCACACACATATGGTCACCTTATCTTTGAGAAAGGAGGCAAGAATATACAATGGAGAAAAGACAGCCTCTTCAATAAGTGGTGCTGGGAAAACCAGACAGCTACTTGTAAAAGAATGAAATTAGAACACTCCCTAACACCATACACAAAAATAAACTCAAAATGGATTAAAGAAAATGTAAGGCCAGACACTATCAAGCTCTTAGAGGAAAACATAGGCAGAACACTCTATGACATAAATCACAGCAAGATCCTTTTTGACCCACCTCCTAGAGAAATGGAAATAAAAACAAAAATAAACAAATGGGACCTAATGAAACATAAAAAAGCTTTTGCACAGCAAAGGAAACCATAAACAAGACAAAAAGACAACCCTCAGAATGCAAGAAAATATTTACAAATGAAGCAACTGACAGTGGATTAATTTCCAAAATTTACAAGCAGCTCATGCAGCTCAATATCAAAAACAAACAACCTAATCCAAAACTGGGCAGAAGACCTAAATAGACATTTCTCCAAAGAAGATATACAGATTGCCAACAAACACATGAAAGAATGCTCAACATCATTAATCATTAGAGAAATGCAAATCAAAACCACAATGAGATATCACCTCACACCGGTCAGAATGGCCATCATCAAAAAATCTACAAACAATAAATGCTGGAGAGGGTGTGGAGATAAGGGAACCCTCTTGCACTGTTGGTGGGAATGTAAATTGATACAGCCACTGTGGAGAACAGTATGGACGTTCCTTAAAAAACTAAAAATAGAACTACCATACAACCCAGCAATCCCACTACTGGGCATATACACTGAGAAAACCATAATTCAAAAAGAGTCCTGTACCACAATATTCATTGCAGCTCTATTTACAATAGCCAGGACATGGAAGCAACCTAAGTGTCCATCGACAGATGAATGGATAAAGAAGATGTGGCACATATATACAATGGAATATTACTCAGCCATAAAAAGAAACGAAATTGAGTTACTTGTAGTGAGGTGGATGGACCTAGAGTGTGTCATACAGAGTGAAGTTAGTCAGAAAGAGAAAACAAATACCATATACTAACACATACATATGGAATCTAAAAAAAATGGCCATGAAGAACCTAGAGGCGGAACAGGAATAAAGACACAGACCTACTAGAGAATGGACTTGAGGACATGGGGAGGGGGCGAGGGTAAGCTGGGACAAAGTGAGAGAGTGGCATGGACTTATATATACTACCAAATGTAAAATAGATAGCTAGTGGGAAGCAGCCGCATAGCACAGGGAGATCAGTTCGGTGCTTTGTGACCACCTAAAGGGGTAGGATAGGGAGGGTGGGAGGGAGGGAGATGCAAGAGGTAGGAGATATGGGAATATGTGTATATGTATAGCTGAATCACTTTGTTATAAAGCAGAAACTAGCACACCATTGTAAAGCAATCATGCTCCAATAAAGATGTTAAAAACAACAACAACAACAAGGTCCTACTGTATAGCACAGAGAACTATATTCAATATCTTATGATGAACCATAATGGAAAAGAACATTAAAAAAAGTATATATACATATAACTGAATCACTTTACTGTACAGCAGAAATTAACACAACATTGTATATCAACTATACTTCAATAAAAAAATTTTGAAAAAAAAAAGAATAGAATAGAATAGAACTCAGCCATAAAAAGGAATGAAATCTTGCCACTTGTGACAACATAGATGGATTTTGAGGGTATTATGGTAAGTGAATAAGTCAGACAGGGAAAGACAAATACTGTATGAGTTCACTTATATGTGGAATTTAAAAAATAAAGCAAATGAACAAACATAACTAAACAGAAATAGAGTCATAGATACAGAGAACAAACAGGTGCTTGCCAGAGGGCGGGGTTGGGGGCAGGAGAGAAATAGGTGAGGGAGATTAAGAGATAAAAACTTCCAGTTATAAGATAAATCACGGGGATATATTATATAGCTTAAGGAATATGGTCAATAATACTGTAATTTTTATGGGGACAGATGGTGACCAATGTGGTGATCATTTCATACTGTATTTAAATGTGGAATCACTGAAACTGTACACCTGAAACTAATGTAATATTGTATGTCAGGTATTTTTCAGTAAAGATGAAAGATTAGTGTGATGACTGTAAAATGGATTGCAGAAGGAAGGACTGGAAATTACATTAATTTCTATTTATTTACAATTAGCATGTTTATGGTCTACAGTTTTGTACTTTACTATTGTAAAGGCATCCCATGTGTTTTCACAAGTCTTAACAAAATGGTCTTTGAAAGAATTATTTAGGCCAAAAATATATCAAATAAAATACTACATCAGAAAGTCTATCACCAATTTTTTTAAAGTTAAATTCCTATTTATTTATTTTTAATTAATTTATTTATTTTTGGCTGCGTTGGGTCTTCGTTGCATGCACGGGCTTCTCATTGCAGTGGCTTCTCTTGTGCAGCATGGGCTCTAGGTGTGTGGGCTTCAGTAGTTGTGGCACATGGGCTCAGTAGTTGTGGCACACCGGCTTAGTTGCTCCGTGGCATGTGGGATTTTCCCGGACCAGGGCTTGAACCCGTGTCCCCTGCATTGGCAGGCGTATTCTTAACCACTGCACCACTGGGGAAGCCCTCTATTACCAAATTTTATAACAAACAGTATTTTCACATGTATACCCTGAATTAAACTCTAAAAGCTATTTCCAATGAATTTCCAGAGATGATATTTTTTTACTAAGATAGGAAACTCCTGGGAGAGTCAGGACTCGAACACTCTGAGAAGAAATTGTAGTGAGGTGGATGGACCTAGAGTGTGTCATACAGAGTGAAGTTAGTCAGAAAGAGAAAACAAATACCATATACTAAAATGTATTGCCCTGTTAAGCTTCCACCTCCAACCATGACAGCACACAAACTTGCATTTAACGGATAGTATGAGGTGGCAAAGTCTTCTAGTTATCCATCAATATTCACCCTGCCTTCTTCTTTCAGTAGTAAATTTTGTGCTGGGCACACAGCCTAGTTAAGACTACATTTCCCAGGCTCTTTAACAGTTAAGTGCACCATTAACACTAAGTTCTGCCCAATGGGGTATGAGTGGAAGTGACGTAAGTCATTCCTAGTTGTGTCCTTAATGGGAAAGGTATGGGCCCCCTGTACTCCTCCCCTTCTGACTGGTTGGTATGCAGATGTGATGACAGGAGCCAGGAGTAGTCAGAGATGAAAGCTCCCATAACAGCACTGGACCGTCTACCTCTGGAAATTTCCATGATCAAGTTCTTTCTTGCATAAGCCACTGAGCTTGGAAGTCCCTGTATTAGAACTGTTTATACCACAACTTAACTACTGCAATAACATACCCACCTTTCCTTTACGTTGGTTCTCTCCCCAAATAAATAATAGACAAGTGCCTAGGCCTCAGTGATAAGGAAAAGGGAAGTTATCAGCCCATATTAAATTCTTTTTATCATCTCCTACTTACCTATGAAGCTGCCAGAATCCTAATGACGGCAGCAAACCCCTAACTTTTTTTGCTTTGTGACTTTACTCCCCCCACCTTATTTGCCAGGAGTTAAAGCAGCAATAGTATCATAAGCTCAGATTTGCTAATGAACCAAAGGTGATTTTAAGTTTCCCGCTCTCAGGTATGACCAGGGTCAGGGACTAGAGATCCACTCAGTTTTGTGCTGATAAATTTAACCACTGACTCTCTAGGGGAAAACAAGTCCGATTAGTAGAGTTTGCTGATTTCCATGGTGTAAATACTCCCACCATGGCCGATTTCAAGCTAGCAATAAGATGTCACTAAACATAAAGTCCAGAAGAAATGTTGCCAATTGCACCTTGCAAGCTAATACTAGCCAGTTCCAGAACACTGGAGTCTATCCATTGCCCCAGTCTGGGCCTGCTTCTGGTATCCTTTCTTGGTTACACTCCAGAGGAGGATGCTACATCTACAGTGCTGTACAGCAGGAACAGGAAAAACCATGTTGGGGGTAGCTCTGACAATCTTTGAACTGCAGCTGGGGCCTTGCCTTCATCTGATCTATGATGCTCCTGCGGTAACATGTCATCCTTTCGGTTCAAGGAAGTGGTTGGTAAACATGAGTGCATACTGGGTCACAGGGGAGTTTTAGAAACTAGCAATGCCTGGGTTCCAGTCCCAGAGATTCCGATTCAATCGATCTGGGCTGGGAGTGTTGAAAGCAGATGGTCCTAACGTGCAGCCGAGGTTGAAAACCACTGGTTTAAAGCAAGAGATCTCTTGTGTATGTGATAGAGGGTTGGTATAATTACATTTGCTTTTCCCATAAAGAGGGAAAAGTCAACCTACATGACCTGGCAAAAAGGGAAGAAGTCAGTGGTGAGGCCAGGACTATTTCCTTAGTGAAGGGAAGGCTGAGGAGAAGAGGTCTGTGCTCTGACTCCTAGTGGGTCCTGGAAAAAACCTTAAATACTACTTTTCTGAACCCTTAAAAAAAACACTAAAAATAAACAAACAGGGACTTCCCTGGTGGCGCAGTGGATAAGACTCCACGCTCCCAGTGCAGGGGGCCTGGGTTTGATCCCTGGACAGGGAACTAGAGCCCACATGCATGCCGCAACCAAGAGTTCGCATGCCACAACTAAGGAGCCCGTGAGCCACAACTAAGGAGTCTGCCTGCTGCAACTAAAAGAGCCCACATGCCACGACTAAGGAAACGGCAAGCCGCAACTAAGGAGCCCTGGAGCCACAACTAAGGAGCCTGCCTGCCACAACTAAGACCCAGCGCAACCAAATAAATAAAATAAACAAATAAGTATTTGACAAAACAAAACAAAAAACCACAAGTGAGCCTTTCTTTTTAGCTGGGAATTTAAGTAAGCACAGGAATTGCTGAAATCGTAGGAAACTGTCATATAATCAGCTCTGCTATGTTTTGAATCTATGCAAACTGGTATTAGTCATTGTGAAATCAGATTCAATTTCTTTCCATCCATTTTAGATTTGCATTTATTCTTAGAAGCATATGAGAACTTTATTCAAAAATCAGCAATTAGGTCATGTATTTTTTGACCGCTAAGTTAACCTCTGAAGTTGTGATTAGAATTTTACAGATTGATAAATTTGCTAGTTTACTAGTGAATCAGTTTCATGCAGTACTATTTCAGTTAATAATCCATACAAGTCTATATGTAAACACACAGATGATATAATCGAGACAATAAAGATGTGTTGAGTCCAGCATATGCTCAGTGCAGGGGCAGCGTGAGATGGAGGATGAACATAGGAGCAGGAAGCCTGGGTTCTAAGCTTGATGTGGTGTAAGTCTGATGCAGTTTCCTGATCCATAAAAATGAGGACAGGGTGAATTTGGCTCTTCACCTTTAATATTTTGATAAGATGTCCTGAGACTGAAACCATCAGTGGTGTCAGTGAACCAAATAGGTTTGAAGAACCAAGTGGGTTTTTCCCCCAAATTTCACAGACATTAATAAACTCTGAGAATGAATGTATATGGACAGATTCCTTTTCTGTGAGTTTACATTCCTTCTAAATAAGACGTTGCAAATACACTTTGTCTCCAGGTCCAGTCCCATTGGACCAGTAGCGGCCTACCAAAACACTGTGTTGAGGTTTCTGAAGCCAGGTCCAAGCTTGGTGGGAGTGAAGAGTGTTGTGATAAGTGATTGTCTTGGGTCTGAAATGGGGGAAATGGCAATACATGTGCCCCATGTCCCTTCCCTGTTCCTGGTCTTTTCATTAACACCAGTGTTTCCTTCATCTCCCATTAAGTACTTCTGAAGTGAAATGACTGTTGGGATTCTGTATTCCCCCACTTTCCACCAGGAAAATTTAGTCCATTGTTAAAGTGGTAATAAATCTTAAGGTAATTCAACCAAAACATTTAGCTACTGAGTCTTTGATAAGCAGCTTCAATTTAGGCTACATCTTTTTTTTTTAATTCAAGTATAGTTGATTTATAATGTTTCAGGTGTAAAGCAAAGTGATTCAGTTATACATATATATATTTTTTTCTTTTTCAGATTCTTTCCCATTATAGTTTATTACAAGATATTCAATATAGTTCCCTGTGCTATACAGTAGATCCTTGTTGTTTATTTTATATATAATAGTGTGTATCTGTTAATCCCAAATCTTTATAATGATCAAACAACCATCAGTTGACTCACTTAAACAACTAATCTATTTAAAGGGAAAAAATTCCTTGTATTTAATGTTGTTTTGGCTAAAACAAAAAATGCTTTTTGATTCTTTTGCTTTTATGCCAGTTCCATTAGACACAGTCTAAAAGATAAAAGAAATCGTGACCTTTCTTCTCTTCCACCTCCTTAGGTCTAGGTGGCTGTGGTTTTCTCTTTAGGCCGTGTGACACCACAGCATACTCTGAAAAGTAATTAACAACTTTAGAAGTCAATCCAGCATACACTTTGAAGCAGAAGCGATTCCATCCCTAATAGTTGCCTGGAAGACTGATTCTTCCTTCTGGCTCTTGAAACTCTATGTAGTAATTGCCCCAGAATTTAAAAATTATCTGGGGAATTCCTTGTTCCACATTTAGGGTACAAAAAGCTAATGACTTTGACATTCTGTAATGTGCGTGTGGCGGGGGGTGGGGGTAGAGAGCAGTGTCTTGAGAATTACTGTATGGATAAGAAAGCTGTCTCTTCTCACTGTAAAGACCTGTAAAACCCTTATTTGACCAGACTGTAGAACTGAATTTCAAAATTAGTAAACTGATAATGTGTCTGAATGTGTGTTTGCCAAGAGGCATCTCTACAGGATACATCTTTTCAGAGTGAATGCTCTTACACTCAGGAGCTCCAGGTACAGATTTGCCTACTTCCATGTTGGTTTTGGTAGTGCTGTTACTGTTTGTAAACCAGTGTTCTGACAACTCTCTTCAGAGCAACAACTTGGCTTATAAATTATCCACCTATTTTCTTGATCAAAAGATTGTCCTTTTACACTGTTCTCCTATGCCTTCCTTTAATGCCTGTTATCTTGATTTGATCATTAGACCATGTTTTGCACACCACCCTTCCTAAACTTGCTAAATTCCCTGAGATTGAAGGGGTGGGTCAGGCCCTCTTTCAATTTCTTCCACCTTCTCCAACTTTATAGTCTTGCACCACACTTGACACACAAAGAAGCCCTCACTGAATAGTCTATGAGTTTTCATGATGGTCATGCGTAGTTTGTGTTGGTTATTTATACCGAGTCCCTCTTCAGAAACTGGGGATGGTTCAGTTCAACTATCACCAGTTATCTATCAATCAATATAAATCCTTGAAGTAGATCCTAAAATTCAATATAAATGCTTGGATCCAAGCAGAATTCAATAACTTAATGGTCTGAAATAACTGAAAGTAATTGAACTAAGGAATTATTCCGAAACCAGACATATGTCTCCAGTTTGGGGATAATTAAAGGAATCAGTAAAAATAGAATTTGTTATTTACTTATGGAAAGAAGAAAACATAACTTAGGCCTTGCTCTCAAGTTGGGTGCAGTTTGTTTGGAGGAGACGAGAGTAATTTGAGAGGGAGAATACATGCACGTGAGGCGTTTGGTTGCTAAGTCCTCACATGCTCTGTAAGTTAGAGGATCGTGATCCCTGAGGGTTGGTTATGAGTGAAGGTATCGGGTACGAGGCGGATTAAGTCAGGTGTTAAAGGAGAACAAGTTTTGGAAAGGCAGGAGGGAGAAGGGCAGGCTTTCCGGGCAAGGCATTGATGGGGGCAAACGCACGAAAAGAGTAGCCAGCGTGGTCCATGAGGCAGACGCCTGTCTCCAACAGGAGACTGGACAACTTTGGGAATTACATAAACTTGAGGGGGGAGGGGCTCCACTTAAGGCAGGCCTTTAAAGCTCTGTTGAGAGGTTTGTGGTTAATATGATAGACAGTAAGGAGCCACTGAAGAATTTTGACCTGGAGAGTGACATTATAACATGATGTTTTCACACTCTATTTCTTGCAGTGACATATAGGATGAAGTAAGACTAGAAACTGAATTGGCTTGGCAGGAAGGTAAAAACGGGACATTCTGGCTATGGTGGGGACTGTGGGAACAGAGGCCAGAGATACTTCAAAAGAAAATCCAACCTGTCTTGGTGTCTGGCTAGATGTGGGGTAAGGATGGAGGCAGTCAGGGGTAAATCTGAAGGTGGGTGAATGAGAGGGGAGGAAGCTCCGAGACAGAACCAGGGGAGTTGGAGGAGGAATTGTCTTTGAACAACGTGTGGAATTTGAAATGACAGTGAGCAGGGTAGGCGGTAACACTGTAGGAGTCTGACTGGAGGAAGTGAGGAAGCCTTGTTTCAAAACCTGAATCTGAGTCATTTAACTTCACTAACAAGGAGAACAGTCCCTGACTCACGTGGCCCTGGCGCTGATTAACTGGTAAGAATGTGAAAGTGTTCTGTAACGCTCTATCCAGCATATGCCTTCAACACTTTCCTATGTGTGCGTCTCCTCCCCAGCTGCATGTGATGCTGAAGAGGATGTAAAATTTCTGCTCATAAATTTCACTCGGGTATGTTTTGAGACATATCGCTTCTGGTGGAAGTGAGACTGGTTGGGAGGCCTGGGCAGTGAAACAGGTGAGAGACGGTGATAAGGATCTGGGGCGGGGTAGTGATGGCACAAGATGAACCAAGTAGACTCACGTGCTTTTTAGAAGGAAGGAATGGCAGAACTTACTGATTGGATGTGGGAAATGAGTAAGAGGGAGGATTATACAATGATGTCTAGGCTTACGGTAGAGGCAACTGTTAGACTGTGGTTTAAATCACTGAGATGGAAAAGATGGGAGAAGGAGCAAATCTGACCGGGGAGGAATATGAATTTAGTCTTGGACATTGTCGTAGGCAGATTAACGGCCTCCCAAAGATGTTCACATCCTAACTCCCTGTGAATGTGTTACCTTCCATGCAAAAGGGACTTCGCAAATGTGATTAAATTAAGGTTTTTGAGATGAGATTATCCTGGACTGTCTGGGTGGGTCCAATGGAATCACAAATCTCCTTTTAAGTGAAAGGTGGAGGCAGGAAAGTGAGAGTGACCGTAATGTGATGTGAGAAAGATGGGACATTGCTGGCTTTAAAGATGGAAGAGGCTACAAGCCAAGGAATGTGGTTGGCCTCCACAAGCTGGAAAAGGCAAAAATGGATTCTCCCCTAGAGCTTCCAGAATGAACACAGCCTCCTGAAACATTGATCTTAGCCTAGTGAAACCTGTGTTGGACTCCTGACCTCCAGACTGTAAAATAATACATTTCTGTTGTTCTAGGCCACTAAGTTTGTGGAAATTTTTTACAGCAGCAATGGGAAACCAATATAGACACATTTGAATCTGAGGTACATAGGAATCATCCAAGTAGAGATCTGAGACAGTTTTATAGAGGGGTCTGGGATGGAATTATAGATTTGGGAGTCATTACTATATATATATATATATATATATATATATATGGCATGTATACTATACATATATATAGTATTCTAACATCTCTGAAATCAGGGTGTGTCTTATAATTGATCATATAATTGTATTGTCAGGCAACATGCCTATGCATGTCTACGTGGCCAGACTGGACAAATATGACCCCTGAATATTTTAGTCAACAAAACACAAGGAGGGACTTCCCTGGTGGTCCAGTGGGCAAGACTCTGTGCTCCAAATGCAGGGGGTCCGGGTTCCATCCCTGGTCAGGGAACTAGATCCCGCGTGCCTGCTGCAACTAAGAGCCCACCGGCCACAATTAAGAGTCCCCATGCCACAACTAAAAGATCCCGCATGCTGCAACTAAAGATCCCGCGTGCCACAACTGAGACCCAGTGGAGCAAAAAATAAATAATAACTTTTTAAAAAATTATTATAAAACCCCACAAAACACAAGGACTATTTGAGAAAGGTAGGAGTCCTAGTTGTTGTCTGAAGGCTTTCTGTTAACACGTTTTAATAAGATCAAGAAAGGGCCAACATCAAAACTTTCAGAATGGGTGTCAACGACTTTGAACAAAATCTTAGAGACATTAGCAAAGAATTCTCTTAAGTAATGCTGATTTATCAATACTCTTGATGGAACGAGGGACAGCATTGTGATGGAAAACAAAGCTAAAGATGAATCTGAGTCAAAAAGTAGCTCTGAAAGAACTGGACTCTGAAAAATCTTAAGTAATACATTAAGTAATACATTGTGCTTGTATTTCCTTTTAATACATGCACAAAGGTCTAAGAGAGCTTTTTCAAAAGTTACAAAACAAAAATTTTAAGTGACAAGAAAGCATCATGTCAACCAATTAACATGTTGTACTTCCACCATTCATAAAATAACAGTGAACCTTACAACTGAATGGTGTCTTAAGCTTGACAGTCTTCATAACCATGGAGATGGGTGAGATGATAGATGATTCAGAGAAAGAATATAGAACAAGAAGAGAAGATCCAGGGAAAATTTATCAGAAATAGTAGTAGTAAGTGGCATTATATATCTAGAGCCATAAAAATATTTATATTCCTTAACCCCATTTGGGGTAATACCTCCCAAGAAAGTCATCTAAAGGAAGAAAAAATAATCATACTCAGTAGTGGGAGTTTACTTCCATGAGGACGTGAGATGGGGCTGGACTACAGTCTCAGAAGCTGGACTGTGACCCTGAGTCCCAGCCCTCTGACACTGGCAAGTTCCCCACATTTCATGCTAAATGAGAAACACAGTTTATCAGTATTCGGAAAATAGTAGTAGCTTTGGTGAGCTCATGACTTTTGTGTCCTGGAACTCTTTTTTTCCCCTCTCCAAATGGGTATACAGACCATCCCGACTTCTCTGTATAATCACACACTTAGACTTACTGAGAGAGAGGAGATAATAAAATCAGTGTGACCCCATCCAACATGGTGCCCTGCTATCGGGCAAAGTCTCTTGCAGAGCAATTTCGTGGGCCTTTCTGACATGATATGCCTGCCTTTTGGCCCATGTACAGACCCCTGGCCCATTAGTATCTATAGGGATGGCAAAGTAACCTGGCATAGAGTGTGACAACTGAATGAAGAAAGAATTGTCTGTGGCTACTTTCCTCACAGGCATGCCATGGCCACACAGGCACTGAGGATTTCACGGACTACCCAGACCTACACAATTTGGAAAGGGAGGAAGGGATGTACCTTTTATTACAGAAAAGAGAGATAGCTATATAAATATCCAAAAAAAAAATTGAAATGGTTATTTCATTATTTTAGTATATTCACTCAATATAATTTTATTCACATTTAGAGATGCTGATTATGAATAACAAGAATCACAAGGAACAATATGGAAAAGAGGGAATGCAACATTGAACGTTAACTACCAGTGAAACTTCATAAAACATATATGTTTATATGGAAAATAATCATAGCTGTTTATGGAATGGGATTATAAGTGACCATTTTCTCTGTAATTTGAATTTTGTGAGGCATTATTATTTTACAACCAGAAGTAGAAGAAAACATTATTTGAATGACTACAACTTATGAAATAAAGCCACCAATCCAACTTCATAAAAGATACACAATCTAGAGTTGCAAACTACTAAAAAATGAAAAAAATGAATAGAAATTATATGAGGAGTGACCAATAAAGATCTGATCCAAGTAAATAATGCTTTGAAATGGACTCATGTAAAAGACCTCAAAGCAGAATGATCCGTTTACCTTCCTGTTTCTTTCATCAGAAGTAAATTTGTTACCAGTACAATGGCTGTTGCAAAGACCAAGATAGATTTTTATGTAACTTCTACTTTGTAACATGTTGACTTCTTCAAAGTTCTCAAAGGATTTTCACATATAATAAGCTCTTCTACCCTGATGATAGGATAGTAATTATCAGTCCCAATTTACGGAGGAGGTATTGGCCCATTAGTATCTATAGGGATGGCAAAGTAACCTGGCATAGAGTGTGACAACTGAATGAAGAAAGAATTGTCTAAAGGAAGAATTGTCTTTACATGTCCAAGGTAACCCACGGCTCAAATATTCAAGTAAAAAATATAGTTAGCTTTTGGGCTACTGAATTGATTAGCTTTTGGGCTACTTAATTGATTATATCAAATACCCAGCATTCTGTGCTCATCTGGCACTGCTGAATGGTAATTTTCCAGCTAACTGAAGCCTGTGTCTTTAGATATCAAGGACCCCCATTCCTACATTTAGGATTATTCACTTTCATCAGTGCATTAAAATTTTCTCTGCCTTCTTAAACAGGATATATTGAACATAATTTAGCCTTTTAAAATCAAGGATTCTAGTTATTAAAATGAATATCAATAATTATATACTAACTTTTTTGTAGTGATGACTTTTTGGGTTATTTAAATGTATAATACTTTTTACGGAAAAATGGCCCCAGATATAGTTTTACCTTTTGCATTCCTGAATCATTATTCCTGAATATTTGTATGTACACACACACACACACACACACACACACACACACACACACACACTCATATTCCATCCTGGCCAGCCTGCCTATTTTCTCACTGCCTCTTCTTGATTTCCACTTCTAATTTGTCTTGGACATAGAAACTAGTAAGCAAGTCTATTTAAAATGTGTATAAAATAAGAGCTAAAAATTTTTGAGCTTTATATATGTAAGATTATAAGCTATGGTATATGGTTAATAAGAGAGTCTTTTATGGAGACATGAGATTGTTGGGTAAAGAAGCCCCAAATTAGGGGCAGGTTGAAAAATAACTATGTGCCAGGGACCTTGTGTTTTATGCCTTACTCCTTGATTTCTGGAAAATTCCCACATTTTACCTGGAAGTACCCACCCCTCCATCCATGTGGTTTTAATGGGAAAAGCCATGGTTAGACATTCTGATCCCCTCCCCACTTAGGGCCTAAATGTTTGGCACAGCGCTGGGCACATGACTGAAGACTGGCCATTCTATAGCTTAGTTCAGTTCCTTCCCTTGACATTTGAACTTGGAAGGAAAGGAGGGAGAGAGGGAGAAAGATCTGTCTCTCTTCAAGTGTCCAGACCCACCAAATGAAAATTCTGAGAGCTGTTAAAGGTCATATATCTGACACATGAACCTGAAAGCCAAGAAGGCAGTAAGAAAGGATGGGGGGAGGCACAGAGGAGATGTGGTGGGAAAAGCCTAACAGCTTCCAAGAGCCTGGGTCTAGTGCCTTCCTGAGGCCCAGCTAAACCTCGGTCCTTGGGTTCCGTGAGGCACCCGTGTGTTCTAGGCGTGACCTTCAAAATACTTAACGATGGCACAGGAAAACAAAATTCAGGACAGGGACAGACAGCCAGTACACAGTCCTGGCAGTCTGCTTTGTTACAGAGCACAAAGTCCTGAGAAATCCCCAGGGGACAGGCTAGGGAGGCTGAGGCAGTGAGGAGGTATGCTGGGGTCTCAAGGCAACAGGAACAGAAGTATTTTACAATGTAAACAACCAACATCTCCATACAAGTACAACCAGCTGACTATCAGCCCTGTCTGTATCCTTATAAGAATTGTTACTTTTTCAACTGCAGCTGGTTTAAGTGGTTTCTGTCACTCACAATTTTAACTCCTAAAAAATATGATTTGTGCTGTGTCATGATTTGCCATCTATTTTGCTGACTGAATTTGATGATAACTTCAGAAAGTCTTAGGGGCTGGAACAAACTTTGAAGTCATTTCGTCCTGTTTCCCACCCAAATTTACTTCTCATCCAAATAATTTAGCACAAGTAGAAAAAAATCTGTGCCTTTCAACTGAAAAAAAAAAGTACAAGAAATACAGCCCAAGAATTAAATTTTTATATTGCAATGTAAAAGCTGTTCACCATAGAAAAAAATTTTTAATCTAGATTAAAAAAGGCAAAAAATGGAACCCATCCAATCATTAATTTTTTAAAAAATCACTGTTAACACTTTTGTTTGTATATATCCTGATTTTATGCATTTAAAGAATTCCTAGTTTTTGCAAGACTAGTTTTACCTGGAAATCATCTTTTACTTAATACAGTATGCTCCTTCTTTCCACAAAACCCAGATTTTTTTCATCACTAGTCCTGTGTTTCATTCCCTGGGTATGTAGGCATTGGGGGAAGGGAGGAGGGCAGAGCTTCGTAGCTCTTCAAGGTACAGGTTTATGTAGCTCTTTGCTCCCAGTGCAGCTCTCAGGAGAACAAGGTTGACCTTATTTCCAGGCAGAATTATTCATGTCACCACTTTTACTTTGGAAGCTGCTTAGTGAGTCATGTCTGACTGTATGAGAAAGGATGAATTTACACGTTCAGTAGCAGGTACACCGAAGTCAACGAACTCCGTTATTTAATCTCCGATATTAGCTCCCAAGTTGCAAAATGGGAGGAAGACAAATGAGTTCTAGAACCTCATTTATCACTGAGCTTCCTGACTTTCATCCATTGGGAAGTCAAGTCTTTTCAAGTAAGAAAAGCTGTTTGCATTTAATCGCTTCGACTTATAACGAGAGTATTTTTAAGGTGATGCAAATTGTTGGTGTAAAAGAGGATCTGCCAGACCGAGTGAAGGGGCTGGCCACTGCGTGGAGACAAGCCATCCACAGCTGAGTTGAAATGGATATACCTAAGAATCCAAATGGAGAGGCCACAAAGGAATAGCCAGAGACGCCGGAAATAAAGAACAGAAGTTAAGCCACGTAAGGCTGGACAGTTCTGTGCTCCTAGAAGCCCAATTAAAGACCACAAAAAGAAAAACGATTGCAATTTTGGTCTGCATGAATAAAAGTGCAATGTTCAAAAATACGTAACGGTTCACCTGAACTCCACATTCATCAATCTCTGTTTGGATCAGTTGCTCAGTTCTGGGAACCTTATTTGAAGAGAGAGATTGGCAAATGAGGAAGTGTCCAACAGCAAAACAAACCAGAGGCGAAAGGGCACAGGAGGAGGTTTTAAGGTAACAGGTGTGGGTCATTTGGAGAAAAGAGAGGATTTACCCTCCTTAAAATTTGAAAGCACCTAAATGGCTATCAAAAGGAAAATATTTAGGAGTTTGGGATTAACATATACACACTACTACACATAAAATAGATAACCAACAAGGACCTACTGTATAGCACAGGGAACTATATTCAATATCTTGTAATAACCTATAATGGGAAAGAATCTGAAAAAGAATATGCGTGTGTGTGTGTATAACTGAATCACTTTGCTGTACACCTGAAACTAACACAACGTTGTAAATTAACTATACTTCAATTTTTTTAAATGGTTAATAAATAAATAAGGTGTGTCTGCATTATGGAATACTGTACAGCCGTCAAAAATCTCACATTCAGAGAACAAATAATGTGACAAAGTGAGAGTTGAAACAAGACTGCTTAAAAATACAATTTTTCTTCTTTAATGTTTTTGAATTTTTTGACTATAAACACACTACTTCTGTAATCATATTAAAACTCAAAAAATATATAGACAGAAGAAAGAGAAAGAGGAAACAAAAGTCCAGATGATGTGAGGTGTGTGTGTGTGTGTTTATATACAGAGATTAGTGTTTTTTTCTCTTTTCATTTTTATTTTAAAAAGCAATACATGAACACTTATGACAAATAATTCAGATACAATTTCAATCATCCAACAAATATTCATTGACTACCTATTGTGTACTTTTATTCTTCATGGTTCTAAAGGACAGAGCAAGTCACAGTGGGTGGAAGGGGCATGGAAGCAGAAGGCGGCTCAGTATAAAAGGATAATACCAGAACCGCCAACAACGGAGTGGGTGGCTTTATACAGGCAAGACCTTCCATGTCATTGGAAGTATTCAATCACGTATGCGACTGTGGAAATTCTTAAACTGAACGATAGACACATGACTTCCAAGACCACTTCTGATTCGGAGAATCTATTACTTTCTAAATTCACATTAAGGATCAGGAGATAAGTCCTCACCACTCATCCACCATATAATATTGGGAAACTCAATTCTCTTCTGATACACCTTTCTAAAATAGGAGAAATAACATTGACTTAAACCAATGTAAACTTGACAGATGATAGTTAGAGAATGTTTCTGAAGTCCTTAGATTATATTTAGTAGATAATGAAGGCATTGGTGTAAATTATCTAATGCAATCCTCAGGGCTACAGCATCATCTACAATATTAAAATCCTGAACGAACATCTGAAACTCAAGCCAGAATTGAAAATACTACTTTAAAAAACGCTGGTTCTACACATGGGCTCATGGCTCACCTATGATTTCCACACTTTCACAACTCAGTTATGTCACAATATGATTTTCTTTACACTGGCATTGCTCATACCACAATGACTCAGAAATAATTTTGGAGATTTGGGCATTTTTTTTAAAAAGTAAAAGAAAAAAGAGAATTATAAAGGCAAATCAATGCCACAACAATATACCACTTTATACCCCCTAAGATGACTATAATCAAAAAGACATGATAAGAAATGTTGGTGAGGATGTCGAGAAACTGGACCCCTCAGGCACTGCTGGAGGGAATGTACAATGATGCGACCGTTCTGAAAAACAGTCTGGCAGTTCCTCAAATGTTAAACACAGAGTTATCACATGACCCAACAATTCCACTTGTAGGTACATACTCAAGAGAAATGAAAACTTATGTCCACATAAAAACTTGTCCATGAACATTCAGAGCAGCATAATTCATACAGCCAAGTATTAGAAATAATTCAAATACCCATCGACGGATAAATTAAAATGTAGCATTCATACAGTGGAATATTGTTCAGCAACAAAAAGGAATGAAGTATGGACATGTGCTACAATGTAGATGAAATTTGAAAACATAATTCTAAGTGAAGGAAGTCAATCACAAGCGAGTACATATTGCATGATTCCATTTATGTGATGTGCTCAGAAGAGGCGAATTTATAGAAACGGAAAGTAGATTAATGGTTGCCTAGGGCTGGGAGTCTGTGGGAGGGAACATGAGAGTGATTGCTAGTGGGAACACGGTTTCTTTCGGGGATTGTGCAATGTTCTAAAATTAATTGCGGTGATGGTTACACAACTCTGAACATACTAAAATCCACTGCACTGTACACTTTAAATGGGTGAATTATATGTTATGTAAATTATATTTCAATAACACTGTTTTTAAAAAAGAAATAAAGTTAAACTTTCACAACTCCACTTCCACTTCCTGAATTTCTCTGGCTGAAATCTAGCATGTTGTAATATTTCTTAGATATAGCTTCATAACCAAGACACCACTACAGAAATAGTGTGTGGTCTTCTAGTCCAGTGTTCAGCTGTGGGTCACAGCTTTAAAACAAAGGCCAGAAGGTAGAACAAACTAGCAAACCAAATTTAGACCTTGTGAAAAAATACTGCAAAAGTGAAATATTAGCTTTAGGGCCTCAGGAGCTATTGGGACCCAGTTAAATTCACTGTAGATCAGAGCTCTGTGGCACAGACCAAAATCTAGCCAGACAACAAAGTAGATGTTCCAATGTTTCAAGGTGTGCACAGATGAAAAGACTCTCCAATCTGAGTCAAAGTCTTCTAAAGATCAGAAGAGGATACAAGAGTAAATAAGTCACCAAGTAACTAAGAAAGAAACAAGCAAAAACCACAAATTAAAATGTTCACCATGGGACTTCCCTGGTGGCACAGTGGTTTAGAATCCTCCTGCTAATGCAGGGGACACAGGTTCAATCCCTGGTCTGGAAAGATCCCACATGCCACGGAGCAACTAAGCCCGTGCGCCACAAATATTGAGACTGTGTTCTAGAGCCTGTGAGCCACAACTACTGAGCCCACGTGCCACAACTACTGAGCCCGTGAGCCACAACTACTGAAGCCCGTGTGGCTAGAGCCCATGCTCCGCAACAAGAGAAGCCACTGCAATGAGAAGACCACACACCACAACAAAGAGTAGCTCCCACTCGCCGCAACTAGAGAAAGCCCGTGTGCAGCGATGAAGACCCAACGCAGCCAAAAATAAATAAATAAATAAATTTATATATATATTAAAAAAAGATGTTCACCAGAGAAAAAGGTGTAGTGACCGACATACATTTTTTCCTTTTTTTTTCCTGCTTGCCTTGTCTTCCTAACAGGATTGAAAACTCCCAAGGGCAGGGTCCACATGTCCTCCTTTTGAGTGCCTCCATGGCGCTTACACAGGGTTCTGCCAGAGGGAATTCCAGTGACGTAAGGCCCCATGTTACCCAGCTTCTGGCCACGCTCAGCCCCCTGTGCTCACCTGTTTCCCACGCCTGGCTCCCTCTATTTCTCCTATCTGCCAGGCTCCCTCCCACCTTATAGTCTGGGACCTTATAGTCTGGGACCTGCTGGTCCCTCTGCCTGAACACTCTTCCATGTTCTTTTCATAACCTCCTTTCATCCTTCAGGTCTCAGCTAAAATGTTACCTCCTCAAATAGGCCCTCCCTCACCACCCCGTATTAATTAAGTGGGTTCCAGTGAGAGTCTGTCATCTCATCCAAGTTGTTTACTTCATAGTAGAAACCACTCAAAAAATATTTATTCAGTCCCTAGTTATGTACCAGGCACTGCTTTAGGTGCTGGGGATATAGCAACGTACAAAACAAATAGTAACTCAATTCATATTTGTTGTTTTTTGCACATTCTTTGTAAGCAAACTGTAACCTCTTTGTTAGCAGGGACTGGCCAAAAGGGAGGCAGTATGATGTGGTGATCAAGAGCACAGCTCCAGAGCCTGAGAACTAGGACAGAACCCTGGCTCTCCCACTTGATCGAATTACTTAATTGCTCTGAACCTCAGTTACCCCATCTGTAAAATAGGCATAATAATAGTACCTTCTTGGGGGGGTTGTTACGAGAACTAAATACATAGTAGAATTTAGTTACTTTGGTAACTGTTGGAAAAATACTTGAGCCATACTAAGCTCTATACAAATGTTTATTAAAGTAATGTTTTTTGATTACTGGGCCAATACTGTACATGACAACTCGGTGGTTTTAGTTAAATGAATTAATAAATTGTGGTGCCTGTGGTTGAACTTATGTCTGTAATTGGGCCGAAACATAAGGAGAGAGTAGATCGGCAACAACAAAATGCCCCCTTTCGTGCTTGAACCCTCTGTTGAAACAAATTCTTTGGTCTTAGATAGAATGTGACATTCTTGGTCAATTCCAAGCCAGTGGAAGCATTCTCTTTTGAATCTGCTAGAAATACTGTGGTTGTTTTCTACCGGGGAAGGTTCTGGGACTTTCCAGGAAGGAAGAGCTATCAGCATCCGGCTTTGTCCACAGTCTGGCTTCCAGGGTCACATGAAACAAACCACCTGTCTCCGGGAGCTGGTGAAGGGATCACAGAGATACCTCTGTATCTGTCATCTGCTTCTCCTGTCCTATTCTCCTTACATATAGCCACAATTTCTAATTTGATGTTTCCATCTCTATAAAACCAAAACAGAGTTGTGAAGAGGCTAACTACTAACCACTCTGGATGGCATTGCCAGTAACATTAGCCAACAAATGTATAAACGCAGTGCATCAGCTCTGAGTATTCCATACGTACATACTTCCAGGAAAGAAATTTAAAAAATGGAAGAAGGTGGACTAAAGTAATCAAAGCACTTGGGAGCTGCTGGCAGGTATTTACCATGATCCTGCTAAGCTCTGGCACTTTTGAAGATCCTTATGGGGATGACCAAAAATACAGAAAAGCAGAGTAGTTTGTCACAGATTTGCCTTCAAGCAGTCCACAGTTTATTTAGATCAAAATCTCCATACATCAAAACAGGAAACCTTTATAAAGGAATACAATATATGGTAGGCAGAATAATGAGCCCCACCCCCAAAGATGTCCACATCCTAATTCCAGGACCTGTGAATGTTCTAGGTTACGTGGCAAAGGGGAATTAAAGTCACAGACATAATTGAAATTGCTCATCTTCTGACCTTCAAATAGGGAGATTATTCTAGATTATCCAGGTGGGTCCAATGTAATCACAAGGGTACTTAAAAGTGGAAGAGGGTAGCAAAAGGGTGTTGGAGAAAGATACATGGTGACGAAAATAGGGTCAGAGAGAGGCTGTGTTGCTGGCTTTGAAAATGAAGGGAGGGGAACATGAACTAAGGAATGCAGGCAGCTGCTAGACGCTGGGAGAAGTAAGGAAACAGATTCTCCTTGATAGAAATTTTCACATATTGAGGTGTGGGGAAGTCATTCTGGCTTATACATGATTTGACTTGAACTTTGTGCTAACTAGAACAACTTGTCTTATGGACTGTCAAACATGCATTGTACATCTGTTTTAACCATTAAAGAAAAGAATGCATTTAAAAATCAAAATGAAGTAACTGTGATTCAGGCTTCAAAATGGGGGGGGCGGGCATTGCGGATGTGGCTTCAGACACGTTCCTGCATCACTGAGAACCTGAATTTTCTGAACTGTATCAGACTCGAGGACAGACTCAAAACAACATCTGCTAGTAGCATCCAGCATCTTCTGGTCTTGAGGTCTCCCCTTGTAACTATGCAACCATTTTGGACGCCCACCAATCCTTGCTTAACAAGCACTCTTACTTCTTGCCAGCTTCAACTCTAATTCTTGACAAACAACTTATGTAACTTCGTGGGTTTTGCCTTTATAAGTCTCCCCCTACTTTGTAGTCCAGCAGAACACAATTTATGTGCTTCCTGAATCTGTGTCTCCTGGGCTATAGTCCTCAGTTTGGCTCAAATAAAACTGTTCTATTCCTATTAATAGATTGTTTATTATTTCCATCGACATCCTCTAGAGCTTTGGCGAGGAATAAAGCCCTGCCAACGTCTCAATTTTAGCCCAGTGAGACCCTGTTGGACTTCTAACCTACAGAACGGCAAGATAATAAATGTGTGTTGTTTTAAGCCACTAAGTTGGTGGTAATTCATTACAGCAGCAATAGGAAACGAATACAACACATAATCAAATTCTAAATTACTATTATCAGAAAATAAAATAGAAAGGGGAGAGAGAGCAATGCTGACTAAAGTTATTAGGAAAAATGACTTTGAGTGAGTGGGATGTGAGAATGCTCTTTTCAGAGTTTATAGGATGAATGTAAAACACAAAAGCTGAGAAGGGATTTATGTCACATCTACAAAAGCCAAAAAGGAGCATTGATTTGTTTACCAAATCTCAGATTACCAGAACCAGAAAGCAATTCCTTGAAACCTGAAAGAGGTAGCTTTAGGATGGATGGATTGATGGACAGCTAGATAGACAGATGGATAGATGGAGACAGAGAGAAAGAAAGAGACAGAAAGAGAAACTGCTGCTTTATGCAATATGAGACTCTTTCATTCTTAGAGGAAACAGGGGCTGAAAATATAAAAAGCTTTAAAATTTTCAGATAAAATGACGTCAGAGAAACCAAGATGCTGGGGTGAAATTCAAGCCTTTGTCATATAGATAATTTGCTTTCCCCAGGCCGGAATTACCAAATCCTGCCAGAGACGGTCTCAGCTTCCAGACACTCTGAGCTCACACAGTATGGTAATTTCTGTTCTTCTCCCTGGGGAGGATTCCTAGGAAAATAACAAAGTTGGCTTAAGTGTTCCTCTCTCTTCACACTATCATGTGTCTGTTTTTCTGGTCTAAAAACAACAAAAAAAGAAGGGTCCTCATGTGCTCTTTCAGACAGACTTGAAAGCTTAGGTCTTGAGCATCTGGAAGCATCGTTTCTAACTATGAGGACATACACAGCTGTCCTCTTGCTTCACAGACACACAATCTCTCTCCTCCTCCAAGAATTCTTCTCCCCTTTTCAGATTCCTTTCGCTATTTCCTACTGGAAGGCATCTCTCTGAGCTATTGAATAGCACTCCACTCCTCGGGCGAGCTACCAGATAATGGGGAGTGAAGTAACCCAAGTGAAATCTGCCAGGTCTAGCTGGCTCTTGTATCCTCCAGAACCACAGCCCACATTTGCATGGATGGAGTACACTGGATCCGTGGGGACCTGCTGCAGGAGGAAACTGACCCTACCAGCCATGAGGCCTGACGCTAGGGCATTGAGGAAGGCAGGCTTGGTGAAGGCATCACTTCATCTGCTCTTACACTTAAGGGATGAGACTCAGAGACCAGATGCTGAGCATTCCGCACCCGTTCAGACTGCTGGGCGGACATGTGATCATCTGCTAAAAGCCTGCAAGTTCACTTAGGTCTTTAAACCAGTAAGATTTGGGAACTGGATATGGTGGATGCCTTCTGATCTGGAGTCCGTCGAGACTCAAAAAAGAGAGCTTAAGCTACCAACCTCATCCATTTGCCTTCCTGTAGAAATTGTCAGAGGGACTCCAAAACAGTTGTAACTCATTTCAAACCCAGACACGTACCTGTCATGCTTCCTTTCAAAGAATGACAGACGTAGAAATTTTTTAGGTTCCCAGCAGTTGTTCAAAAGCAGATAAGGAATACAAATCAACACACACGGCACTGAAACAAAACAATTTGACCATCACATGACTGTCTTATAAGGCAGGTGTGCCTTTTTTCCCTTAAAGATGTCAGTGGGGACTTCCCTGGTGGCGCAGTGGTTAAGAATCCACCTGCCAATGCAGGGGACACAGGTTCGATCCCTGGTCCGGGAAGATCCCACATGCCACGGAGCAACTAAGCCTGTGTGCCACAACTACTGAGCCTGCGCTCCAGAGCCTGTGCCACAACTCCTGAAGCCCAGGCGCCTAGAGCCCGTGCTCTGCAATAAGAAAAGCCACCACAGTGAGAAGCCCACACACCGCAACAAAGAGTAGCCCCTGCTCACTGCAACTAGAGAAAGCCCGCGTGCAGCAACAAAGACCCAACACAGCCAAACATAAATAAAATAAATTAATTAAAAAAAATACCTTAAAAAAAAAAAGATGTCACTGGACATTTATAAAATTGGGGAGTGGGGTGGGTGGAGGGCTTCTCTACCCAACATGATGGGCTATCACTCTTTCAGGAGGTAGACCTTATCAGCACCAGAGGAAAATCTTGGAGCTAATTCAGGAGACATTTTAAGTGGGCTATTTTACCAACTGAAGGCCAAAAGGGAAATAGGAAACAAATGACCATAAAATGAATTTTCTGCTGCTGGAATACAAGAGTTCCCTGGAAATGAACAACTCTGCCCTGCTGTTCCACTAGTTGGGATTTCCAGTGGTATTCAAAGAACTTTGCTCTTCTATCTCTGTCACACCTCTTATTCTTTCCAATGTTTACTTCTATTATCATACACCAGTACACAAAGCAATTTTGCACATAAGGCCTTTCCTAAAGCTTGGCTCAGTTCTATTAACCCTTATGCAGTAATTTATAGTTAAGGTCTAAACGGCACTGGTACATGTAAATAGTGTCTGTGGGCCCTGCTATCACGAGGAGAGTACTGTGCTTAAGTGGCTCCAACACATTTGCTCAGAACATTACGGAAGGAACTGCTGAGATCGCTGCAGGAAATTATTTAGTGAAATTCTACAGAAGATTAACATTGCTTTGTAACAGGCTTTTCACTGTGTTAAGCCTAGAATTATTCAAGGAAATCTGTGGAATCCAAGGCTTTGTCTTTCTTTAACATCAGTTTCTAAGCTGCTCATCTAAAAAGAAAAATGTCTGGAAGCCAGAAATCTCAGAGACTTTCCAATTTCCTTGTAAGAACTCTCATCAAGGATGAGTGGATTTGAGAACTCTCTCTACATCTCAGGAATGAGTGCAAAGAAAGGAGAGACACTCTTGGCCAAGTTGATGCCATGCAACAAACTTCTCAAATTCCTCTACAACTTTCCTTTCACCTTCTCTCATTGGAAAGCAGTCTGTCTATCTCTGACCAGTCTCCAGGATACCCCTCCAGATTCACAGGAGGCCCTAGAGCATCCAACTGGCCCAGCCAATCTGCTGCTAAAGCCCCCCAGAAACTTGAAGAGTTTCCTATCTGTTTCCATCCATCCACCCATCTACTCAGTAACATTCTATTGATCGCCTGTGTCTGTGAGGCCCTCCTAGATTCTGGGATGTAACTGTGGGCAAGATGACTGTGGCTCTTTTCCTCATAGGGTTTTAAATCCAGAATAGAAAGAGACACATTCAAAAGGTAATTTCACAAATAATTATTTAATTGCAATTGGATAAGGGCTTTAGAAGAGAAGTATGGGACAACGAGAGAACTTAACAGATGTCTCTGGCCCAGTCTGGATGTGGAGATGGGGGAGACCAAGAAAGCTTCTGTGAGGCAGTAACATTTGTGCCGATTCTTAAAGGATGAGCAGGAATTCATCGAGCAAAAGGTGTATGGGGGAAGGTGGGCAGGAGGGTGGGGGGAAAAGAATCTAGGCATCCAGATAAGCCAATAGGAGGGCCCTGATGTATGAAGGCCCTCGGTGACTACAGTGAGCAGGTTGCTGTGTTTGGAGCATGGCCAGCAGGGGAAGGGAAGCAGAAGATCGGGCCAGATGCTACCCTTGGAAGAGCTTAGGGAGAAATAGTTGTCATCTTAGCTCGTCCTCAGAGCAGTCGAAGTTCTGAACTCACGCCTTCTTGGGGCTCTCAAGCTGGGTGTGCCCTAAACTCATCAGACCAGCATCCCTGAGGCCAGGCTAACTGACACTGGGCCAAAGGCATGAGTGATGAACAGTCAGCCAAGGGCATAAACACCAAACACAGTGTGTGGACCTGGTTTGAATTCTGATTCAACTAAATCAACTGTAAATAGACATCTGGGGACACTGAGGAAATATACAGTTGACCCTTGAATAACATGGGTTTGAACTGTGCAGGTCCACTTATACGCAGATTTTTTTCAATAAATATACAAAAATACATATGTGTGCAAGACTTGTATTGAAGTGGATAGCCTATCCTTACATAGGCATAAGATGAGTGATACTTAATATAAAATTAATAATGTGTTAGTTTTTTTTTAATGTTTTATAACTTTGCTTCCAAAGAATTACATTACCATACAGTTTGTTGCTCCCCGCACCTCTCTCTCCCTCTCCCTCCCTCTCTCTTTTCCTCCCTCTCTCTTTTCCTCCCTCCCTCCCTCCCTCCCTCCCTCTCTCTCTCTCCTTATTGGAGAAACTGTGTATCAGCCTATCATTTCAGGTAAGCGTTTTTTTTCAGTAACAATGTTTCCAATACTGTATTACAAGTATGACTGTAGTATGTCATAAAAATTTTATAATGATTCATTCTTAGCTTATAGGCTAGGCTACAGTGAAGCAATCGTATCAATTATACTAGTTTACCATAAAGCAATCATATTGCTAGTTCTTTGTAATCAATGCACGTAATAATACCTGTAAATAAATATGAATTTCTTGTTCACATTATCTTTTCATTTTTAATGTCTAGTGTTAGTAATACGTATAACATCTACAGTGTTTTGGATCATACAAGACAATGTTGATATAGGTACTGTCAGATGATTCATCTTGTAAACAGACTATGTAAACTTACGGTACCAATAAACACAGTACAATACTGTAAATGTATTTCCTATTCCTTTTCTTAATAATGTTTTCTTTTCTCTAGCTTATTATATTGTAAGAATACAGTATATAATACATATAACATACAAAATATGTGTTAATCAACTGTTTATGTCATCAGTAAGCCTTCCAGTTAACAGTAGTTAACAGCAGTTAAGTTAAGTTTCAGGGGAGTCAAAAGTTATACTTGGATTTTCCACTGCACAGGATGGGGGTGAGGGTTGGTGCCCCTAACCCCTGGATTGTTGAAGGGTCAACTATAGTGCAAATTAATTAGTTATTAGATGATATAAAGGAATTATTGTTCATTTGAAGGTACAAAAGTGGTATTGTGGTTGAGTAAGAAAATGTCCCCTTTTTCTTAGCATATTTAAGAGTGAAATATCATGATGTCTATGATTTAAATTAAATTACTTCAGCGAAATTTTCAGGAGGTATATATGGCAAAATATTAGTAGTTACTCTGCCAGGTGATGCATGTATGGGAGCTGGTTATACTATTCTCTTTTATTTTGCTTGAAAATGTTCATAATAAAAAGTTAAAAACATGAAAAGGAAAAAAAGATACCATTGGTCATCAAGCTGGATCAGTCATATTGTCCTGGGGAAAAGTAAGCCTAGAACTAACCATTTTGCCAAAGGCAAAGGACGTGAATAAAGAACATGCATTTTCTTTTTAAATTTCTTTTTTATGTCTCTTGTTTATTGGTCTGTGAAAATTCAGTTTATACTAATAAAGCTCTTGAAAGTGAGAATAAGTGCTTATTTATTCAACCACATAATTGAGTACCTACCATGCATCTGTGATGACCCCTTTCCTTGCACAACCTGCTTGTGCTGGGTGAGGGTTCATTACCTAGAGACTCTATTCAGCACAGAGCATTTAAAAGTTGACTTGCGCTAATTATTAGACAAATTCAAATCAAAACTACAATGAGGTACCACCTCACACTGGTCAGAATGGCCATCATCAAAAAGCCTACAAATAACAAATGCTGGAAAGGGTGTGAAGAAAAGGGAACCCTCCTACACTGTTGGTGGGAATGTAAGTTAGTGCAGCCACTATGGAAAACAGTGTGGAGGTTCCTCAAAAAACTAAAAATAGAGTTGCCATATGATCCAGCAACCCCACTCCTGGGCATATATCCAGACAAAACTACAATTCAAAAAGATACACGCATCTATATTCATAGCAGCACTATTCACAACAGCCAAGACATGGAAGCAACCTAAATGTCCTGACAGATGAATGGATAAAGATGGGGTACATATATACAATGGAATACTACTCAGCCATAAAAAACAATGAAATAATGCCATTTGCAGCAACATGGATGGACCTAGAGATTATCATACTAAGTAAAGTAAGTCAGAAAGAGAAAGACAAATACCGTGTGATATCACTTATCTGTGGAATCTAAAATATGGCACAAATGAACCTATCTACAAAACAGAAACAAACTCGCAGATGTGTAGAGAACAGACTTGTGGTTGCCACGGGGGTGAGGGGTAGGGGAGAGAAGGATTGGGAGTTTGGAGTTAGCAGATGCAAACCAGTATGTATGAATGGATAAACAACAAGGTCCCACTGTATAGCACAGGGAACTATATTCAGTATCTTGTGATAAACCATAAAGGAAAAGAATCTAAAAAAGAATATATATCTGAATCACTTGGCTGTGCAGCAGAAATTAACACAACATTGTAAATAAACTATACTTCCATAAAATAAATAAATAAAAAGTTGATTGGTTTCAACCTTTGAAAACTAGTATTTGTATTGACTCTCCATATTAGTAATTGTATCAATTTTACTGGGGCATTCCCACGCCTTGGAGAACTAAAGCTAGGGGAGAGGATATTCGATTTGTACTCTCTGGTTATCTTGATGTCAACTGATTCTTTATTCCAAGACTGGCAAACAATTCACTCACAGTGGAAGAGGCTTGGATGGGGCAGAACAGTAACCAAGCACGAAGTGCCCACAAGCTCTAAACATGAGGTCACTGTTCTGCAAACACAGACTGGGGAGCCTGAGAGCCCCAGAGCATTCAGGCCACAGGAATGGGGTTGTCAGATAAAACACATGATGCCCAGGTAAATTTGAACTTCAGATAAACAAAGAATAATTTTTTAGTATAAGTATGCCTCATGCAATATTTAGGACATACTTAAACTAAAAAAATTGTTGTTTATCTGAAATTCAAATTTACCTGGGCACCCCATAAAGGATGCCCAGGGCTTCCTTCCTTCCTTCCCCTCCTCCCTTCCTTCCTTCCTTCCTTCTTTCCTTCCTTCCTCCCTCGCTCCCTCCCTTCTTCCCTTCCTCCCTTTCTTCTTTTCTATCTTTCTTTTTCTCTTTCCTCCCTCTCTCCTCTCTTTCTCCCCCACTCCCTGCTCTCTCTCTCTCTCTTTCCCCCTCTCTCTGTTTTCTAAACCTAACAACCCTACACAGGAATGAATGAAGGACACACGCACAGATGGGAAAAGCCAGATCACAGGAAAGGAGAAAACCGTGCACTCAAATTACTCATTCCCCAAATGTCTCTGACCCATGAGGCAGGACACTGGGTTAACGAATTCGATGAGAGCATTTGGGCCAGGGAGGAATGACTGAGGATTTGTGACCAAAGAAGTCAATACGTGAGATTGTTATCTGTGGACAGTCCTCAAAGGAGAAGTTTTCCCTTATCACTTTCTGCCTGAACCCCTGGCTTCTCTTCATTAATTTTTAAAGCATTAGTCAGAACCCACTGAGTATGAGTCCCTATGGGAGATACAAAGATGACTTGCCCTGCATGTCATCTGCCCCACAGGTATCCAAGGACCACCAAAAGTGAGCAAGGGAGAAACGTGGATGTTGGGAAAGGATTATGCCACTGTGTATATTACAGAGGAGCCTGGAGGCTGAGGACTTGATATAATAAAGAATGTCTGTGTTCAAAGCCAGTATCAGACATTGTGAGCAAAAAGGTCCCTGCCCTCATGGAGGCTGCAGTCTCGCAGAGGACCAAGATGTTATATAAATAACCACACAAGAGTTAAAAAGGAAAAGTACAGGGTTTTCTGACAGCTCGTAAGGATCCTAAGGTAGTGGAGGGGTGAGAGCACTGACGTGAAGGGTGGATATCCAGCCGAGACGTAGAGATGCACAGGAATCGGCCAAGCCGGGCTGCAGGAGAGAAGAGCTTGCCGGGCAGAGCAGCAGGACAAGCGGGGCTCTGCGAGGAGAGGGAAGGGCCCTCCAGACCTTCCGAAAAAGGCCAATGGAGGCAGAGCGTTGCAGGGGGGGTGGGAAATGGGGCTTGAAATAAGGAGCGTTAGGCAGGGTCAAGTCACCCCCCCCAACCAGGCCACAACTGGTTGAGTCAGAAACCAACATCTGACCAAGAGAAAGCCTCAGACAGGCTCTCTAGCCCGCTATGAGGTGGCCTGGAGTGAGGTCAGACATCAAGTACCTGAGTCAATTAGAGCTCCTCTCTTGCAGAGTTTGAACTTGGGAGGGAGAGAGAGAGAGAAAGACCCAGAAAGAGAGAAAAGCTGACTGAGAGATAAATAGAATGCAGTTAAGTGGCAGCACAGATACAAAGACATGGGCCAGGTAGACCTCATTAAGGATCATGGTCTTCATCTTAAGAACAAACACTGGTGAGGAATGACAGGAGCCTGACCTAGGACTGTGAAGAAGAGATGAATTGGGGCGGGGGGGCGGGGAGCTTTAGAAATATGTCCACAAATCCCTTGGCATTTCTCCCTCAATTCCCTTCCCGATGGGTGTGGGCTGTGCTTAGTGATTTGCTTCTAACACATAGAATATGGCAAATATGGCAACATGGTTATAAAGAGACTTCAGCTTCCATCCTGACTCCTCTCTCCCTCTCTTCCCCCCCTCTTCCCTCTCCCTTTCCCCCACCTACACCCTCCCCCATCCCTCTCTATGCCTTTGGAGAGAAGCAAGCTGTTGTTGTCAGCAACCCAATGGAAAGACCTACACGATGAGGAACCGAAGCCTTCAGCCAACAGCCAGCAAGGAACGGAGACTGGCTAAGCACCACGTGAGTGCTCCTAGATATGGATTCTGCGGCCCTCGTCAAGCCTTGTGATGACTGCAGCCCTGGCCCACAGCTGCCAGCAACCTCAGGAGAGACCAGCTTATCTAAGCCACCTAACCCTCAGAAACTGTGACGTAATAAATGTGTTGTTTTCTTTTCCCCGACCAGGGTTTGAACCCAGGCCACAGCAGTGAAAGCACTGAGTCCTAACCACTAGACCGCTGGGGAATTTATTTATTTTTAAAATTTTTATTTACTTATTTTATTTCTTTTTGGCTGTGTTGCATCTTTGCTGCTGCATGCGGGCTTTCTCTAGTTGCGGCGAGCAGGGGCTACTCTTCGTTACGCTGCGCAGGTGTCTCATTGTGGTGGCTTCTCTTGTTGCGGAGCATGGGCTCTAGGTTCACGGGTTCAGTAGTTGTGGCTTGCAGGTTCAGTAGTTGTGGCACACAGGCTTAGTTGCTCCGTGGCATGTGGGATCTTCCTGGACCAGGGCTCAAACCCGTGTCCCCTGCATTGGCAGGCGGATTCTTAACCACTGCACCACCAGGGAAGCCTTTTTCTTTTTTTTTTTAAGTAAATTTATTTATTTACTTTTGGCTGCTTTGGTTCTTCGTTGCTGTGTGTGGCTTTCACTAATTGCAGCGAGAGGGGGCTACTTTCGTTGCAGTGTGTGGGCATCTCATTGCGGTGGCTTCTCTTGTTGTGGAGCACGGGCTCTAGGGTGCACGGGCTTCAGTAGTTGTGGTACGCGGGCTCTAGAGCACAGGCTCAGTAGTTGTGGCGCACGGGCTTAGTTGCTTCACGGCATGTGGGATCTTCCCGGACCAGGCCTCGAACCCATGTCCCCTGCATTGGCAGGCGGATTCTTAACCACTGCACCACCAGGAAAGCCCCTCCTCCAGGGAATTTAAATGTGTTGTTTTAAGCTAAACTTTGGCATAATTCATTCTCCAGCATTAGATAATGAACATAGAGGGCCATGGATGAAATTGGTGTCACATTGGTAGAACTGTTAGGACTTTGCAATGATAGCTGTTGGGCATCAGGGAAAAAAAGAACTAAAAGGGATTCTGAGCTTTGGGCCTGGCTCACCGAGGTTCCATTTTAGAGAAGGGGAAGGAACATGGGAGGATGACTTTTGAAGGGGAAAGAAAATAATTTCCATTTTGAACTCAGTGAATTTGAGATACTGGTGAGATTTCCAGGTGCCAGAGTCCCACAGAGATGTGGAAATATGGGAAGGTGGTAGAGTGGTGAGGGCTCCATTGATGGAAGTCATCTGGGCAGAGGAGAGCCTTGGCAGTGGAAGGCATTTCCATGGAGAGCAAGGAGAGACAATAAAGACGGATGAAAGGCAAACCACACGAAGCATATACATTTACGGACCCAAAAGAGGAAAAAGAGAAGTAACGCCCAGGGAAAAAGGTGAAGACGCCAAAGAGATTTGATAAGGAGAAGACATTCAACAGTGCCAAAGACCAGAAAAATCGATCCCAACCCCTGGAAGTTCTACCTCACATCGTAAATCTGCTCACTGGATTACCCAAATCCTAGTTGGCATAAGTCAACACTGGCTGCATGGACGAAATCAAACGTCTGGATCTACAGTATGGAAAACAAGACCTTGTGTTGTTTACACGGCAAAGCACTTTCCACCATGCAAAGTTCTCCCCTGGGCATCTATCTCTCTCTCTCAAGCTGCAGCAGAAGAATGTTCATGATGATTACATCCAAACCTACTCTTTTTACAAATAGGAATTTTTCAAGTTGCAAAATACGGAGGCCTCCTCCTTTACCTCAGGGTAAGAGTTTTCACTGCAAGGATACTTGGGAGGGTTGACAAAGCAAAAGGAAGTGGTTTCCAGAACACATATCAGGCCTCCTGGAGAACTAGAACATCGCTCAGAATGGAACAGCAGTTTCTCCAGCAGCCTTTTATTTCGGAAGCATCTCCTGCACGCTCTGCCTCTCTACTTGCTGCTTCCTGCTAATCCACTAACTGATGGCTTTCTATGCCTTCTTTTACAGCCTCTATTTACTAAAGTTGTCTATTGCCTCATAGTTTCTGCGTATTGCCTTCTCTTTCCACATCTCTAGCTTTCTGTGCTGACACTGGGCTACCTTGTTTGTTCGTCAGTCTCTTTTCTCTCTTTTCTTTCTGGGTCTTTCTCTCCGCTTGTCTCAAGTTCAGACTTTCCAAGAGAGAGGCTTTGATTGGTTCAGTCACAATCCAGTGCCACTTCAGGCCACCTCACTGGGGCTGGAGAGCCTTTAAGCAGGCTGTCTTTTCAGGTGTTGGTTCCTGGCTCAACCAGCTGTGGCCAAGGGAGTGGGGGAGACAGGCACTAAGCCTAGAGAATTCCCTGTGGTCTCTTTTTCCCAAAAGGAGGCAGTGGACCCAGAAGCTACTTTGAGTCTTAATGACCTTTGGAGTGCAAATCTCCCGAAGAGTTAATGATAAAAATGGTTCAGTAAATGCACTACTACTTAGAGAACAGTTTTTTGTTTTTTAAAATTTATTTATGGCTGTGTTGGGTCCTCATTTCTGTGTGAGGGCCTTCTCTAGTTGTGGCAAGCGGGGGCCACTCTTCATCGCGGTGCACGGGCCTCTCACTATCGCTGCCTCTCTTGTTCTCTGCGGAGCACAGGCTCCAGACGCGCAGGCTCAGTAATTGTGGCTCACGGGCCCAGTTGCTCCGTGGCATGTGGGATCTTCCCAGACCAGGGCTTGAACCCGTGTCCCCTGCATTGGCAGGCAGATTCTCAACCACTGCGCCATCAGGGAAGCCCTAGAGAACAGTTTTGCACAGTGTAACTTCTCCCATGACTGATATTGTGTTAAGTATTTGAACTTTATTCAGATTTTATAAGGAATTTCTCAGACAATCAGAAAGTTATTTAAACAGTTGTTCTATTAATAAACATTGGATTTTTAAAGAGCACTTTTCAAATAAAAACTTTATATTTAGAGTGTAAAAAATGATAAAAATGGTTCAGAAACGTCCTCTTCCAAGTATGGATTTGTTCCAAACAGGTTTTTATCTTTACTATTGGTTCAATTTAGCAGCAACTACCTGTAGTACTCAACCTCAAAGTAGCACCTACTGGCTGCTTACAGATGAAAAACCCAAGGTAGAGATGTAAAATTCAAGCAAGAAAGCCTCTGATAGACTGCAAAGGCCTAAATTACTTCAACAGCCTCTGCTTAAGCTCTTCGTTCTTATTCATTCTTCAGCACCACTACCCAGTAGGCATTTTCCTAGTCTGATAAGGTTATAAAGATGGTTACGGCAGAAACTCTACCCTCAAGGAGCTGCCTCTTTCTCCTCATCTCTCCTTGGTCTAGTTCATGCTCTCTTTCCTCCCTTTACTTTGTGCATCTTTGGGAAGCAGGCTTGTTGGCACTCAGTTCCTTCCTTCTCCGTATTTCTGTACTGCCTTTGCCAAGGCTTCACAGAAACCCTAACAGACTCTGGCTCTATGAACAGGTAAAAACTGAATGTGGCTGGAAGGAATGGCACCGGGGGAGGGAGCATGTGTTTTCATTTATATGCCTTAACATTGTTCAAATCGTTATAAGCTTTTATTATAAATTGCTTTTTATAATAGAAAAATAAATCAAAGAAGTTCAAAAGGAAGTTTTTACATATAAAGAAGGAGAAGAAATGAGAAGGGATGGGCAACTGTGAACAAATGGAGTTGGTTAAATTTTCCATGACCCTACTGGCAAGATTATTTTGTTTCCATTATTTAAAAAAAAAAAAAAAAAAAAAAAAGCCATCTCAAAGGAAGCATTGTGGAGTGAAGGAGGAACACACTATAGTCTGCAAATGACTGGACAGAAATCTCTTTTGTCCTTTAGATCTGGTTGATTCACGTAGCTTGCTTCCTTATTCTTGAAATTCGAGTGACCTGTTCCTCCTTCACTATAGAAAAGTAATTGACGTGATAAAATAAGCAAGCCTTCGGGAAGCTGAGATCTTACAGGCAGAGAATGGAAAATTTGGTGGTGAGGGGCCATCAGGGCATGGTCTCTTAGACGTGTGAGCTTCCTGTAACGTGGAATGCGTACGTGTGAAATCACCAGTCACTACATTTGCAATAACTTAATAGCATGACCATTCCTCCACCCCATCCTCTTTCCCCACACCAAGTTCTAGTTTCACTCTGGGTTACTTACTGTGAAGCTTTACAAAGAAAGAAGGAAGTAAACCTACCAAGAAGGCAGCAACATTCTTAACCTGATGAAAGTTTCTTTTATCATATTCATTAGTAATGCTACATGGTTCAGAGTGGATGGTCCAAATCTTGTATTTAATCATCTCCTTGTGCCCTGGACCTTCCAAAGTTATTAATAATTATTTAAAATCTCATTGGGGTAGGGTTAACAGACAAAAACGACCCTAGCCAGGGCCAGCTTCATTCTGCCCCAAGATTGCACCTCCTCCCTCACCTGAACTGAAAAGGAAGTAAAAAATGTGATATTTAAGTGGCCAGGTCCTTTCGTCTGATGTCAGGAAAGCAATGAGAGCTCCTGTTTCTGCACTGCTGTTCCTGCTAAAGGGTCTCCATGTGTATAACATTTAGTGGAATCGGTTCCCTGCTCCGTAAAAGCAAATAGAGCTGCAGGGGAGAGGCAGCAGCTGGCCAGTGGGACCCACTAATCCCCAGCAGAACACCAGGGGCTAACAGGGGAGATAACTGTGTTTGAGGAAACTGATAGGATCTAGAGAGAAACCGAAGCTTAATAGCTTGTCTGTCATTCCTCTGAAAAATTAGGAAACAGCAAAAGTAAGCAAATTGCTGCTTGAGTAGTGACTAAGGAAAAAAGGAAACTTGGGGCCTACTGCATTGTTCTAAGGCAGCCCTTGGATCCCAAGCTGGGCTTGGTACCAAGCCAGACAGAGGCAGACAGGTCTGCGGAAATGGCTAATTTAGTAATAATTCAGAATAATGTTATAGCCTTAGACAGATTCAAAGTGGCATTTTAAATACCTATTCAGTTAGCAGAGCCTGCCAGCTGACAAACGTAACCCTAAGAGAAGGCAAACCATGAGCATGTAAATATTTTAATTAAAGTTGAATATGGAACTCTGCACTTAATATTGAATTTGGGACTACTATCACCCACTGCTTTAATCTTAAGCTATGACACTGGTAAACACGAGCAGCTAGTAAGAATGTCATGGTTTGCTTTAAAACAACAACAAAAAAGCATTTTTGAAATCACCTGAGGCTAAGATTATTAACAATTCTAAGAGCAGTAACAAACGTTGTGAACGTTGGTTCACAATTCTAGAAAAATATTGTCTGTCCTTTGATTTTATGAGACAATCTTGAAAAACATCAGTCAAAGACCTGCACTGGGCTTCCCTGGTGGCGCAGTGGTTGAGAGTCCGCCTGCCGACGCAGGGGACACGGGTTCGTGCCCCGGTCCGGGAGGATCCCACATGCCGCGGAGCGGCTGGGCCCGTGAGCCATGGCCACTGAGCCTGCGCGTCCGGAGCCTGTGCTCCGCAACGGGAGAGGCCACAACAGTGAGAGGCCTGCGTACCGCAAAAAAAAAAAAAAAAAAAAAAAAAAAAAAAAAAGACCTGCACTGAATCTCCAGGTGTGAAAACAGGTATGATGGGAAATCCAGATGGTCAAAACATCGGCAGAGTTTTTATATTTGTGATTGGTAGAGAGAAAGAGGCCTGTGTTTGAAGTACAACAGATGGGAAATGCCAACTTCATCATTTAAAGTATTATCCTCACTCCCACCCCACAATCTGGAAAAGAGTGATGATGTTGCTGTTTAAAGACAGCAGTCCTTTTCTAGGTGAGGGGCGACTTAACAGACCCCTTTACTTATCCTTACACACCTCTTTGGGTTAAGATGTAACCATCACTATCTCCATTTGTTAATAAGAGGAGTGACCGCCAATCATTAAAACATAGCAATCTTATTAGAAATTTGAAAAACTATGTACACATTTGACAATTCTGAAAGGCAAAATGGAGAAAATGTTTTTCAATGATGAGTGATCAGGCAACAAAATGTGTGTGCAAACTAACAGACGTGAGTGAGTGCGCGCACACCCAGCGTATTTACATTTTTACGTAGCAGGGAAAAAATGATACTTTGAAATGATTAAGCATCTTAATTTTGGAAAATACTGCATGCTTAAGCCATCTCATTGGTGGCTCGACCATCCCCGCCCACCCCCTTGCCTCAGGCAGGTAGAGGCAAAGACGAGGGTTATTTAAGGTCATGCAGCCAATTAGGGGGAGAGGGAGAGGGAGAGAGAGAGAGAGAGAGAGAGAGAGAGGAACACAATATCATCAAACATCTTAAATTCTCTTTAAGAATGCAGTCCAAGACATCATCCAATCTTAGAAGTTCCTTTTGTCTATCTTGAAGTTCTGACCCATGTTTGTCCCCACTTAGATTACTCCTAAAATAGAGAAAATAACTACCCCACCCATGAAGCAGTGAATTAAAAGAAAACATAAATTGACCTTTAAAAATATTTTGAATTAAAATTCTTTGGAAATGGATGATATAAATATAAGACTGGCTAATGCTGAAAATTGTTTATAATTTTTATCTCACTTCAAATAATAATTTATGTATCTCAAAATGAAACCACAGTTATTTGTAAAGATGATGCTTTCTGGCTCTTGATTTAGGAGTATTTGCCAGAAAACAACTGAGGTATATACACTAAGTTAACAAACCCATCCACGTACCCGGTGAATGTAGCCATGAGTAGGCTGTGTCTCTACCACCGATTTCAGCTAAACTGCTCTTTTTCTAAGGAAAAATCTGCACCACTTTCATTTCAGTAGAGTTTGTTTGTTTTTTTAACTTAAATCAAAGGATGACAAAGAATTAATAGCCTCATTAGATTGTTTGAAAAATCTTACAAAATAACAAAAAGATAAGCAACATATATGAAAGATGATTTTAAAATTATAAATAAGGGCTTCCCTGGTGGCACAGTGGTTGAGAGTCTGCCTGCCGATGCAGGGGACAGGGGTTCGTGCCCCGGTCCGGGAAGATCCCACATGCCGTGGAGCGGCTGGACCCGTGAGCCATGGCCGCTGAGCCTGCATGTCTGGAGGCTGTGCTCCGCAACAGGAGAGGCCACAACAGTGAGAGGCCCGCATACAGCAAAATAAATAAATAAATAAATAAATAAGTGATTTTTAAATGACCAATAGTTATACAAAAGAATGTTTAACTTCATTAAGAACCTAAGGAGTCAAAATTACTAGTATAAGATACTATTTTTCACTTGTCAAACAGGAAAAAAAATTTAAATAATATCTAATGTTGGGGAATGTATATAAAAATAAGTACAATGGCATACACTGCTAGTATAAATTGATTCAACTTTTCTGAAGGAATATATGTGTACGTGTGGGTTTTAAAGCCTTAAAAGAGTACGTTTTCTTAGAGCAACTAGATATCTAGAAATGTATCTAAGAAATCATCATAGTGCCCAAAGATATAGTTACAAGGATGTTCATTACGGAGCTACACACACTGTCAAAAACTTGGATTCAGCCCAGATGTCCGATAATAGAGAACTGCTTCAAATTTTATAAAACACTCAAATGACAGAACACTGTGCAGAGGGAGAAGAATATTTAATGATCATAACGCATTAAAAGATTTCAACACTACTTATTACACTATTTCACAGTTTTGTCTTCACATACCAAAAATAATAGAAAACATATCATGCTATCTGTGGTTATCTCTGGGAACTGGGATTCCTGGTATTTTTATTTTATTCTCATTGTTTACCTGTCTCTTCTATAATGTTCTTGTTACTACTTTTTTAAAACAGTTGTTTGAGATATAATTCACATATCATACAATTATGATTTTACTTCTATAATTAAGAAAAAAGCCATAAAATTATTCTTACCAACTGAGTTAAAGCTTTGGCAGGCAAACATTTCATTAATATTCCATCTCAATTATTTCGACATTGAGCTCCCGTCCCACATTTGTATAGCACATTGTATCTTAGTGCATCTTTATCTTCACACAGGGTCTTCTGGCCAAGTGGACCTCACTACAGGTGGACAACTAATAACCCGTTCCTGTCACAGTGCAAGTAATTAAATCTTGCTGGGGTCTTTGCTCCCTCTTACGAGAAATTACACTGTGAATAAGACAGCAGAAACAGCCTTATTCTGAAGCCCTAGATATATGTCATGTCGCTCTTTCCGACACGCTGTGGGTGTTCATAGAATCCCCACCATGACTTGTACCAAGAGAGACAGAATACAACATCCATCGTCCTCCATTACTCTTCTCATTACATCAAGGATAAACAACCACACAAGAGGTGCAAAACTCAGGCAGCCGTGGACACATGTGAATAATGTGATTTCTAATGTTTATTTCATCTTCCATTAACACACAAAACTACCTTCGCAAATGTAAATAAAATCTGCATTCACAGACACCTAAGATATTGGTCAATTCCTCACTCAAAGGACCTAAGTGATGCTGGAAACATTGAAGAGGGGAGTTTGGGGCAGTTTGCAAGCTTTTGGTTGCCAGGGGACACTTACCATCTGTAGGTCAAGGACATTGCATGCTCCCGGATGGACCACAGAAAGAGCCAAAGTGCTGAAAAACAAGGGTCAGTACAAGGGTTAAGTGAAAGTGAAATCATGCTGACCCAGAAATGCAAATCAATGTGCCTTAGCTCTCTGTAGAACTCGTGGTGCCAGAACACCCTATTCTTTCTTCAGATTACCTAGTGTCCCAAGAGAGGCTGCAGCGATTTAGAGAAAAGAGATGAAATGCGGAGGGAAGCAGCAGGCAGCGGCGGAATCTAATTTTATTTGAGAAGCATCTCCACAATTTATAGTGAACTTCTCACAGGAAAAAAAAAAAAAAGGCCAGTTTTGAAGTTTATTTCCTTTTCTTTATATTGCTTTTACTACCTTTAGTAGTTCAGATTCAAAATCGGAGGTGATTTTAAAACTGAACCTTAACCAGTCATGAAAGTAAGAGGACACAGGCTTGCACATTTATAATTCTCAACTGCATTTTGTTCTACCAAGTTGCAAAGTGTGCAAGAAGCATCTGGCTGCTGGTGGAAAGCTTCCCGAAATATAAATTTCAGGTAGATAACGTCATGGTTCTCATCTCTAATGGAATTAGGAGGGAGAGAGGAAGGGAAGACGGAGGAAGGGAGAAAAGAAGTGGGGGAAGAGAAGAGATATGGATGATAAGTTAAAGAAGAAATAAGTGCAGATTTACAAGAAAAAGAACAGAAACCAAGATCAGAGAGGGACTCATAGTGAGGGGGAAAACATGGAACAAGGTAAGGCAAGGACAGACAGCAACGGGGTTACAAACATGGGTCAATAGCCAAATGGCCTAGGCTTGAACCTAGACTCCATACTTGATTTCTGGGTGACTTGGCAAGTTGCTTAACCTCCTGAAGGCTTGTTGAGAGAGATTAATTTCGAGAACGTACGTAAAGTACCTGGAATGGGGCTGGAGCTCAGGGAATCTTCGATGACCACAAGCTCAGTCGACAGCCCCTTCCTGTCCCAGAGGGAGGAGTGAGCCGGACTCCCAACCTCAACCTTCCTCTGTCCCCACACGTCATTCAGTCATCACCATTTGGAGCTCTGGCCACATCCTAAAGACAGGTGACACTGAACTAATTTTTTCTTTTTTTTTTTTTTGGCCGTGCCAGGCAGCGTGCGGGAACTTAGTTCCCCAACCAGGGATCGAACCAGTGCCCCCTGCAGTGGAAGCATGGCGTCTTAACCACTGGACCGCCAGGGAAGTCCCGGGGGACATTGAACTTTTAAGTTCAAATCTCCCTTCTGTCACTTGCCAGTGGTTAGTGCATTTATGCAACAAGTATTTGTTTATGCAACAAATACTCATCAACTGTTTGCTCCCTTCAGGTTCCGGGCTAAGATCTGGTGAATGAAAACAGACATGGTCCCTGCCCTCACGCAGCTTACGGACTCATGAGAGAGCCAGACAGTAATCCAATAATAAAGCAAGTAAATATAAAAAATAAACACTATGAAGGAGAAGCACACGATGCCAAAAAAGTACATAGAAGTCCCTTGAGGAAGACACTGTTGAGCTGAGCTCCGTCAGCTGAGTGGGCATCAACCTAGACTCTGAAAGGGACAGGAAGAATATTCCAGGCTGAGGGACCAGCTGGTTGGGTGGAGGCCCAGAAAATGAGAGACTGGGTGGTCACACGGGCCAGGCCAGGAGGGCACGGTGAGCCTGGCTAAGGACTCTGGTCTCTAAGAGTGAACAGAAAAATCACTGGAGGATTTTTAATCAGGAAAATCCTGTGACTTTTGAGAAGACCACTTAAGCTTAGTATTGGGACTAGATTTGAGGAGGGCAAGGGAGACTACTACAGAGGCTACTGGGCTGTCCGCGGAGGGCAGATGGCAGCTGGGCTGGAACGGAAGCCGGGCAGGGAGTCTACAGATGGGTGGATGTTACCTCCGCAGGACTCAGAAGTTGGATATAGAAAGAGGATTTCTCGCTGGAGGAAGTAGATGCTAAAATTTTCACTCACCAAGACAGGGAGTGCTGAGAGAACGCCAACTTGGGGGAGGCTTGTTCATAGGTTTGGCTGCCAACATGTTTACCTGTGGGGCTTTGGGGAAGCCATTTAACCCCCGTAAGCCTCGGAATCCTTGTGAGGATTAACTGAGATCATATGTCTGAATGCCTGGCACAGGGCAGATGCTCAGGAAATGGTAGCTAGTGTGCAACTGGGACTTCAGATGAGAAATACTGAAGCAGCTCTGCCTCAGCCCTTCCACAGAGGGAAGGCCTTTCACTTCACAGTTCACATGGCATCTTTCTTGAGACAATATACGATCCACACATACAAGATCTTAAAGCAAAGTGTCTCATTTGACCACAAAGTAAATCACGATCCTTGGATCACGCTGGGGAGGAATTCACATTTATTTAAAAGGAGATTCCTTTATCTGCCCTTTTAAAAAAAGTTATTAAGAGAAGTCAAGTTCTGACACTTGTATACATGGTACTTTCGCTTTTTCACCTCTTACCCAGGGAAACCTGCACCTGATGGTCCAATTTATGAACTTTTAGGATACATGTATAATATATGTTTAACAAATTATTTATTAAGCACTGCCTTTATGTAATAAGTTATGGAATATAAAGACAAGTGAAACCCATTCCTTGTTCTTAAGTAGTCTGAGGTTTGGTAGGAGTCACACGTACCCACTGCAATGCCAAGAGGAAGTGTATGATAACAAACAGTGAGAAGCAAAACTCTCAAGTCTGGAAATAGTAGAACCTAAGTTACAAATCGGAAACAGATGTATAAGTGCTGCTTTCAAATGTTAAGCCAGTCCCATGGTTTTGGTGGTGAAGGGTACAATTTAAGTTTGGGGTCTGGAAAAACAGCTGGATGGATTCTATCTCAACCCCATGACAGAACAGAAGACAAAGCTACTATTGGGTCTAAATATAATAAACACAGAGAGCCAAAAGTCATAATTAAATTGAATTTTGGGGTGTGGGAGGAGATCTGAAATGCTAAATCTAAAGAAAAAGAGTATTTGCTAAAGTGAAAGATCTACTAACATCAAATTAGAGAACTATTTGTACAGCCAGGGAAGTGATGGATATCATGTCACATGGTTGACACCCATGGTTTTTCCTTGTAAAAGGAACTTGAAAAAACTCCACAGAATTCTGCCCAGCACTAGGTCTGCTACTCACCTTCCAGTGTCAGCTCTCTAACGAACAGCAAACTCCAGCAGCCAGCTTACCTGATATGTTCATGCACTTTGTAAAATGTCTTCTGAAATTTACATTAAAACTCGTTCTTCAGCAGTGATCTTCCTTTTCACCTGTACAGCAATTTAAACATGTCATTTATTTTCTGTCTGCCACGAAATTGGGAAACTAGACTTTATTAAACATAAAGCAAAGCTAACTCCAGGAGTTTCCAAAATCAAAACTATCCCTAGAACATCTTTACAACAGGAAACTTGAGAGTAAGTTCTAGAGAGTCCACTTTCCAGATGGTCTCATCCTCCAGTAACTGAATTAAAGCCTGAATATTCACTGAATTGCTGGACATCAGAGTCTAGCCTTTAGCTAATAGGCTTGGTTAGCTAGTCTGCTAACTTAATCCAAAATAAGTTATTGGTTTATACTTCCCCTTCTAGCAGGCTTGTTGCCATTAAGCAGAAAAAGTAATTCCATTAATGGAAAAATCAGTGTCCAGCACGTTGTCTAAGACCTGACTCAAATGTCACCTCCATCACTACCTCCCTGCTCTTTATACACGGCTTGTTTGGAGTCTCCGTCACATTGGATGAAAAATTTTTTCTAGTGCCCATCTGCTCTTCAACATGGTGACTTCCTCAAGGGCAAGGACAGGGGCATGCATATTTTTTTAAATAAATTTCTTTATTTATTTTTATTATTTATTTTTGGCTGTGTTGGGTCTTCGTTGCTGCGTGTGGGCTTTCTCTAGTTGCGGCGAGCGGGGGCTACTCTTCTTTGTGGTGCACGGGCTTCTCATCGCAGTGGCCTCTCCTGTTGCGGAGCAGGGGCTCTAGGCGCACAGGCTCAGTAGTTGTGGCACGCAGGCTCAGTAGTTGTAGCTCGCAGGCTTAGTTGCTCCGCAGCATGTGGGATCTTCCTGGACCAGGGCTCGGACCCGTGTCCCCTGCATTGGCAGGCAGACTCTTAACCACTGTGCCAGCAGGGAAGTCCTGGGGCAGATGCATTTTTGTGACATAATGCCTGACACATAGTAGGAATAGTCAAACAGGGAGAAAAACTTAGAAATACATTCAGAGAGACAAGTGGCCCCGAGAAATAATGAAATCACACCCTCTCTGGTCATACACAGAGAGGCAATGAAAGCCACTGGAGTTATGGTGCCACGTCCAGGAGGCTGTGGGAGAAGCTGGATGCCAACCAAGGACCCAGGCACGAGAGCCTGTCCTTGCTGCCCGCAGCCCGTCGCCTCTCTTTGAAGGGGATTCTGCCTTGCTATTTCCCCTTGGGTCTGGCTCACTGGTCAAGAGGATGGAACAATTCCAGAAGCTGGGTGTGTTGTCTGAGGCAAGCCCCAGGCTCCCACCCAGGTAATACCTACATGGCTGGGGTTTGAGGACCTTGCTGTTGGTTTTTGTTTGTTGAGTTTTAATGGAGAGTGGAAGGGAAGGGTCTTAACGGCAAAGGTGCCTGTGAATGAACAATGCAGTCTCTGCGTGGGCCACATGCTTCAGCAGTAAATCTAGTTGCACAACCCCCTGGAGATACACCATGAAGCTGCACCACCCCCATTAGAAACGCCTTTATCAAAGCAGGAAGGGGGGCTGTAAATTCTATACCCAAACAGGAGTTCAGATGAAAAATCTTATATCTTTCGACTTAGAGGCTTTTCAAAGGAAATGTGCATCTTTGTCAACTCTCCTGAGAGTTGTTTTTATAAATATGATTTTTAGAGCAATCTTTTAGATTAGACGTGGATAAATAGCACCAGAAATGTTACATACAATGTTTTGATCTCTAACTTTAGTCTTCATGTTAGTAAACTTAAATTCTTATTCTATGAGCAGATACTCTTGAGACACTTTTCTTCATTTTTAAAATCAGGAATCATCGAATTTTAGAGCTCAAAGGGACCTCATCAGTCATGTGGTCCAATATACACACCTGGACTCTCAATCTGCTATGCAAGAGCAGAAAGAAGCACATTTTACCCTGTCAAGAGCCAACTTTTGTGCTGACACAAATCCAATAAACAGGATTAGGTTACAGATTACTGAAGACAGTGTTCCCCAAACGTGTTTCATATAAAATTAGAGACTTCTAAGATAATTTTTAAAGAAGATTCTGTGATCAAATAAGTTTTACAAGTACAGGGCTAAACACAGTTTTAAAAGTTCTTTTTGTTTTGATTCTAAACTGTCAGACTTCTCAGAGCCTTGAAGATACCAATACGTACATCATGAATCTCCAAGAAGGAGGTAAAGTATGCAATGTGAACGACCCCAAAACTCCTCTTCCTCCCAGGAAATACCCATAGTGTCAGAGGATGCCAGTGACCAGGAGAACACAGCTTAGAAAAACTGCCTACAAAGTTTTCAGCTGTAGTGAACATCTGTAACTTGTAGTAGCTATTGGCTTTTATTCACAGAGATAGAATGTACATTTGTTCTTGAGCTTTCCAGTGGCCAATGCAAAAAGCATTGATCACCGGATCAGTGATCACATAAAAAGTTCAGGGCATTCATCAGATGAAAACAATTGTCTCATAAGTACCAGCTATTCCCAGTACTTAGAAGTGAAAGATACGGCCCCTCAAGTGTCCTTATAAAATGTATCAGGATGACATCCTCAGCAACACCCCCTTCAGTGCATAAAAGAAGTTTTATAAGCAATCTTATAACATCCTTTTCTGGAGACTGATGGCATATTGCCACAGTGCAGTTCAGTAGAAGCAGCTTTATAAGGAGTCATACCATGTTCATTTATTGACTAATTTAACCCAAGACTCTAGACCCACTCTGTCACTAACCAACTATGCCTGTCTCCAAGGGTGAATCATTTGCCTACTCTGGGCTTGAACTTGATGGCCCCTGCAGTCCAGATTTAAAGTTCTGGAAGTCTACAGAGTTTATTACTGCATCTTTCAGAAAAGCATCAAGCTTTCGGTCTCCTTTGAAAGCGTGAATTCACCCTCGTAGGTATTTGTACCTTAAGTAGCTTACCCTCATAGGGGATACGTTTAACACATCTCTAAAACCTTAAGCCATGATAACGATCAGACACATGGTAATGCGTCAGCAATTTGGAAGAGCCAAAAGGAAAAGGGAGAGACTAAGAATAGAAGTGGGAGAATACCAAAAATAATTTTATCTACTTGAGCATTTTGCTTTAAATCCTTAGTTTCTTTAGGAGACTGTAATAACGATGGAAATAATACTCATAATAATTTGCTCTAAATCAGCCTATAGTTTTTTAGGAAATAATAATAATAGTAGTAGTAACAGAAGAGCAGCAGCAAGCCCTTATTTGGTGCTTCCTACCTATGAGGCCTTATTATGTGTTATACATAATTACTCTTTAAATGCTTACAGTAACACAAAGAGGGAGATACTTTCTTATTCTATTTCACAAATGAGGAAACCATGACTCTGAGGGGTTGAATAACTTGCCTAAGATCCTGTGAGTAGGGGCAGCAGATCCAGAACTGGAGCCACCTCTGCAGTTGAGGTGTGACCACCACACGCGGCTGCCCCTGACACCTGCAGTCAGAGATGCTGCCTGACTGCAAGGTGGCGTCGCTCTAGCTATGTCCTGGATAGTAGACAGAGCTTCCTCCTCTCAAAATAAGACTTCGTTGAAGAAAAGATGAGCTAAGAAAAGCAGATCCGTAAATGCGGAGAATGGTAAAGGTTTTAATGGTTGACGATTGTTACCCAGATATCAATACAACAGAAAACAACGCTGCAGTTCTCCTGCAAATCAAAGGTGGTTTCCACTGCGAAAACACAGTGATCATTAAATCCTTTGGGAAAACTTGACCAAACAGACCACCCTAAAAAGCAACAGAGTTCAGATTGCAAGGGGCAGTGGAGGGCGGGGGCAAACTCCCCTGGGGAAGGAAGGCAGGCCCTGGTCACACTCAGACATGCAGCTTCAGCGCAGACCCCAGGTCCCCAGGCTGTCTCCCTCCAGGTTAATATGAAATACTACGGGCTTTGCCTGACACCTCCTCTTCCTGCCAGCCCTGCCCTCCCTGCACCCATTTTCCTGTTTGGCGGAGATGGAGGAGAGAAGTGCATTCTAGATAGTCTAGCGCCACTCCAAAAGATAATCACAGGCTGTCATCACACATCCAGGACTCACATCTCTGACTTCTAATTACCTTTCATCAGAGGATCTCAGAGCACTTTTCAAACAGTAATGAATCATCTCTTCTTATGTATTTTCCCCCTAAGAGCTGAAAGTAGAAACACAACAATTCTGTCTTACTCTGTGAACTACCACCACCATTTCTCTTGAAACCCTTAACACACACACACACACACACACACACACACACACACACGCACATGCAAATGCAGAGAGAGAGAGACTTTTTTAAATGGTGACAAAGCCGTGGAATTCTTCACATCCTGCCCTGTGCTCACATTAAGGTGGGGCCCATTTTATCTGTATACTATAAGCGTTAATAATGACGTCAAGTTTTCCTGCACATCATTAATCAAAGGAGAATCCATTTCCTTCTGTGAAGTTGCCTGTCTCCTTTTATTAACCTATCTCCTCTGAGACACCCCATATCCTGACTTCACAGAAGTGCCCTTTTCTCATCTCCTAAGCCCGTTTTGTGGTCCTGAAGTGCGGCACTGCTTCCATAAAGAACGGATCATTTTAGAATTGGGTAAGTTGGTTCTTCAAAGCTGGCTACTTTCAAAATCAGTGCAACTTGCTTGGCCCTGGAGAGTGAACTACAAGCTCATGGTCACTGTCTTAATGGATATGGACAATCTAAGAGGCTAAGTTTTAAATGAACTTTTGCTTAGCTTGTGCTACCTCTCTGGTTTCTCTCCCACCTGGAGTGTTGAGTCAAAACAGGACCTTGGCGAAACCAGGGGCTGCTCCTGTCTCAATATTCGCTGTGGCTTCTTTCTAGGAGCCACACCCCCAAATCCAACATCTAGCCCCAGAGGCTCCACCCGGCCCGAAGGGCAGCTCCAGTCCATTTCAAGGTGGTCCCTGAGAGATGGAGCTGTGTTTCCTATGGGACAGACCAAGGGCCAGGAAAGCCCCTTGAGGCCCATGACTTCATATCACCCTTCTCAAGAAACCGTTATATAGCGTGTTGTCCTTACATTGAGCAGAATATTCTCGAAAGCAGATTTTAACTCCTCCAGGTGTGATCTGTACGATTTAAAATCTCCTCTGTATTTCACAGTTCCCTTTCTAGGAAAGTCACGGCTGAATGTTATTCCTACCCTGTTTTCAGCATCATATTAGAATCCCTGCCTTCAACTTTTCAGGGAAGGGGAGTGGGACTTTGAGACCTTGCCCAGCCTGACTTTATGCTTCCGGATATCCCTCCACCCATCTGGATATGCATTATGTCTCATTGTTTTTCCTTCATTCGTTCATCGTACTAACATAGGACTAACCTAGCGTGTACCAGGCTTCAGGTTGGAGACAAAGTAACGAACAAAGTAAACACAGGCCCTGCTCTCTTGGCGCTACAGTCTGGAGGGCAGACAGATAGAAACAATCACGCAGATAGCCGCATTATTGCAGAGTTGTGACACGTGATTTCTGGAAAAGTACAGGATGCCAGGAAGGGGCATTACAGGCAGATCTAGCGGAGGATATTGTGCACGAGCATTTGTCAGCCCATCTGTTGTGAGCAGCAGCCCCCATGGGTGTGGGCCACAGCCAGAGTGTGCTTCTCCTCGCCTTCCCTGTCGGGTGAGGATTCCTTAAAAGAAAAGCAGCTGTCATTCAGAGTTTGCCTCAGAGAGAAACCTGACTTGGCATCCTTGTTTGCTTTGAGACGCAAAGAGCTAGAGGAGCCTGCAAGAAGCAGGATCACCTGTCACACAACTCCTGGGCTGCACACACAGCTAGTTAATGACAGAGCCCGAATCTTCTAAGTAAGATTTCTAATTTGGTGGAAGAAACTGCGAGCAACTGTGGCTCTTCCAGAGCACCTGTCACCACTTCTCTCCCATTTCTGCGATATAGGGGTGGGGGGTGGGAGGTACAAACTACTGGGTGTAAGACAGGCGCAAGGATGTGTCATACAACACGGGCAATGTAGCCAACATTTTGTAATAACTGTAAATGGAGTGTAACCTTTAAACCTGTATAAAAAATAAAAATTTTAAAAAGAAAAAAGGACACTGGCAGATGGATTTCATCTCTCCCCAAGAACTCTCCGCAGGAAGCATAAATTCCCCTAATTAATCCCAGGCTTTCTAGCTTTGCCTTGTGATAGTGGGCGCTGGCCCGAATGGGAACCCTAGGCCTGTGTACGATGCCTGGGTGTGGCTCACAGGAGTTCACCGGGGGTTCCTAGAGGCCTTCACGGGCACAGGGGCCCTAAAACAGAACCACCGCACTTCCCGTAAGGAAGCTGTGCAGGGGCTTGACCCCCAAAACGTCTACAACATGAGGTTTAAAGGGCAGGCTCTAGAATCAGACAGGCTTTAGTACGTACCCCAACTCCACCACTGGTTAGCTGTGTGACTCTGGGAATGTTATTTAACCTCTTTGGGCCTCAGTTTCCTCATTCATAAACCTCATGTTCTATGTGTATAGGTTAAATGAGATAATGTATATAAAATAATTAGCAAAGTGCCCAACACAAAGTAAACACTCAATATTTACTAGCAAATATATATGTATATATGTATGTGTGTATACTTATTATATATTAGCCAAAAAAGTATACATATATAAAACAGCAATGACTTATAAGTCAGGTGCTGGGTCATATGGTTATTAAGCGACAGAGCCATTTGCTACTTGGAACCTGTATGGTCTGTCTCTGGCAGCTTAAACATTCTGCTACAAATAGCAAAAAAAGGAGAGGGGATGGCAGAGGAAAAAGAGAAGGGGAAGAATAAAAAGGAGGAGGAGGAAGAGAGGGAATAAAGGTAATACAAAATCTAGGGACCTCCCTGGCGGTCCAGTGGTTAAGACTCCGCGCTTCCACTGCAGGGGGCGTGGATTCAATCCCTGGTCAGGGAACTAAGATCCCGCAGGCCACGTGGCACGGCCAAAAAAATAAATAAATAAAATAAATCTAATGCAATAGTTTTTCAAAGTCAAAATTAATGCAAAACATCCATGATGAGCAAGATTTCAAACTGTTAAGTGAAGACACGATTAGTGTCACTGATTCTTCCTTCTGCCTAAGGCTCCAGTGTGGTTTGACACAACTCTGAGAGCCACACTCCTTCTCAGGAAAGTGTGCTGGTTTGCTTGCTCTTCCCGCGGTTTGAGAATCGTGGGGCCCCGAGCGAGTGAATGGAGCTGGCTTGCGGTGGCTAGTTCCTCCCTACTGGAACTAGCCTGGAGTTTCCTGGCTCTCAGGTGGGGGTTTGTCATCCCCTTTGGGACCTGAGCTCTGTGCAGCTCTTCCCAACTCCACGTTAAGGACACCACCTTGGTTGGTTGATATCAAATATGGTGAGAACATTTGCAGCAGGGAAACTGGCAAAGTTGATGGTGGTTTGCCAGCATCTACCTACTGGAAGGCTTGTCAACTCTCTGTTTGGGAACGAACATCACTGGGGAGGGTACAGTTTTAGAGCTGGCTCTGCTGCAGGGTACAACTGACATTTGGGACCAGATGACTCTTTGCCGTGGGGGGCGGCTGTCAGGTGCATTGTGGGATGTTTAGCAGCATCACTGACCTTAGATGCCACTAGCACCATCCCTCCCCTCAATGGTGACAACCCAAAGCGACCAAACATTGTCAAGTGTCCGGGGAGTAGGGGCGCAATTGCTTTTCTGAGAACCAACGGGGACCAAAGGGGACAGCCACAGGCTGAAGAAGCCCAGATACTGGGGAAGGGCTCCTTCCAGCCCTTTCCCAGCAGGAAGAGGCAGCAGTTAGAAACAGCCTACTAGCTGGGAGTTTCCTGGCTCTCAGGGGGGAGGTCTGTCATGCTCTTTGGGACCTGAGGAATGGCCTCCTCAGACAACAAACATCTGGTTAGTATGAGGGGTAATCCAAATTATGATTAGAAACAGATTACTTTTGTTTGGCCAAGAACAAAACCACACACACAAATCCCTAATCACTTTCCAGGAAGAGGCCTCTCTTCCACTGGGATTGGGGACAACAGCCTTTTCTTGAACTTTTAATCTTTTCACGTATTTCTAGATCCCTGTGCTTCTCCCTGAGGCATTAGCCTGGAGGCAGTTTCCAGCCAAACTCAGACTCTCTGAACACCCTCCACCGACACTGTGGCCAGTGTATTGTCAGCAAAAGCTAATCACCTGCAACCGGGGGACCCTGAACGGTTCTAGTCACCAGGATTTGGAATAAAGTATGAAGTGAGATCATCTTTGGTACAGAATTAAAACTTTTTAAAAACGAATTTACCACCTTTTAAAAGGTTGGCCAGTGCTGCTTCTAGAAAACCCCAAATGGTGGGTGATGCTGCGGGAGGGCCTGGAGGTCCCTGGAGACCCCGGGGACCCTGGAATGGGAGGCCAAGGCAGCCGCCTCTGATGCTGTCCCTAAGACCCACAGCTGTCTTGCCCTTGACCTCTGGAAAGAGACCACATTCACCAAGTCTCTCTATCAGGAATTCACTGACCATCTTGTAAAGACCCTCACCAGAGCCTCTGTGCAGACTCCACAGAGTTTTATACAACAAAAATAAAGTAAATTAAGCCTGTTAATTTTTGTGTGTTTTTTTTTTAGCTGGCCACCAATTTTTACCCACTCCCTGCTATGAGTTTCTCTCTCCCTTTCTCTCTCCCTCTCTCTCTCTCTCTCTCTCTCTCTCTCTCTCTCTCTCACACACACACACACACACACACACACACACACACACACACTCTCATCTCAGCAGCAGCTGTAGCCAGACAGTATCTTCATCCTGGATGCCTTCTTGGTTTCCAGTGCACAGCTGTTGAATTGGCCCTCGCTCACCCTCTCCAGCTGTTGTTTGCAGAATGAGAAGCTGGACAACTGAGGGAGAAGAGGCGAAGCTATGCTACGTAAAGGAGGACGGGGTTAACCTACTCCTTTCTTGGAATCTCAGGGATCCAAGGACTGTGTTGTGGGGATCAGGTCCAGCCATTCAAGCCCCAGAAAACATCCGTCCACCTGTCTTCAACCATGCAGCCGGAAACCCAAGCCCTTCTTTAGGTGGCGGAGGAAGCTAAACAATGTGTCATTTCAACTGTGACGCTGTGATGACAACTCCCAAATCTTCATCTTCAGCCCTGACTACATTCTTGAGCTCCAGATCCGAAGTTCCAGTGTCAGGTCCCAACGAACATCCTGCCAGCCCCTCAAATGCACTGTGATCTCCATGAAGATCCCCATTCCCAGCCTAGTGGACCCTCCTCCTGGGTTCCCCATCTCAGTGGCATCCTCTCCCCAACCCCCTGTCCCCAGTATGCCCAGGCTGGAAACCTCGGGTCACCTTCAAAGCCCTCTTCTTCTCCATTCTCACATTCCTTCTATCTCTCAGACCTGCCCCTTACATTCATTTCTACAGAAACGATTCTCTCTCACCTAAATCACTCCACTACTCTGGCCGCTGCTCACCCTGTCTCATTTCTGTCCTTAACTAGACACTGTTTTCTAAAAACAGCTCAAACTTTGTCCGCTGCTTATAAAACACCAACGGCTCTCCTTGATCTATGATGCTCCTGAACAAGTTTTTCAAGGATCACCACGGTTCACCTACCACCCCACCTTTCTCATCTGTCCTTGGGTAATAGGGGAGAACATTTTGTATTCTATTACAAGTTAACCACTAAAGGGATGTTGCCTGTAAGCTTAAATTATACATAATGGCCCATCTCTGGGAGCCCTGCTTCCCAGGTAATGAGCACTAAGCTAAAATACCTTTGTTTAGCTCACAGGAAACATCCTGACCAGGCCCACCTGTGAATGACTGCAGGGAGGAAGAAATTAACACATCCCCTCCAGAGGCTGATGGGAACCAGGAAGGGTTTGACTTTACTCCCTCCCCTTTTAGTATAAAAGGAGCCTGAATTCTAACTCAGGCAAGATGGTTCTTTGGGGCATGAGTCCACCATCTTCTTGGTCTGCCGGCTTTCCGAATAAAGTCGTTATTCCTGGCCCCAAGAGCTCGTCTCTCAGTTACTGGCCTGTCGTGCAGCGAGCAGTATGAGCTTAGACTCAGTAACGCTTGAATCCCTCCCAATTTTCCAGCCATTACAAACTCCTTGTCTCCCTAGAGCATGGCAAACACACCCGCTGTTGCCTGTACTACTTCCCCAGCATGGAATCTCTTTCACCCCTTTCTCTGATGATTAACCTTGAGCCCCAGATCAAAGGTTGCCTTCTCACCTGGAAAACCTGTTTCCTCTTCATTCCCATGATTCTTTGAGATACAGATATAAATATACAGATTATTTTTTAAGAGTAGTTTATGTTTCATGTCATCTTATGCCTTAGCCAGTCCACCCCCCCATCATTCTATACATCAGAATACTGAAGCATAATATCCGCATTTACTAGTAAATTGCTCGGGGAATAGTGGTTGAATTAAAACCAGTTCCTAGAGAGAACAGGCCAACTCACCGGGGGGAAACTAGGATAAGATTAGCTTCACAAGGCAACATGGAAGGGGGGGAAGTGTACTGAAAGAGTAATACCAGAGAAAAGGGTTGCAGGTGGGAGCCTTCGTCTACAGAAAGAACCCTGACCAAGCAATGTCCCAATGCCTGTGCTGTAACAAAGAACAAACTGAACATGGCCTTGGGGTTAAGAAGAAACCAACCCTGGCAGTGAGCTCACTGGGCCAAGCATACACCACTGAGCCTTCCCCCTGAGATGTCCTTAAATGTGGTAAATCTTCCCTTGGTGTGGATCGCACATGTAAACTGAGGTTCTTTTACTTGAAATATGTTTAAAGAAAAAGCCTCAGGGGACTGTTGATGAGCGTAATTACAAGGAAAGCACACATCCTAAGCCAAAAGTTTCTCGAAAACTTAAAAAAGCATCAGCTCAATTGAAGTGACTGGAGAAGCTGAAACAATGGGGAAGACAACCAACTGTTATTTTTTTAACTCATATTCAAATCTTATTGTTGAGCACCTACCCTGTTCACGGAAGCCACTGGATCTAATCGTTACATGTCACACAAGGTAGGAGGAGTTATCTTCATTTTAGAAATGAGGTCACTGAGGTTCAGGAGAATGCATGTGAGTTTACTTATCTCTTAGCTAGCCGATAAGCTTCTGGAGGAGAGACCATGTAGAGTTGATCCGACAGTGTCTTCCACGGCGTCAAAGAACAGTATGCGCTCAGTAAATACTTGCTGAGCCTCAGAATTAAGATTTACCGCCCTTCTGAGGAAGACATGCCTTTGGTAATTTTAATACTCTCTGTAAACCAGAAATCATCTCCTCTCACCTCTGAACTGCCACGTGGAGGCCCCAGACACGCACCTCCCAGAAGCTTAACAGACGAGCGCCACAGCGGCCGCGCTCCGAACTGCACTCTGCCGCTGCCAGGCCACGCCTCCCACGGCGCTCCCAGCCAATGCGTGAGAGTGCTGCCCCGGGAGACGGGGTATTCCTCTGACCAATGATCTCCTCCACGGCCTGAACCTTACTCAGGCTGCAGGCACTGGAACGTTATAGTATGGTCCTCCCCACCCTCCTTACATCCCTTCTTCTCTCGAGGATCAGACAGACTTGCATCACAGTCTGATGAGTCTCTAGGCTTCCTCCAGCTCCCTCCCCATGTTTTTTCATATGCTTCCCCCCCTAATAAAACCTGTCTTGATGTCTGCTTCTTGGAGGACTGGAGACTAACATACCCCAGTTTTTGCTTTAATAAATAACTGATAATCTTCATTCACTTCAGAATATTTAGTGAGCGCCTAGTGTGTGCCAGGAATACAGTGGTGAACAAGAACAGCATTACTCATGCCCTTAAGGAGCTGGTGGATGAATCAAATAATTACAAAAATTAAGAGCACAGGGAACTATGATGAGATGTAACAGGGAGAACCTGACCTAATCTATGGGATTTAGAGAGAATCCCAAAGAAGAGTGATTTAAGATGAGACCTGAAGAATGAGGAAGAGTCGTCCAGGCAAAGTGTGGAGTATTTCAGGCTGATGGAACAGAAGGTGCAAAGGACCTGAGGTGGTAGGAAGCTCAACAAACCAAAGGACACAGAGGCAGGGAATGCAGAGCAATGAGACTGAAGAGGAACGCAGCGCCCACCTCAGAAGGCCCTGTGGGACATCTTGGGAGTTTGGGAAGATTATTTATCTTTCTAGAGTGAAAATTCTTTGAAAGCAAGTACCCTGCAGTGGCCCCCTTTGTCAGGTCTAGTATAACGCCCGGCACAAAGTCATTGTTCACTAAATATTTATTGAATCAAAGTACTAGATATCAATGAGGAAATAATTCAACGTTTGCATTATTATCCCTAACATCAAGGATGCAGCAAGTCAGCCAAAAGCGTCAACCAGGAGAAGCTTCTGTGCCCCATAAGCTGATGAGACGGATGATAACAATGAGGAAGGTCATTATCAGGCATTGGTCTAATCCTTGGAGACGGTTAGAGAGACACCAAAGCAGCAGGCACTAGAGTGGCTAGAAGTGTGCCCTGGATCAGGCTGCCTGGTTCAAATACTGGTGCCACCACCTACCTGGGTGGCCTTGAGCAAGTTTCCTAATGTCAACACATTTCAGTGTCCTCAGGGTTAGGCAGAGCTGATCATACTACTCCATTGGAGTGCTGGTGGTGGGACAGTGAGAAATCACTATGTAAAGCCCCTCGAAGGCTGCCTGGGGCATAGCATGTGCTCAATAAATGATACCAATTTTCAGTACTCAAACATGGTTCTCTCTGAGGAGGTAAGAAAACATTAGCAAGGTGATTTCCCAAACCAGGGTGAGTTGTCGTAAACTGTCAGTCATCAGAACTGCGTGGGATCACTTCTGACGCAAGAGGCCAGCTTTGGTGACCAGCTGGGTGGGCTGAAGACCCTGTGGCCTGGCCAAGGGACAGGCCCAGACATGCATTTTACTCAAACTCTGAATCCCACGCTAGTATTTAAATCTGGATCTGAACATCAGACCAGGTAGCACACCACTAATGTGTAGGTATACGCAATACACTCACAGGGCAGGCAGCACTGGAGAAAGGACACACAGCTTCCAGCCTTCCTGTTCTGGAGGGCAGAGGCTGTGCCTTTTGGCTTCATTTCAGAACAGCAAAAGGCAGCACTACGAGCAGATGCAGCTCAGTTCCTGCCTTTCGGGTTTGTTTTCCCACATTGGACATTACAATTAGAGCCCAAGCTTAAAAGAAAATACTTTGGGAATCAACAGACGAAAGGAGGAAAAATACCTGGCTGCCACCCCAAGCACGGTGTCCCAGCTGGCTCCGGCTGTGTTGGAATATGGGGCAGGGTGGTTGGGATGTAACTGCCGGGGCAGAGATATGAGGTATGCTGGCCTACGTGCGCTGCGGCACACACCAGCGGGCCGGGAGGGACTCTGTTTAGTGAGTGTCCATCTGATAACACCCTGGATCCTTAAGATGCCAGCTGCCTGCCAACTGGACATGTCTGTACAGTGGCACCCAGAGGTCCAGGACACAGAACAAAGGACCTGTTATTGACTAGTCCTGTGTAAGCATGTCATCCGCACCAAAGCAAGTCTTGAACCAGGCTGGCAGAGAGGCTGTATCCAGGCACCCCAGAGTCTAGAACAGAGTCACATTCTAAAAGGGCTCTCTGATGCCGTTTCAATGTCAATGGTTGAACCTGGGCCGTCTCATTAGGATTTGGCACTTGGGCTTATAACTTCCTGAGAGTACTCTTTTCTGTGCCGCCCGTTGTCACCAGGCCCTGGGATTGCTGGCTCTCTGTGTACGCTCTTCTTTAGGGCACAGCATCCCTCAAGGTCTGAAACCTTCCCTCCCCCCATTTCACTAGGACAGAATATTAATTATGGCCAACACATATTTACTGCTTACACTGGCCACTTACTGCTTTACATATATTTTACTCATCGCAGCAACCCTATGAGATATGTACAATTATTTCCCCATTTAACTGATGAGTAAACTAAGGCACAGGGTGGTTAAATAATTTACCCAAAGTCACGTAGCTAGAAAAATGGCAGAGCAGGGAAGCAAGTCCAGGTAGTTTGGATGCAGAGTCGCTGCTCCTATCCATTATGCTATATATTCTCCCTCTCCATGACCAATTTCTTACCGATAAAAAAAATTTTTTAAGACATCCTATTCCAAGGCCTGTTTTTCCAGAACGAACTGCACTCCAGTGCAGAGCTAGGATTTTATAACTTCCTATTTTGTGTATAGTATAATTGGGAAGTGCTGACAAATTAGGAGAGGCTAGGAAGGGAAGCTGAACTGCTCAAGAACTTGATAGCAGCATTAATACTAAGAGCTCTAGTGTTTTAGCCAAGTGAGTACTTGGGGAAAGTATCTCTCTTGGTACAAGCTATGTCTTGGAGTGTCTGGTTTAAGAGAGATGTAACTTAGCCCAGTCAGGGAAACTGGGTGCAGAGTTAGGAAAAGCAGCTACTGACTCATGGTTTGTTTATAGTACTGCTTCCCCACAGGGAGAAATGGCAGCCTTGCAAATCCTAGTTCTGCGTCCAAATTGGTGAGCCATTCCCAGGTATTAATCCCAGAAGGAACTCCTTGCAGCCATGAAAATGAAGGAAGGGATCAAACACTGTGAGCATTTACTCAATGCTCCCAGAAAGCCTAGGACGTGCTTGTTATTTTCCCCATCTTGTAGATGAGGATACCGGGGCCCAGAGATCTTATATACTTGTCCAACACAAGTCCTGGTAAATCCGGGACTCAAACCTTATCTGATTCCAAAGGAGGGAAGGACTCAGTGCCAGTCCAAGCCTCATTTTTCCAGGAGCCTTCCCTGACTCCTCAGACCCACATCAGTCCCTCTTTCTGAAATACCTGTATTACCTATGATCTTTGCCATGATCTAGTGCTGTTTCATACTGGGCCAGTTTTGTTAGCCAACCAAGTTACAAGTTTGGGGTGGGTGGGCAGTGGGCAGTGACTACGGGTCGAATTTTACTTCAGGCTGTTTCTGGGTATTTCAGGGCAGGAAAACCGGGAGAGGTAAAGACCTAGAACCACAGCCGGGTCTCCTGGGTCAGGGGAGTCAGTTACTTCATTCCCAGAAGGTACCATGTGGCTTATGAGTTTCTGAAGCATAAGCTGGGAAAGGCATTCATGTTACTCTTGCCCTCCTTTGTCAGTCTCTTTAAAACTCCTTGCATCTGGGTCCAGACTTTGCAAAGCATCCCCCAAAGCAGGCAACTGTGACTACACTGGCATTAACTTGGGTTTGGCCCAAGAGGAAAGGTAACTGCGTTTTTGATCCTGCCTCTGCTTTGTTATAGCCCACCAGGCTGCAGGCCGCACCTCCTGGTGTGGCTCCGACCTACAGGAGACCCCGGGTCTAACTACAGCCCTTCCTGAACCTCCAGTCCGTCAGACGAGAAATAATGCCACACGGCAGCCACACTCGGGCACGCATGCGCCGTCACCCGGTCAAAGCCAAGATATATTTCAGGAGAATTTGTAAGGCCGAAAGCACCCTCTAATTTAACAAAAAAGCAAGAGGGCTGGGTATTCCTTTCTTTCCCACAGCCAAGACACAAAAGCTCTTCTCATATGAAAGAGCCTGAACCCACCCAACCTGATTCTCTCCTCTCAGTCAAGTACTTCAATGTCAACAATGGCAACTAGGGCATATTGAGTCACCTCAGAAAGGCAATGAGAGAAAGGTGTCATCCTGCCCTGCCACCTCTCGGGAATATGGGACAGCAAGGGGGCTGTCAGCTGACTGCTTCAAAGGCAAGCAGGGCCGAAGGCTCTTCCATGTCCCCTGGGAACCGGAATATCACCTCACACCACGATCCACTACAAAAATAGAGCTGGGGCAGCAGAGACAGCTCTAAAATGCGGTGGCAAAGACTTCAGTTATAGGTCCTTCCCAATGCCTCTCAGCTACTTGATCTCCCTTTTTTTTTTTTTTTTTTTTTTTTTTTTTTGGGGTACACGTGCCTCTCACTGCTGTGGCCTCTCCCATTGCGGAGCACAGGCTCCGGACGCGCAGGCCCAGCGGCCATGGCTCACGGGCCCAGCCACTCCGCGGCATGTGGGATCTTCCCGGACTGGGGCACGAACCCGTGTCCCCTGCATCGGCAGGCGGACTCTCAACCACTGCGCCACCAGGGAAGCCCTTGATCTCCCTATTTTAAGATAGATAATGAGTCCGTCTTATGTTCAGCCCTTCTCTATGCTTCCTAGAGGGACAGTTCCTCCAGTCAGTGACTCTGTAGGAATATGCAGTGTATTCTCACGTATTACAGGGCAATGATTGCCAGCCTCTCCCCTCCCCCTCCTAGGTTATATGAGCATCTTTTGTGTAGGTGCTTGTCTTCAGTGGGACTCACAACTCCAGCTTCATTCCAGCTGTGGTTCCCCTCAAATCCTTATTTGTCAGCTCCTCCACCACCTGCTCCTAAGGTCCACTGTGAAGGACATTTGCCGACGTCAGGAGTTGTGTGTGATAAACACAAGTTTCTCCTGCCATTCCCAGCCTCTCCTCTAAGTGCAGTCCCCTCCGATTTTGTCTCTACTCTGGTTACTCTTGCTGTGTCGCTTCCCTAGGGATGTGTGCATTCTTGGGTCAAAAAAGGAAAAGGAACTAGAGGCAAAGGGGAGGCCCCTTGCCCTCCCCCTTCCTGGCTCTGTCCCCATCTCTCCACAGGTCACCCGCCATCTCTGTGGGAAGGAAGGTGCCCAGAAACGCCCTTCAGAGGCTGTGAAAAACAGCTCAGCGCCTTTCAAACGATCTGTGATAAAGGGCTACTTTATTATTTTTCTTTATAATTTCTAATCCATTATGAACCAAACCATTTGTAAATAAAAATGAATTACTAAAAAAGAATCTTAAGTAAAAAGAATATAAAATACAAGCCTAACTTTTCTTGTTATTAGATTCAGGAGTCCTAACACAATTGTAGCATTTTGCTATAAAAGTTTCTAAACCATTGCTCTCAATTTCTTACCTGATTCCTAGGCTAGCAGAGGTTGGAGTAGCCCTGCTCTAATGGCCTTTGCTATTTACCTAACCACTTAGAGCATGGAACCCTTGTAAGATGGGAGAACAGGCAACATCTCAGCAGGTCCCACATCTGTATATTCCAGGGACTCATTCCTGATTCTTCCTTAGGTTTTAGAGGTTTTTTTTTTTAAACATCGTTATTGGAGTATAATTGCTTTACAATGTTGTGTTAGTTTCTGCTGTATAACAAAAGGAATCAGCTATAAGTATACATATATCCGCACAGCCCCTCCCTCTTGAGTCTCCCTCCCACCCTCCCTATCCCACCCCTCTAGGTGGACACAAGGCACCGAGATGATCTCCCTGTGCTCTGCAGCTGCTTCCCACTTCCTATATTTCAAAATAGCTACCTATTTTACATTTGGCAGTGTATATATATCAATGCTACCCTCTCACTTCGTCATTAGAATAATGCTGACTTCCGGAGAAGGGGATTTGTCTGCGCTTCGTACAGCGGATCTAGAGCTACGCAACTCTAAAGCTCCTTGGAGAACAATGGAAGAAACGTCTGAGAGAGGATGGGGCAAACACTGGCAGGTCACTGTCTCAGCCTTTCCTGTGTGGAAGCAATGGGTGTTTTGAAAAGCATCCTGAAAACACGTCAAAGGTCTAAGAATTGTGATCACTGGGGCTGGTGAGTCATGGCTCAGCCTGGCAGTAATGCAAATGCCAGCTCCACTATGGGTGGCTGTCTATTCAAAAACCTGCCACTGGAACCATGAGGGGGTCATGCCCTAAATGGCTAAGGACAGGAAAAGAGGGCGAGCTTGTCCACAGTACTCGAGAGCATCTGGCAATTAACTGAGAGGGAATGGTGGCCCGGTTAAAATACTTTCTTTGCTTCCAGAAGAAGCAAAGAAAGCTCAGGATCTACCATACCAAAGGACTGGGTGCACTGCAGACACAAGATTGGGTGTGATCGTCCTTTAGTAGGAGAAGCTGGAAAGTGAGGTAGGACATGGAGCCTGGGGGATAGGACTCCATTTCCTAGAAACAATTTCAAAAGCAGCTTTATTGGTATATAATTGGCATCCAATACACTTCACATACTTACCGTGCACAATTTGACAAGCTTTTAAAAAAAAAATTTATTTATTTGTTTGTTTGTTTATTTATGGCTGTGTTGGGTCTTCTTTTCTGTGTAAGGGCTTTCTCTAGTTGCGGCAAGCGGGGGCCACTCTTAATCACAGTGCGCGGGCCTCTCACTATCGCGGCCTCTCTTATTGGGAGCACAGGCTCCAGACACGCAGGCTCAGTAGTTGTGGCTCACGGGCCTAGTTGCTCCACGGCATGTGGGATCTTCCCAGACCAGGGCTCGAACCCGTGTCCCCTGCATTGGCAGGCAGATTCTCAACCACTGCGCCACCAGGGAAGCCCCACAATTTGACAAGCTTTGACACACATATAAAGCTGTGCAACTACCACAACTTCACAATAAGGAACGTATCCATCATGACCCAAAGTTTCCTGGGGCCTTTTGTAATGCCTGCTTCTCACTGCTTCCCACCCCACCTACCAGGCAACAACTGTCACTACAGATTAGTTTGCATTTTCTAGAATTTTATGTAAATGAAAGCATACAGGATATACTCATGCTTGGTCTGACTTCTTTCATGCAGCAAAACTATTTTGAAAAAACAATTATTTTGAGATTTGTTAATGTTCTATCTATCATTGTTGTTAATTATTTTTACAGTTGAGTAATCCTCCACTTAGAAGCAATTTTATATCTCAAGCAAGATTATCTTGGGACTAAGATTCTGAGGTGTTAAGGGAAGTTTACGATGATTTGGGCTTTCCTTAGAGTGGAGATTGCGACTACTATCTTGGAAAGCAAACCTTTTTTGCCTCAAAATTAAGGAGAGAACTAAAACATCAGCCGCTTAAGATTCTTAAATGACAAAAAGGATTGCGCACTATCCAAGGTCTGGGGGCTGTGAGGAGAAAGGGACCTGAGAGAGCAGGGACATTACTCAAGACAATGCTCAGACCACCTGACTCTCCATTTCCTATTTGGTTTGTTTCTTCCCTTGGGGTGGGAAATGCTCTGAAGAGAATGTTCCCACCACAGTTACGATTTTGCATTTGGAACTGCTACAAAGGAAGACTATTCGTAAAGCAACTATACTCCAATAAAAATTTGAAAAAAGAAAAAAAAGGAAGACTACTCTGGCAACCACAAATGCATCCACCATTAGAGTTATTCGCATTTGTTCATTCGTTCCCTTGCTTACCATAACATGTACAAGGTGTCATCTGTAAGCTGGGCATCATGCTGGGGCTATAGAGAAACACCAAAGACGTATAGAAAGACTTGGTTTCTGCTTTCACAGAGTTATAGGGTGTGCAGGCTTCATGCCTAGCTAGTTTTACGACAGACTCCTTCACAATAAATGAGAGATCAGAGATGGCACACAGGTCAACACGGTGGTTGGGGCCAAGCTGATACGATCGTGGAGACTAGAATACAGGACTGAATGTGGATGTGATGGTAGAAGCAGGGTTCTGGTTCACAGACTATCAGGAAGCACAGTGCCCCGCTGACAGGGACAGGGAAGGCAAACCCAACTCCCCCATATGGGGCAGCGGCGGAAGACGTGGCGTGTCTCCTGTCTCCAAAAACCAGCTCTGGATGTGCACACTGTTGTTTGCCCCACCAAAAAGTAGAGCGATCTATTTTTCTAACTAGGTGACGTGGTGTTCTAACAGATTTCTTTAAAAAGCAGACCAGTATTTGTTCCCAATCCTTCTGTCATAAAGTTACATTAAAGGAGCACAAGTGGAAAACAGCAGGATACAAAACTGAATGAGTAAGATTATGACTGTAGTAAATCAAATAAGCAACCTAGCCCTTGGAAAGGAAGTATAGTAGGGAAATGTCCAAAGACAACACCAAAAATGTGAAAAAACCACTTGTTTTTGTCTTCATCAAATTTCCTTTAGTGAGCATTTTGCTATTCAGGTTTTGAAGAATTGCTCTGAAACACGGTCTTTGGGGGAAGTCATGGATTCTCAGCCAAAGGAAACCAAAGTCAATGGTCTGCATTTGCCTGAAGTCTGGAGAGGAGCCTGGAACCAGGGAGGGACTCTGGGGAAACCAGTGACAGAGGAAGGGTGAGACCTTGCAAAGGGGCTTAGCCAGCTTGAGGGTTCCACCCTGAGGTGCAGAGAGTGATGAAGGGATTCAGATGGAAGTGGGGACTGGAGCCCAGCTGGAGAGCAGTGCAGAGCCAGGCATACACAGCCTTCAGAGGACCAGGACCTGGCTGGGTGACCATGAGAAAGTATTTTCTTTGGGCCTCAGGATCCTTGTCTGTAAATGGAAAAGCAAGACTGGATAAGCTTTAAGGTCCCTTCTAACTCTAAACGTGTAGGAATCTGAATTGTCTGATTCATTTCAACGTCTATCCACGGAAGACCTTCTATGTCTGAAGCACTGTGTGTGGACAACCACAAACATCTCTTCAATTTAGCTCACATCAATCAGAAACAACTGAACACCTATTAATAAATGTACAGTGATGTATTTTTCTAGAAAAAGAGTTGTGCAAAGTGGTCTCTGATTAGAGCAAAGGTTAAGAGAGCAAATCTACCTCTTGTATAACGTGATAATTCATTCTGGTTAGGGACATGGGAAAAAGGATTCTGCAGGAGTCATGGAACAGAAATTGACACACATCTCAGAGGGGAGACGCCAAGGTATTGAGTAAAGGCCTGCTGCCCTCATAGGCATCGCTCTAGGAAGAGGTGTCCCATTGTCACTCCCAGAACCATCTCCAGTTCTCACTGTTGACTAAAGTCAGAGGTAAGCTGCTGTCTGTTGGTGAGGAATGTGAGAACTCACGCACAGATGGGTGAGGCAGGAAGCTGAGGGAAGGTCAGAGAGAAAACAAACAGGGTTTCCTGTGATGAGTCACTGCCTTCTTAGAAACAACTTCAGAGGCCACCACAAAGTCCCCAGCATGTGCCTGTCCAAGGCTTGCACTTTGTACAGAAGAAAATGTAGCAAACAAAGTACTGAGCCACATCTGAGAGCCCACAGGCCACGCGCAGGGCAGAGGCCTGAGAAGGAGCCAGGCTGAGCCAGGGACATGTGACAATTTGCACATCGCCTGCCTGTGTCTCCAGGGCACACCTGTGGGTGGGCTGAAGATTCTGCGTTCAAGTTCTCCTCTTCTTTAAAAGGAGCAAACTTTGGGCTGTTGTTTTCTTCAAGAGTCATAGCTTGAATTTTCAGATAAAGTTTTTTTTCTTCTTCTCTTTTCTATTGTCCTGTGATTAAGGTCAGTGCAAATCAGATAAAGTTTTTAAGTGTAAAAAGCCTACCAAATTTAGAAAAAAAAAAAATTTGACCATCATTCTGGGTCTATTAAGCAAAATGAGACTCGTTGGACCCCACATGGGATGAATTCTTTTTCTTGGTTTATATTGATCTGAAAACAAAACCAACATTTATTTCATCCCCCATTAAAAGGGTGTGGTTTATACACAGTGGAGTAAAAAGCCCATAGGTGGTCTCAGGCCACTACTAGATGATACGTACAACAAAACTAGGAGAGTAAACCAAGATATAAGAAAACGTAAGAGCCAGAATTCGGGGGATCCAACTCAGGAGAGAGGTGGAAGGAAATTCCAGGATGATGAGGAGGAAAACATGCAGCAGCCCTGGAGAAACACCAGTCCTGATAGGGGAAGGGGGACAAGAGCTTCTATGAGGCTCTCTCTCAGGAAAAAAACCAACCATATTGTTTGTGTATAGATCAAGATGTGATTTACAGATCTGTAAGAGAGCTCTGTATAGAAAACTAAGCAACGAAGCCAATTAAAACAAAAATAAATCAAATAACTCCAGGAGTAAAGAGTTAAACAAGAAAGGAAGAACAATCCTGGCACTCTGCTTTAATGATATTTACATGCTTGTAGAAATGTGATCACTAAATATTGATTTAATCCACATCACGAACAGTGTTATAACCATATTTAGAGGAAGGAAGGGAATGAGAGACATGGGGAATATAAACGTGAGAAACTAAACCCTCATCTTACACAGCAGAAAGTCAATGCATAATATCTAAACCTGAAAAATCAATGAATAGCAGTATAAGCATGTAATTTAGAAAATTTTAATATTTAGAAGTGGTTGCCTCTTTGGGGTGAAAGCAAGTGTGGGGTACACTGAGCATGGCAAGTATTTCTTGATGTAAGACTTATAGTATACTATCAATACTCTGACTTTTTCAACTATGTACATGTATTACTTTGGTTTAAAAAAAAGTTGAAAGAATGTAGTCTAAAGGGTCCTTTTTTTTTCCCTCTTTGGATCAGAGGAAAAAAAGAAAGAAAAAGAAAAACGTGTTCTAAAAGTTGAGTAGTACCATTGACAGAGGAATGAATAAAAATGATGTGGTACATATATACAATGGAATATCACTCAGCCATTAAAAGAATGAAATAATGCCATTTGCAGCAACATTGACAGACCTGGAGATTATCATACTAAATGAAGTAAGTCAGACAGAGAAAGACAAATATCATATGATATCACTTATATGCGGAATCTTAAAAAAATGACACAAATCAACTTATTTGCAAAACAGAAACAGACTCACAGACTAAGAGAATGAACGTATGGTTACCGGGGGAAGGGTTGGGGGGAGGGATAGATTGGGAGTTTGGGATTGACATGTACACACTGCTATATTTAAAATAGATAACCAACAAAGACCTACTGTAAAAAAAAAAAAAGAAAGAAAGAAAGAAAAAAATAAGACATATACTAAAAACACACAAAAGAGAAAATAGAAAAAAAGACCATATTTATAATTATTTCTATTGTATGCATAGAAAAGAATCTAAGATGACATACATCAAGGTGTTAACTGTAATAATCTAAGTAGTTGAATTATAAGCTTTTTCTTATTTTTAAATTTTATTTTATTTATCTGTATTTTATTCTATCTTAATATATTTAATAACATTTAACAGGGATCATATATTGCCTCCATAAAAAATTTTTTAAAAATAAAGGCTTTAAAGTAAAAAGAGAAGGAAAAGAGAAAGAACACAAGAAGGGGGGAAAAGTGGATCCTAGTTCAGAAATCAGGCCCTGCCACTTCCTAGGTTTTTTATATTAGGTATGTTTTCATCCTTTGGGGCTTTAGATTCCTCAGTCATAAGATGGGGATACTGCTACCAGTTCTGTCTCCCTAGAGGAGTTAGTGTGAGAGGTTATTGCAATAGTTGCACAAACCTGCCCAGATGTACAGCCTGCTATTACACACACAAGGTGTGGTCAGGGCCATGGGAAGAACGTGCAAAATGAGGGAGTCCTTGTACTTTACCCGATCCCTGATGGCATCACTGCCCTTCTTCCCTAGAGATGTCCACTAACTCAGAGCTCCTTCAGCCCACCTCAGGACAATCTCTCTAAAGCTCCTTACCGTGAGAGCTGGCTGGAGCTTGAAATTCAAGAACACCTCCATTGTGCCTCTCCTCGTTTCTTTAGGGGCAGCCTTGCTAAATCAGATCTTTATATTCCCCTTATTCAGGGAATTTCCATTTTCCAGGACGCACTGACTCATCCTCTCACTAGGCCCACTCCCCCAGCTGCAATTGCCCCCCGACCACGCTTCCTTCTACTCCCATCCTGACCTATGCCAGCTGAATGCTGCCATGTTGGGATTTTGCCTCAAAGGTGTGTTCCTCCTAAGACTTCCACCAGAATAAGAGACTTAGTCCTGACGACATTCCCCTTAGAAGAAGGTTGCTCTGAAAGGCCCAGGGTTCAAGCCCAGCATCCAGGAGAGATGTAAAAGTCTGCAGCAAGGAGGTGGGTAGTATTTAAAAGTTAATCAACTTCCATCCGAAGCTTTGGAAGTCAGGCAGTGCCCCACCAGCCAAATCATAAAACCTGAACCACCAAGCCATGCTCTGCCTTCATCCTCACCATCAAAGCCATTTGCCCTGCATTTGATACAAAGAAATGCTCTAAAAAGAATCCTGAACCAGGAGTTGTTAGATCCAATCCCCAGTCACATCTCCACCCCTGACTAGCCATGAGATCTTGGCAAGGCATGTAAGCTCTTTGCATCTCAGTTTCCTCACCTGTACAATGAGACAATAACCACACTGGTTTCACGCTAAAGTAGCAATCCTCTCCTGAAGGCGTGCTCACAGCTTCCACCATCTTTGGTTCCTCTGTTGGTTTCCAGAGTTTTCTCTTACTCTATTCTTGCATTTTGCTTCCTCCCAGTTCTTTACCCTATCTCCTGGCACACGATCAACTTGCCTTTGAGCAAAGAGAGAGTCCAGCTGCCTTTGCCTCCTTAGCTCCGAGACATCAAGGATCTCCTCTTCCCCCATGGGGGCCTCCAAGAGCTGTCCTCCAAGAGGATAAGGTCCTCCAAGCCACCTGGAAGTAGGAGCCACTGAACACACAGAGGGACAAGACGCCTAGGAGCTGCCACAGCCCTTGATAGAGTATCAGGGCTTTCTGGCCATATCAAGGACATATCTGCACAAAAATGATTATGTAGAAAGCTACTTTGAGTTGTAAAACTTAATCCTCAATCTGTTAAAGTTACAAACATAAAAATCCAGGTCTTCCTTAAACTTTTAAGTTCAATGTAGAGAGATCATTCCTCTTTATTTAGCAAATGTTAATCACCTTTAAGGGAGCTTTTAATCAATGTTTGAGTCCATTCACAAATTTAGTTTATGAAACTCAAACATTTAAAATCATGTTTATATATTTAATATATTTAATCACTCAAAAGTATGTCAACTGACTAAAAAACGTCTCTTATAGATCCAATAAATTAAACTTTAAAATGTGACAAATCTTACATTCTCTCAAGTATTCCAATTTTTAAAAAAATAATTATTTATTTTTGGCTGTGTTGGGTCTTTGTTGCTGCACGCGGGCTTTCGCTAGTTGTGGCAAGCGGGGGCTACTCTTCATTGTGGTGCGCTGGCTTCTCATTGCGGTGGCTTCTCTTGTTGCGGAGCACGGGTTCTAAGATGCACGGGCTCAGTAGTTGTGGCATGTGGGCTCAGTAGTTATGGCACACAGGCTCAGTAGTTGCAGCGCACGGGCTTAGTTGCTCCGTGGCATGTGGAATCTTCCCGGACCAGGGATCAAAACCATGTCCCCTGCATTGGCAGGCAGATTCTTAACCACTGAGCCACCAGAGAAGTCCCGTATTCCAATATTGATTGGTTGTAATTCTTGAATGTCTTCTAATTTAAAATCACAATACTAAATCCTTTTTTTTTTTTTTTTTGGCCACATCGCACAGCATGCGGGATCATACTTCCGCGAACAGGGATTGAACTGGTGTCGCCTGCAGTGGAAGCATGGAATCTTCCACTGTACCTCCAGGGAAGTCCCTAAATCAATTTCTTGATGGGTATTTTAAACTGGTATCAAAAGGGTGATCATTACTCTAATAGGTCAATTTCCCTTAACTATTGCAAAGACTTAAAATACCAAATGTGTACAAATTAACACAAATATTATGAGTCTGATGATTCTCTTAAACGTTTCTACATGTATTTATAAATCCTTACAGGATTAAAAATACTTACCCAATTCCACAGTTTACATTACAATTCACTCTTGATGATGTACATTCTATGGGTTTGGACAAATGTATAATGACATTGTAATGTAAACTATGAACTTTGGGTGATTATGATGTGTCCAAGCAGGTTCATCAATTGTAACAAACGTACCACTCTGATGGGGGATGTTGATAATGGCAGAGTCTAGGTATGTGTTGGGACGGGGGTATATGGGAAATCTCTGTACCTACCTCTTTAGTTTTGCTGCCTAAAACTAAACCTAATACTGCTCTAAAAATATAAAGTCATAATCTTTTAAAAAATGTTTACTGTCTATGGAAACAACACCATCTTAAATAGTCTTGTATTCCCCTCCCAGGCCATTTCAAGGGTACCATCTCAGCTGGACTGGGTTTGTTAATAACCAGAGAGGCCCCTGGTGGTAACACCACAGATTCCTGCCTCAATTTGACTGTTGTGTTGAGGACTATTTCTGTGTTGCCTTGTCTCACAGCCTGCCTCCCATAGATTCTGGACACTCCTTACCTGATTCTTTTCTCTCCCAGTTCACTACTTGGTTAGTTTCAACCAATCTATCTTCTGCTCCACTCCAGTCTGAAGTTTTTCTTGGTCATCCTTTGAGCACCACAGCTCTTAGATATTTCAGTGCCATGCCATGGACTTTCTCACAGTCTCGTCCAACTCTGTTTCACGGCTCCAAGTTCATGCCATTGATGGGTAGAGGAAGGTGAGGTGAGAAGATGGAGCAGGCAAAGCATATTTAGACTTCTGAATGGCTTCTCCCATGGCACCCTCCTCTCTATGAGGATCAGGGAACAAGCAGGGATGTACCATTGCCCTTGCACTCTTTTTCCCTAGTGGGGTCATCTCATTCACCGCTCATCTGCCTGACCTCAGAATTCTCCCCGCAGAGTCCTGAAGGTGTACCAGGGTCTAGGCATCCCAAGGTCAGTTCACAGAGCCAAAGGGCTAATCAGATCCGCAAGTAATTTTGCTCATATCTCTGTCTCTCTGTCTCTGTCTCTCTCTGTCTGTCTCTCATACGCGCGCACACACACACACACACACACACACACACCCTTCTATACAACTGATCCTCTGTTGCTTGGAACTCAGGCTCAAAATCATTCCCCTATCAACTACCATGAGGCCAGGCACTTACAAACTGAACCCCTAAGCAGGTTACATTAATTCTATCATCTCCTTCAGCTATTGACAAAGGAGCTGCCTAACCTATTTCCTTTTTGGTCTTCTTTTACAGCACTCTCACCTGAATATCAAATAGGTTTTTGCACTGAGGCAGACAAGTTGAATGACTAGTTGAAAACAGATCGTTTTGGTGGGAGGGGAATAACTGAACAAAATAGACATGGCAGGTCTCCCTCTTCCCACCAAGGCAGTGAAAGAACACTGGGCACAGAGTCGGAGGGCTTAGTCGCCATTCTGATTTCTCCTACAAACTGCATCTCGGGACCAACTTCTGTGAGTGTTAGTTCCTTCACCTGTGGCATCGCTGACATGGACATAGGAGCAAGTGATAAGGGTGTTTCCAAGATTACGGAGCACGGAAAACACTTGAAGTCTTCTCTTTAGTTGGGTACCAGGATCTGACACGCTCCTGGTTTTCCTCCAGCCTCACTGACCGGCCTTAGTATCTATACTGGTTCCCCTTCATCTCCCCAGCCTCTATTGATTGGGTTCAATACTTGGACTTCTGCTTTCCATCTCTACTTATTTACTTGATGATATTATCCAGTCACATGGCCTTTAATATCATCTGTAGGCTGATGACTCCCACACTCCAACCTGCAGCCTAGAACTCTCCTTTGATGTCCAGACTTGTATTTCCACCTGCCTTCTTATCATCTCAGCTTGGGTGACAAATAGGCATCTCAAATAATCCATTCCAACCCTACTTTCCTGCTGTCTTTCCTTGTTCAGTAGATGTCAATTCCATCCTTCCAGTTGATTGGATCCAAAACTGTTCAGTCATCCATTACGCGCCTCTTTCATGCCTCCTGTCTATTCCATCAGCAAATCCTTTGAGTCCTATCTTCAAAAGCTGTCCTGAATCAGATGGTTTTTTACCACCCCCATTGCCACCACCCTGATGCAAGTTAACATTACATCTCACTTGGATTCTTGTTCTAGTTTCCTAAGTGGTCTTCCTGGTTCTGACCTTGCCCTCTTCCACCCTCCTCGGTCTGTATTGAACACAGTTGACATCTTGATCTTGTTAAAATATAAATTAGATCATGTCATTCCTCTCCACAAAACTTTCCAATTTCTCCCCATCACATTCAGAAAAATTACTATTACACATCACTTACCATAAAGTGGGAATCATAACAGTGCCTACTTCATAGGGTTGTTGTGAGGATTAAAAGAGTCAATACATGTAAAGCACTTAAACTAATACTCATCGAGTGTTTACTGTGTATCAAGCACTGCCCTACATACTTTATATATATTAACTCATTATGTATTGACTCATTCATTCTCATAAGCATTCTGAGGTATATACTGTTACTATACCCATTTTACAGTTGAGGAAACTACATTACAGAGAGGTTAAATAACCCTCCCAAGGATACACAGCTAGTGAGTAGCAGTTGGCCTTCAAAGCCTGTGCTTTCACTACCCTCACTAGTCAGTAAGGCTTCTTCTGTGACATACTCTGTAGATGCTGAATAATATCCCATCACATAGAGGGACTATTCCTTTACTTACCCAGTTCCTCACTAAGTCATCTGATCATTCCAGAGGTTCTCACTAAAGCCAATAAATCCATTTATTCAGTAAATATTGAGTGATGATATTCTAGGCACTGGGGACACAGCAGTGAACAACCAAAAAATGGGCATGAAACTCTGTCCTCATGGAGCTTACATTCTTTTAGAAGTCCTTTTTTCTAATGGAAGTGTCACTAGAGGCCTGACTTGTGTGCGTGTTGACTAATGGTTCTTCTCTCCTTAGGCGATCAGGCTCAGCTTTATTCATTTGGCTTTATTCATTTATTCTCTTGGGCAAGGCATTTGGCTAACTTCTGTGGGAGGAACATGAATGACTCAAATGCGGACCTTGCTCTTGAGAAGGTTGTACATTAACGTGGGCCTGGGTATCTCTAGGAAGCAGTTCTTGGTGAACTTGTTTCTGGGTCGGCCCCATGCCTTTTTCATTTGCATACCCCTCATTAAACATCGAAGGTGCCTAAAGGGGAAGAACATTCATGTTGTTTCCTTTTTCTCCTCCTACAGAGCCTAGAAGAGTGCTTCGACTACAGTGGCTTTTCAGTTTTATATTCTTTCTTGAGTACCAATTCTAGAAGGAGTCCTCAGAAAACTATTTGGCCACAGTTGTGTTCCCCATTTTTCTGCCCTTATTAAGGCCCCAGGAATTTAGTTCATCTGCAGAGAGAAGAAGGAAAGCACTAAGGCTATGAGCTACCTTTTATAATTATGAATATTTTAATAGTTCTCTCCCTTACTATTTTTAACCATTTGGTCACTAGGATGGAGGAACCTTGATAATCTACCAAATCCTCACTTAAAAATACAAAAGACTAATTGTCTCTCTCTCTCTCTCTCTCTCTCTCTCACGCACACACACACACACATACATCCTTCTTAAAGTCCTTCAATGCTTTCCCATTTTAGGGAAAAAAATAGCCAATACCTCAGCCAGGTATCCAACTGCCAAAGGCACCGAGTGTCCTGGCTGCTCCTGCCTCTCCAGTCTGGCCTCACTGTGTACCATGAGTCCCCTTGCTTTCTGCACTCCAACCGTAGGGCCTTATGGTGGTTCCCCAAACAAGCCCACTCCATTCTACCACAGGGCTTTCACATGTGCAGTTCCCTCTTCCTGGACAGCACTTTTTCTCCAACTTTCAGATTCAACTCAGTCTTTACTTCCTTGGGCCAGCCTTCCCTAGCCCTGGGCCCTAGGCTCCGCCCAGCATCACACCTTCCCAAAGCACCAGTACCTCTCCTTTGGGCCCCCAGTCACCTGTGCACTCATAACAGTTGTAATTTTACTTAAGTGAAAATATGTCATTACTGTCTCTCCTCTCCACTAAACTCTATGCATCATGAGTGCAAGGAGTATTTCTGGTTTCACTCACTGTTCTATATCCAGAGCTGAGCACAGTGCTGGAAACTAACAAAAGTGCTCATTCATCCCATGAATGTTTAATGAGCCCCTGCTTGTGCCCAGCCTTACTCTATATGGTGGGAATATAGCAGCAAACAAGCCAAAGTCCCTGTCTTCCTGGAGCTAACATTCTAGTTTTGAAGAAGAGATAATAAACAAATAAGCAAGATCATTTCAGGGAATGAGTGTCCTCAGGATAAGGGGGTAGGATGTGACTAGTGGGGACGGGGTGGGATGCTATTTTAGAAAATGGTCAGGGAAGGCCCCTCTTGGGAGATGGCATGGGAGCAGAGTACTGAGTCCTCTGAAAGGGAGGCTAGATTATCAGTGCAAGAATTAGGATAGTCCCAGGCAGACCAGGACAGTTGATCACCCAGCACAGAATGCTGCTGGGAGCCTTGCTTCCTGTCTTCAGCCACTTACACAGGAAAATGCTTCTCCCACACCTTCTAAATCTCTTTTCTAGAAACACTCATATTTTGAGAAATTAATACAACTCAGAACTTAATAAATGCTTTGTAATGATGAGGAGGCTTCCCAGGCAGCCACAGGCACTCAGCCCAGGAACAATGCTGGCTTGGGGATTCCCACTCACACCAGGCTCCCTCTGTGATCATGAGGCTCTTGGAGGCCCATATTTGGATTTCCACTGGGTGGAATCCACCCACCAGGAAAAGCTCATTTCCTCCCTCTCTCTGGCTCACACTCCCAGCCTGGAAACTTCCCTCACAATACCTCTCAGCAGACTCCTTCTGTGCTCCCTCCTGGTTGGCTATGCTTCCAGCGAGTTCCACTCAACAATAAACCGACTGTAATCAACTACAGAGTGGCGGATCTCTGCCCAGTGGTATTGCCACTCCTTGGGGAACACGTTTAAGCAGACCCTGCCTGAACAATTGGTGGAGGCCCCTTGGCACAGGTGTTAATTCTTCCCACTTTAATTGCTCTAAACTCCGTCTTTAATGGATTTCAAAACAGTTCAGATACAGAGTGAAGTAAGTCAGAAAGAGAAAAACAAATACCGTATGCTAACACATATATATGGAATCTAAAAAAAAAAAAAAAGAAAATGGTCAGAAGAACCTGGGGCAAGATGGGAATAAAGACACAGACCTACTACAGAATGGAACTGAGGATATGGGGAGGGGGACGGGTAAGCTGGGACAAAGTGAGAGAGTGGCATGGACATATATAACTTAAAATAGATAGCTAGTGGGAAGCAGCTGCATAGCACAGAGAGATCTGCTCGGTGCTTTGTGACCACCTAGAGGGGTAGGATAGGGAGGGTGGGAGGGAGAGAGATGCAAGAGGGAAGAGATATGGGGACATATGTATATGTATAACTGATTCACTTTGTTATAAAGCAGAAACTGACACACCATTGTAAAGCAATTATACTCTAATTAAGATGTTTAAAAAAAAACAGTTCAGTTCAAGGGCTAATCTTATTTTCTGTTCCATCTTCAGTCAAATTCCTAAGCCACTGTTAAAAGATTCTTTTTTTCAAATAGATATGTATATGTATGTTTAACTGAATCACTTTGCTGTACACCTGAAACTAACACAACATTGTAAATCAACTGTACCTCAATGAAAAAACTTACAAGAAAACCTACAGACTGGGAGAAAATATTTGCAAACGATGGACCAACAAGCGCTTAATTTCCAAAATATACAAACAGCCCATACAACTCAACAACAAAAAAAACAAACAACCCAATCAAAAACTGGGCAGAAGACCTAAATAGACATTTCTCCAAAGAAGACATATGAATGGCCAACAGGCACATGAAAAGATGCTCAACATCGCTAATTATTAGAGAAATGCAAATCAAAACTGTAATGAGGTACCACCTCACACTGGTCAGAATGGCCATCATTAAAAAGTCTACAAATAACAAATGCTGGAGAGGGTGTGGAGAAAAGGGAACTCTCCTGTGCTGTTGGTGGAAATGTAAATTGGTGGAGCCACTATGGAGAACAGTATGAAGGTTCCTCAAAAAACTAAAAATAGAGTTGCCATATGATCCAGCAATCCCACTCCTGGGCACATATCCAGACAAAACTATAACTCAAAAAGATACATGCACCCCTATGTTCACAGCATCACTAGTCACAACAGCCAAGACACAGAAACAATCTAAACGTCCATCGACAGATGAATGGATAAAGATGTGATGTGGTACATATATAGAGAATGGAATGTTACTCAGCCATTAAAAAGAATGAAATAATGCCATTTACAGCAACATGGATGGACCTGGAGATTATCATACTAAGTGAAAAGTCAGACAGAGAAAGATAGATATCACATGATATCGCATATATGCGGAATCTAAAGAAAATGATACAAATGAACTTGTCTACAAAACAGAAACAGACTCACAGACTTAGAGAATGAACTTATGGTTATCAGGGGGGAAAGTCTGGGGGTGAGGGATAAATTGGGGGTTTGGGATTGACATTGCACACTGCTATATTTAAAATAGATAACCAACAAGGACCTACTGTATAGCACAGGGAACCCTGCTCAATATTTTGTAGTAACCTAAATGGGAAAAGTATTTGAAAAAGAATAGATACATGTATATGTATAACTGAATCACTTTGCTGTACAACTGAAACTAACACAAGGTTGTTAATCAACTGTACTCCAATATAAAATTAAAAAAATAAAAAGAGAAACAAGTATTAACATATATAAAAAGTATGACACAAATGAACCTATCTATGAAACAGAAACAAACTCACAGACATAGAGAACAGACTTGTGGTTGCCAAGGGGGAGAGGGGGTGGGGGAGGGATGGAGTGGGATTTTGGGGTTAGCAGATGCAAACTATTATATACAGAATGGATAAACAACAAGGTCCTGCTGTATAGTGCACGGAACTATATTCAATATCCTGGGATAAACCATAATGGAAAAGAATCTAATAAGGAAAGTATATACAAGTATAACTGAATCACTTTGATGTACAGCAGAAATTAACACAACACTGTAAATCAACTATAGTTCAATTAAAAAAATTTACAGAACCTGGCCCACAATGTAGGAGTTAATTAATGAAAAACATACTATAAACAATATATGTTCTCTTAAAAAAACAGCTTCTTTTTTTCTTTTGCCCTCTTTCCCACCTTCCCGTCTCCCTTGCCTTCTCCTCCTGCCTCCCCACCTCCTCCCACTGCTCTGAGTGTCCTGGGGCTCTAGGGTGAAATCTGGAGAGTTCTAATCTCAACTCTCCTCTCACCAACTGTATGGGCAACATTAGCACCTACCTCATTGGGATGTTAGGAGGATGAAGAGAGTTAATACAGGTGTAGCAGTGAGAACAATAGTACAGGTAGGCCTTCAAGTGGATTTATTGAACGAATGAAATGTTAGTTCTTATTCTTGTCCCTGAGATCTGAGGGCCCTTTGTGTCCTGCTCAGAGAGTAAGTGACGGCCTCCTATGGTTTTATTTGGAGAGACAAAATATCCTTTTGTCCAAATGTCTCCCTGCCAACTTTAAAATCCCTACAACTAGCATCTGTATTTAACAGAGCACATGAGGAGGAGGGGAAGCATTATAACAATTGTCCCATTCTTTTTCCAGAAGAATTTATCAGATTAAATGGAAAGGGAATACTAGAGCTGGACGGGGGCAGGAAAGAGGATGTGGCTTGTTCACAAGAGAAGGTCAGAAGGGGGTGGGGGGGTATCATGAAAGCACTGGGCTCTTGAGTGAGTGAGGAGAGCTGAGGTAGAAGGCGTGGAGAAGGAGAAACAAAGCCTGTGGAAAGGAGAGGTTCTAAGACAAAATTCACCTAGGATGTTGGAAGCAAGTCCTTTCTAAATCAACACACCTTCCCCCGCACGTCCCCACTCTACCCCAGTGCAGCTGGGCTGCTTACTGCAGTCAGCCTGGTCAACAGAAAAGAGCTTGGATTTTCAAGCCAGCATGAACTCGGAGCAAATTCCAGTTCCGCCATTTACTCATTGACAAAGTAAATTGACCTCTCTAAACCATGGAATCCTCTTCTGTAAAAAATAAAAGCCAAAACACCCTGGAAGAGTACTTGTGAGGATTAAATAAAGTAACGCAGGCGATGTGCCAGCTTAGTGCCCAGCTCCTAGTAGGTGCACAAATCGTTTTGCTTCCTCCTAACTATGGCCCAACGCGTGCCCAAAATGCACTCAGCCAGCTTTCCCAACACACGCCAAATCCATAACCTCTTGCACGTTTTCATGTCTAGCTTTTACATGTAATTCATTACATTTAAGTGCAATTCAACAAAGACTTTATAGAATGCCAAAATTTTATAGATTTCATAGACTATAAACTAAGTGCTAGGGATGTAACAGGATCAAGTCTTATTTGTTCCCTTCCCCCCCAAAATCTGTAATCTAAAGGGAAGACTGGCAACTAAATATGCAGTTACAATGGTAATGAGCATTCCAGTAAGGGAAATACAAGAGCTGTCAGAACACATATGGCTCTCAGATTATATAATAAATGCATACGTGAGATCTATGTCATTTAGGCTGTGTCAGGACTCAGCAATCAAGTACAACCACAATAGAAATCCACACAGACATCCCAGCGAAGCTGATTTTTATGTTGGAGGTAGTTCCAAAGTTGGCACGTAACTGAAGACCTCATAAGCATCACCTTTTTAAAACAATTCCCTAAATTACCCATCAAATACAGTACACATGGTTTCTATCCACAATCATGCATAGTTATGTATATGTAAACATGTAATAATGTATAATAATAAAGAATATTTATTAAAGAATAAATATGTAAAATATGTTTATAGATTTTTTTACATAGAAGAGAACAAAAGTTGAATTAGAAAAAGGTTGCAAAATCAACGTTCTTCATGTAAAAACTTTCTGTAGAAATGCATGTTTAAAGTCCTAAAAAGTCCAGGGAACAGTTGCAATGCAAAGCACATTCACACTCTTGTACCACTCTGGCTTTTTCTCAAAAAAGTGTAAATAAAGGCAATAGACTCAGGGAATCATCCTTTGGTTCTTACAGGTTCCAGTTGATCTTGCAGAGTAATAGAAAGAAAACTAGCCCCCAAAACCTTGTTAGCCTTATATCCTTGGACAAGGGATGAAATAATAAAATCTCAAGGTTTTAAGGGAACCTAAAGATCAGTAGTCCAACCTCTCATTAGATGTTTCAGTCCCTCCCAAGGGACCAAACAGCTGCTACTTAGATAATTCCAGTGGCTGGAAACCACCCAATCTACCTAAGAACACCTCCAGCAATAAGTGATTTAAACATACAATTACTTCAAAAATTTAATACATCAAAATAATGTGTTGTCCATAAAAAAGAATGAAATAATGCCATTTGCAGCAACATGGATGGACCTAAAGATTATCATATTAAGTGAAGTAAGTCAGACAAAGACAAATATCATATGTCCATATATAGTATATGTCTAAGTGTAAAATCCATATTATACGTAGAATCTAAAAAAAATGAGACAAATGAACTTATTTACGAAACAGAAATAGACTCACAGACATAGAAAACAAACTTATGCTTACCAAAGGAGATAGCAGGGGGCAGGGGGTAGGCGGGAGAGATATTAGGAATTTGGGATTAACATATACACACTACTATCTATAAAATAGGTAAACAAGAAGGACCTGCTGTATAGCACAGGGAACTATACTCAATATCTTGCATAATCTATAATGGAAAAAAATCTGCAAGAATATATACGTATGTATAACTGAATCACTTTGCTGTACAATTGAAACTAACACAACATTGTAAATTAACTATACTTCAATTTAAAAAATAAAGGGAAAAAATAATGTGTTGCATCAGGATCTTTCTGGCATTGTTTCACTTTAAAACTATTATGAAGAATTTACTCTGTAATATACTTAGGTGTATAAAAGGTTCATACAAATTGATTTTTTAAATCACTAAGATCTGAAATGATAAATAAGTAACAATATAAATCGATAATCACAACATCTGTATTAAAAAGTTCAGTCTAGCTCATTTAATAGGCAAAAAGAATCTCACATCACACTCCATTAAATAACAAAGGTTATGAAAATGGTAATATGCAACGTTAGCAAAGGAGCAATGAAACACACTTAGGAACCATGGTAGAATGCAGACTGCTATGCATTCTATGTATTTCAATTTGGCAATACTCATCTGTCAAAGAATAAAGACCAAGATCACCAGAGGTTCATTTGTCTGTTTTAAATCACAGCTGAGCCTACTAATTTACCAGTCAAGCCAATACACACCAATGGAGAAATTAGCAGAGTAGTTCCCTGAAGGGGAAAAAGTGTGTGTGGCGGGGTAGATTTGTTTGTGTTTTTGGTTTATATTTTTTTATATTTTGGTTTTGAGGTGCTAGGAAGGAGGAATGCCTGGTGGTTATTCTAACTAAGCACTGAAAACTAGCACTCTGAGTAGGCAGTTGGTTTAAACAAGTCCCATTTCTCACTGGTGAGAAAAGTCTTCAGTCAGGTCTGGGGCGGGGGTGGGGAGGTCCCCTTAAAGTTCATGGTCCTTTATTAGCCTCAGCACGTTAGAACAAGTCGGGATGAAACATAACCTTTAGTTTTGATATTTCCTAGGCAGTTTTGCTGTAAGTGACAATTTTTCTTTCTATTCATTGATTCAACAGTGAGCAGTAAGAACCAACTCCATGCTGGACACCGCTAATGAAATAGTAAGGAAGGTGGATAAAGTCCCTGCACTCATGGAAACTGCCACTTAGCAATGTGATCTCGTCACAAAATGTTTATGTTATTTGACCTAAAAATTCCACTTCAGGAAACCCATGCTAAGGAGATAATAAATAAAATGGTCAAATATTTATACACAAAGATATTCACTGGAGTATTGCTTAGCAAAAAAAAGAAAAAGAAAAAGAAAATGGAAACAACCTAAACTTCCAACAATAGGGAAACAGTTGAAAAAACTACATTCATAAAATTGACTATAAAAGGCTTAATAACATGGGAAAACATGATATAACTTTAAGCGAGGTAAATATTATGAAATAACACAGATTGTGGTCTCAATTATATTAAATGAATATTTAAAATGCCTAGACAGAAATATAGCTGAAGTGCTAATATTATTGGTATATGAATGTTATGAATTTTCATATGAAAGTTTTTTCCCTTTATATTTTGGTTTATTTGTTTTTGTGACAGCATGTACTAATTTTATAATCTAGAAAGTTTGGCAAGCCCCTGATCCCCTCCCAAAAAAAGAAGAAACCATAACAAAAACAACCCCCCAAACTAGGCAAAACTGAAAAGTGCTCTACAAATGGTTTAGCTGTGTGTTTGCAGTTAAGATCCTGTAACCTAGGACTCTGTGTCTAAAGGCAGAATTTCCATGAGAATTAATCTCATTTTTGCTCCTACTGACTCTATAGAAACTGCTCTCTCCATGGTTTACCCCAAGAGGAGCAAACAAGAGTGACACAGACTTTTCAGAGGTAGACAGTGTCCATCACTCCTCACCCTTGGTATTGTATGACCAAGGAAAAAAAATCCCATGTCTCATTTCTACAGGCCACGGTAGTTAAGGAGACTCCTTCACATACATTCTTATCTTGAGCCTCACAGCAACCCCGAGACGTGAGAAGAAGCTGGGAGATGTCAGCGACCCTGCCCCGAGTCTCTCACTGGCAGTAACCAGGGCATCAGGACTCAGATGCAGGCCTAGGGGCTCCAGGCCCTGTCGTGTCCATGACACTGACAGGACCCTGGTCCATGGCAGGCATCCAAGGACCCACTTGGTGGAGTCGAGGAGGACTGGCCAGTTATTCCACCAACACTAGTCTTACTGTAAGCTCAGCTGTGTCCAGTTAAATCTACCAAGAGGCACCATAGCTGTAGAGACAGTGAGATTTCACACCTATTAATACAAACTATTCTTCCTTCCCTTTTTCCCTCTTTAACTTGTCTTTCCAGTGAACACAGGAGAATGCAGATGTCACTAAAGTAGACTACACCAACACTAACATTTATTATCCAAGAGCTAAGTACTTCTATATATAAAAGTTATGGTAGGGCTTCCCTGGTGGCGCAGTGGTTGAGAGTCCGCCTGCCGATGCAGGGGACAAGGGTTCGTGCCCCGGTCCGGGAAGATCCCACATGCCGCGGAGCGGCTTGGCCCATGCGCCATGGCCGCTGAGCCTGAGCGTCTGGAGCCTGTGCTCCGCAACGGGAAAGGCCACAACGGTGAGAGGCCCGCACACCGTAAAAAAAAAAAAAAAAAAGTTATGGTAAATCGTCCTCTTGTCAACAGATAAAATACCTAAACACAAGCTTTGACTTCGGGCACCTGCCCTTCCCATCCTTTCCATGTCACAGGGTTGTTTAGGGGTCAATTGAGATAAAAACGGTGCGAGAGAGCACGTGGACTAAGAGACGGCTCCTTCCTTAAGTAAGATGCTATTAAATGCAAACCCAGAGACCGGGGTCCCGTGGAGTCCCCCAGGAACAAGGAGAGGCTAGCCCGAAGCGCCCGTGCGCCAGTGCAGACCTAACGTGACTCTGGCTGCCCCTGCCTAGCAGAAATCCCCGGTGCTATCGCAGGGGATCAAAGATCACAGCCCCTCAGCAGCCATCAAGTCGTAAAGATGCTCAAAATCGCCAGCGAGCTGCCGGGCGGGGGATGAAGTGTCGGCGACTGGGCTGACTCGGGGCGCAGGGCGCTTGCGCGCGCAGCTGCCCCCGAATAAATAAATAACCGCGCGGGCGGGCGGCTGCCCCCGCCTGGCGCACTACCCTGCCTAGCCCCGCCCGCCGCTCACGTAGTGAGAGCGTGAGTCAGCGCGTTCGACCGCAGCCCAAACCCGGGTGGGTGCCCTGGCCCGCGCCGCCCGCCTGCACGTACCGCCGGCTCAGGACGCCCGGCGCTCCTCGCCGTGGGCACCCGGTGTGGGCAGGCGGGAGGGGCACCTGGGCTTGAAAGCCATGCGGGAGTGGGCTCGCCTTTCCCTGGCCGGGTCCTCCACGGAAACTCGACTTTGCCCTTGTCCCTGTGTGCTTTCCCACTTGGAGCCGCACCTTTGGCCCGACCCGGTGGTCCCTCGCCCTCGCCCTCGCCCTCGCCCAGCGGTCAGGAGGTAGATGGAGAAGGGGGCTCTGGGCTCCAGCTGCAGGGGGTCGAGTCCAGGGCAGACAGGGGAGGCTGAGGCCAATAAATTAAGGGAGAGAAGTCCCTTATCAATGTAATGTCACATGCAGCGGGAACTTACTCGAGTCGGCCTGCATTTCCTCAAATCTGCACCTGTTTAGTTACAACAACTGACTTTATAAGAGGAAGCTGCCTACGTGCCTGCCGGCTGAAGGACGGAATTAGAAGTACTCTCGACTGAACGTGTGAACAGAGCAGGGCCTCCTGTTCCGCTGTAGATTTACAGAGTCGCAAGACTGGGCCCCCTAAGGGCAGAAAAAATTCCAAGTCCTTCTTTGCCCTTTGGTAAAAGAGCCTTTCCCAAATTAAGGCGCGTTATAAAGCTCTCCTCTTCATGCAGCTGGGACGTGACTGTGTCACTTTTTCAAAGCCTGTGCAAGGGGGTAGTCATGTTATGGGGAGGGCGACAGGAGAAGCATGCTCACGAAGGGAAAGAGATAGATGAGGAAGGGAAGAGGAAACGTTAATTAGGAAAGGAGCACTGAAGAATGAAGTGATTAACAGAACATTATTGCGCCCCTAATGGGGGTCAGCACATCTGGGAACTGGAGATGCAAAGTGGCTCCCATGGTCCCTGCCGTCAAGGGTTCACAGTTGAGAGGGGAACACCAATTAAGCAGAGAGTTAAACATAAGGGAGACTTAATGCAATGGTTCAGCACCCAGGCTCAGGAGCCAGGCTGTCACCATGCCAGTTCTGCCGCTTACAGCTTACATGTGACCTTACCCAGGTTACTGACTGTCCCCACTGCCCCACTTCATTTTCCTCGTTGCAAAAATGAGAATGGTGAAAACAGTACTTTTTAGGACTTTTCAGAGAACTGAATACATTAATACAAGAAAAGTCCTTTAACAATGCTATGCATTCACTAGGCGCTCGATAAATATTGTCAACACAACGAATGAAGGAGACCCAGGCAGGGCCAAGTACAGCAAGGCAGGATGTGTACTGCACAACTCCAGAAGTCACATACACATAGATGTGAATGGAACTTTCCAGAGCTGTGTGGCGTGGTAGTCCTAAGTACAAGGGTCTATTTTAATATCGTTCATAATAGCAAAATATTAAAAATTCAAATGCATTTATTCATGATTAAAATGTGGTACATTCATAAAATGGAGTATACTAAAGCCATTAAAAGAAATAAATTACATTTATGTGTATCAAAATGGATGTCTCTGGATGTCTCCAAAATATACTGTATGAAAAACAGTAAGTTGCAAAATGATACACACAATATGATGCCATTTATATAAAGAAAGCAGACACACAAAAAATTCTGTATATTTTATATATGTGTGTGTTTTTTTTAATGCTGGATGAATACCCACAAACTTAAAGGTACCTCTGGATGGAGGTAGAGGGATTAGGATTTGAAATGGTGGTTATTAGGGATTTATTCTATTCCATATTGTACTAATTGTCTCAGAGAACAATGTGCTTATATATCCTGTAGGTTTGTGCTTTTTTAAGCTATGGACATGTAAAATAAAACCACAAGCAAATATGTCAACACTGGCTAATTCTGGGTTGCAGGAATATGGGTGATCATTACTTTTTTTTAATAGATTCAAAAAATATATTTGATAACTTTTGATAATTACTTTTTCATTTGTATTTTCTGCATATTCAAATTTAAAATAGTAGAGGGGTGGGATAGGGAGGGTGAGAGGGAGACGCAAGAGGGAGGAGATACAGGGATGTATGTATATGTATAGCTGATTCACTTTGTTGTAAAGCAGAAACTAACACACCATTGTAAAGCAATTATACTCCAATAAAGATGTTAAAAAGAAGTCACTTAACCTCTTGGTGCCTTGTTTCCCTCATATATCAAAAGGGAAATAATAACTAGATTTGTTGTGAGACAAAATTCAATAATGAGAAAGTGCTTTGAAAAATATGAAACTGTACCAGTGTGAGGCAATTTTGTTATTATATAGCCTAAGTTGCTTTGGTCTTCTAATTTTTTTTGAAATTAAACATTTGAACACAAAATATCAATTTTGTAAAGAGAATATAGCAAAATAAACAGTAGTAAAAAGAAAAAAATAAAATAGTTAACAACCTTGCAGCGGAAGTGGTATGAAAGTTATGGAAGGGGTGGGCCTGGAGGGCATGTCTTGGGTAAAGCTAGGCTCGCTTGCCCAGAACCTTTGGTCCCAACAGAGGACAGAACCGGCTTCCTGAGCCCCCTCTATTCTAACTGCACCCTATGGCAGGAGTGGGTGCCTCTGGCACACCAGGGCTGCCAGCGGGCTGGGCTGGGGCTTCCCTGAGTGTGGTGTTGCTGGGGCCTGTGCTTTGCAAGTTCCTCTTTCAATCTTTAGCCTCCCTAAAATATGGCATACTGGTGCTTGCTGGGGAAACACCAGGTGACCGGAGAACCCCAGAGAGAGGGTCCCGTGCTCCACAAGTGTGCCACATACGATACCAAACATTTCAGTAAGCTACTGAATGTCACACAGCAAGTGAATGGTAAAGGTGGCCATGGAAAACGAAGCCAACTCCCATCTGCGAGGGCCTGCTCTCCCCAGCCTCTGCTGAGGCCACTTTTACGGGTGTTGCCCTCTTTGGGAGCAGCTCAATGTTGTGGTCAAGATTACGGGCTTTGCAGTCACTCACACCTAGGCTCAAGTTGCCAAGGACTACGATTTGGGGCAAGTTACTCAACTCCCCTGAGCCTCTGTTTCCTCTTTATCAAGTGGGGATAACTGCCATGCTGGGAGGACAGGATGGGAGCCCTGGGTGTGTAGCATCAGGAAGAGAAGCCTTTTGATAACAGAGCCTGTTTGAAAGTGCAGATTATTTCTTATCCTATGGCTGTCCTTAACACTAATAAAGGGTTAAATAGCTGTGTAGGAAAGGATGAAAGCCTTTGCCTCAATCACGTGACACTGATCTTGATAGTGACATTCTAAGAGCGTTTTAGGCCTAGGGACAGTTGTTTTAAGAACGCCACTCCCACCCCCCCTTAAAGAACCGGTTGTAGTTTTGTTCCTTAAGAGCCCAAATGATCCACTGAAAGCACCATCTCCAAACAGGATGCTCTTCCATTAAAAAAATATATATCACTCAGATACCAGTGACTTCTGAAGAAGCAGACGAAACTTCTGATTTAAGTGAAACACACCTAGAATTCCTTTTTTCCTCCCTGGGTTGCTTGTTCTCCCTGACACCCATTAAACGAAAGTGTCTACGGGACTTTTAACTCAGTTGTGCTGAAAAGTCACAATTTAAACCCGATTCCCAGCTGCTCCTTTAGAATAAGTTGCACGAGATGCTGTTCAGTCCAGCTAGCCCTAGGGAGGGGTAAACACTTACAGCTGGATGGTGGGACGTGCAGAACGTCAGGGGAACATAACTAAGCAGAGAGAAGCATGTGCTGTGACTAATAAAGAATGACCTGGGGTGTGGCTGTCATGAGAGAAATCACCTCCCCACAGGTTCTGGCACCTAAGAAAGCTGGGGAAAACAATGTCTGACTCCCAGGCAGTGTTTACCCAGCCAGGGTGAATGTGGCTTCAGTTATCACATTCGTGCTTTTCCAAGCTGCCCTCCTGTGTTTTTTCAGGAAGGGGATGCTGCTGCAGGGAGTGTAAATGATCTCCTTGGATAAGCCCCATGTCTAAGAAGCCAGCAACCCAGCCCACAGCAAGACAGAAAAGCCCCCGCCCTCGGCCCAGGCCTGAGCAGAGATGCCCAGATGTATTCCCTGGGCCTCCCTGGCCCGACACTCCTCCCTGCCCTCTTACCAGGGTCTGGCTGGGTATGTAGGGAGGCTCCTGTAGGGAGGCACAGGCCACCACCATCAGAGCCTCCCTCTCCCTTTCTTTCTACTCCAACCACCCTCCCCAGATCTAAGTCAATGTCAAGTTCTGAAAACCCTCCCTGTGTAACATTTCATAAATCCATCCTCCTTCTCCAGCTACCCTAGCTGAGGCTCCAGATCAAGGTCAACATCAACAGTGATAAATCCTGTTGATAGCATGTGCCCTTGATCTGATGTAAGGAAAATGACAGTTAACTTCTGTGATCTTCCTCCTCAAAACTATAACCCCAGTCTAATCGTGAGGAAGACATCAGACAGATCCAAGTTGAGGGACATTCTACAAAATATCCAACCAGCACTCCTTGAAACTGTTAAGGTCATCAAAACCAAGAGAAGTCTGAGAAACTGTCCCAGCCAAAGGGAGACTAAGGAGATGTGATGACTAAATTGTAATGTGGTATCCTGGATAGGATCCTGGAACAGGAAAAAGGACATTATATAAACCCTAATGAAACCTAAATAGAGTATGGTCTTTAGTAGTTAATAACAGTGTATCCACATTGGCTTATTAATTTTGACAAATGTGCCATACAAATATAAGATGTTAATAATAGGGGAAACTGGGTGTGGTGGTATGTGGGAACTCTCTGTACCATCTGCAGTTTTTCTGTGAGTCTAAAACCATGCTGTCAATGATGAAATCAAATAATAAATTAAAAAATACCTTGAGGCAAATGACAATGAAAACACAGCCATACAAAATCTGTGGGATGAAGCGAAAGCAGTTCTTAAAGGGAAGTTTATAGTGATACAGGCCTTCTTTAAGAAACAAAAAAATCTCAAACAAACAACCTAACCCACCACCTGAAAGAATTAGAAAAAGAAGAACAAACAAAACCTAAAGTCAGCAGGAGGAAGGAGATAATAAATATCAGAAAGGAAATAAGTAAAATAGAGATTAAAAAACAATAGAAAAAAACCAATAAAACCAAGAGCTGGTTCTTTGAAAGGGTAAACAAACTTGACAAACCTCTGGCCAGGCTCACCAAGAAGAAAAGTGAGAAGACCCAAATAAACAAAATAAGAAACGAAAGAGGAGAAATCACAACTGATACTGCAGAAATACAAAAAAACATAAGAGAATACTATAAATAATTATATGCCAACAAATTCTACAACCTACAAGGATGAACAACTTTCTAGAAACATACAGCCCACCAAAACTGAATCAAGAAGAAGTAGATAACTTGAACAGATGGATTACTAGAAGTGAAATAGAATCTGTAAAAAAAAAAAAAAAATCCCTACAAACAAAAGTCCAGGGCCTGATGGCTTTACAGGTGAATTCTACCAAACATACAAAGATGAACTTACACTGATCCTTCTCAAACTCTTCCAAAAGATTGAAGAGGAATGAATACTCCCAAAGACATTCTATGAAGCTACCACCACCCTGATACCAAAACCAGACAAAGCCATCACCAAAAAATAAAATTACAGGGCAATATCTGTAATCAATATAGATGCAAAAATTCTCAACAAAATATTAGCAAACTGAATCCAACAACTCATAAAAAAGATTATACACCACGACCAAGTTGGATTCATCCCAGGATCACAAGGATGGTTCAACATACGCAAATCAATGTAATACACCACATCAACAAAAGAAAAGACAAAAGCCACATGATCATTTCAATAGATGCAGAAAAAGCATTAGATAAAATTCAATATCTGGGGAGAGGGGGAAGATGGCGGAAGAGTAAGACGCAAAGATCACCTTCCTCCCCACAGATATATCAGAAATACATCTACACGTGGAACAACTCCTACAGGACACCCACTGAATGCTGGCAGAAGACCTCAGACCTCCCAAAACGCAAGAAACTCCCCACGTACCTGGGTAGGGCAAAAGAAAAAAGAATAAACAGAGACAAAAGAATAGGGACGGGACCTGCACCAGTGGGAGGGAGCTGTGGAGGAGGAAAGGTTTCCATACACTAGGAAGCCCCTTTGGGGGCGGAGACTGCTGGTGGCAGAGGGGGAAAGCTTCGGAGCCGTGGAGGAGAGTGCAGCCACAGGGTGCGGAGGGCAAAGCGGAGAGAGTCCCGCACAGAGGATCAGGGCTGACCGGCACTCACCAGACCAAGAGGCTTGTCTGCTCACCCGCCGGGGCAGGCGGGGCTGGGAGCTGAGGCTCGGGCTTCGGTCGGAGCACAGGGAGAGGACTGGGGTTGGCGGCATGAACACAGCCTGCAGGGAGTTAGTGTGCCACGGCTAGCCGGGAGGGAGTCCGGGGAAAAGTCTGGACCTGCCGAAGAGGAAAGAGACTTTTTTTTTCCCTCTTTTTTTCCTGGTGCGCGAGGAGAGGGGATTAAGAGCACTGCTTAAAGGAGCTCCAAGGACGGGCGTGAGCCGCGGCTATCAACGTGGACCCCAGAGACGGGCATGAGATGCTAAGGCTGTTGCTGCCGCCACCAAGAAGCCTGTGTGCGAGCACAGGTCACTCTCCACACCTCTCCTCCCGGGAGCCTGTGCAGCCCACCACTGCCAGGGTCCCGGGATCCAGGGACAACTTCCCTGGGAGAACGCATGGCGCGCCTCAGGCTGGTGCAACGTCATGCTGGCCTCTGCCGCCGCAGGCTCGCCCTGCATCCGTAACCATCCCTCCCCCGGCCTGAGTGAGGCAGAGCCCCCGAATCAGCTGCTCCTTTAACCCCGTCCTGTCTGAGCGAAGAACAGACCCCCTCCTGCGACCTACACGCAGAGGTGGGGCCAAATCCAAAGCTGAACCCCGGGAGCTGTGCGAACAAAGAAGGGAAAGGGAAATCTTTCCCAGCAGCCTCAGGAGCAGCGGATTAAATCTCCACAATCAGCTTGATGTACCCTGCATCTGTGAAATACCTGAATAGATAATGAATCATCCCAAATTGAGGAGGTGGGCTTTGAGAGCAAGATATATTATTTTTTACCCTTTTCCTCTTTTTGTGAATGTTTATGTGTATGCTTCTGTGTGAGATTTTGTCTGTATAGCTTTGCTTTCACCATTTGTCCTAGGGTTCGGTCCGTCCATTCTTTTAGTTTGTTTTTACTTAAAAACACTTTTTTCTTAATAATTATTTTTTATTTTAATAACTTTATTTTATTTTACCTTACTTTATTTTTTCTTTCTTTCTCCTCCCTCCCTCCCTCCCTCCCTCCTTTCTTCCTTTCTTCCTTTCTTTCTTTCTTTCTTATTTTTCTCCCTTTTATTCTGAGCCATGTGGATGAAAGGTGCTTGCTATTGCAGCCAGGAGTCACTGCTGTGCCTCAGACGTGGGACAACCAACTTCAGGACACTGGTCCACAAGAGACCTCCCAGCTCCACGTAATATCACACGGCGAAAATCTCCCAGAGATCTCCACCTCAACACCAACACCCAGCTTCACTCAATGACCAGCAAGCTACAGTGCTGGACAACCTATGCCAAACAACAAGCAAGACAGGAACACAACCCCACACATTAGCAGAGAGGCTGCCTAAAATCATAATAAGGCCACAGACACCCCAAAATACACCACCAGATGTGGACCTACCCACCAGAAAGACAAGACCCAGCATCAACCGCCAGAACACAGGCACTAGTCCCCTCCACCAGGAAGCCTACACAACCCACTGAAGCAACTTTAGCCACTGGGGACAGACACCAAAAACAACGGGAACTACGAACCTGCAGCCTGCAAAAAGGAGACCCCAAACACACTAAGATAAGCAAAATGAGAAGACAGAAAAACACACAGAAGATGAAGGAGCAAGATAAAAATCCACCATACCTAACAAATGAAGAGGAAATAGGCAGTCTACCTGAAAAAGAATTCAGAATAATGATAGTAAAGATGACCAAAATTGTGGAAATAGAATAGAGAAAATGCAAGAAACATTTAACAAGGACCTAGAAGAACTAAAGAGGAAACAAGCAATGATGAACAACACAATAAATGAAATTAAAAATACTGTAGAAGGGATCAATAGCAGAACAACTGAGGCAGAAGAACGGATAAGTGACCTGGAAGATAAAATAGTGGAAATAATTACTGCAGAGCAGAATAAAGAAAAAAGAATGAAAAGAACTGAGGACAGTCTCAGAGACCTCTGGGACAACATTAAAGGCACCAACGTTAGAATTGTAGGGGTACCAGAAGAAAAAGAGAAAAAGAAAGGGACTGAGAAAATATTTGAAGAGATTATAGTTGAAAACTTCCCCAATATGGGAAAAGAAATAGTTAATCAAGTCCAGGAAGCACAGAGAGTCCCATACAGGATAAAACCAAGGAGAAACATGCCAAGACACATATTAATCAAGCTAACAAAAATTAAATACAAAGAAAACATGTGAAAAGCAGCAAGGGAAAAACAACAAATAACACACAAGGGAATCCCCATAAGGTTAACAGCTGATCTTTCAGCAGAAACTCTGCAAACAGAAGGGAGTGGCAGAACATATTTAAAGTGATGAAGGAGAAAAACCTACAACCAAGATTACTCTACCCAGCAAGGATCTCATTCAGATCTGATGGAGAAATTAAAACCTTTACAGACAAGGAAAAGCTGAGAGAGTTCAGCACCACCAAACCAGCTTTACAACAAATGCTAAAGGAACTTCCCTAGGCAAGAAACACAAGAGAAGGAAAAGACCTACAATAACAAACCAAAAACAATTAAGAAAATGGCAATAGGAACTTACATATCGATAATTTCCTTAAATGTAAATGGACTAAATGCTCCCACCAAAAGACACAGACTGGCTGAATGGATACAAAAACAAGACCCATATATATGCTGTCTACAAGAGACCCACTTCAGACCTAGGGAAACATACAGACTGAAAGTGAGGGGATGGAAAAAGATGTTCCATGCAAATGGAAATCAAAAGAAAGCTGGAGTAGCAATTCTCATATCAGACAAAATAGACTTTAAAATAAAGAATATTACAACAGACAAAGAAGGACACTACATAATGATCAAGGGATTGATCCAAGAAGAAGATATAACAATTTTAAATATTTATGCACCCAACATAGGAGCACATCAATACATAAGGCAAATACTAACAGCCATAAAAGGTGAAATCGACAGTAACACAATCATAGTAGGGGACTTTAACACCCCACTTTCACCAATGGACAGATCATCCAAAATGAAAATAAATAAGGAAACACAACCTTTAAATGATACATTAAACAAGATGGACTTAATTGATATTTATAGGACATTCCATCCAAAAACAACAGAATACACATTTTTCTCAAGTGCTCATGGAACATTCTCCAGGCTAGATCATATCCTGGGTCACAAATCAAGCGTTGGTAAATTTAAGAAAATTGAAATCATATCAAGTAACTTTTCCGACCACAACGCTATGAGACTAGATAGCAATTACAGGAAAAGATCTGTAAAAAATAGAAACACATGAAGGCTAAACAATACACTACTTAATAACGAAGTGATCACTGAAGAAATCAAAGAGGAAATCAAAAAATACCTAGAATCAAATGACAATGGAGACACAATAACCCAAAACCTATGGGATGCAGCAAAATCAGTTCTAAGAGGGAAGTTTATAGCAATACAATCCTACCTTAAGAAACAGGAAACATCTCGAATAAACAACCTAACTTTGCACCTAAAGCAATTAGAGAAAGAAGAACAAAAGACCCCAAAGTTAGCAGAAGGCAAGAAATCATAAAGATCAGATCAGAAATAAATGAAAAAGAAATGAAGGAAACAATAGCAAAGATCAATAAAACGAAAAGCTGGTTCTTTGAGAAGATAAACAAAATTGATAAACCATTAGCCAGACTCATCAAGAAGAAAAGGGAGAAGACTCAAATCAATAGAATTAGAAATGAAAAAGGAGAAGTAACAACTGACACTGCAGAAATACAAAAGATCATAAGACATTACTATAAGCAACTCTATGCCAATAAAATGGACAACCTGGAAGAAATGGACAAATTCTTAGAAATGCACAACCTGCCAAGACTGAATCAGGAAGAAATAGAAAATATGAACAGACCAATCACAAGCACTGAAATTGAAACTGTGATTAAAAATCTTCCAACAAACAAAAGGCCAGGACCAGATGGCTTCACAGGCAAATTCTATCAAACATTTAGAGAAGAGCTAACACCTATCCTTCTCAAACTCTTCCAGAATATAGCAGAGGGAGGAACACTCCCAAACTCATTCTACGAGGCCCCCATCACCTTGATACCAAAACCAGAAAAGGATATCACGAAGAAAGAAAACTACAGGCCAATATCACTGATGAACATAGATGCAAAAATCCTCAACAAAATACTAGCAAACAGAATCCAACAGCACAATAAAAGGATCATACACCATGATCAAGTGGGGTTTATTCCAGGAATGCAAGGATTCTTCAATATATGCAAATCAATCAATGTGATACACCATATTAACAAATTGAAGGAGAAAAACCATATGATCATCTCAATAGATGCACAGAAAGCTTTTGACAAAATTCAACACTCATTTATGATAAAAACCCTGCAGAAAGTAGGCATAGAGGGAACTTTCCTCAACATAATAAAGGCCATATATGACAAACCCACAGCCAATATCATCCTCAATGGTGAGAAACTGAAAGCATTTCCACTAAGATCAGGAACAAGACAAGGTTGCCCACTATCACCACTCTTATTCAACATAGTTTTGGAAGTTTTAGCCACAGCAATCAGAGAATCAAAGGAAATAAAAGGAATCCAAATTGGAAAAGAAGTAAAGTTGTCACTGTTTGCAGATAACATGATACTATACACAGAGAATCCTAAAGATGCTACCAGAAAACTACTAGAGCTAATCAATGAATTTGGTAAAGTAGCATGATACAAAATTAATGCACAGAAATCTTTGGCATTCCTATACACTAATGATGAAAAATCTGAAAGTGAAACCAAGAAAACACTCCCATTTACCACTGCAACAAAAAGAATAAAATATCTAGGAATAAACCTACCTAAGGAGACAAAAGACCTGTATGCAGAAAATTATAAGACACTGATGAAAGAAATTAAAGATGATACAAATAGATGGAGAGATATACCATGTTCTTGGATTGGAAGAATCAACATTGTGAAAATGACTCTACCACCCAAAGCAATCTACAGATTCAATGCAATCCCTATCAAACTACCAATGGCATTTTGCACAGAACTAGAACAAAAAAATTCACAATTTGTATGGAAACACAAAAGACCCCAAATAGCCAAAGCAATCTTGAGAACGAAGAACGGAGCTGGAGGAATCAGGTTCCCTGACTTCAGACTATACTACAAAGCTACAGTAATCAAGACAGTATGGTACTGGCACAAAAACAGAAAGATAGATCAATGGAACAGGATAGAAAGCCCAGAGATAAACCCACGCACATATGGTTACCTTATCTTTGATAAAGGAGGCAGGAATGTACTGTGGAGAAAGGACAGCCTCTTCAATAAGTGGTGCTGGGAAAACTGGACAGGTACATGTAAAAGTATGAGATTAGAATACTCCCTAACACCATACACAAAAATAAGCTCAAAATGGATTATAGACCTAAATGTAAGGCCAGAAACTATCAAACTTTTAGAGGAAAACATAGGCAGAACACTCTATGACATAAATCACAGCAAGACCCTTTTTGACCCACCTCCTAGAGAAATGGAAATAAAAACAAAAATTAAAAAATGGGGGCTTCCCTCGTGGCGCAGTGGTTGAGAGTCCACCTGCCGATGCAGGGGACACCGGTTCGTGCCCCGGTCTGGGAAGACCCCACATGCCGCAGAGCAGCTGGGCCCGTGAACCATGGCTGCTGAGCCTGTGCATCCGGAGCCTGTGCTTGGCAATGGGAGAGGCCACAGCAGTGAGAGGCCCGCGTACCGCAAAAAATATAAATAAATAAAATTAAAATTAAAAAAAAATAAACAAATGGGACCTAATGAAACTTCAAAGCTTTTGCACAGCAAAGGAAACCATAAACAGGACCAAAAGACAACCCTCAGAATGTGAGAAAATATTTGCAAATGAAGCAAATGATAAAGGATTAATCTCCAAAATTTATAAGCAGCTCAATACCAAAAAACAAACAACCCAATCCAAAAATGGGCAGAAGACCTATATAGACATTTCTCCAAAGAAGATATACAGACTGCCAACAAACACATGAAAGAATGCTCAACATCATTAATCATTAGAGAAATGCAAATCAAAACTACAGTGAGATATCATCTCATACCAGTCAGAATGGCCATCATCAAAAAATCTAGAAACAATAAATGCTGGAGAGGATGTGGAGAAAAGGGAACACTCTTGCACTGCTGGTGGGAATGTGAATTGGTACAGCCACTATGGAGAACAGTATGGAGGTTCCTTAAAAAACTACAAGTAGAACTACCATATGACCCAGCAATCCCACTACTGGGCATACACCCTGAGAAAACCATAATTCAAAAAGAGTCATGTATCAAAATGTGCATTGCAGCACTATTTACAATAGCCAGGACATGGAAACAACCTAAGTGTCCATCATCGGATGAATGGATAAAGAAGATGTGGCTCATATATACAATGGAATATTACTCAGCCATAAAGAGAAACAAAATTGAGTCATTTGTAATGAGGTGGATGGACCTAGAGTCTGTCATACAGAGTGAAGTAAGTCAGAAAGAGAAAGACAAATACCGTATGCTAACACATATATATGCAATCTATGAAAAAAAAAATGTCATGAATAACCTAGGGGTAAGATGGGAATAAAGACACAGACCTACTAGGGAATGGACTTGGGGATATGGGGAGGGGGAGGGGTGAGCTGTGATGGGGTGAGAGAGTGGCATGGACATGTATACACTACCAAACGTAAAATAGATAGCTAGTGGGAAGCAGCCGCATAGCACAGCGAGATCAGCTAGGTGTTTTGTGAACACCTAGAGAGGTGGCATGGGGAGGGTGGGCAGGAGGGAGACGCAAGAGGGAAGAGGTATGGAGACATATGTATATGTATAACTGATTCACTTTGTTATAAAGCAGAAACTAACATACTATTGTAAAGCAATTATACTCCAATAAAGATGTAAAAAATAAAGTCTAAAAATAAATATATATATATATTTTTTTTTCAACCAAATAGGCAAAAAGAAAGTGCTAATTTGCATTTCTTTTATTATTGAAGTATATTTTTTATTTGCCTATTGGCCATTTATATCAATAATTCTTCTATTATGAATTCCCAATTCATGTCTCTTTTTATCCTTCTACTGAGTTCTTTACCCTTCTATTGACTTGTAAGAGTTCTTTGGATATTATGAATGTCAGCCCTTTATTTGTCATATGTAATCCAAATATTTTACCCATTGTCATTGGTCTTTGACTTTGTTTATAGTGTGTTTTAGATTTTTATGAAGTGAAAAATCACCCTTTTAAAAAGGTTGCTAGGAAATCAAAACTACAGCGAGGTATCACCTCACACTGGTCAGAATGGCCATCATCAAAAAATCTACAAATAATAAATGCTGTAGAGGGTGTGGAGAAAAGGGAACCCTCTTGCACTGCTGGTGGGAATGTAAATTGATACAGCCACTATGGAGAACAGTAAGGAGGTTCCTTAAAAAACTAAAAATAGAACTACCATATGACCCAGCAATCCTACTACTGGGCATATACCCTAAGAAAACCATAATATTCAAACAGTCATGTACCACAATGTTCACTGCAGCACTATTTACAATAGCCAGGAAGCAACCTAAGTGTCCATCGACAGATGAATGGATAAAGAAGATGTGGCTCATATATACAATGGAATATTACTCAGCCATAAAAAGAAATGAAATTGAGTTATTTGTAGTGAGGTGGATGGACCTAGAGTCTGTCATACAGAGTGAAGTAAGTCAGAAAGAGAAAAACAAATACCATATGCTAACACAAATATATGGAATCTAAAAAAAAAAAAAAGGTTCTGAAGAACCTAGAGGCAGGACAGGTAGAATCTAGATGCAGACATAGAGAATGGACTTGACATGGGGGGGGAGGGTAAGCTGGGCCACAGTGAGAGAGTGGCATGGACATATATGCACTACCAAATGTAAAATGGACAGCTAGTGGGAAGCAGCAGCATAGCACAGGGAGATCAGCTCGGTGCTTTGTGACCACCTGAAGCGGTGGGATAGGGAGGGTGGGAGGGAGACGCAAGAGGGAGCGGATATGGGGATATATGTATACGTATAGCTGATTTGTTATACGGCAGCAACTAACACAACAATGTAAAGCAATTATACTCCAATAACGATGTTTAAAAAATAAATAAAATTAAAAAATTAAAACGTTGCTAGGGGTTTCTTATGCTTAGAAGAGCCTGTATATTTAAAAATTGGGAAGCCTTTTGCCTGTGTTTTCTCTAATATATTTACGGTTTAATTTTTTACATTTATATCCATTTGGAATTAATTTGGTGTAAGGAGTGAGGTAAGGATTCAGCTTAATTTATTTTCCAGAAGTCTTGACAGGTGTCCCACTGTAATTTATTGAGTAATCCGTATTTTCCGCACCAATTTGAAATGAGGCTATTATCAAATAGTGACTATTTTTAATGTTTGGGACTCTTTCTATGCCCACTATTCAGTTTCACTAATGTATCTATTCCTAAATCACTACCAAACTGTTTTAATTACTGCAGCAAAAATGCTTGCTTTATACCTGCCTTTCCTTGGCTCTTCTCTTTGCCAAGTTTTGAAAGTTATTTATTTGTTTTACCCCTCTAGTGAACTTAAGTTCCTTTAGAGCAGGAACTGTGGCTTAAGCATTTTTACAGCCTCGACAACTTGGCTGAGTAAGTATTTATTTTTCTCAGTAGCTTTCCATCCTGCTCCACCACAGTGCCTTGCTCCAAGTAATCATTCACTTTCATAATCACGTTTATTAAATTTTAAGTGTTAAAGGAGCAAGGGCAAGATGTTCCAAGAGATGGAAATCAAAAGAGTGAATTCAGGAGAGGCTAAAGCAGACAGCCCTCATGGTAGGAATGGAAGGCAACTGGGTTGATAAGCAGCCCCCGGCCAGGATGTCGGTTTGTTCAGAACAGCACTGGAATTGTTGGTATCACTGAATCAGCCCTGGTGCTTGATCAAGTGCTCTGGTCAACAGATCTTGATGACTGAAGGACTGACTGCCTTTGTCATCCAACTCTGAAATGACGGCACGGAGAACCGACCACCCATGGCCTCCTGTATTTCCTGAAGAACGGCTGTCACTATAAAGTGCTGTGACTTGGCACACGCATACCTAATCATCCTGAGGTGCCCTCTCCCTTTCAAAGTAGACACCCGCATGTTGATGAACTGCCAGTGTTAGGAAGCTGTATATTTATTTCAATGATTCAGCCGTAGACCAAGAGGTTGTATTGGCATTGCCCTCACAGCCTAGGGATAATCCACATGTAAGAGGATTTGGGATGAAGCTGCCAGCAGAGATTTAAACTCCCAAAACTAACAGAGAATCATCATTTTCCAAAATTTGCATCCCTGTTAAATTGCTAAAATTTTGGATTTCCAGTCATGTGGAGAGTCTGGTTTGGGAGGCTGGGGTGTGTTTGAATATGTATGTCTAACAAGTGCCCTCAGTGATTATCAGTTTGGGAGACACTAACATAATAGATTGGATTAATCTTGGTAGAAATGGGTGCTGGAGGAGGCTCAGGAAACATGGGAGTCCAATTAATCTAACTAGGGTGTATCCTTCAAACTAGAATGTAACTAAAGAAAACCCAGCCTATTTACTTACTTACTTACTTACTTACTTACTTACTTATTTATTTATTTTTGTCTGCATTAGGTCTTCATTGCTGTGTGTGGGCTTTCTCTAGTTGCGGAAAGCGGGGGCTACTTTTCGTTGCAGTGCACAGGCTTCTCGTTGTGGTGGCTTCTCTTGTTGCAGAGCACAGGCTCTAGGCACGTGGGCTTCAGTAGTTGTGGCACACGCTCAGTAGTTGTGGCTCACGGGCTCTAGAGAGCAGGCTCAGTAGTTGTGGTGCACGGGCTTAGTTGCTCCGCAGCCTGTGGGATCTTCCCAGACCAGGGCTTGAACCCGTGTCCCCCGCTTTGGCAGGTGGATTCTTAACCACTACGCAACCAGGGAAGTCCCCCGCCTAATTATTTATACAGAGATTTATTAAAAAAAAAAAAAAAGCAACCTGTGCTGATAAAAGAGTATGTGTAGGACTCAAGTCTAAAATAAAATCAGAAAAATATGTCAGTATTTTTAAAAGGAAAGAATGAATGAATACACAGACCAGCTAAAGCAGATTTTCAACTCCCCTTTGATAAGAGAATTTCAGAAAAGTTCTAGCATTGACATTTGCTAGAATTAGGTAGACAGCTGGCCAGGATGACACCCATCTCAATGCATGTGTTTCAACACTGATTACTTTTGAAAGGCTTATTACATTTAAGTCACATTATATAGGACTGATGGTAACTAAGTCTGTGACTTTGGGCAAGTTGCTTACCTCTGTGGGCCTGCTTCCTGCCTATACAATGAGCTTAGACTGTTTCTTAGTCTAGGTAATCTGTAAGCTCTCCCACAGGCCTTAGATTCTTTGGTTGGTTCTACGGCATAACCATCTCTCCCCTGATGCACACACAGGAGACCCTGCTGCTGAAATTGGCCTGGAATCTCATGGCCTCACTTCCTCCAGTCCTTCCCTAAGACAAGACCTGTGACTCAAGCTGAGGGTGTAGACAGAGGAGGCAAACCACTGCAGAACATAGAGGTTCCTCTACCCATCATTTTCTGGTCTCTGAAGGGGGTTTGGAAGGTCCGTAGATTAGATAAGAGCATTAAGTCAATTTCAAAATGTTCTGCTTTGATAATTGAACTGTGGTAGAATGAAAAGAGAGAAAGAGGGAGAGAGGGAGGGAGGGAGAAAGGAAGGAAGGAGGCAGGGAGGGAAAGATGAGAGGGAGGGAGGGAGGGAGGGAAGAAAAAAATCACCTGGGCATCCCCATAGCCAACTGTCGAAACTGTCAGGTATTGTTCTGGGCTTTTGTGTGGAGCCTGAGAATTACTGGTTGGGTAACAGGAAAGCCCTGAGACCTAAACGAAACCTCAGGCAAGAGCCTGTCCTAAAGAATTCTAGTCTCTGACCTTGAAGCCCTCAGGCCTCAATCTATGAGGTCACCAGTTGGCCCACTAATATATGATCTCTCACAGAAGGGAACAGCAAGTGTCAAATGCCCAACTCACAGCCACGACCCCAAACCTTTCATGACTGCTTTGTTACAAAAAGTAGGAAAAACAATTTTTTAAAGACAACTCCATATATCTGACAAAAAAACGCAACCCACTAATTCAAAAAGATACATGCACCCTAATGTTCATAGTAGCATTATTTACAACTGCCAAGACATGGAAACAACCTAAGTGTCCATCAACAGATGAATGGATAAAGAAGATGTGGTACATATATGCAATGGAATACTACTCAGCCATAAAAAAAGAATGAAATGGCTCCATTTGTGGTAACATAGATGGACTTGGAGGGCATTATGCTAAGTGAAGTCAGACAGAGAAAGAAAAATACTGTATGATATCACTTATATGTAGAATCCACAAATGACAACAAACTAGTGAATATAGCAAAAAAGAAACAGACTCACAGATATAGAGACAAACTAGTGGTTATCAGTGGGGAGAGGGGAGGGAGGGGGTCAATGTAGGGGTAGAGGGCATGGAAGGTACAAATTGTTAGGTATAAGATAGGCTTAAGGATGTACTGTACAACACAGGGAACATAGCCAATATTTTGTAATAACTGTAAATGGAAAGTAACCTTTAAAATTAGCTTCTTTTCTAGCTAGAAATCTCAGGGGACTTACATGAAGTTCCCCAGAGAGTATGGCCTGTGCGTTACAGTGCCATGATTAGGCTTGTATCCTTGCTCTAAAACTTAATACCTACTTAATTTTCTGAGCCTCAGTTTCCTCATCTGTCAAATGGACACCATTATGCCTACATCATACAATTGTGAAAAAGAGTATATAAAATAATATATATACATCTATACTGACATGTGTATAGCAAATAAATTATGCTCAGTATTTTTTTTTCTTTTCCTTTCCCACAAATGACAAGAACGCGCCTGATAGTATAAATACTTTGGGATTGTGGCCAATATTCCAACATGAGAAGTAAATGGGAAAATATTCAGATTAACCAGTGGTAAATAGATTAATTAACTCCAATCAGGAGGTAAACTAGCCAGAGCTGCAGGCTCAAATCAGAAGAAAGAATTAAATGATGGTCTAATTTGAAACCAGAAGGTCAGCTGTGAAAATAACCCCGTTTGTAGGACATGAACACGGAGTCCCTTGTTATCACTGTGACTATTTTAAAGGTGCTCAGCATCTCTTTCAGTGCACAGATGGGGCATCCTGGCATTCAGACCTTACAACTGTATCCCAGCCAAAACTCTTGGCCAAAAGCAACCCCAACTTTCTTGAGATGGTAAAAACTATCTGTCAACTCTGGAATGTTTAGAATTAAATATAGAGATGAAGAAATAAACCAAACCATTGCTATTCATGGTTTTTTCATAGAGTTAGGAATGATCTCTGTATATATTTTTTTTGCGGTACGCAGGCCTCTCACTGTTGTGGCCTCTCCCGTTGCGGAGCACAGGCTCCGGACGCGCGGGCTCAGTGGCCATGGCTCATGGGCCCAGCCGCTCTGCGGCATGTGGGATCTTCCCGGACCGGGGCACGAACCCGCGTCCCCTGCATCAGCAGGCGGACTCTCAACCACTGCGCCACCAGGGAAGCCCTGATCTCTGTATATTTTATATTTTAAGTATTTGGTGTTTTTAAGAGATTTTAGGAAATTTGATAGATTTGGGCTTTAATTCTAACATAAAATGTATAAGTGAGTAATTTTAGACTTAGCTCTTTAGTTGAAAGATAATTATGCAAAGTTTGTAAACAAGACTGAAGTGTATATGATTAACTTGAGATGGACCACATTCATTTATTTAATTAGATTTATTAGAATGGGGAGGTTTGGGTAGGTAGGTTAGGCAGTAGAAATACTTTAAAAAATCAGATATAGTCAATTATAAATGCAGTCTAAGATGTTCAAGGGAATTTCATAAGATGTAAACAGGACAAATTGTTTAAGGGAATTTGGTCTGTTCAGGTACTCAATCAAACAATAATCAAATAACCCCCTGGATTTATTATATTTATTTTTAAAATAAGAATTGTAATTTGAACTTGGAAGTTTCAGGAAAATTTTTTATTTTTTAATAATAATTTTTAAATCTCAAGGTTTAAATTCTATTCTGTGTCCGGAAAAACATCACACAGACACGAAATAACTCACTTTCACAGTGCCAATTTTTAGGTTGCTGACCGTTTAGATTTCTATCGTATTTTGGGAAACAAAGTAGATATAGAAAATGGAATTTATTCAATTTTGAATGAAATACTTTTAAACTATTTTAACCCTCAGAAGAAGGGGGAAAGGAAATAGAAAAAAGATTCATGAAAGGATAATAATAATGAAACTTATTTTGTGCTTAGTATGTTCCTAGCACAGCTCAAAGAGCTTCACATGTATTACTCATTTAAGCCTGCTAAAACCCCATGAAACCTTAGAAGAACAGCGTAGAAGAAAAAAGGAAGTGCTGTGTGGGTTGCCACAATCTAGGAAAAATTCTTATCTTAGCCCGTCAGTGCTCTTTAAGGTAGCCCGGTTACCACATGCAGCACCCTAATATACCTGTTCATTTATTCTTTCACTCTTACAGCCAACATTTATTAACTTCTTACTATGTGTCAGGCTACTGAGCGGCGCATAGCTTTTCGGAGAGCAAGCCTGGAGACCAGTTAGGAGGCTGATGCCATGATCGAGGTGGACCTCGTGGTGCCCGATTTAGGGCCGTGGCAATTGAGATGCTGAGGGAAGGATAGATTGAAGAGTTACTTAGAAGTTAGAATTGATACGACTTAATTGGAAACAGGACATTAGGGGAAAGGTGGTATCTTTTCCCAGGCCCTCAAAATACAAGGCCTGAGGCCAGAGTTAAGGTCATAACAATTGATTTGGTAGATGCAAACCCAAAGAAGTGAGGATGAGGAGAAGGGGAAGCAAGCAGGGACAGCTGTGCAGTGACAGTGTGCTGCACGGCCACCCTGGCTCCTGGTTCACGACAGGAGAACATACAAAGAGAGACAGTGGATCACTCAGTAGTATGTTTTCTCAGCACACAGGACTCCTTAGAAGGGCTGCCAAGAACAAACATATCCTGAAGCAATCCACAGAAAGAGAAAGAAGGGGGACTTCATCTCACAAGGTACCTCCTATCTTCTATGTACCAAGAAAAAAAAAAAAACCCTAAGGAAGGAGTGAGTGGAGAGGTAGGAGGTGATGAGAGTTCCATTTTGAATATGTTTCATTGCCTCTTATGAGATGTCCAGATGGAAATCTCCAATAGGCAGTTGAATGTAGGCAGAGTCTGGAGCTCAAGAGAGAGAAAGACAGGTTGGAGAAGACTGAGTAGTGAGCACACAGTGTGTGCTAGGCTGTGCCCCCCAGAAGCCCCCTCTGGGAATGAAGCACTCATTCCTCCAGCTGCCAGGACTGTTGCCTGCTGGTGGCCACGGCCAAATTCCTCTCCAGGAATGACCCTTTATCAAAGGAAGCTGCCTTGCCCAAGTATATGCACCTACCGTGTGCATGCAATGACAGGTTGATGGGGGGTTACAAAGACCTGTCCTCTTCACCTCAGTTCAGGTCATTTCTGCAAGGCCTTCTCAGCTCTAGAGTTCCCTAGAACTGGATGATGCCACTGTTGAATCTACATTGCCAGTCCTGCTTCCTTCATCCCACTCCCGGGGTGGTTTCTAATAGTGCCCCCCTGTATACAAATCTCTGTTTCAGAATCTCCCAGAGAACCTGAGCCAACATAGAGTGGAAGCTGAGGAAGGGAGAATTCTACGTGGACACTCTTTCAGAAGCTTGCCTGTGACAAGGAAGGAAGATTCCTGAAGAAGGGTACTGTCAAAGGAGGACTTTTTAAGTATAGTTGATTTATAATATTGACAGGAAAGTGATCAGTTATATATATATAAAAGATCATTTTCCATTATAGGTTATTGTAAGATATTGAATATAGTTCCCTGTGTGATACAGTAAATCCTTGTTTTTTATCTATTTTATGTATGGTAGCTTATATCTGTTAATCCCATATTCCTAATTTATTCCTCCTCCCCCACTTTCCCCTTTAGTAACTATAAGTTTATTTTCTATGTCTGTGAGTCTGTTTCTGTTTTGCATATAGTTTCATTTGTGTTAATTTTTAGATTCCACATATAAGTGATATCATATAATATCTGTCTTTCTGTCTGACTTACTTCACTAAGTATAATATTCTCTAGGTTTATCCATGTTGCTGGAAATGGCAATATTTCAATGATTTTTATGGCTGAGTAATATTTCATTGTGTGTATATATATATATACACACACACACACACACACACACACACACACACACACACACACAATGTATACATATACACCACATTTTCTTAAGCCAATTGTCTATTGATGGGCTCTTGGGTTGTTTCCATATCTTGGCTATTGTAAATAGTGCTGCTATGAACATTGGGGTGCATGTATCTTTTTGAATTAGAGTTTTCATCTCCTCTGGATATATACCCAGGAGTGGGATTGCTGGATCATAAGGCAGCTCTATTTTTAGTTTTTTAAGGAAACTCCATGCTGTTTTACACAGTGGCTGCACCAATTTACATTCCCACCACAGTGTAGGAGGGTTTCCTTTTCTCCACACCCTCTCCAGCATTTATTATTTGTAGACTTTTGACAATAGCTATTCTGACCAGTGTGAGGTGATACCTCATTGTGGGTTTTAATTTGCCTTTCTCTAATACAGTAAGTCCCCTACATACGAACGAGTTCCATTCTGAGAGCATGTTCGTTAAGTCCAATTTGTTCATAAGTCCAACAAAGTTACCCTAGGTACCAACTAACACAATTGGCTATCTAATACTGTACTGTAATAGGCTTATAATATTTTTCACACCAATAATACATGGAAAACAAACACAAACAATAAAGAAAACTTTCTTAATCTTACAGTACAGTACCTTGAAAAGTACAGTACTACAGTACAACATATGGCGTACAGGGCTTGGCACCGAGTGAACAGGCAAGAAGAGTTACTGACTGGAGGAGGTGGGAGGAGGTGGGAGATGGTAGAGCTGAAGGATTGTCAGCAATAGGAGATGGAGGGCAAGCTGCAATCTCACTCATGCCTGATGTTGATGCACAGGTTCTGGTTCCTTGCTGGATTCAGTTCTATCTACCCACTTGAAAAAACGATCCAGGGATGTCTGCGGAGTAGCTCTTTTATTCTTGTCATAGATGACACACGGGAGCACTGGATTGCATTCTGAATGGCTGCTGTAACCTTTGTGTACCATTCTGTGTTCAGGTCCTGTGCCTCAAAAACTAACTGTGCCTCCTCAAATAAAGAAAATCTCCTTGCCATTTCCTGCATCGTGAATCTCTTCGGTTCTTCAGTTACTTCTTCTTCCTCTTGTCTCTCTTTGTCCTTTCTCTGGGCCTCCAATTCCATCAGGTCTTCATTAGTAAGCTCCTCATGTTGCACAGCAAGGAGTTCAACAAGGTCGTCCTCTTGCAGATCTAGCTCCAGCTTCTTGCTGAGGGTCACTAAGTTGCTGAAGACCTCCTTGGACTCCTCATCCACCTTCCCAAATCCAGGAAAATCATGAACAAACTGTGGGCAAAGTTTCCTCCAAACCCCATTCATGGTGACAGCTGTAACCTCATGCCAAGCAAGTCAATGTTTTTTATGGCCTTGTAGATGTTATATAGTCCTTCCAAAATGGTTGCAAGGTTGTTCCTGATTTGTCACTCACCTTTACTGCCTGCTGAAGAGTGTAATGTAAATAATATTTGAATTTATTTTTGTATATGGTGTGAGGGAGTATTCTAATCTCATTGATTTACATGTAGCTGTTCAGCTTTCCCAACACCAGTTGTTGAAGAGACTATCTTTTCTCTATTGTATATTCTTGCCTCCTTTGTCAGAGATTAATTGACCATAAGTGTGTGGGTTTATTTCTGAGCTCTTTATTCTGTTTCATTGATCTGTATGTCTGTTTTTGTGCCAATACCATGCTATTTTGATTACTGTAGCTTTGTGGTATAGTCTGAGGTCTGGAAGGGTTATGCTTCCAGCTTTGTGCTTTTTCTTTGGGAAAGCTTTGGCAATTCTGGGTCTTTTGTGTTCCATATAAATTTTAGGATTATTTGTTCTAGTTCTGTGAAAAATGTCATGGGTATTTTGATAGGGATTGCATTAAATCTGTAGATTGCTTTGGGTAGTGTAACCATTTTAACAATGGTTAAAAAGAGTATGGGATTATCTTTCCATTTCTTTGAATCATCTTCAATTTCCTTTATCTGTTTTAGAGTTTTCAGCATATAGGTCTGTCACCTCCTTTATTCCTAGATATTTTCTTTTTTTGATGTGATTTTAAATGGGCCTGCTTTTTCTTACTTTCTCTTTCTGATATTTCATCGTTAGTGTAAAGAAATGCAACCAATTTCTGTATATTAATCTTGTATCCTGCTACCTTGCTGAATTCATTAATTAGTTCTAATCATTTTTGGGTTGAAACTTTAAGGTTCTCTATATAGAGTATCAGGTCATCTGCAAATAGTGACTGTTTTACCTCTTCTCTTCCAATTTGGATACCTTTTCTTCTTCTTATCTGATTGCTGTGGCTAGGACGTCCATTACTTTGTTGAATAGAAGTGGTGGGAGTGGGTATCTTTGTCTTGTTCCTGAATTTAGCAGGAAGGCTTTCAGCTTTTCACTGTTGAGTATTCAGTTGGCTGTGGGTATGTCATAAATGACTTTTATTATGTTGAGATATGTTCTCTCTATACCCCTTTTGGTGAGAGATTTTATTGTGAATGGATGTTGAATTTTGTCAGATGCTTTTTCTGCATCTATTGAGAGGATCATGTGTTTTTTGTCTTTCCTTTTGTTAATGTGGTGTATCACATTGATTGATTTGCATATGTATTTTTTAAATAAATTTATTTATTTATTTTTGGCTGCATTGGGTCTTTGCTGGTGTGTGTGGGCTTTCTCTAGTTGCGGCAAGCGGGGGCTACTTTTCATTGTGGTGCACGGCCTTCTCATTGTGATGGCTTCTCTTGTTGTGGAACACAGGCTCTAGACGTGTGGGCTTCAGGAGTTGTAGCACGTGGGCTCAGCAATTGTGGCACACAGATTTAGTTGTTCCGTGGCATGTGGGATTTTCCCAGAGCAGGGATTGAAACCATGTCCCCTGCATTGGCAGGCAGATTCTTAACCACTGCACCACCAGGGAAGTCCCTGATTTGCATATGTTGAACCATCCTTGTGATCCTAGAATGAATCCAACTTGATCATATTGTATTATCCTTTTTATGCATTGTTGGACTTGGTTTCTTAATATTCTGTTGAGGATTTCTGCATCTATACTCATCAAAGATATTGGCCTATAATCTTCTTTTTTGGTAGTGTCTTTGTCTGGTTTTGGTATCAGGGTGGGGGTGGTGGCTTCATAGAATGAATTTGGGAGTGTTTCCCCTTCTTCAATTTTTTGGAAGAATTTGAGAAGGATAGGTGTAAGTTCTTCTTTGTATGTTTGGTAAAATTCCCCAGTAAAGCCATTCGGTCCTAGACTTTTGTCTGCAGGGAGTTTTTTATTACAGCAGATTTCACTCCTAGTGACTGGTCTATTCAAATTATCTGTTTCTTCTTGACTCAGTTTTGGCAGGTTCTATGTTTCCAGGAACTTGTCCATTTCTTCTAGGTTGTCCAATTTGTTGGCATGTAACTGTTGATAGTGTTCTCTTATGATTTTTTGTACTTCTTCAGTATCAGTTGTTATTTCTCCTCTTTTGTTTCTTATTTTGTTTATTTGGGTCCTCTCTCTGTTCTTATTGGTGAGGCTGGCTAGAGGTTTGTCAATTTTGTTTAACTTTTCAAAACACCAGCTCTTGGTTTTCTTGATCTTTCCTATTGTCTTTTTATTGAGGGGGGGTCCTCTATTTTATTTTTTTCCTCTCTGATCTTCAGTATTTTCTTCCTTCTGCTGACTTTGGGTCTTGTTTGTTCTTATTTTTCTAATTCTTGTAGGTAGTAGGTTAGGCAGTTTACTTGATGTTTTTCTTGTTTCTTGAGGAAGGCCTGTATCGCTATGAACTTCCCTCTTAGAACTTCTTTTGCTGGAGAGTTGGGACCCATGGAATGGGTACCATGCAGTATTACTTCAACGGGTCTGCATTTGCTCACCGAACCTCATCCCACAGATTTTGTAAGGTTGTGTTTTCATTTCGCTCAAGGTATTCTCTGATTTCTTCTTTTATTTTATTGTTGACCCATTGGATTTTTAGTAGCATGTGGCTTAGTCTTCATGTGTTTGTTCTTTTCCCGTTTTTCTTTCTGTGGTTGATTTCTAGTTTCATACCATTGTGGTCAGAAAAGATGCTTGAAATAATTTCTATCCTCTTAAATTTGTTGAGACTTGTTTTGTAACCTAATATGTGGTCTATCCTAGAGAACATTCCATGCACACTTGAAAAGAATGTGTATTCTGAGTTTTTTTGGATGTAGTGTCTTGTAGATATCAATTAAGTCTGTTCTATTGTGTCATTTAGAAGCTCTTTTGCCTTATTGATTTTCTGTCTGGAAGATCTGTCCATTGATGTCAGTGAGGCGTTAAAGGCTCCCACTATTATTGTATTCCTATCAATTTGTCCCTTTATGTCTGTTAGTATTTGTTTTATATATGTAGGTGCTCCTATATTGGGTGCATAGATGTTAACAAGTCTAATATCCTCTTCTTGTATTGACCCATTTATCATTATATACTGTCTTTCTTTACCTTATAACCTGTCCTTCATTATATTTTTTCTTTTTAACATCTTTATTGAAGTATAATTGCTTTACAATGCTGTTTTAGTTTCTGCTTTATAACAAATTGAATCAGCTATACATATACATATGTCCCCATATCTCCTTCCTCTTGCATCTCCCTCCCATCCCTCTAGGTGGTCACAAAGCACCGAGCTGATCTCCCTGTGCTATGCGGCTGCTTCCCAATAACTATCTACTTTACATTGGTTAGTATACATAAGTCCATGCCACTCTCTCACTTCTTCCCAGCTTACCCTTCCCCCTCCCCATGTCCTCAAGTCCATTCTCTACATCTGCATCTTTATTCCTGTCCTGCCACTAGGTTCTTCAGAACCATTTTTATTTCTTTATTTTTAATTTTTTTTAGGTTCCATATATATGTGTTAGCATACAGTATTTGTTTTTCTTTCTGACTTACTTCACTCTGTATGACTGTCTCTAGGTCCATCCACCTCACTACAAATAACTCAATTTTGTTGCTTTTTATGGCTGAGTAATATTCCACTGTATATATGTGCCACATCTTCTTTATCTATTCATCTGTCAGTGGACACTTAGGTTGCTTCCATGTCCTGGCTATTGTAAATAGAGCTGCAATTAACATTGTGGTACATGACTCTTTTTGAATTATGGTTTTCATTATCTTTCTTTATGGCCTTTGTTTTAAAGCCTATTTTATTATATGAGTATTGCTACCTCCACTTTCTTGTTGTTTCCATTTGTGTGAAATATCTTTTTCCATCCCCTCACTTTCAGTCCCCTCACCTTGTTTTCCAATTGATTCTGTAGTTCTTCAAAGGAAGATTTTCTAAATTTGGAAAGACTAAGCATTTTTATATGCTGATGAGAAAGAGCTAGTTGAGAGGGAAGAATGGAAGATTCTGGATGATAAAAAGACCTTGAGAAGAAATGGAATCCAAATCACAGGTAGAACAATTGTCTGTTATAAGAGGAAAGACATTCCCTGTGATGAGAATGAGGGAGAAGGAGAGAATGAGTGTGAATGTAGGTAAAATTTATTTTCACTGTAGGGAAGGTTAGATCATCTACTGAGAGTAAGAGGAACTGGAAGCTGAGAGTCAGAAGCTTGAAGACAGTGGGGAATGTTAGAAATAGGCAGTGGGGACAGTGGCTGGGAGAACCACCCAGTGGAATGCCATAGAATTGTTGAGCAGTGATGAAGTCCAGGTTGAGAATGCAGTCACCAGGAATTTATAGTGGCAATCATCATAGTACTAAACATGGTATGTTATAATTATTCACAGGCCTCTCTCAGCACATGTGCCTGACAACCTGGCGTATCCACTAAATGTTGAATAAATGAATGGACCCAGTTTAAGTGAGCCCTCCAACTGAAGGGCCACATCTCCTCCACCAACAGAGTTTCATCAACTAAAGCCATTAGAAAGCTATCTTGGGTCTATCTCTCTCTGATATTTTTAGTCTAAAGACATGTTGAGATGGAAAATGCGCTTTCCTCTGCTTTTGTGCAAGTTTGTTATATGTTATATATGTATGCTTTGTAATGCATGTTTGCTGTGTAATGCATGTATGCATTCAGTGGTTTTCCAAAGATCACTAGGAAGGGCAGGGCAGAGCTCAGGCTAACTCAGGTCACCTGACTTGCATTCCATATACTGGGATATATGATATGCCATGCGAAACTACCAAGGAGTTCCAGGTGATACACTAAGCCTTCGATGTTCCCTCCCTCCCTTCCTTCCTTCCTTCCTTCCAGCCTCCCTCCATCTTTCCTCCCTGAGCATGGTAGACGTCTTGGAATCCTTTCTGATCTCCCTACCAAGCTGTCCCCCAGCTTCATTATGTTCAGCCCTCATTTGCACATGCTCTTGACACCTGGTGTTTGGTGGCAGAAATGGCTGATAAAATTCCACCCTGATTAATTTCATGTTTAATCTAACTGATACTTCTGTAGCCTTTGCAAATAACCTCTTTGAACAAAAACTGCAACGGCTCATTCCAAACCCGATCAAAGAGGTATGCATGACTCACAGGCACTAAATAAACATTGATGCCTGATGGCAGTAATATGGCTATTTATATTCAGAGCTTGATTTAACCAGTGGCATTCCTGTAATAAGATAATAAGCATGAGCTGTTTACGACAAAAAAAGGAGAGTCTGTGGTGCTGGTGTTCAATAAAATCCCTTAACAGGCAAATGAGTCTCTGAAATTGGTTGGCAAATACATCCAGAATGAGATGTGCTAATTAGTTGCTGTTACTGCTTTTCTAAAATAAAGAGTTTAGACTTAAATTAGCCCTGAAATTTAGTACAATAAAAAATACTGGATATATGATATCATGTTGAGAGTCTTACAGATTATATCTAATATATGTACAGCAATACAATTAAGAAAAAAGAACTCTGCACATAAATCACTAGATTTTAAACAGAGACTGTCTAAGAAGAGGTTTTAAATCTGAAGAATTAGATATTTGAATCTCAGGTTCAAGTTTTTTTTCTATTCAGAAAGCATTTGTAGATGATCCTCTTGGCTATACGGGCAGAGATATCTATTACTATAAGCACTTTAATTTTTAAATAGAAAGAGCAAAAGAATGCAAGAATTATCTTCATCACATTTGGATACCCTTTAAAAATAGATTAAGCCATTCAGAACCGAGATCACAGAGGGTCTAGGTAAACATGTAGCAGACAGCTGTCTGGATGCCGAAAAAAATACCGGAAGTATCAAGCTTGTGAAGCCTCTCCCAACAGCATCCAGCACTGGTTTTCCTCAACTGAGGTAAAAGCAGCAGGCGTGTTGTGCCTGCTCCCTTTCTCCTTCTGCCATCACTCCAGGCAGACCTCTTCCAGCTTCTAAAGATGCATCTTCAAACTTGCATTTTCACTGCTTCCTTCACCAAGCTTGAAGGAGCTGCCTCTATCAGGACTTGCAATTTCAAATAGTGAGATGGTCTCAGAAGACAACCAAACATTATTTCTTTTAAAAAATCAAATACTATATCTAAAAAGTTACGGCCAAGTCATAAGAGGATTCAGCTTGTGTCTCCATCATACTTTTTTCCCTGAAACCAAGTTGAATTCAAGAACCTGTTGTTTGAATTTAGCTGGTTGAGATGATGCTTGTTTTCCCAGAGCAAATGGTCTTTCTTCTTTTAAAGCCAACTAGATGGCAGACAGTGCTGTAGCCCTAGAGTAGTAATGTTTCTAATGTTAGCAATGAGTCGATTCATTCATCTGAGTTCTATTCATCTACAGTTAAACCAACAAAGGTTGATTATTTATGTGCTTTAATTTAGATGTTCAGTCTGCATCAGAGTCTTTAGTTACCAGGGGTAATTGACGATATACATCTTTGTCTCCACGTCACAGTGGGCCCCAACTCAGGTACCAACGTTTTCAGCTAATACTGAGACCTAGAATTGTTAGGGACACTCTCATATAATCTAGCAAATAATTGATATTATAAACAGAACCCTGAGTCATGAACATGTGGTCTTCCCTATATTTTTCAACAGTATTACTTAAGGTTCTCTTGAAACCAATTCTGGACTAGCTTAAGACAAAAGGGAATTTACTTGAAAGGATATTAGCAAATTTATAAAAGGCAAGGATGACTTGAATAGCTGTGCCTCAGAAGCGCAAGAACAACAGCAATTCCGGAGACGTGAAAACAAGAGCTTCTGGGCTTATTCTGCTATTTTTGTAGCTCTGAGACTAACATCTCCTGGTTCCTTTGTTTCTTTTTTAAGATTCCGTGTCCTTAGACAAGAAAATCTGGTTGGTCCAGCTGCGCTCAAACAAATGACCTGAACAAATCAGTTATGACTAACAAAGAGGGGGGGTCAGGGTCACATGGCATAGACATGGCTTCTGTGCAAGTCCCCAGAGACTTGGAGGATAGTTGTCAAATGGGCAGCAAACCAAAGGGTCCTCTATACCAGTGCTCCTCCATGTGCTGGTCCCCAAAGTGCTGGTCAACCCAGGAGGGTACTGTACAAGGAGCAGGCCCCAGAATCGAAATCAACACATTGCTTACTTGATTGAGAAAATCTTGCTATCAAAAAATCATCAGCTGAACTAAACAGTGTGCTAGTGACAAAGCTGGGTTATGTCCTGGTGCAGCATGTCTCACCTCCTCATGGACCAGTAGTGAACAATTTGTGGACCACCCTTGAATAGCAGTCTCTTCTCGTCAGCCCTTGCCTGACTTTATGGGACTCATACCAGAGCAATCAAGAACATAGACTTTGGGCTTCCCTGGTGGTGCAGTGGTTAAGAATCCACCTGCCAATGCAGGGGACATGGGTTTGAGCCCTGGCCCAGGAAGATCCCACATGCCATGAAGCAACTAAGCCCATGCGATACAACTACTGAGCCTGCGTTCTAGAGCCCGTGAGCCACAACTACTGAGCCTACAAGCCACAACTACTGAAGCCCGTGCGCCTAGAGCCTGTGCTCTGCAACATGAGAAGCTACTGCAATGAGAAGCCTGCGCACCACAGCAAAGAGTAGCCCCGCTTGCCGCAACTAGAGAAAGCCTGCACACAGCAACAAAGACCCAACACAGCCAAAAATAAATAAAATAAAATCAAATTAATTTTTTTAAAAAAGCTTTTAAAAAAGAACACAGACTTTGAAGCTACTGGGTTTCAGTTCTCACTAACCTGAGTAGCTGAATGACCTTGGGCTAATGAATACCCCAAGCCTCACTTTCATCATCTAAGTTGGAGGTAACAATACCACCATATTTGTCAGGACTCCTTCAATTGCAGGCAGCAGAAAATCAAGTCATTAAATTAAACCAGATGAAACTGTTGACATCCAATCTGCAAAAATGGCAATTTTATTGTGGTTCAAACTAACAGCTTAAGCTAAAAACGATTTTATTGGCTTATGCAGCTGGCAACTATAACAGTGGAATAGGTAGCACACACATCTGAATCTAAAGCTCAGATGAATAAAGAGAAGCTCTCTCTTTTTCAGCAACCAGAATTGGATCACGTGGCATAGAATGATGCTAATTGGCCCTACTTGGGTCATGCTCCCAACCCTCCAGCCCAATCACTGTCAAAAAAGACACGAAGTTTCTCGATGGGCCAGGCTTAGGTCATGTGCTTGGGAGTAAGCAGGGCACTATGATTAATAGATTGACGGGTCTGTCAGATAAATCCTTTCTGTTTTGTTTGGCCATAACCCTAGGGCCTAGCACATAATAGGTGTCCCCCAAATTAGGTAAATAAATGATTGGGGAGGGCGTATTGTGCAACCTCTTCAGTCAAAAGAGGGGGCAGACGAAAGCATTAGAATCGCATGATAAATGCCTACACCATATGGTTGTTGTGAAGATCAGACAAGAATATGATGCATATGGGACAGGGCCTAGCACATGGGGGCACTTTTATTGGCCACATAGATCAGGTCAGCGTGGGAGCCCACTTCTTCCATGAGGTGACTTGCACATAACAGGCCCCCAGGTTTTTTGATTGAATGGATGAGCTAATTAGTGAACTCACAAATAGACAATGAGCAATCTGGATCCTGTATTTTCCTTTGGAAAAGTTCTTTACCCTATGACAATTTTGATTTTGTCTGGTTTTCCTACGAACAGCCAGACACGAATCACACGATCAATAGGGCAAGAGCAGGGCTTCCCTGGTGGCGCAGTGGTTGAGAGTCCGCCTGCTGATGCAGGGGACACGGGTTCGTGCCCCGGTCCGGGAAGATGCCACATGCCGTGGAGCGGCTGGGCCTGTGAGCCATGGCTGCTGAGCCTGTGCGTCCGGAGCCTGTGCTCCGCAACGGGAGAGGCCACAACAGTGAGAGGCCTGCGTACCGCAAAAAAAAAAAAAAAAATTAAGAGAAATTGAGAGTGAGTAATTGTGAAGAGACGATGGAAGGTCTCTGGCTTCTATCAGATTCAGTGAGGCAGAGAGGAGGGCTAGATACTGCCCCTTGGTCCTCAGCTTCTACTTCCACCTTTTTCTATGCTCCCCCCTGGATCACAGGGACTGGAAAGGCATAAAACCCTATTTTCCCAATTCCCTTTCTGCTAGGGTTCTAGATGAGATTTAGCTTCTGCTGATAAAATGCACTCATGTGCAGAAAAGAAGTAGGGTCATTCTCTCTGGGCAGTGGTGACCGGTGAGCATGCTCCCACAAACACAAGCTTTTGCAGTGGCCACCCTCCACATTACACTGTCTGATGACCAACCTAATGGGTATTGGGCAGCTGTCATGCTGGCAGCATTTTCCTGACCTCTGGGTGATAGGAGAGAGTAGACAGAAGAGAGAAGAAAGGCACTGCATTCAGTGAGGTGGACTGAGTTGCACGCCCTTGGCTGGAAGAGCTCCAGCTTCTTACCCCCACATTTTCTCCCCCCAAAAATAGGGTCACATGATTGAGACACTATTTCTTATAAATAAACTTTAAAATGAGATTGTATTAGAATGACTGCTGTTCGCAAATCAATCAATGTAACCCATCATACTAATAAACTCGAGAGGAAAAGTCATCTGTTTGTATCAACTGATATAGAAAAAGCATTTGATCAAAATTCAATGCCCATTCATGATAAAAACTCCCAGAAAAGTAAGATAGCAGTAAACTTTCTCAATTTGATAAAGAACATTTACAAAAAACTTACAGCTAACATTATATTTAATTGTAAAGGACTGAATGCTTTCCTCCTAAGCTCAGGTCCAAGGTAAGGATGTCTGCAAAGATGTCTGCTCCCTCCACTACTATTCAGCCATGATCTAGCCAACTCAATAAGGCAAGAAAAAGAAATAAAAGGCACACAGATACAAAAGGAAGAACTAAAACTGCCTGTATTTGCAGATGCCATTATGGTCTGCATAGAAATCCCAAGGAATCTTAAAAAAAAATTCCTTGAACTAATAAGTGCATTCAGCAAGTTCACTGATAACAAGATCAACATAAAAAATCAATTGCAACAATGGAAAAATTAATTGTATTTCTATATCCTAACAGTGAATACACGGGAACAAATTAAAAACACAAAACCATTTATTATCACTCAAAAAATACAGCAATGGAGTGACTGCTATTCACAGGTCTCTCAGCTACTAGAGAGCTCTCCACCCTGACTCTAGTAAAGAGGTCAGGAAACCTTGAGTAAGGTTGGAGGTATTAATTTCGGGCAGTTAATTACATTCTTTTAGCATCCATCTCCCTGAAGTTTTCACTGGGCAAATCCTTCAGGAGGACATCCCCATTAGCTATTCATTTTTCTTCCTCACTGACTGGAGAATGAAGTGACTGTTGGCTGTGTCACACAACTCGTTGATATTCACCCCTGGGTGAAGTGATCCTCAAATAATTACCAAATGTAGTTCAGGTAACTGAATTAGTGAATTACCTTAGTTCCTTTGAGATGAAAGACTCTTTAGGAATGTGAAATACTTCCACTCTTTGTTATTTATGACATGAACAATGAAAGAACCCAAAGTAGTATTCAATATGCTCCAGGAATGGGATGACTAAAATTAAAGAATGCAATTGGTTTTCATTTTCCATATTTTTCATTTTCTCTCCTTTTCATTTCAGTAGTCAGGACTGACTATGACAAGACATCAAATCCCCTCTGATGTTAATAAGGCATCAACTATGGAGCTCTGGGAAGAGAAAAATTCAGCTGAAGTGTGACAAGTACGTGGTTCTCCTCCTTCCTGTGATTTATTTATTACCATTTCCTCTCACCCACCCTATTAGACTACTCTACAGGTGAAAACCTCCTCCCTTGCTTTGTTTTCTTCTGCCTTAGTCTAATTTGCCAAATTTAAGAGTCTCAACTACTCTTCCACCCTTCAGACAAACAACTGCTCCCATCAGTGGTCTCCCATCAGAGAAATGCAGGATGCCCTCGGCTTAGTGCTCTGCCCTGGGTGCGAAGAAGACAGAAGCCTAGAGGCAAATCCCAGGCAGACAGCTTGACCTGGGGTGGGAGGAGTGGGAAGTGGTGGAGATGGGGCTGAGGTTGGCAAATCAAGGCCCAGTCTACCTGAGGTTGGTAGAGGGCTGAAGGTGGTGGCGGAGATGCTAGGCTCTACTCATGCCGGATGTGGGTGTACTGCATTTATTGAATCCAATTTACAGTTATTCATTTTTAGTTTTCATTTTTTAAAGCATTAAGGGTTTTCTATTTCTCTCTCTTTTCAAATATCTTTTTAAGTGTAATGTATTTATTTTGGAACGGGAATAGGTAATACATTCACATAGTTCACAATTCAAAAAGCATTCAGTAATATACAGTGAAGACTCCCTCCCACCTACATGCTCCAGCCACACAGCTCTCCTTTCAGAGGCACCAGCATCATCAACTTCCTACTTCTCCTTGCAGAAATATATAAGCAAATTTGTATAAGGCATCCTCTCACCACCTTTTATTTACACACATGATAACTCACTATTCTGTTCTGTACTATGCTTTTCTCACATAATATATCTTAGAGATCATTCCACACCAGTACACAAAGACCTCTTCAATCTTTTTTATAATAAATAGTAATCCATTATGTTAACGTATCTTCATTTGTCTAACCACTCTCCCATTAATGATCATTTCCATTATTTCCAATTTTTTGATACTACAAACAGTGCTGTAATGATTAACCTGTCAATAAGTGATTTCCACATATAGGAGTATGTCTGTAATTTAATAGAATTGCTACTAACAGAATTATTATAAATAATTCCTGTAAATAGAACTGCTAAATCAAAGATTATGTATTTGTAATTTTGATAGATATTACCAAATTGCAAATACATGTCACCTGATGCAACATCCTTTGCCCATTTTTCTATTGCATTATTGGGTTTTTTCTTATTGATTGTGTAGCAATGACTTCAACTATGTTTCCTAATTTGTCCATTGACTTTTGACTCAGCTATGATTGTTTTTGCATGGATACATTTTTAAAATCATGATTGAGTTTTTCAATCTTTTCTTTTATGAGTGCTATAATTTGTGTCATATATTTAAAGGTTTTCTTCAGTCATAAATTACAACAAGAAAATCTTTTATGTTTTTTTCCTATTTTCATGGTTTTATATTTTTCTATTTAAAATCTGTAACCCATCTGGAATTTATTTGGTAAAATTTGAGGTACGGCTCCCATTTTAATTATGTATTTATTGTTACAGCTAACTACCCTGTTGTCCAAACATCATTGATAAAAATCCAGTGTTCCCAGTGATTTGTAATGAGACCTTTAGCATATGCTAAATCCCTATTTGTTTTGGGGTCTACTTCTTGATTTTCTATTCTGTTTTATCTCTCTATTCACGTACCAGTGGCATCCCAGTTTGATTTTTAAGAACGTAACTAAAAGGAATTGTACTTCAATTTCTTAAACTTTATGTATCTCCTTAAAGTAACTCTTCCTTTGGGTCAGTGATCCATGGAAACAAGGTTTCCTGTCCGTGTCTTACAACATTGTTTACTTTCCCTCAGATAGCTCAGGACTAGATTTTTCTTAATCTTCCAGGAAATGAAATTTAGCCTCTACCATCTGAGTGGCATAGTCAAATGAATGGCATAACCTTGGGCTTATGAGATGACCATAGGAATAGCATATTTTACTTTTCCAAATCCTGGTGCATAACAGGGTCACAAGGAACAGGCTCTTTTATTCCTGTGGTCATCGCTTTAAAATAAAGTTGTATACTTAATGAATATTTACTATAAGGCAAGTTGCTTCGGTGAGGATGCTTTTGGCTTCAAGTCATAGAAACAGATTCAAACAGCCTTTCACAATAAGGAAATGCATGAACTGCGGTAACTAGTTCTCAAGGAGTAGGGGGTTGGACAGGCAGTGTCAGTAGCCTGGCCATGTCATTACAGATCCAGCCTCTTACCATTTTGTGTTCCTCCATCCTCAGTCATTGGGTCCATTCTCAGGCCGATGGCAAGATGGCTTTGGCATTTCCAGGTATCCTCTCCAGACATGAAAACACCCTGAGAAAGAGACAGCAGCTCGTTTTGTTCTCTTTCTTAGGAGCAAGGGAACATTTCCCTGAAGTCTCCCATGTGTGATTGGTCAGAATTGGGTGACATTCCCATTCCCAAATCAATCACTGACAACAGGAATGTGATTAGCTTAAGGCCAATTAGACCCACCCCTGGGCTGGCCAAGGGTGAGTTCCCTCCAAGGCACATGGCTGCTTGAAGAGGGTGAACATCTGGATTCTCATAGTAATGGAAGTGGGTAATGGTTGCTGATAATGAGTCTGCCTCATCCCTCTCTCTCTTTCTCTCTCCTGACTGGTTTCCTTTGCAAGACATCCAACAATGTCCCCCTTCACACACACTTAGTGTTTGGTCATGTATTAACTGCAAACTGAAGAATTCAATAAACACTCATTGAACTCATACTATACGCCCAAAATGTGTGAGGAGCTGAGGACTAGAAGAAGGAAAGACAGGGATTCTGATCTCAATGATGTCATGGGAGAGGCAGAAAAGTAAGGAATTCCTTAATTCCTTAGTACAGTGATAGGTGCTACGTATTGATACATAACGTAAGGGTGCTATGGGAGTTCTAAAGAATGAGTAACTTCACGGGGAACTTCATGGTAAAACAAATGGAATATTCCAGCTGAGCTTTGAAAGAGAAGCAGGTAATCAAGGAAGAAGAACATTCAGGCAGGGAAATTAGCTAGTACCAAGGACCAAGAAGGCATGGGCCTGGCATGCTCAGGTTACTATATGTGTCTTTATGTCAAGCTACTAAGTGAACATGGCAGTGAGGCACCGTTTTACCCAAAGAATGAAGGTGCCTGGGGGGAGTTTAGAGGCCTGGTTTGCAACTTTGGTTTTTACTGTTTAAGAGACATCATCAGTGGATACCATCCCTAAGAAGTTCTGAGAGAGGTTAAAGCTAATTGCAGCATTCAAACACAAAGAGCAGATTATTAATCAACTTTCTGAGGGGACAGACCACCTCTCAGAGACCCCTAAATCTTTCTTTCACTTCACAATCAAGCTTCTTGCAAACGATATCCATACTAGCATTCTTCTCACCTCCATTCATTCCTTAACCTCAACCCACTGAGGTTAGCAATATGATGGCTGTTCCTGCTAAGGTCACCAGAGGCCTCAATAAACTGTGAGACACAAAATAGAATAAAACCAACAACAACAACAACAATAAACCCTTCCAATCACATGAACTATTTATAATTCACAAATTACACTGGTTAATACATTTAGAGACCCCGGGCACTGAAAGTATGAATTCTTTCTCCCACTGCAGTATAAAATTAAAAGCAATCCTAAATCATAATTTTTTCCATAAGGGCTTCATTTTTTTAAATAAATCATATTCTTTCAAAAAAAATCTTTCTCTGGACCCCTGCTTTGTTGCTTATTTAAGCATATGCCCACCAGCTGAGTAATCCAGCAATAAAGATATTCATACCTTGTTTGTAGTAGGTTAAATGACGTCCCCCCCAAAAGATATATTCACCCAGAACCTCAGAATGTGACCTTATTTGGAATAAGGGCCTTTGCAGATGTAATTAAGGTGCAGATCTCTAGACAGATGATCCTGGATTAGGGTGGGCCGTAAATCCAATGATTTGGATTTAAGAGAAAGAAACAGAGAATCACAGAGACATGTGGGGAGAACACCACATGAAGATGAAGACAGAGACTGGAGCAATGCATCTACCAGCCAAGGAATGCCAAGAATTACTGAAACCCCCAAAGCTAGGAGAGAAACATGGAACAGATTCTCCCTCAGAGCCTCCAGAAGGAACCAACCATGCTGACACCTTGATCTGAGACTCCTGGCCTCCAGAACTGTGAGAGAATAAATGTATGTTGCTTTAAGTCACTCAGTTGTAGTAATTTGTTACGGCAGTCCTAGGCAACTAATACATTACTCCGTAACAATCTGAATTAAAATCAGGTAACTTTTGATTATAAGAAACTCAGGAAGAGAGGAATTTATTTTAAAGAACTGCAATCTCACAGGACACAGAGATGAGAAACTAAGCCTCCTGCTTTTGGAGCTGGGAACCAGGGCGGGGAAGGAAAGTGACTGTCCATCACTCAAAGTCATCTAATAAACTCTCTCGTATTGCTCCCTCTGGGAGTCATCCCATGCTGACCCCTGGCTGTCTTCCTTTGCTTCATCACTCTCTGGGTGCGTGTGGCTCTTCCAGGTGACTTCAGCCCCAGTCTCTGTAAATTTCAAGTTTGTTCCCCACATCTAACTGATTTTGTCATGTGAGAAACTGGGTTGGCTCAACTTAGACTTACCTAAGGGCTAGACCCCCGACGAGCCATCCGGTGCCCATCGCTGGCCCAGTTATAGCACATGAGAGGTGGAGCCCCGTGGCATGCGTGCTGTGCCTTCCAGCCTTTGGGCAGAACTCCCACTGCAGAGGTCACAGTGGTGCAGGCAAAACTTGGCCCCTCTGGTGCAATCTGGTCATTTTTCTCCCTCCCTCGCTAGACTATGAACCCCTAGAGGGCAAGAATAGAGGTCGCAGTGCCTGGGACATGGTAGATTTTCAAGGGGAGTCGGTTAAATGCAAAGGAATTAGTTGAGCTTTGTAGAACTGCAAGAAAAAGGTAAATGTTTATATCGCTTTCTCTGTTCTTTCTTGACAAAGTGGTCATTTTAAAGCTGACTTCCTTTCCTTACCTCATTCTCAGAAATAGCAAAGAGACTATCTCTGGATATTTGATAAAAGGGCACTCACAAAGCCACACAACCTCACTGCGGTCCCTGATCAGCGGATCTAAGGTCAACAGTTCCCTCACCTCTTTCTCTCTCTCCATTGGTGTCCAAACTCCCTAATCTTTTGGCTGGTGCTATGATCCTTCTTGACAGAGAGCTCAGGGAAAGAGGTTGTTTGAGCCATCCTTTGCCTGTTTTTCCTTTTCTTTTCTTCCCTTTTAAAAAAATGGATTTTTCCCCACAGAGATCTTTTTTCCCAAATTTTTAAAAATTTAAGTATAGTGATTTACAATGTTGTATTCGTTTGAAGTTTACAGCAAAGTGAGTCAGCAAAAAAAAATATATATATATATATAGAGAGAGAGAGAGAGAGAGAGAGACAGACAGACAGAGAGAGACAGAGAGACAAAGAGACAGAGAGACAGAGAGATCTTATTTTGACAACACAATCTGGTGTAACATTCTTTCAAGAGACTGCTTAGTTTCTAGAAACTCTTCCTTTGCTTTAGCTACAGCTAGTTTGTTGAGACCCTTTTGCTAATAGCCTCTCCCTCGGGTCTAAACTTCCCCAAGTACACAGTGCTGGGCCAGGGTCTGGTGGAGATCAGAAATAAAAAAGGACCAGAAGAAGACATAACCTCAGTCACTGCAGATCTCGCAAAGCATGGGGCACCCAGCTGGGCCAATCCAGAGAGGGCGCAGGAATCCTCAGGGGCGTCATCTGCATGAGATTTGCAAACCAAAAGGATCATCATCCTGGAACCCATACTTCTCAGTCAGGTGGGGAAAAGCTGATCATTCTTGTGCTAATCAGATGGACAGGTTTAGCTGAGGCAGGGAAGGAGAGAAAGGGGATAATTCCTGCAACCATTCTCTTTCTTCCAAGTCCAGCAGCCCTCCTGGCTCAACTGAAGGCCCCCCAAATTGTCATTAAAGCTGCCCCAAAGGAGAAATATTGGAAAGGGAGCATATGTAGGGACCTTTTAAAACCCTGCAAGGCATTGACATCATGATTCCTTCTGTGATGAATCAGAAGTACAGAAAACTAAGTAAAATATTTTGTTCCCAAACTGGAGCCGTTTCTAAATTTAAATGTCAATCATCTCTTCTCTTCCATGTATGTACCAGCAAGAGGCAGCCATGGGTGCTGTCAAAAGACTGCGCAGAGATTGGTTCAACATGGCAAAGTAGAAGGACATGCGCTCACTCCCTCTTGCGAGAGCACCAGAATCACAACTAACCACAACCACTGGGTGGGTGACTCACAAGCTAGAAAACAATTATACCACAAAAGTCCACCCACTGGAATGAAGGTTCTGAACTCCATGTCAGGTTTCCCAACCTGGGGGTCTGGCAACAGGAGGAGGAATTCCCAGAGAATCAGACTTTGAAGGCTAGCAGGATTTTGACTGTAGGACTTCAACAGGTCTAGGGGAAACAGAGACTCCACTCTTGGAGGGCACACACAAAGTAGTGTGTGCATCAGGACCCGGGGGAAGGAGCAGTGACCCCATAGGAGACTAAATCAGACCTACCTGCTAGTGTTGGAGGGTCTCCTGCAGAGGTGGGGGGTGGCTGTGGCTCACTTGCGGGATAAGTACACTGGCAGCAGAGGTTCTGGGAAGTACTCCTTGGTGTGAGCCCTCCCAGAGTCCATTAGCCCCACCAAAGGGCCTGTAGGCTCCAGTGCTGGGTTGCCTCAGGCCAAACAACCAAAAGGGATGAACTCAGCCCCATCCATCAGCAGACAAGCAGATTAAAGTTTTACTGAGCTCTGCCCACCAGAGCAACACCCAGCTCTACCCACCACCAGTCCCTCCCATCAGAAAGCTTGCACAAGCCTCTTAGACAGCCTCTTGCCTCACTCACCAGAGGGCACATAGAAGAAGCAAGAAGAACTACCATCCTGTAGCCTGTGGAATGAAAACCACATTCGCAGAAAGACAGACAAAATGGAAAGGCAGAGGACTATGTAGCAAATGAAGGAACAAGATAAAACCCCAGAAAAAGAAACTGAACAAAGTGGAGATATGCAACCTACCAGAAAAGGAATTTAGAATAATGATAGTGAAAATGATCCAGGACCTTGGAAAAAGAATGGAGGCAAAGATCAAGAAGATGCAAGAAATGTTTAACAAAGACCTAGAAGAATTAAAGAACAAACAAACAGAGATGAACAATACAATAACTGAAATGAAAAATACACTAGAAGGGATCAATAGCAGAATAACTGAGGCAGAACGGATAAGTGACCTGGAAGGCAGAATGGTGGAATTCACTGTTGCGGAACAGAATAAAGAAAAAAGAATGAAAAGAAATGAAGACAGCCTAAGAGACCTCTGGGACAACATTAAACACACCAACATTCGCATTATAGGGGTCCCAGAAGGAGAAAAGAGAGAGAAAGGACCAGAGAAGATATCTGAAGAGATTACAGTCAAAAACTTCCCTAACATGGGAAAGAAAATAGCCACCCAAGTCCAGGAGCACAGAGAGTCCCAGGCAGGATAAACCCAAGGAGAAACAGGCTGAGACACATAGTAATCAAACTGACAAGAATTAAAGACAAAGAAAAATTATTAAAAGCAACAAGGGAAAAACAACAAATAACATACAAGGGAACTCCCATAAGGTTAACAGCTGATTTCTCAGCAGAAACTCTACAGGCCAGAAGGGAGTGGCATGATATATTTAAAGTGATGAAAGGGAAGAACCTACAATCAAGATTACTCTACCCAGCAAGGATCTCAATCAGATTTGATAGAGAAATCAAAAGCTTTACAGACAAGCAAAAGCTAAGAGAATTCAGTACCACTAAGCCAGCTCTACAACAAATGCTACAGGAACTTCTCTAAGTGGGAAACACAAGAGAAGAAAAGGACCTACAAAAACAAACCCAAACCAATTAAGAAAATCGTAATAGGAACATACATATCAATAATTACCTTAATTGTGAATGGATTAAATGCTCCAACCAAAAGACACAGGCTCACTGAATGGATACAAAAACAAGATCTGTATATATGCTGTCTACAAGAGACCCACTTCAGACCTAGGGACACATACAGACTGAAAGTGAGGGGATGGAAAAAGATATTCTATGCAAATGGAAATCAAAAGAAAGCTGGAGTAGCAATACTCATATTAGATAAACTAGATTTTAAAATAAAGAATGTTACGAGACAAGGAATGACAATGCATAATGATCAAGGGATCAATCCAAGAAGAAGATATAACAATTTTAAATATATATGCACCCAACTTAGGAGCATCTCAATACATAAGGCAAATGCTAACAGCTATAAAAGAGGAAATCGACAGTAACACAATGATAGTGGGGAACTTTAACACCTCACTTACACCAATGGACAGATCATCCAGACAGAAAATTAATAAGGAAACACAAGCTTTAAATGACACAAAAGATCAGATAGATTTAATTGATATTTATAGGACATTCCACCCCAAAACAGCAGATTACACTGTCTTCTCAAGTGCACATGGAACATTCTCCAGGAGAGATCACATCTTGGGTCACAAATCAAGCCTCATTAAATTTAAGAAAACTGAAATCATATCAAGCATCTTTTCTGACCACAACACTATGAGCTTAGAAATCAATTACAGGGAAAAAAACGTAAAAAACACAAACACAATGAGGCTAAACAATACGTTACTAAATAACCAAGCGATCACAGAAGAAATCAAAGAGGAAATCAAACAATACCTAGAGACAAATGACAATGAAACAACAACGACCCGAAACCTGTGGGATGCAGCAAAAGCAGTTCTAAGAGGGAAGTTTATAGCAATACAATCCTACCTCAAGAAACAAGAAAAATTTCAAATAAACAATCTAACCTTATACCTAAAGGAACTAGAGAAAGAAGAACAAACAAAACCCAAAGTTAGTAGAAGGAAAGAGATCATAAAGATCAGAGCAGAAATAAATGAAATAGAAACAAAGAACACAATAGCAAAGATCAATAAAACTAAAAGCTGGTTCTTTGAGAAGATAAACAAAATTGATAAACCTTTAGCCAGACTCATCAAGAAAAAAAGGCATAGGACTCAAATCAATAAAATTAGACATGAAAAAGAAGAAGTTACAACGGACACCGCAGAAATACAAACCATCCTAAGAGACTACTACAAGCAACTCTATGCCAATAAAATGGACAACCTGGAAGAAATGAACAAATTCTTAGAAAGGTATAACCTTCCAAGACTGAACCAGGAAGAAATAGAATATATGAACAGACCAATCACAAGTAATGAAATTGAAACTGTGATTAAAAATCTTCCAAGAAACAAAAGTCCAGGACCAGATAGCTTCACAGGTGAATTCTATCAAACATTTAAAGAAGAGCTAATATCCATCCTTCTCAAACTCTTCCAAAAAATTGCAGAGGAAGGAACACTCCCATACTCATTCTACAAGGCCACCATCACCCAGATACCATAACCAGAAAAGGATACTACAAAAAAAGAAAATTACAGACCAATATCACTGAAGAGTATAGATGCAAAAATCCTCAACAAAATACTAGCAAACAGAATCCAAGAACACATTAAAAGGATCATACACCATGATCAAGTGGGATTTATCCCGGGGATGCAAGGATTCTTCAATATACGCAAATCAATCAAAGAGATACACCATATCAATAAATTGAAGAATAAAAACTATATGACCGTCTCAATAGATGCAGAAAAAGCTTCTCTTTTTTTCACACCCAAATTTATTTTTATTTTGCATACATAGGAAACATGACCCTATGAAAAGACCAAAAAAGAGAAATGAGCCAAGTGTTACAAGAGGAAAAGCATGCACCAATCTGCTCCCAGTTCACTCCTAGCCACACACTCAACGGAACTCTATGGAACTTCACACACCAGGAGCTGGACTGGCTCCAAGCGGTGGGCACTGTCCACTGACAGCACGGCGGGAAACAGAGTGGGCAGGAAATGTCACTGAGAGTGGAATTTCCACACACAGTGTCACTGCCCACAGTAGTGGATTCTCACTCAGGTTCAAGGGAAAACAAAATTCATCTCACACAGACATGAATATAAAATCTTTGAGTGCTACCTAAATCATTCAGTCTCAAGATCATTTGCTATCAAAAAGATAAACAAAATTTCATCATGGACATTTGGGTGTCTACTCAGCTGCACCCAATCCAACTCCAGGGGCAGCTCTCGGGTGCTTCCTCATCAGAACAGTAAAGGGAGAAACTGGGCCTGAAAATGCAAAACGAATGACCTGGAGGAAGAGGAACTTTTGGACCCATGTAGTTGTCCTGGGTTGTAAACAGCAAATGTTGCAGTTTGTTATCTCATTCGAATCAAGGACTTGAGTGCGGGAGGTACTGAAGTTGGGGACAGGAGTTCAGAGGTCACACTCGGTGGTCAAAGACACCAGCAGCAGCACCCGTGTTCACAGACTGTTTCCATGGTGTTCGTCTGGCTCCGAGAGCATCCCGTGGAATTCCTGGGGAGGCCTCCAGACTTTCCATCCTTAGAAAAGGTAAGTCACCGTGGCCCCATCCTGATTCCTCACTCCTACTCCATAGACATGTCCCAGTAGAGCAGGGACAGGGTGACTAGGGCTAGGGAATGAAAACCCTCAGTATCCACTCCAGTGAGGTGCCCTGATGCTCAAGTTCAATGAGTGACAACTTCTCAAGAGGCTCTGTTTAGTTCATTTCAAAAATAAGCACCCTACCCCCACCCCCCACCACTACGCATACAGGGACCTACATGTCTTGGCTACGTGGCTTTGCCCTTCCTATACATGACCTGTCAGGTCTCAATCTGGGTTTAAATACATGATCGTGGGCATTACTCACTATGCAGAAGAGCAGGACTCAGGCCCCCTAACAACTCCAGGACTACCTGTGATCCCAGGGCCAGAGAGGTTTCTGAGCCAGGGTTTGCATTTCCAACCAGATCTTCCTTATTCTAATTTTGATTAACTCCTCAGTGAAATCTATTCAGTCCTTTTTGAAGAGATCTCTCTGCAGTCCTGGGGTTTTGCGTTCCCGTCTTTTTCTTAGCAAGCTCTTCCTCTTCAGAGCCTGGTGTACACCTGCTGAGATCAGTCAGCCAGGGCCCAGGCCTGCCCAACCCAGGCTTAAGCCACGGACTGCGCCCTGCTGGGACACCTCTCTCCAGGGGCTGATGTGGCTTCCCAGCCGGATGTGCCTCTCTGCTTTGAAAGTGTCCATCACAACCCACCATCAGAGCTACCTCAGGGGAGGGCGCAGAGGTGCCTGGCCGTGATCACAGGCCAGAGAGCTGCTGACGTCCAGGAAGGACTCTGAGTCTGACCTCAGGACAGGACTCCACAGCACCTTCCACAGGACACAATAAAAAGGGCTCGAACATTTTTTTCCCCAAGTCAGACCAAGTGCTCATCAAATGCAATGTCCAGTTTGAGGCAGGGGGCAATTTCCCATGAATTTAAATAACTTTCTTTAGTGATTTTCAGATAACTATAGACATCAATGTAGCCTCATTCCGGATCCCCATCTCCTTGAGGTGCAAGCCATACCCAGGGCTCTCCCAGCCCTGGCTGTGCAGAGGGCAGCTCTGGTCTTCAGGAAGGGGATGGAGAAGAGAGGGCTCAGAGGATGTGCCACCAACGCCTGTTTCTCTGACAGCTTTTTGAAGAGGAAGACTGTCCAGCATGGGGCTCACACAGCTGGCCCTGTGGGGCCTTGCTTCCGATGGGCCACCTGCCATGTGGTGGCCTTCCGGGTGGCGCAGGCCCCTCCTCGCGTTCACGCGTACTCACCTGCACGTGCCCTGCCTCACCTTCCGCCGGGGTCTCTCCCCTGAGGGTCTGGGCACACCACCCTAGGGGGTCAACCCTTGGGACTCTCCACTCAGCCAGAGCACAGATTACATTGGAAACAGAAGCAACAGAGGAGACACGGGGTGAATTCAAATCCTGGTCCTCCAAGGGAAACCTGAAAGGAAGCTGTGCTTGCTTTGAAGATGTCAAAAAGGAATTTGCCCTTTAGTGGCTCATAAGACCATTCCTGGAAGTGAACAGTGATGGGGCCAGGGAGGGCGAGTGACAGCCTCTCCGGCCTCCCCGGCCAGTTGCACAGGCAGGTGCCAGGCAGCTCCCGGCCACTTGGCCTTCACCACCTGTTCATATGCGGGCAGGGCGTGTCGAAGTAGGAAGGGGGCGGTGGGTAGGCTGTGCTTCCCTGGGGTGAGTTGGGCTGGACCTGGAAAGCCATCGCCACAGGGTTCCCAGCAGGATTCATCCCTGGCCCTCCAGGGTCAGTGTAAAACGGCAGCCCCAGCTTCTGGGCTCCTGGAGTGGGGTTCGGGGGCTGCCTGGTGTAAGACACGTTGAATGCCAGCTCCTCGATCAGCGGCGCGGGGTACATGCACCTCCGGATGAAGAAGCCGGCACCACAGCAGAAGAGCACGCCCATCATCAGGAGGAACCCAAAGCACCACAGCCTCTGTATGGAGAGGGCCTGCACACAGCACCTGGAGCCACAGCAGTCCTCGTGAGGGCGGCATCTGTTTGCTACACATCCTGTGGGCAGAATTACAGTGGTTTCCTTCTGGGGAGGCCCTGTAACCGGATGATCAAAGACATATAATATGTTGGATAGAGTCCTTCAAAATACCAGCAATGCTTTTGGGCCTCTGTGCAGTCCACGGGCAGCCCAAGCAGCAGCGCAGCCACACTCCCGGCCAGGCAGCCCATGGCTGCACATCCTCCTGGTGGCAGGCGCGGGTCAGCAGCACGAGCCCTGTGAGGGGGCCAGCCAGCTGGCAGGCGGGATCCCAGCCGGGGTCGCAGGGGCTCGGGCAGGCGGGCGGGGAGCCGGGCTGAGTCACGCAGCCCTTGCCGCATTTGCCACGGGCTCGCGTGTCAGAAAAAGCTTTTGACAAAATTCAACACCCATTTATGATAAAAACTCTCTAGAAAGTGGGCATAGAGGGAACCTACCTCAAAATAATAAAGGCCATATACAACAAACCCACAGCAAACATCATTCTCAACAGTGAAAAACTGAAAGCATTTCCACTAAGATCAGGAACAAGACAGGGATGTCTACTCTCGACACTATTATTCAACATAGGTTTGGCAGTCCTAGCCACGGCAATCAGAGAAGAAAAAGAAATAAAAAGAATCCAAATTGGAAAAGAAGAACTAAAGCTGTCACTGTTTGCAGATGACATGATACTATGCATATATGATCCTAAAGATGCCACCAGAAAACTACTAGAGCTAATCGATGAATTTGGTAAAGTTGCAGGATACAAAATTAATGCACAGAAACCTCTTGCATTCCTATACACTAACAACGAAAGATCAGAAAGAGAAATTAAGGAAACAATCCCATTCACCACTGCAACAGAAAGAATAAAATACCTAGGAATAAACCTATCTAAGGAGGTAATACACCTATACTCAGAAAACTATAAGACATCGATGAAAGAAATCAAAGATGACCCAAACAGATGGAGAGATATACCATGTTCTTGGATTGGAAGAATCACTATTGTGAAAATGACTATACTACCCAAAGCAAGATACAGATTCAATGCAACCCCTATCAAATTACCAATGGCATTTTTTACAAAACTAGAGCAAAAAATCTTAAAATTTGTACGGAGACACAAAAGACCCCGAATAGCCAAAGCAATCTTGAGGGGAAAAAATGGAGCTGGAGGAATCAGACTCCCTGACTTCAGACTATACTACAAAGCTTCAGTAATCAAGACAATATGGTACTGGCACATAAACAGAAATATAGATCAGTGGAACAGGATAGAAAGCCCACAGATAAACCCAGGCACCTATAGTCAACTAATCTATGACAAGGGAGGCAAGGATATACAATGGAGAAAAGACAGTCTCTTCAATAAGCGGTGCTGGGAAAACTGGACAGCTACATGTAAAAAAATGAAATTAGAACACTGCCTAACACCATACCAAAAATAAACTCAAAATGGATTAGAGACCTAAATGTAAGACCAGACAGACACTATAAAACTCTCAGAGGAAAATATAGGAAGAACACTCTTTGACATAAATCACAGCACGATCTTTTTTGACCCACCTACTAGAGTAACAGAAATAAAAACAAAAATAAACAAATGGGACTCAATGAAACTTAAAAGCTTTTGCACAGCAAAGGAAACTATAAACAAGACGAAAAGACAACCCTCAGAATGGAAGAAAATATTTGCAAACGAATCAACAGACAAAGGATTAATCTCCAAAATATATAAACAGCTCATGCAACTCAACAGCAAAAAAACAAACAACTCAATCAAAAAATGGGTGGAAGACCTAAATAGACATTTCTCCAAAGAAGACATGCAGATGGCCAAGAGGCACATGAAAAGCTGCTCAAGATCACTAATTATTAGAGAAATGTAAATCAAAACTACAATGAGGTATTACCTCACACCAGTTAGAATGGACATCATCAGAAAATCTATAAACAGAGGGAACCCTTTTGCACTGTTGGTGGGAATGTAAATTGATACAGCCACTGTGGAGAACAGTATGAAGATTCCTTAAAAAACTGAAAATAGAATTACCATATGACCCAGCAATCCCACTACTGGGCAGATACCCAGAGAAAACCATAATTCAAAATGACACATGCACCCCAATGTTCATTGCAGCACTATTTACAATAGCAAGGTCACAGAAGCAACCTAAATGCCCATCAACAGACGAATGGATAAAGAAGATGTGGTACATATATACAATGGAATATTACTCAGCCATAAAAAGGAACAAAATTGGGTCATTTGTAGAGCCGTGGATGGACCTAGAGACTGTCACACAGAGTGAAGTTAAGTCAGAAAGAGAAAAACAAATATCATATATTAACGCATATATGTGCAATCTAGAAAAATGGTACAGATGAACCGGTGTGCAAGGCAGAAATAGAGAGACAGATGTAGAGAACAAACGAATGGACACCAAGGGGGGAAAGCGGGGGGCAGGGGGATAGAGGTGGTGGGATGAATTGTGAGATTGGGATTGACATATATACACTAATATGTATAAAATAGATAACTAATAAGAACCTGCCCTATAAAAAATAAATAAATTAAAATTTTTTTTTAAAAGGCTGTGTAGGGGCTTCCCTGGTGGTGCAGTGGTTGAGAGTCCGCCTGCCGATGCAGGGGACACGGGTTCGTGCCCCGGTCCGGGAAGATCCTACATGCCGCGGAGCAGCTGGGCCTGTGAGCCATGGCCGCTGGGCCTGCGTGTCCGGAGCCTGTGCTCCGCAACGGGAGAGGCCACAACAGTGAGAGGCCAGCGTACCACAAAAAAAAAAAAAAAAAAAAAAAAGGATGTGTACATGGTAGACCCCACACACGCAAGGCATATGGCACTCATACTCATGCTCACATATTCACACACACACACACACAAAATGCTTGCAGCTGTCCAGAGAGATGAATGGCCCAATTACCCTGCAACCAGCACCCAATTCCATGGCGACTGGATTTCCAGAAAGTCAAAGCTGAGGGACGCTGGTGTCCCCGGCGTGGGAACAACTGCCAGGGTCCCCATCAGGTACCCAATAACTGTGAATGAGTGGACCTTATGAACAAATGGGGCCACTGGGCAGTTTGACCAGCATTAAGACAAAGACAAAGCACCTCATCTGGAGTCTTGTACATCCACAGAAATGGTCTAGCCAGAGGCAGCCAACACTGAACCTGGGATCTCTTCTCACTGGAAAATTACCCTTCCACCACACCCACCCCTTTCCCAATTCTCCCCTCACCCTGGTGAAAGCTCACAGGCAGTGTCCCACCCACCCTAGCTCACTTCCCATTCACTCACTCATTCAGCAAATGTTAACAGGCACCCACTGTGTGTCAGTCAATGTGCCAGGCCCTGGAGAGACAGGGAGGCCAGACACAGCCTGCTTCTCAGCCCTGCTGGGGACAGGGAGGGAGCCGTCCCTCTGTTCCTCTCATTCGGGGCACGCTCCACACCAGGCCAGCTCTTCAGAGAACCACGGCTTCTCCATTTCTTCCTCCTGAGGCCTCACCCTCGTGCAGGAGCAGCAGCTCAGAAAATCTCTGTCTTGTCACTTGCATTATAGGATTTTTTTTTTAAATAGCAGCACCAGCCTTGCCTTCCGAGAAGCCTGTGGCTTTGGTTAATATTTACATGTATTTGCAATTCCTTTGTACACACGGAAGGGGAAAGAAAGGGTGGGGAAGGGAGTTTTGCCAGGGAATGAAAATGCACCCTGGGCCCATCCTCAAAGTGCTATTGCAATTGCCAACTTAAAATCAAGATGCAACTTGTTTAGCTAAAATTCAGGTAATTTCTGTCACTCCTACTCTGGCCCTTCTTCCCCTGCAAACTCGCAGCTCCTTAGCTGGCCTGTGCATCGGTCCCATTCATGTGTGAGGGAGCTGTAGCTGGTCTTGGGCTTATATGCACTGGAAATTTTCTTTTTCTAATTCTGCAGGTTTGGGTCATTTTCAGAGAGCTCTGTGGGCACCCTCTGGTGGCTGACCGAAAATTTTACCTGCAAAAATTATAGTTGAACTGGGAAGGCTTTATTTGGCAGTCAGGCTCTGTGGCTGGATGGTGGACATTGTGAGTTTATGCACTGTACTTTGTACCACCTCTTTCATCACACGATACATGGCTGGAACCGTGGCTCTGCCCTCTCTGAAGGACTGGCACCTTATAGAAAGGGCAGAGCTAAGACACAAGGCCTCCTTGTGGGGGCAGCTTTTCCAGATCAGCCTGGGTGGGGAGGATGAAGGGAGCACTTCCTTGGGCTCTCAGAGGACTCAGCCCTGAAGGAGAAGCCACTGCATTCCCGGAGCAGGCCAGGCTTGAACAGCATTCTTCCCAGAGTTCCCGCTCCTCCGCTGGTGCTAGGGGCAGCCATTCCTGAGAATCGTCCTGGTCTGTGGGCAAGGGCAGGGACGGGAGGGAGCGTGGAGGAAGAGAGGCAGGAAGGAAAACTCTCCACCTGAGGATGACGCCCCAGGCCCTCAAGTCAGGGGACCTGACGAGCATAACTGTTCTGTCAACACGATAAATGCCCGCACCTCATTTTCCTTAGCTCGTTCTTCTCCAAGGATTTTATTAGTCTCAGGAGAGTCCCCAAAGTCAGCTCAGGTTGCCTTCATTTTGCAAAAAGAGGCCCCACGAGGTTAAGGACAAATGTGACGTCACCCAGCCTGCCAGCGCAGGCCAAGCCTGGAGTTTTCTCACCCGCCGGGTTATGATGCTTTGATATTTACCTGCAGCCCGTGGTCTCAGTCACCTCCGCCCCGCACTCTATCAGAGCAAACCACTCTCAACCAGCAAACCGTGGCGAGACCTCTGAAGAGCAAGATCTTAAGGAAGGGCACACTTTGAGGCACAGGGAAGTGCCGTGTCACAAGTGGGTTCCGGAAGCTGGCAAGAGAACCAGGTGGCTCCGATTCCAGATTCTGCAATCTTAGGCCCAAGCCCTATCATTTACCTGGAAACAAAGAGGTGCTGTCTACCAGGAGCAGCCTTCTTTATTGCCACCATTTTTCATTTGCTTTCCTTCAAAACCAGGCCCCAGGGCACAAGGGAAGCCCAGCTCCCGATGAGCCATCAGTCACCCCACACTGGTGGTGGCAGCCCCGTTCTGCCCGGCTGGGTCTGAGAGCACCACGGGGCAGCGGGAAAATGTCCTTGGTGGGCAGCCCAGAAGCTAAGATGTGACTGGAGCAGAGCAAGAAAAACAAACAGAACAAAACAAAACCCAGTGTGACCACATCTGTGGGAACAGACCATTCAACTACACTCAGAGCCATCACCCCGGAGGCAGGGCAGTCCGGGGAGCTCCTGTTGAATCTGAACTGAGCGTGTGGGTTTCTCCCTCTAACCCGTGCTTCCAGCAGAAAGAAAATACTATTGCGAGGTCACTATGTGCCAAACACGCAGGATGGAGCAGGTATCGTGCTCATTGCAGCTACAGGAGAGCTGCCGCCCACTCTAAACCCTTCATACAGATTACCTCATTAGTCCTCGTGACAACCAAATGAAGGAGGTACAGCTAATCCCCCATAAAAGAGGACACTGAGACAGAGAAATTACATAATCTGCATCATGCATATTGCCAGTGGTGGAGTCAGGATCCAACCCTGGCCATCTGGCTTCAGAGCTGGTGCTCTTAAACCACTTCACCCTGTGGTTTCCTCCAGTATGTGCTAAGAGCTCACTGAGCCTTCATAAAAGCTGCACGTAGTATGTCCTAGCACCCCCATTTTACTGATGAGAAAACAGAATCATAGAGAAGCTGAAGAAGGTTATACAGCTAGCAAGAGGCAGAGCCAGAACTTGAATCCAGGTAGCTAGACTCCTGAATCCCAGCTCTAATCATCACACTCTACCACCTCCCTTTAAGCCAGGGCAGTTTTCCAATGCTCCCACTCGCTAGGTTTTGCAAAATTCCTGCTGGATGTTGGCAAGCACCACTCTGGCTTTGCGGCTCACCCCAGAGCCCAGGGAGAGGCCCTCCTGCCCTCCCAGAGGCAGATGTGAAGGGGCACCTGGCCCTCCGCACACTGCTCCAGGGATCCGCCCCCCCCCCCCCCCGCAGGAGCTAGTGGGTTCATTGCCACTGCTGACTAGCAAAGTAACCCGAGTCTTGATTCTGCCCCTGTCACCTGGGTTTGTCTATGTGGGGCTTCAGACCTGGGAAGGTGTCCCTCTCTCCTTAGCCAGATTATTCCTATTTCCTTGGAAGCACAAATGTTTATTTTATGGGACATAAAGGCAGAGCCAGTTCCTTCACGGGGTATCGGGCTCCCCAGGGCTCCCCCTGGACGGCCACTCAGGAAATTGGGAAGCCTGGCTCAACCGCAGCGCTGCTCTGAGGGGCCAGCATCCATAGGGTGTTACTGCATTTTCCATTTGAATTAACGTTGATTAAATCAAACATTTAGCTGTTTGATTAAGAAATATCTCAGGCAGATTCTTCTCCTTTCTGGCTTATTGATCACATAGCTGGCTCCCTCCCAAAAGAGATTCTGGCCTTTGTCTTTTAAGGTTCATGTTCTGCTAGGTTGAGCGGTTGAGTTGTATCAAATGGGATCGACACCATGACCCCAACTTTAAATCGCCTGGTGCCTGTGCTGGCTGTCTCCCATCTGTCACTCCAGAGCTCCCTTCACACTTCTCCAACCTGCTCTGTGTGTGTGCCAGGGGGCTGGCCTACAAGGACACATCAGTGGGTTCCTTATCCTCTGGCTTTCATTGGATCCATTTGATGGAGGTCACTGGCAGTAAATAAGTAGGCAGGAGGTGAGAGAAGCCAAGGGGGTTGTCCCCTGGCTCTCTTCCTGCCAGGCTACCATGGCTTATCTGTGTCCCACCACTGAGGCCACAACTCATATATTCTATCATATATTCTAGTAACCACTGGTGGTTATAAACTACCCCCAACACTTAATAGCTTAAAACAACCGCAAACATTTATTTTCCTGATGAAGCTATCATTTGGACAGGGCTTGGTGGGGCAACTCATCTCTGTTCCACGTGGCATATGCTGGGGCAGCTTGACTAGGGTTGGAGAATCCACTTCCAAGATGGCTAGCAAGTTGGCGTAGGTTATGGTCTGGGCAAGCTTAGTCAGGACTTAGCAGAGGCCTCAGTTCTCGAGGTGGGCCTCTACTTGGGGCTGTTAGACTTCCTCCCAGCAAGGTGTCCATGTTCCAAGAGCAAATGTCCAAAGGAAAGGAAATGGAAGTTTCCAGTCTCTTAAGACCTGGGCCTGGAAACAGATACAACACCACTTCTGCCACGTTCTGTTGGTCAAAGCAGTTGCAGAGGCCCCTCTGATTCAAGGAGAAAGAACATAGACCCCACTCTTGATGAAAAGGGTATCAGAGAATTTTATCTATCTTTAATCCACTACATTTTATAAGTGCCCCTCCTATGGCTATTCCCTCCAGGTTCCAATAACTGGTCTCCTCCCTTGCTCCATCGGGCCGGGGGTGGAGCAGCTCGCTCCCTGATAGTGCTTGCCCAAGGTGCTACACCACCCCTGGTTTCCCAAACCCTGATCACACATCTGTAACAGTCTCTTTACTAAACTCCCCCTCAAAATATCCAGCTGGAGTGTGCCCAGGTATTTGCTGGGACCCTGGCAACGTTCCTCTGTCAAGTTCTTCTTTGCCCACACGGGAATATCCCATGAGACCACCCTCCTCAGGACCTTTCCTCCCAACTCCCACCAGCCCCCATACTCCCCACACTCCAATCTCCTTTCAACTTTACCTAGTGCTTTCCTGGGAAGACCTCTGCTCAGTCATTAACTGCGGTAATTTATCAAAATAACTCGTGCTTCCATGCTTCCAGGGTGCTCAAAGGCTTCATGCCCACCTCACCCAGGAAAATGGTTACACAGTTATAGAACGCTACAGTTAAATCTAAACCCAAAGAGAAATGCCTAAAGGTAGAAATGTGTGACCCTCCAATTAAGCTAATAAGGGCGTCCTTTTGGTCCAGCTAGCCTGTCAGATCCCCTCAGACCACACAGACAACCTCTAAACCTTCCTGCTCTTAGCCTCCCCTAGACATTTACCTTGACCTTGGATCCCCAGGCAGAGATTGACGATCTATTTTCCTTTCTTTGGCTTTTCCCTGACGACTCTCATGCCTTCAACGTGGGAACTGTAACTGATAAATTCAGGACTAGGGCGAAAGGGCATATTTACTGCCCCAATGCCTCATTTCATTCAAAGACAAGTGTATTTCCAGTAATTGAGAAGGAACAAAGGTTGTATTTCTATGACTCTGTAAAAGATAGCATTTTCTGGATTCTTATCTGGAACTCTGATACTTATGGTATCTGTCACGTACATAATCAGCAGAGACGAGAAAGGCAGCACTAAACTATCTCTGAAGCACTTTCTTATCTTCTATTACTTCCAGAACTTCTTTTCATTAATGAATTCATTGAAGAAATATTTATTTGAACATTTGCTGTATGTGGCAGGCACTGTATGAAGCACTGGGAACAATGATGAGCAAAAACAGATGAACTAAAAGATACATGACACAAAGATTTACACAAATAAATGGGAAATAACACACTGGGATACCAGCTTCCTTGTAATATGAGGGTGTATAATAGGGAGATAGTGATAATCAGTGAGGTCAGGGATAGGTTTCTGTCACCCTTAAGTTGCACTAATGCTCCCGCCCTCTACCAAGCTCAACCCTGCCCTGCGATAATGTAGAATAGATAAAATGAAAGTGTTAGCCCTGTTGCTTGTAGCCCTGAGCTGCTGAGTGCTAGGGACCTCCACCTACAGTAGCCCTGTCAGGTCCCCAGTCAAACCCACCCACCCTTTGAGATATCAGGAGAACCACTCCCATCAGTGGCAGGTATGTGGAGTCTGTCTAGGACTTCTTCTAAAGCAGAGTGAACCTTGTTTCACAGTGACACATCCAGGTCTTCCATGATGTCTACCTGTTGCCACGTCAAGTTGTCCAAGGTCTCTCTACCAAGCAGTCCCAGCCCCATTTACTAGGATGCCTCAGAGGTAACGTTGCCAGAGATGTCAGTGGCATATCTGGCTCAACTCTTTGCCCAGGTCTTTTTTTTTTTTTAATTGAAGTATAGTTGATTTACAATGTTGTGTTAGTTTCAGGTGTACAGCAAAGTGATTCAGTTATACATACGTATATATGTTCTTTTTCAGAGTCTTTTCCTATATAGTTATTACAAAATACTGACTATAATTCCCTGTGCTATTCAGTAGGTCCTTGTTGGTTATCTATTTTATATATAGTAGTGTGTATCTGTTAATCTCAAACTCCTAATTTATCCCTCCTCACCCCCTTTCCCCTTTAGTAACCATAAATTTGTTTTTTATGTCTGCATCTATTTCTGGTTTGTAAATAAGTTCATTTGTATCATTTTTTTAGATTCCACATATAAGTGATATCATGATATTTGTCTTTGTCTGACTGACTTCACTTAGTATGATAATCTCTAAGTCCAGCTATGTTGCTGTAAATGGCATTATTTCATTCTTTTTTATGGCTGAGTAATACTCCACTGTCTATAGATACCACATATTCTTTACCCATTCATCTGTAGATGGATATTTAGGTTGCTTCCGTGTCTTGGCTATTGTAAATAGTGCTGCAATGAACACTGGGGTGCATGCATCTTTTCGAATTAGAGTTTTCTCTGGATATATGCCCAAGTTCAGGTCTTTAAAGAGCTGGGTTTTATACCTTCCCTGAGTCCATGTGCTATAGGATCCTATGGAAGTCTTTCTACCAGGAAGCTGGGTATTACTATCCTGATATTTACTTTGAGTTGCTCCTCTCCTTATAGCTAATCATGGGGGAAACGACACATTTAGGCAGTAGCCAAGGTTCTCTGGGCCCCACGTTCACTCTGTCTTCTAAGGAGAGCCAGGCGCAGTGGGCAGCTCCCCGGGGATTCTGTGTCCTCCAGATGCTGCCCATGTTACTAGAGCAGACACCCCATCAAGCCCTGCCCTGCCCTGCCCTGCCCTCCTCCTCCCTGCCTGTGTGTGCAGAACGTGCGTCCGCCTCACAGCTGAGGCCCACGTGTTAGGATGAGTGTTCCCATCTGAGGATGCTAGTCTGGTAAGGCAGCAAACAGCTGCTGAGAGAAACATGAATCAGAATTGGATATAAATGCTGGTGCTGCCACGTACCAGCTACGTGCAATTGGGCACCATCCTGAAACAGCCTCAGTTTCTTCATCGGCCCAAACAATGAGATAATCATTTCCACCTTCCCAGAATAAATAACAGCAACCCTACGCAATGCTGGGAACCCAGAAGGCTATACTCAGCCATCTGCTCCAAGACTAAAAAGCAAAGGTGCAGATCATGAAAAACACACTCCATTTGCTGAAATAAAACACTCTACCCCGGAGAGGAGGACTGCATCCTGGACACTTCGGTGGCAGAGAAGTGAGATCCTGCAAAGAGCACCGGGGTAGGGGTTGAGTTGGGCTTCCACGTGCAGTGGAAGTTGAAGGGGTGCGACAGGAGGAGGCCCGCCAGATCTAAGAGGTTCTGTCAGTCCGAGGGCGCAAGTGTGGATATGGGCAAGGCTTCAGACAGAGCGGGCCCACTGCCCTAAATTGCTGCACTGACCTTCACTCAGGCCAGCCTGTGCAGAGAAGGAGGGAGTAACACCGACACGTGCCCCACGCGCCCCTAGAAAGGGCGAGCTAGTGCCTCCCCACTTCTGGGACCACTTACAGGATCTGCGAAGGGGTCTAACGCCACCAACACCACCAGCAAACGAGCCTTGACGACCCCTCCAAGCTGAGTCCAGAGAGGAAGAGCCTCCCTCTGCCTGGCTTGGAAAGAGGCTGCAAGAAGCAACAGCCCCTGGGGCTCAGCACAGCGGGCCAGCTTCCAGAGCTTCTGAATAAATGCATGTTGTGCTGCGCGCCCAGAGGACAAGACTGCCTCTCCTTGGGTGACCTTGCTGCCAGCAGCGCTTCTGTTAGCGCGTGGACTTTCATCATATTCAAAAGAGTCTACATTTGAAAGAAGTTAAGCCGAAGGAAGCTGGGAAAAAAGGAGTCAGACGAAGCCCGCTGGGATAGCATAACCCTTCAACCAAGTTGTCACCCGGGGCCTAAGTGCGTCGTGGGCAGTACACAGAGGGGGGCTTTCTCTCTCACACACATTTTGCCAAAAGCAAGGCTTACCCGAATCACCGTGATCATCGCAGTTACTGAGAGTTGACCATATGCCTGGAGCCCTACTGAGCACTCCCCACCCATCGTGGAATTCAACCCTCACAACCAGTCCGTGAGGTAAGTGTATCTCTGTTATACAAACAAGGAAACCGAAGCTCAGAGATGACAGAGCACCAGCCCCGGGTCATCATTGTTGATAAGTGGTAAAGCTGCAAGATTACTCTTTGTGAAGAGTAATGAAGAAAAGTACAGCATCTTCGCATTAGAGTCCCGTCGGGACAAGGGCTTCAAAGTTACAGACTCTCAAGATGAGAAGGGACTTTAAAGTCACCCCAGTCACTCACTCCAGGCTTCTCTGTCTCCTGTCCACCAAGGGCAAGAAGGACGGATCCCTGGGCCCTCGGTGAAACATCACCTCATCCCTGTGCTCTTCCCCAGACGGCACACACTGTAAATTGTGCCCGGGAGGATTCGAGTACTTCCTTCTTTTTTTTTTTCAACATCTTTATTGGAGTATAATTGCTTTACAATGGTATGTTAGTTTCTGCTTTATAACAAAGTGAATCAGTTATACATATACATATATCCCCGTATCTCTTCCCTCTTGCTTCTCCCTCCCTCCCACCCTCCCTATCCCACCCCTCTAGGTGGACACAAAGCACCGAGCTGATCTCCCTGTGCTATGCGGCTCCTTCCCACTAGCTATCTATTTTACGTTTGGTAGTGTATATATGTCCATGCCACTCTCTCACTTTGCCCCAGCTTACCCTTCCCCCTCCACATATCCTCAATCCATTCTCTAGTAGGTCTGTGTCTTTATTCCCATCTTACCCCTAGGTTCTTCATGACCTTTTGTGTTTTTTTGTTTTTGTTTTTTTTTTAGATTCCATATATATGTGTTAGCATGCGGTATTTGTTTTTCTCTTTCTGACTTACTTCACTCTGTATGACAGACTCTAGGTCCATCCACCTCACTACAAATAACTCCATTTCGTTTTTTTTTTTTATGGCTGAGTAATATTCCATTGTATATATGTGCCACATCTTCTTTATCCACTCATCTGTCGATGGACACTTAGGTTGCTTCCATGTCCTGGCTATTGTAAATAGTGCTGCAATGAGCACTGTGGTACATGTCTGTTTTTGAATTATGGTTTTCTCAGGGTATATGCCCAGTAGTGGGATTGCTGGGTCATATGGTAGTTCTATTTTTAGTTTTTTAAGGAACCTCCATACTGTTCTCCATAGTGGCTGTATCAATTTACATTCCCACCAACAGTGCAAGAGGGTTCCCTGTTCTCCACACCCTCTCCAGCATTTATTGTTTCTACACATGAAAGAATGCTCAACATCATTAATCATGAGAGAAATGCAAATCAAAACTACAATGAGATATCATCTCACACCGGTCAGAATGGCCATCATCAAAAAATCAGGTACTTCCTTCTTATCTCATCTTCTTATTTAGGAAGTTCAGAGAGAGATGTGGCTTCGAGGGCCTGTGACCTGTGAGTCACACAGCGCCCCTTGCTCAGAAGGGTCCCATGCTGGATTTACTGCTTTGCTGTCACTGCCTTGAAATTGTTAATAAAATTTTTAACAAGGGATCCTGTATTTTCATTTTGCAGTGAGTCCCGCAAATGTCATATCTGATTGTGGACAGAGCTTTAGGTTTAGGGCAGGGAGAGGCAGCCATTCAAACTACAGTTAGCGTCTTTTGCCTGTACCCTCTTCTCATAGAAGTGGGCTGCCTGGTGACAACACCGCAAGTGATGAAGCCCAAAGGGCACTGATGTGCCCCTTTCCAACAAATGCAGATAAAACAGATACTTTAAATGTGTCAATATGGGAGAAATTGTTTTCTCAAAAATTTAACTGTATTGTACCTGGTATCGATACCAACCACTAAAGCCGGCCACTGTCTCTCTCAGGTTTTCCTTGATTTCATAAAAAACCACAACGAGCTTGCCACCCTTTCCTCATCACTGCTGAGTTCGGGAATTTCAAGTGTACAATCACAGCAATCGTCCCAATTTTGCACAGATTTCCACAGCAGTACAGACGGTTAAAAGGAAGAAAAGGAGCATTGTTTGCTGTCCAATTATGGGGAGCATGCAGGAACAGGATTGGAAGTCCTGATGTCAAAAACTCCTGTGTTGATCACACCCTACGCTTCCGGACATGCTTTAACAGTGTTTAAAGGCCAGAGGCCTGGATAAAGAGAAAACAACCCTTAGTCATTTTCCTAGGACTGTGATCCCCTGAAATAGCATTTGCTTTCACCCAAAGACAAAAGGGAAAATACGAGTAGAGAATCTGTGTTTGTGGAGAATTTGGCTCCTCCAAATCTTGATTTCATGGCACTTAAAAGTATGTCGGTGATATGAGTCCAGCGCACGCACACACAATTTTTCCTCTTTAACTCAAAGCCCAGGGATTTTTCTCTTCTAGGTCTGGTGCTAGAATAGCTGACACTAGTGATATTTATTCCAAGGCACCATTCATTCATTCCTTCCTTCATTCACTGACAAGGTCAGTTCAAAACATGTGGGTCCCCTGAACAGGCTAAGAGTTCAGCACCCCTTCCATCAATATGCTTTTATTATTTGTTCAGCATCTGCTTAATGGAGGTGGGGAAAGCTGATTTGATATCAATAAAAAATGAAAATGTCTTTGTTTATAACCCACATGTCAACTATCCTTCTCATCCTCTTCTGAGTGTTTTCAAAGCACAATTCCACTCGCAGAAGAGCATTGGTGAGCGATGTAATTTACTGACATGCCGACATGGTGATGTAGAAAGGCATTTACATTGCACAGCAGACAGTGCTGTGCTTGAAAATTCCCAATACCACATGTGTAGGACAAGGATATATGTTCCAGGTAGACAAAACAAAAATGTGTTTAAAATAAACCTGCTCCTTTATCCTCACCTTTTTATTATTACTCTTGCCCTCACTCATCTTCTTGTCTCCAGAGTCTGACATGTCAGTGGAATTAGTGCATCCCTGGTTAATCCAGGCAGTATGACCAGGAAGCAGAACAAAGGCAGCAAACTCTTCTAGTGCTTGTAGTGAGCAAAGACTGGCCATCCCAGAGTGGCCACTGAACCCGTATTCCCCTCGCCTCTCCCAAACATCTCCTCCACCCCACACCCACCTACACAGTCATGCTCGCACAGTCTGAGAAAACCCACCTCCCACCAGAAAAGCCGGACTCTGACACAGTCTGTTAGTGTAACTCAAAGGGCCTGCTGCCCATCTCGTACTTGCCTGGACCTCCCCCATCGGGGTTCAAGGGCCCAGGGCCCACTCTGAAATTGCTTCTGTAAACTAGATGTATGATCCTCTCTGAAGGGTCACCCGTATCTGGGATCTCTCCAGTAGAAGGCCTCCTGGGAAAGAAGATCGTAAAATCTGGAAACAGACAATGGGGAGCTAGAACCGACCAGGACTCTGGGCACCAGGGAGAAAAGGCCCCAAATGCCTGCAGGAGTGGGACGGAGAGGAGAGGGGCGTATAAGAAGCTAAGGGGAAAGGCTCCTGCTAACAGACCCATGGCAGGTACACAGCAGGAGCTGTTAGAGTTGGCTACTCCTCCCTCCTCCTTTCCATTCCAGAACTCTCCTGAAGGCCCCCCTGGCACGTGCAGAAGTGCGTACTGATAGCTTCCTGCTCCCATTTACTTCTTGCACAGTCTCCTCTCCTATCCATAGAGAAGGCTACTCTTCGAATAGTTTTGACTGGGAACCAATAGTGATGACTAAAACAAATCATTAACTGAGCCTCAGAAGGAAGGAATATCTTCAGAAAGAGACCCGCAAAATCCTCCCCTCATGTCATTTATATTGAATGGGTGTTACCCCCGGACTTTAAATTATTTCAATATGCCTTTCAAGTCGCTTTCCTCTCTGCATAAGCTCCCTGCTGAACCATTCCTGTCTGTGCTGTTGCCACCATTGCTGGTGCCCCTAAACAGTACACACTCTCCCCACCCTCACATTCTAGGTGAAGAAACAGGGAATACAGTAAGACAGCAGCAACAACAAACTCAAAGAGGGTCAAGGGTGCAAATGTCCAAAGAGTGTTGCAGAAAGAAAGTGCTAGAGGAATCAAGAGGGCAGAGAGAGTTCTGACCAGAGGCAAGCAGAACAGGAGTAGCACTAGAAGGAGAGGTTAGTGGCAAGGCTTTTGCGGCAAAAGGCAGTTCTACTCAGGCAAAAGTGAATTCCTCAGTCCAAACTAGTGCATTCATTCCAAACGGAAGGGCTCAAGACAGTGGTGCACTGGTACATGTTGGACAGCTAGCACTGATTTGTAGACTTTGCCAGTTTCCACGGTGTCAGTACTCCCTCCAAGGCCCATTTCATGCTACCAGCTTATGACCAAACACAGAGCTGGAAGACACACACAAAACTGACTCTCCCCAAGCACCTGCAGGTTAGCTCAAGCCCACCACTGGGACAAAACCTCTGATACCCATTGCTTAAATTTAGCCAGATTTCACTAGCTCCCAAAGAGTGCTTTTCAAGATGGCGATGGGCTGACACAAAGCACAAAGCAGCTACATCAATACTGGATGTGCTGACTTCATCCACAGCACAGGGAACCTGGCCTGTTTTTAGCACTGCATTTCCCTGCACACTGTCTGCAATTCTCTGGCCCACCTCTAGTCTTAGTACTCCCTTCCATAAAAGAAAGGACATCTTATCAGCCTCTGCTCAGCCTTTTGGGCTCAAGAGAATGTGTACCAGCCCCATCTACACTGTGTACCACCATGGCTGGTCAACCTGATAGCACCTCCCCAACTTCTGTTTGGATCTGCTTGGAAGCACAGGTGGTCACATACTCTGACTCTATCCATTCGTAGTGCTAAAATGGTGACCTTAAGCCTCTAACCTGGTAACCTGTACTAATATAACTCTTAGAAGTAAAAATACCTCAAGACTCTAAACTCAAAACTGCTTTTGTGCTGCAAAGAGAAACTGGAAACAACAGAAAGCAAGAGTTAGGGCTTCTGAGCAGACCTCTTATAGAAACCTCAACTTTCCCTGGGGGCCCTTCCAGCATTACTCCACTTCCATTTTATAGCCACTCAACAAAACGGACTCCGCTGTAAGGGTCAGGCCAAAGCAACACTTTAAGACCTACTGCCAGTGCAAGTAGGGTGGTAGGAAGCGATTGGCTGAGGGTAAAAGGGAGACTGTCAGAGGCAGGTGACGCAGTGTCTACTCTACGAGTCTATACAAAGGATTTTCTTTTATCCTGCAAGTGTCTCAAAGGCAGAGCAGTTTCAAGCGTAAGGAACGAAAAAAACATTTTCCAAGTCCTCCCTCACCCTCTCTTCCAGTTGGAGATAAACACAGCCTTTCTCAGAGAACAAGATAAGCCAGAAATAAGTGAAGAGACAAAAAGATGTCCTGAAAAAAATGAATGTAAATATATATGTGAGAGGTTTTTTTTCTTTTACATCCAAATACTGCCAATTACTTTTGAAGAAGTTGGTTATGGTTCAATTGGAAGGAACTATTCTAGGTAGCTGTTCTGAAACATAGTCAATAAGTCCATTTATCATTTCTTGGAGTGATCTGAGCTTCAAAACCATTCACTCTTTCTCTTGGCCTCTACCCTTTGCTTTCCAAGTGAATTGCGCTAAATTCATTATGAGAGATTTTATTGTCTCATATTCCCCCTTGCTAAATACCTGGCTGATTTCATTGTTTTCATGAACCTAAAAACCTAATTGACAGAGGGCCGTGCATTCCCTTCAAATTGCACATTCGTCCGCCAGAGGAGTCTCTGAGTGTACACCAGCTAGCTTTCCAGAGTCCCTGGGTATTGATCCTGATATTGCACAATTTTCCAGTAAAGACCTGAGTCACACAGACACAAATTAGCAGAAGTACTGAAAATCTTCCTGAAGATTCACTGGGTAAGAGATGCAGGTGGCTTCTTGGACTCAAAAAGCCTACAGGCAATTGCGTGCCATGTTGGGAAGGGGAAGAGATTTCCACTGGGAGAGCTTATCATTCCTTAAATGTTTATGTTTGTTTTCTCAGTTATAAAATTACCACCAAATATGTCTATTGTCTGAAGGGACTGATTTTTTTCCTTTTACTACAGCCTTCAAGATAGCACATACATGACTTTTTAGAACATACTTTGATAAGTCAGGGGACTCTATTTTGTTGCAGGAGAGATGTGCAGTCTCACCAATTTCTTTAACATTTCTCTTTTTCCTACCTGCACAGAAACACCACCCTGCACGTTCTCAACACTATTCCAGGAAGCACAGCTTATGACAAGAGAGAACCTAATATAGGACACACCTTGCACCTGACATTTATAACCCTTTTCCTTCCTGCAGCAAAATCTTAAAATTTCAGAGTCAGACGAATTTATCTGAAGTGACCTTTACAATTTAATTAGCTTCACTTTTGCTATCAGCAAAATGGGGAGAAACATATCTGCTGCTACTACACAATGAAGAAAGAATGGATAGCTTGACTTTCCTGGGGAAAGTGGCATTCTATAGAGCACAGGGTAAGTGCTGGTGGAGATGGGAGACAATCTTCCCAAGTAACTTATGATCCAGGAGCCCAAGACAGGCCAAAGTCTGTAACAGAAGCCCAGAGACAACTCCATTCACTTATACTCCAGGATAAGACCTTCACCTTCCTTTCTTAATTTCCCAAGGTGCTTAGCACATTTTTATGTCCAATAAATGTGGCAAAATAACGAAATGAAAGATGACTAGTCAGGCTAATTAGTGTCTTATCTTTGGTTAACAGCTATACAATATTTATTCCTTCAAAAACTGAAATGGAGGAGATTGGTTCAAGATGGCGGAGAAGAAGGATGTGCTCTCACTCCCTCTTGCAAGAGCATCAGAATCACAACTAACTGCTGAAGAGTCATCGACAGGAAGACAGTGGAACTCACCAAAAAAGATACCCCACATCAAACACAAAGGAGAAGCCATAGTGAGATGGTAGGAGGGGCACAATCACAATACAATCAAATCCCATAACCGCTGGGTGGGCGACTCACAAACTGGAGAACACTTCTACCACAGAAGGCCACCCACTGGAGTGAAGATTCTGAGCCCCACGTCAGGCTTCCCAACCTGGGGGTCTGGCAACGGGAGAAGGAATTCCTAGAGAATCAGACTTTGAAGTCTAGCAGGATTTGATTACAGGAATTCGACAGGACTGAGGGAAACAGAGACTCGATTCTTGGAGGGAATACACAAAGTAGTGTGTACATCGGGACCCAGGGGAAGGAGCAGTGACCCCATAGGAGACTGAACCAGACCTACCTGCTAGTGTTGGAGGGTCTCCTCCAGAGGCGGGCGGTGGCTGTGGCTCACCATGAGGACAAGGACACTGGAAGCAGAAGTTCTGGGAAGTACTCCATGGCATGAGCCCTCCCAGAGTCCGCCATTAGCCCCACCAAAGAGCCTGGGTAGGTTCCAGTGTTGGGTCGCCTCAGGCCAAACAACCAACAGGGAGGGAACCCAGCGCCCCCCAACAGCAAACAAGGGGATTAAAGTTTTACTGAGCTCTGCCCACCAGAGCAACACCCAGCTCTACCCACCACCAGTCCCTCCCATCAGGAAACTTGCACAACCCTCTTAGCCTCATCCACCAGAGGACAGACAGCAGAAGCAAGAAGAACTACAATCCTGTAGCCTGTGCAACAAAAACCACATTCACAGAAAGATAGACAAGATGAAAAGGCAGAGGACTACGTACCAGATGAGGAGCAAGATAAAACCCCAGAAAAACAACTAAATGAAGTGGAGATAGGTAACCTTCCAGAAAAAGAATTCAGAATAATGATAGTGAAGATGATCCAGGACCTCGGAAAAAGAATGGAGGCAAAGATCGAGAAGAGGCAAGAAATGTTTAACGAAGACCTAGAAGAATTAAATAACAAACAAACAGAGATGAACAATACAATAACTGAAATGAAAAATACACTAGAAGGAATCAATAGCAGAATAACTGAGGCAGAAGAACGGATAAGTGACCTGGAAGGCAGAATAGTGGAATTCACTGTTGTGGAACAGAATAAAGAAAAAAGAATGAAAAGAAATGAAGACATCCAAGGAGACCTCTGGGACAACATTAAACGCACCAACATTCGCATTATAGGGGTCCCAGAAGGAGAAGAGAGAGAGAAAGGACCAGAGAAAATATTTGAAGAGATTATAGTCGAAAACTTCCCTAATTGGGAAAGGAAATAGCCACCCAAGTCCAGGAAGTGCAGAGAGTCCCATACAGGATAAACCCAAGGAGAAACATGCTGAGACACATAGTAATCAAATTGGCAAAAATTAAAGACAAAGAAAAATTATTGAAAACAGCAAGGGAAAAATGACAAATAACATACAAGGGAACTCCCATAAGGTTAACAGCTGATTTCTCAGCAGAAACTCTACAAGCCAGAAGGTAGTGGCATGACATATTTAAAGTGATGAAAGGGAAGAACCTACAACCAAGATTACTCTACCCAGCAAGGATCTCATTCAGATTCGATGGAGAAATCAAAAGCTTTACAGACAAGCAAAAGCTAAGAAAATTCAGCACCACCAAACCATCTCTACCACAAATGCTAAAGGAACTTCTCTAACAAGAGAAGAAAAGGACCTATAAAAAGAAACCAAAACAATTAAGGAAATAGTAAAAGGAACATACATATCAATAATTACCTTAAATGTGAATGGATTAAATGCTCCAACCAAAAGACACAGGGTCACTGAATGGATACAAAAACAAGACCTGTATATATACTGTCTACAAGAGACCCACTTCTGACCTAGGGACACAAACAGACTGAAAGTGAGGGGATGGAGAAAGATATTCCATGCAAATGGAAATGAAAAGAAAGCTAGAGTAGCAATTCTCATATCAGATAAAATAGACTTTAAAATAAAGAATGTTACAAGAGACAAGGAAGGACACTACATAATGATCAAGGGATCAATCCAAGAAGAAGATATAACAACTATAAATATATATGCACCCAACATAGGAGCACCGCAATACATAAGGCAACTGCTAACAGCTATAAAAGAGGAAATCGACAGTAACACAATAATGGTGGGGGACTTTAACACCTCACTTACACCAATGGACAGATCATCTAAACAGCAAATTAATAAGGAAACACAGCTTTAAATGACACAATAGACCAGAGAGATTTAATTGATATTTATAGGACATTCCATCCAAAAACAGCAGATTACACTTTCTTCTCAAGTGCGCACAGAACATTCTCCAGGAGAGATCACAACTTGGGTCACAAATCAAGCCTCATTAAATTTAAGAAAATTGAAATCATATCAAGCATCTTTTCTGACCACATTGCTATGAGGTTAGAAATCAATTACAGGGAAAAAAAAGTAAAAAACACATAACATGGAGGTTAAACAATATGTTACAAAATAACCAAGAGATCACTGAAGAAATCAAAGAGGAAATCAAACAATACCTAGAGACAAATGACAATGAAACAACAACGACCCAAAACCTGTGGGATGCAGCAAAAGCAGTTCTAAGAGGGAAGTTTATAGCAATACAATCCTACCTCAAGAAACAAGAAAAATCTCAAATAAACAATATAACCTTACACCTAAAGGAACTTGAGAAAGAAGAACAAACAAAATCCAAAGTTAGCAGAAGGAAAGAAATCAATAAGATCAGAGCAGAAATTAATGAAATAGAAACAAAGGAAACAATAGCAAAGATCAATAAAACTAAAAGCTGGTTCTTCAAGAAGACAAACAAAATTGATAAACCATTAGCCAGACTCATCAAGTAAAAGAGGGAGAGGACTCAAATCAATAAAATTAGAAATGAAAAAAGAGACGTTACAACAGACACTGGAGAAATACAAACCATCGTAAGAGACTACTATAAGCAACTCTATGAATAATAAAATGGACAACCTGGAAGAAATGGACAAATTCTTAGAAAGGTGTAACCTTCCAAGACTGAACCAGGAAGAAACAGATAATATGATCAGCCCAATCACAGGTAATGAAGTTGAAACTGTGATTAAAAATCTTCCAACAAACAAAAGTCCAGGACCAGATGGCTTCACAGGTGAATTCTACCAAACATTTAGAGAAGAGCTAACACCTATATTTCTCAAACTCTTCCAAAAATTTGCAGAGGAAGGAACACTCCCAAACTCATTCTATGAGGCCACCATCACCCTGATACCAAAACCAAAGATACTACAAGAAAAGAAAATTACAGACCAATATCACTGATGAATATAGATGCAAAAATCCTCAACAAAATACTAGCAAACAGAATCCAACAACACATTAAAAGGATCATACACCATGATCAAGTGAGATTTATCCCAGGGATGCAAGGATTCTTCAATATACACAAATCAATCAATGTGATACACCATATTAACAAATTGAAGAATAAAAACCATATGATCATCTCAATAGATGCAGAAAAAGCTTTTGACAAAGTTCACCACCCATTTATGATAAAAACTCTCCAGAAAGTGGGCATAGAGGGAACCTACCTCAACATAATAAAGGTCATATATGATAAAACCACAGCAAGCATCATTCTCAATGGTGAAAAACTGAAAGCATTTCCTCCAAGATCAAGAACAAGACAAAGATGTCCACTCTTGCCACTATTATTCAACATAGTTTTGGAAGTTCTAGGCTTGGTAATCAGAGAAGAAAAAGCAATAGAAGGAATCCAAATTAGAAAAGAAGTAAATCTGTCACTGTTTGCAGATGACATGATACTATACATAGAGAATCCTAAAGATGCCACCAGAAAACTACTAGAGCTAATCAAAAAAAAAAAAAAAAAAAAAAAAACACTAGAGCTATTTTGGTAAAGTTGCAGGACACAAAATTAATGCACAGAAATCCCTTGCATTCCTATATACTAATGATGGAAAATCTGAAAGAGAAATTAAGGAAGCACTCCCATTTACCACTGCAACAAAAAGAATAAAATACCTAGGAATAAACCTATCTAGGGAGACAAAAACCTGTATGCAGAAAACTGTTGAAAGAAGTTAAAGATGATACAAACAGATGGAGAGATATACCATGTTCTTGGATTGGAAGAATTAATATTGTGAAAATGACGATACTACCCAAAGCAATCTACAGATTCAATGCAATCCCTATCAAATTACCAATGGCATTTTTTACAGAACAAGAATAAAAAATCTTAAAATTTGTATGGAGACACAAAAGACCCCGAATAGCCAAAGCAGTCTTCAGGGGAAAAAAAAGTAGCTGGAGGAATCAGACTCCCTAAGTTCAGATGATACTACAAAGCTACAGTAATCAAGACAATATGGTACTGGCACAAAAACAGAAATACAGATCAATGGAACAGGATAGAAAGCCCAGAGATAAACCCACACACCTATGGTCAACTAATCTATGACAAAGGAGGCAAGGTTATACAATGGAGAAAAGACAGTCTCTTCACTAAGTAGTGCTGGGAAAACTGGACAGCCTCATGTTAAAGAATGAAATTAGAACACTCCCTAACACCATACACAAAAATAAACTCATAATGGATTAGAGACCTAAATGTAAGAGCGGACATTATAAAACTCTTAGAGGAAAACATAGGAAGAACACTCTTTGACATAAATCACAGCAAGATTTTTTTGGATCCACCTCCTAGAGTAATGGAAATAAAAACAAAAATAAACAAATGGGCCCTAATAAAACTTCAAAGCATTTGCACAGCAAAGGAAATCATAAACAAGATGAAAAGACAACCCTCAGAATGGGAGAAAATATTTGCAAATGAATCAACGGACAAAGGATCAATCTCCAAGATATATAAACAGCTCATGCAGCCCAATATTAAAAAAACAAACAACCCAATCCAAAAATGGGCAGAAGACCTAAATAGACATTTCTCCAAAGAAGACATACAGACAGCCAAGAAGCACATGAAAAGCTGCTCAACATCACTAATTATTAGAGAAATGCAAATCAAAACTATAATGAGGTATCATCTCACACCAGTCATAATGGTCATCATCAGAAAATCTACAAACAACAAATGCTGGAGAGGGTGTGGAGAAACGGTAACCCTCTTGCACTGCTGGTGGGAATGTAAATCTATACAGCCACTATGAAGAACAGTATGGAGGTTCCTTAAAAAACTAAAAATAGGGCTTCCCTGGGGGTGCAGTGTTGAGAGTCCACCTGCTGATGCAGGGGACATGGGTTCGTGCCCCAGTCCGGGTAGATCCCACATGACGCGGAGCGGCTGGGCCTGTGAGACATGGCTGCTGAGCCTGCGCGTCCAGAGCCTGTGCTCCGCAATGGGAGAGGCCACAGCAGTGAGGGCCCTGTGTACCGCAAAAAAAACCCTAAAAATAGAATTACCATATGACCCAGCAATCCCACTATTGGGCATATACCCAGAGATAACCGTAATTCAAAAAGACACATGCACCCCAATGTTCACTGCAGCACTATTTACAATAGCCAGGTCATAGAAGCAGCCTAAATTCCCATCAACAGACAAATGGATAAAAAAGATATGGTATATATATACAATGGAATATTACTCAGCCATAAAAAGGAATGAAACTGGGTCATCTGTAGAGATGTGGATGCATCTGGAGACTGTCATACAGAGTGAAGTAAGTCAGAAAGAGAAAAACAAATATCGTATATTAACGCGTATATGTGGAAACTAGAAAAATGGTACAGATGAACCAGTGTGCAAGGCAGAAATTGAGACACAGATGTACAGAACAAACATATGGACACTAAGGCGGAAAGTGGCGGTGGGGGGTGGGGGGTGGGGGGTGGGATGAATTGGGAGATTGGGATTGACATGTATACACTGATGTGTATAAAATGGATGACTAATAAGAACCTGCTGCATAAAAAACTAAATAAAATAAAATTCAAAAAAATAAATTAATTAAATAAATCTGAGCCCAAAAGAGACAAATAAACAAAACAAAAAAAACTGAAATGGAAAGACTGATAACTCTTTTTTTTTTAAGTTTTTGTCAGCACCACACAGCATGTGGGATCTTAGTTCCCCAACCAGGGATCAAACCCACGCCCCCTGCAGTAGAAGTGTGGAGACTTAACCACTGGACCGCCAGGGAAGCCCCAAGACTGGTAACTCCTGCTCTGAATTATAAAACGTCCAAATATCCAAATGAAAAGTGTCTTTTTGTTACTATTAGTGTCACTTTGTTATCATATCTCAATTTTATCCTATTTCGCAAATTCCTAGGATACAAAGTAAAATGATACAGTCTTACAGACATCTCCTGAAAAAACCAAGAGACTATCTCATCCCATCTTTCACTTTTCGGAATTCCTTTGGTATTCTTCTGTTTGACAGCAGTCAAAACATCATCAGGGGCTTCCCTGATGGCGCAGTGGTTGAGAATCTGCCTGCCAATGCAGGGGACACGGGTTCGAGCCCTGGTCTGGGAAGATCCCACATACCGCGGAGCAACTAGGCCTGTGAGCCACAACTACTGAGCCCGCGCGTCTGGAGCCTGTACTCTGCAACAAGAGAGGCCGCGACAGTGAGAGGCCCGCGTACCGCGATGAAGAGTGGTCCCCGCTCACCACAACTAGAGAAAGCCCTCGCACAGAAATGAAGACCCAACACAGCCAAAAATAAATAAATAAATATATTTTTTTAAAAAGTCTTAAAAAAAAACAAAACATCATCAGTATGTTTTAATGTGACTTGTTAATTTGCAGAGAGGAAGGTATGAATTCTAGACTGAATTCAATGGTCAGAGAATGTCTCAGCTGGATAAAGAGCAATTGGAGTGATTTTTAGTGTGTGCTATAGCATATCTCTACCTGATTTCTCTGAAATGTTACCTGGGCAGTTAACTGTTGAAAGTGAGCTTCTAGTGTAAATTATATCATTCTTCTTGTAAAGTTTTCTTTTTACCAACTTAATGGACTGCCATATTCAGAGGAAAACCATCACAGCTGATTAGCTTATTTTACAAGTGAGTCCTTAATAAGTATCTCCCAGGGACAACCAAGACAGTAGTGGCAAGGATAAGCTTTTAATGGAAGCTGAAAGCCTTTGAGCATCACGGTGTCGGACCTCCTATACTGCTACTTTCCTGCTGAGAATTACTCTTTGACCACCGTCATAATGCTTAAAGTATAAAATGTCCCCGATCCTTGAACGGCGATCGTCAAAAAGAACACAAATAACAAAATGTGGCGAAGATGTGGAGAAAAGGGAACCCCTGTGCACTGTTAGTGGGAATGTAAATTGGTGCAGCCACTGTGGAAAATAGTATGGAGGTGTCTCAAAAAACTAAAAATAGAACTACCATATAGTCCAGCAATTCCACTCCCAGGTATCTATCAAAAAACCCCACAGAAACACTAATTCGAAAAGATACATGCACCCCAATGTTTACAGCAGCATTATACACAATCACCGAGATATGGAAACAACCTAAGCGTCCATCAACAGATGAGTGGATAAAGAAGACGTGGTGTATGTATACAATGGAAACTACTCAGCCAGAAAAAAATCATGAAATTTTATCATTTGCAGCAACATGGATGGACTTGGAGGGCATTATGCTAAGTGAAATAAGTCAGACAAAGAAAGACAAATACTGTATGATATCACTTATATGTGGAATCTAAAAAATACAAAAACTATTGAAAAATAACAAAAAAGCAGCAGACTCACAGATATAGAGAACAGACTAGTGGTTACCAGTAGGAAGAGAGAAGTGGGGAGGAGCCGTATAGGGGTGGGGAGACAGAGGACAGTGAACATTATAAGCTATTGCATGGTGCTACCACCAAGCCACCAATGGTTGGTTTACTTTCAGCACCATTAGCTTCTTCGTTTGTACAACATTAATTTGAATAGTTTATTGCATTATAATCTTATTTTTTAAGAAGAAAAAAACAAAGTGCAGGTGCCAGTGATGCAAAGAACATATTTTATAAACATAGTCTAATTGAGTTCAAGATAGAAATCATTAATAGTGCCAAGTAACTCATTTAACATTGACCTAAAGTAGACTCCCGAGCACTTGAGAAAACACTATTTCTAATCCCCTGCATTCTAGACAGAGGAACAGCCAATCAAGTTCAGGCTAATCAAATTCTCCACCTCAACAACATTCACAGTCTTTCCGAAGCCTGTGGGCCCCTCCAGAAGGACCCCAACCCCAGAAATTGGAGGTAAGGCAAAGGGACTCTAAGAAGGACAGACTGTGTAAACAGCCAAACAACTCCGAGACTTCCTTCGAGCCAAAATTTTCTGGGTTGTCCTCTTTCAAAACCCAAATTAACTGCAGGAATCGTCACACCTTCCCTCTGCAGACATAGGCTTTTTGAACTCTTTGGAAGCAGAGCACCTGATAAATTAATCATAGTGCAATAAATTAAATTTGGATCACTGCATCTATCTCCTAGTACGAAAGAACTTCCTGGTCTTATTCTTTCAAGGTTTATATTTCAAGGCAAAACTTCATCATAATTTAGAAAGTTTCCTTTTCTATTGAGTCAATTTTCTGTCTTTGAAATATTGTACAAATAACTCACATATACTGCGTTGGGTGGGTGAATCATCTATCTTTTGATGAAAAGCATAAGTTCTCTTTAGAAGGAATCATTTATTTCTTAACATCCCCAAGGCGAAAACCTCCCAAGATAAAGCTAGGACTCTTACCCTCTCTGGCTTGACACCATATTTATAAAATAAATTCTCTAAATCAAATTCTTCAACATATAACTTTGGAGGTATGTGCTCTTTAACCTCCTAAAAAGAATGCCATTCAAAAATGTTCGCTTGGGCTTCCCTGGTGGCGCAGTGGTTGAGAGTCTGCCTGCCGATGCAGGGGACACGGGTTCGTGCCCCAGTCTGGGAAGATCCCACATGCCGTGGAGCGGCTGGGCCCGTGAGCCATGGCCACTGAGCCTGCGCGTTTGGAGCCTGTGCTCCGCAACGGGAGAGGCCATAGCAGTGAGAGGCCCGCGTACCGCAAAAAAAAAAAAAAGTTCGCTTGTTCATTCAATCCTTCATTCACTAGACATTCATTGAGCACACAGGGTTTGCAGGGCACTGTGCCAGGTGTTAGCACTAAGGGTGAAGATGGATAAAATTATAGATGACTAAGAAAGGATCCCTGTGCATTTGGAGCTCAAAAGGTTACCATGCATGAGCTAGGCACAAAATACAAGGACCAATTAGGAGGAACCAATACGCTTCCTAAATCTGGTTGCACACCAAGATCACTTGAGAAACCAATTAAAAATATTCTTGGCACCCATCTACTGAACCCAGATCTACTGAATCAGAGGGGCCTGGAAGAACCTGAGAATTCGTGTTTTAAAAACAGCCCAGTTAATTCTGAGATTTCAGCCAGATTTGGGAATCACTAGCCTTAAAAAATATTCTAGTGGCTAGAAAATCCCACACAGCCCCTGCTACTACCATCAAAAGCATTGTGCTCCATGGCCATGTTCAAGATCAGGGTCACTGCAAGCCTCATTTACAAAGCCAGAAAGCTAGACTACAAAAAAATGGCCTCACTTGCCCAAAGAGAATCTCCAGGGAGAGATGCATATTTGACTAGGAAGACAAAGCTTTCTAGATGTCATGATGTTATTAGGAATTCAAATACCCATTTCAGCAGTATGCAAGATTCACACAGAATCACAGCTCCTCAGAGCTGGGCAGAACCTCAGAGATCGGAGTTCACAAACTCAAATGGTGACAGAGCTCAGGCGGTGACATAAATGGCTGAAGTAAGCTGGAGGGGACAGAGGTTAAAGGGGGCACCTGCTACGCCACTCTAGCTGGAACTTGCCATGAAGAGTATGGGCCCAAATGTGCCAGGTCCTCCAAATTTTCAAGAGAAGCCAGAAATCTGGATTTGAAAAACTAGCCATGCAAATAAAACAGACTTTTCAGTCAGATTTGACACGTGGGCCACCAGTTTGTAATTCCTGGTCTAGTCCAAAGTCTTCATTTGACGTATGAGAAAATAGACTTGTCCTATTTCTCGTATCATTTCAGTTTGGCCTGCCACAGTGAGGGGGGAGAGTTGTTGTTGAATTTACTTTTGCTTTTTTTTTTTTCCTGGGTTTGAATTTTTCAATGTTATCTATTGGGTCCAGATGTTCAAAGGCAAGTTTGCTAACAGCCTCATGCAGCTTATTACCCCTATTACCATGGTTGGCCAGCCTCAGCTCCAAGCCCCCTCCTGGAGTTGCCTTCAGCTGCCTCACTCAAGGGTGTGTTCCCTCCCTATGCATCCGGCATCCAGTGACTACAGGATGGTCATGTATAAAGTCCTGGCCTCCGGGACCAACTCAGGACAACTCTGCAGGGCCATGCCAGCTTCAGAGCTCCGTATGGAATTGGCTCAAGGCTTCCTGTGGCTGCATCACAGCTCAGCTCCTCTCTGTGCCCAGTCCTGCCTCCCCTACAGGTGTGGATCCCAGAGTGGTTCCCAGTATACTTCCAGCACCGTAGCTCTGCCTTTGAGTCTGCTTCCCAAGAACCTGGTCTGCAACACCAAGCACATCAGGGCCGCAGTGAAAATAACCTCATCTGTCAAAGTCCAGACTTGCGAACTCAAATCAGAGAACAATTTTTTGCTTTGTGAAAATGTCTTCTGTTGTTTATCTTTTGTTATGGTTTTATCAGTGTTTGAAAATCATACCATAGCAGATGCCTCCCACTTCATGCCCCCCACCTCTGATCTTAGCTCAGCTGTGGTGGGCAGTTCTGGAAGCTCAGATCCCCCTGGTGCTCACAGGGCCCCACCTCAAGTGTGGGCCACGCCTCTTTCTGCCTTCAGGCTTGGGGCCTTTTCTGATCCGCAGAGGTTCATTGGGCCCTTGAAAGTAGAGTCCGGAAAGGTGGGGAAGTTCCTGTCAACAAGGACTACGAAGCAGGAGATTACTGCTCCCATCTCCCGGCCTTCAAGGAAGTCCCCACCGCGAGAACCTCCCCGCAGCCCTTAAACACCCCAACGTGGGCTTTCTCCCTCCCCCTCTCCATCTCCTTGCTCCCTCACCCCTCTGCCTGGGATCATGTTCCATATCAACTACACCAAGTCCTTCTTCATGAGTGGGACCCAGACTAAGACCAATGCATCCTCAGTTTCTAAAACTTAACAATACAGAAGAGTACAAGAAGAAAGTGAAAGTCCATTCTTGAAACATCCCACCAGCCTTATTTCTATGCATTAATGCCTACTTCTCGTGGGTTTAGAAACTTTTAACAAACCTGATCAACCTAGATACTCTGTTCAGTAACTCTGCGGGTCACTTCAAACACTTCAGTAAATTGACTTCTACAATTGTTTCATTCATTCACCTATTCATTTAACAAATGTTCATTTCAGGTCTTATCTGTGCAAGGCACAGTGCTAAATACTGCAGATGTTACAAAGACATGTCCCATGCCCTTAGGATGCTTATACATACTTTTTCTATTCAATTTTTCAGGACCATATTGATTGAACAAATTAAGGCATGCTTGTTTTCAAAAACCACATTAGGATTCCTTGAACTCTAGTGCCATAAGCTTTAATTAAACAGAGTTTTCACCCAGATGGTATGTACAAGATGAATGGATTCCTGGGTTCAAATCTTGACTCTGCTACTAAGCAGAAGTGTGACTTGAAGCTCATTTTTCTTGTTTGTAAAATGGGGGATAAAAATAATAACTCATAGGCAGTTGTGAAAATAAAATGAGAGAATCAACATAAATAACTTGGCATCGTGCTTGACGCAAAGTACTCAATGCATATTCCCTATAATAACAATTATTATTTTCCTCTAACATTAACCTCAGGTCCATATGCGTGTAGCATGGATCCAGGCACCACGGGAATTGAGCAGAACCGACTGGAAATGAAAATACAGACACTGTCCAATGCTGTCCACTCGGCACAGTTTCGCCAGTTTGGGAACCTAAGGCACCAGGAAAGTACAGTGCCCACCTGGTCAGTCCGCATAACCACAGAGAGGGTGGGCTCACCTGTCGAGGTGATGCCAGTGCACAGATGCAGGTGGGGATTTGGCCACAACTGGAGTTTGCTCCAGTCCCTCAGAGTCCTGCACATAGTGTGTACCAGTCCTGCAGGGTAAACACAAACCAGAAGAATGCAAAAGAGATGTAAACACCAGATTTGCTCAGCTGTCTGGGCAAATACCTTGCTGACATGGAGATTCACATTGCGTCTCAGGCCCCCAAGAAGTATCAGGTCAGGAGTCGCTGCCTAAGACGTGCGGTCCCCTCAGTAGGAGGGGCACGTTCTCACGGAGCTGCTGTCTTCTATCGTGTGTAGTCCTCCCAGCACCCACCACAGTCTCTTCCTCCGAGATGCTCAGTAAATATTTGGTTGACTAATGGATCAAGTGCTTGTAGAGCTCCTTGAATATTGTCCTTGCGTGGAGAATGTCTTAGGCAGTACATCACTTTTGAAAACCTGACTTTCCAAAGACTTCCAGCTTTTGCTTTGTAAATTGCTTTTAAAAAGAGAGAGAGACAGAGACAGTGACAGAGCAGATGAAATCTCATCATTCTCCTGATGCAATCGTGTGTGTCGGGTGGGAGTAGAACAAGGGTGGACATACGTACAGAACATTTGCCACTCTATGCACAAAAGATTGCAAAACCAAAGGAAAGAAAAACATACATTGGAAAACGTATCTGAGGTGGTGACAAGAACAGGTGACAAATGAGATTGTTGAGGACAGCAAGTCGCTGCCTGAAGACAGAGTTTGTTTAAATTGTTTTTTTGTAAGACAACCCAAAAAACTGTATCCGAGTTAAATTAGAAATGCTGGAAACATCAGATCCAAATTCTACGAGGTAACAATCGGCTTCAGCAGATCCACATTCAGCAGCTCATTCACTGTCCAGTTCACCACAGTCTCTACCGCCCTCCCCTTTCCACCTGCCGTAAAGTTACATGTAAGTTGCCATTTATCACCATACTTCTACTGCTGTTTTTCTTACAGATAAAATTAGGAGGAAAATTACACATTTTTGCATGCTTCTCTCTATCAAAATGGGAAAAATGAAAGATAGGCCGAAAGGACCAGATATTTCATTAAAATGTTTTTGCATTTTTACATACAGCCCACTTTACTCATTTGTGGTACATTCTGGACCTTATAAGCATTGTAATTTGCACCCTGTATACATTTCTTAATGTTACTTTAACAAGTTACTACAAATTTAGCGGCTTTAAAACAACACAAATTTATTATCTTATAGTTCTGTAGGTCAGAAATCCAAATGGGTTTTACTGGGTGAAACGCAAGGGGTCAGCAGGGCTTGCATTGCTTCTGGAGGCTCTAGGGAAGAACCCATTTCCTGGCCTTTTCCAGCTCTAGAGGCCACCCACATCCCTCGGCTCATGGCCCCAGCCAGCAATAGCATCACTCCAACCTCTGCTTCAGTCATCACATGTCCCTGACTTCCACTTACCTGCCTCCCTCCTTCCCTTCTAAGAACCTTGAGATATATCAGGCCCGTCCAGATAATCCAGGACACTCTCCCATCTCAAGATACTTAAGTTGATCACATCTACGAAGTCCCTTTGGCCATGTAAGGTAATTCCCAGATTCCAACAATTAGGATGTGGACATCTTTGAGAGGCCACTATTCTACCTACCACACACTCTGTTTATATAGAGGCCAGGAATTAATATGTCACTGCTTTGAAAGGAATTTCTAAAGAGAAAAAAGGGCCAAAGGGAGAACCAAATATTTCAAAACTTTTGAAAATAATCCAGTTAAAATTCAACTTGTTCAAAAAAAAAAAATGAAAATAAACTCAAATAAATTCAACTTGCTCAAATGTTTGAACACAAAATGAGGGCAATAAGGAAACAGAATGGTGAGGTGCTATTGTGTCAGCACTGAATTCCCTTTCCAAGTCTGGAGAATTGCCACTTCGTGAGTTTTGGGTGGGAATGAGGACAGCTTCCCATCATAGGGTACAGATGTGCTGGATGCTGGCTTCCCAACCTCACCTTGCTTCTGGAGCTTGGGAACTGGATACACGATCAGAAAGAGCCACATGGGCTTCGAATAGAGAGCTGGTGGTGCAGGAAGCAAGGGACAGGCAGCTTTCTCTCTTTGGCCAGGGTAAAGGCATCATCTCACCAAAACCATTAGTTCAGAGGGGAACTAGAGCATCCCGCCTCTTTACTTTGAGCCTCGTGTTCCATCCTCACAATCATTCTGTGAACTACCCAATATTTTAATAAACTTTTTCCTGCTCAATTCCATCGCAGCCAGCTTCTGTTGCTTACAATTAAGAGCGATGGCCAATGCAGAGAGTATCGGCTACAAGCAGCGTACAAGTTAAGAGCTCTGGAGTCAACCAGCTCTGAGTTTGAGTCCTAGATCTGCCACTTTCTAGCAGTATAACCTTGGCAAGGTTACTTAACCTTGGCCAGGTTACTTAACCTCATGAAATTTCAATGTAATAGTAATAGCACTGACCCTAACTCATCAGCACGTGGGCGTGAAACAGGATAACACACAGGAAGGACTTAGCCCAGTGCTTAGTAATGGTGATAGCTCAGTAGATAGCAGCAATTATGATTAATTTTTAAAACTTTGAGTTAAAAATGTCAGCAGGGAATGACATTTTTCATCTCCTGAAGTTGGCTGAAGCACCAGGCAGACGTCAAGAGAGGCTGGAAACATTGGCCTGGAGTTGACGGTTAGGAACGCAATCTCATGCAAATAGCTAGAGTGTGGATGAGAATATCAAGGCTATGAGGGAGGTTAGGGGTGGAAGAGGGGGGCGAGGAGAAGAGGGCCAGAGGGTAGATTTGGGGGTGGAGGGGGTACATCTGCCTTTAGAAGAGTAAGAGAAAAAGCAAGCAGAACAGAAAACAGGAAATTAAGGAAGGTAAGGGGAGATTTCCTTAAAATAAGAATGTATTACTTTTTAAATTTAAAATAATGACGTGAAGATTTAAGTGAGGAAGAACAGTTTCAAGCACATGAGGCAACTTAGCAGTAGGTAGGTGATTATGGATGAGGTCACTGGTAAATTCTGAGAGGAGCTGGGCAGTGAGAGTGGACACAAGATTACACGGGATCGAGGAACAGGTGAGTGGTGAAAGAGTGAAGCAGCGAGCATGTTCCCCATATTAGTTAGGATGGGCCAAACCATGCCGCCATCCCAGACCAAACCCCCGCATCCCAGGGGTCAACACAATAAAGGCTTGATGTCTCAGTTACATAAAGCCCAGTGCAAGTCACACCCCCGTCTTGTAGCTGTGCCCTCCCTCGACACAAGGCAGAGGAAATAGAGGATGATGGAAGGGAGACCTTAGCTCTTTTCTTCCTCCAGTTTTATTAAGTTATAGTTGACAGATAAAATTGTATGTGAAATGATTACCACAATCAGGTTAATTAATACATCTATCGTCTTAAGTAATTACCTTTTGTGTAACTATAGATATAGATATAGACCACATCTTTATCCATTCGTCTGTTGATGAACACTTAAGTTGTTTCCATGTCTTGGTTATTGTGAGTAATGCTGCAATGAACATGGGAGGGCAGGAATCTCTTTGAGATACTGATTTCGTTTCCTTCAGATATATACCCAGCAGTGGGATTGCTGGATCATATGGTAGTTCTATTTTTCATTTCTTAAAGAGTTTCCATAGTGTTTTCCAGAGTAACTACATCAATTTATATTCCTACCATCAGATCCTAGCTCTTTATTACCTCAGTGTGGAAGCCACCTGTGTCACTTGTGCTCACAGGGCATTGGCCTCAACCTAACGAGACAAGACATAGGACATATAGTGAGCACTGACTGTCTGCCACAGTGCCTTGTTCAAGAGGAAGAGAAGAAGAGCAGGAAAGGTAGCAGAGAGGAGCGCCTGTGCTCATACGGAATTCAGAGCCTGGAGCAAGCTTGAGGGGGAAGAGGACAAAAGCAAGAAGGATTTCAGTTATCAAGGCCCAGAGGAAGCTTGAGCCTACCCCTAACGTAGTAGTTGGTCCTCACAGCCTTACATCTTCTGCCCCTTGAAAAGCCTGCTTCCTGTGCCCACCTCCAAGCCTTGGATAGCACATAGATCAACACCCGAAAACCGTTAATCCAGAAAAGGCTATTTGAATGGATTCAAGACCTTCCTGCAAAGTAAGACAACCATGCCTCAGGCTTGCACTTCGCAGAAGGCTTTAAACTGCATGATTTCAGTTGATTTTTATTATAACATTGTGTGACAGATGTGGCCTAGAGAACTAGCATTCTCACCAAAATCCTTACCTTACAGATAAGGGAACTAAATGCCGAGAAAGAAAATGACCTACCCGAGGCCATCTGCTAAGGCTTAAACCTGGGTCTCCAGGCTCCTGGTCAGTCTCTCTCTTCCACGAGACTCCATCTGCTGCTTTTTGTACATGTGGCTGATCCTCCCTGCAGACAGAGCGGACAATGAGCTTGTCATGTCTTTTGAATAGTTTGTTAAATTTATTTTATTTAAAACACTTGGCAGAAACACTAAAGAAATTGTTTCAGCAACTTCCACTCCAACTGTGGACTCTTAACAGTCCCAGTTCTGTCTGGGAGCAGATTTAAATTGGCCTAAGAAAGGAACGGCACCACAACCCAACTCCCTCTGCCATGCACCTTGCTGCAGGGACACTCTGCTAGGGACCCAGGGTCAAACTGGTGGGGCACAATGTGCTGCTGGTGTGTGCTGTGCCTGAGCCAGTCCTTCCTCTGCACCTCCACAGTGTTTGCTTTTCATCAGGAGTCTCAAAAACACTGTGTGATACTCAATGAAGCAAGCACCATTCACTGGGTGCTAATAGCTTCCTGGGGTTTTTTTGTTTTTCTTTTTTTACATCTTTATTGGAGTATAATTGCTTTACAATAGTGTGTTAGTTTCTGCTTTGTAACAAAGTGAATCAGTTATACATATACATATGTTCCAATATCTCTTCCCTCTTACGTCTCGCTTCCTCCCACCCTCCCTATCCCACCCCTCTAGGTGGTCACAAAGCACCGAGCTGTTCTCCCTGTGCTATGCGGCTGCTTCCCACTAGCTATCTATTTTACGTTTGGTAGTGTATATATGTCCATGCTACTGACTCACTTTGTCACAGCTTACCCTTCTGCCTTCCCATATCCTCAAGTCCATTCTCTAGTAGGTCTGTGTCTTTATTCCTGTCTTACCCCTAGGTTCTTCAAGACATTTTTTTCTTTTTCTTAAATTCCATATATATGTGTTAGCATACGGTATTTGTCTTTCTCTTTCTGACTTACTTCACTCTGTATGACAGACTCTAGGTCCATCCACCTCACTACAAATAACTCAATTTCGTTTCTTTTTATGGCTGAGTAATATTCCATTGTATATATGTGCCACATCTTCTTTATCTATTCATCCGATGATGGACACTTAGGTTGTTTCCATCTCCTGGCTATTGTAAATAGAGCTGCAATGAACATTTTGGTACATGACTCTTTGAATTATGGTTTTCTCAGGGTATATGTCCAGTAGTGGGATTGCTGGGTCATATGGTAGTTCTAGTTGGAGTTTTTAAGGAACCTCCATACTGTTCTCCATAGTGGTTGTACCAATTCACATTCCCACCAACAGTGCAAGAGGGTTCCCTTTTCTCCACACCCTCTCCAGCATTTATTGTTTCTAGATTTTTTGATGATGGCCATTCTGACTGGTGTGAGGTGATCCTCATTGTGGTTTTGATTTGCATTTCTCTAATGATTAATGATGTTCAGCATTCTTTCATGTGTTTGTTGGCAGTCTGTATATCTTCTTTGGAGAAATGTCTATTTAGGTCTTCTGCACAACTTTGAATTGGGTTGTCTGTTTTTTTGTTATTGAGCTGCATGAGCTGCTTGTAAATTTTGGAGATTAATCCTTTGTCAGTTGCTTCATTTGCAAATATTTTCTCCCATTCTGAGGGTTGCCTTTTGGTCTTGTTTATGGTTTCCTTTGCTGTGCAAAAGCTTTGAAGTTTCATTAGGTCCCATTTGTTTATTTTTGTTTTTATTTCCATTTCTCTAGGAGCTGGGTCAAAAAGGATCTTGCTGTGATTTATGTCATAGAGTGTTCTGCCTATGTTTTCCTCTAAGAGTTTGATAGGTTCTGGCCTTACATTTAGGTCTTTAATCCATTTTGAGCTTATTTTTGTGTATGGTGTTAGGGAGTGATCTAATCTCATACTTTTACATGTACCTGTCCAGTTTTCCCAGCAGCACTTATTGAAGAGGCTGTCCTTTCTGCACTGTACATTCCTGCCTCCTTTATCAAAGATAAGGTGACCATATGTGCATGGGTTTCTCTCTGGGCTTTCTATCCTGTTCCATTGATCTATATTTCTGTTTTTGTGCCAGTACCATACTGTCTTGATTACTGTAGCTTTGTAGTATAGTCTGAAGTCAGGGAGCCTGATTCCTCCAGCTCCGTTTTTCATTCTCAAGATTGCTTTGGCTATTCGGGATCTTTTGTGTTTCCATACAAATTGTGAAATTTTTTGTTCTAGTTCTATGAAAAATGCCAGTGGTAGTTTGATAGGGATTGCATTGAATCTGTAGAGTCATTTTCACAATGTTGATTCTTCCAATCCAAGAACATGGTATATCTCTCCATCTATTTGTATCATCATTGGGGTTTTGAATAGTCTGTCCTACTGAACCCCCATAGAAAACCTGCAAAGTAGGTATTATTCTCAGTTTCTAGAGACCAGAAAATTATTGAAGGCAAATTATCTATGGTTCTACAGTTGCAAATAGCATGGCTGGGATTCAAAGAATGCTAAGCCCATCTCTCTCCAAGGTCTGAGCACTTTCTACTGGTCCACTAAGCCTCCTGGCTGAGAGACATGATGGGGACAAATGAAAGGAGATCAACAATAATCTTCTTAGAGCATCGCACAGTGACCTTTCTAGTAGAGGATATTTTCTCAAGGAAAGAAAATAGGAAGGGAGAAAGAGAGAGAGGAGAGAGAGACTATAGATACTGTTTGGAACGCTCTATACGTAGTTTAGATATCTGAAGATATGTCGTCCTCTGTTTTAACAGCCACTGGTTAATGCCCAGGCTGAGCAGAGGACGGGGCCCTGGGAAACAGCAGCCAAGAAGTGAGAGGAAAACTGGGAGTGAGAGGCCATGGGCAGAGAGGAGAGCCCACACCTTTCCATGTCAACATCACCAGCCTAGTTAACAGACTGCTTTCAGGTTTTTCTTTTCCTGTAATGATTGAAACAGTTTAAAGATTAGCATTTGGAGCTAAAGGGAGGACACTAAGGGTTTTGCTGAAAACAAAAATAATACACGCTTTTTCCTCTTCCTCCTAAAGCTAGTCCCAGGCTGCAAGCACAGAGACGCTTGCTCACTGGGGCTCAGGTGGCTCCTTTCACCCGCTGTTTGCAGGAAGGAAGTGACAGCCCCACATCAGAGCTCACTTCCAGCTCTACCTCACAGTCACTTGCAGACTCAGCCCTGATGCCCGGAACTGCCTCTGAGCCCACATTTGCACATCAGGGTGTGTGTACGTGAGTCCTTTCTCGTGCTGCGATTAAAACTCGAAACAGCTACTATTTTCAGCCTGAGCAGCTGCCCAGTCTTCACAGACAGGTTGGGGGAAGCAGCTCTATATGCCTAAGCTGCCCAATGTGAAACATGAAGAAAGCATCTGAGGAGGTCAAAACCTTCAAGCTTTCTGGAAATATGGGTTTCAGACATTCATTTCAGCAATATCCCTACACAAATAGACACCTTTCCTTATTGTCAAAGCCCCCTGGAAGGAGCCACAATGGCAGGTCATGTCTTGCACGGGTTTCCTGAAGTACCAGCATGATGGAGGGGCAGGGGTTAGGATGTCCCCATCGCAGGCTCCCAAAGTATACAGGATGCTAAGGGATATATCAGCACACAGGATAGGGTGGGCACGAGCCCAGGGCCCCCCCTAGGCAACAACCACGGCTCCCAGAGCAGGACTGGAGGGAGGGGACAGCTCTGATTTTAAGACATGGCTCAAATATTAAAGGACCAGGCCTTATTTTCCCTTTGCCCTAAAATGGCCACAAAGGAAAGAGTGAAGGTCATCAAGTTCAAAGAGGCTCCTCAGAAACAAGCATGAGCTCAACTACAAGGCACAGGCCAGTGGGTCCCCTGGTCGGCCTATGAATAGGGTCAATCGCCTCAAATGCTTCGCCTGGCCTGATCCAGTCCACACCTGGGGTGGATGGAAGGTTGTGTGCGTCCCATCAAAGGGTGTGAAGTACAGCACTTTAGGGAAGGGATGGTCTAAGCCAAGCTATGATGTACCTGCAGAAGCAACTCAAGTTCCACCCCAAAACCAAAGATGAGTTCATGTCACTCCCAGGGGTGTTCTCCTCCCAGCAGACACCTGGGAGTCAGTTTGACAAAACAGAAACACAGTCTGGCTGTGCATAAAAGGGAAGGCAAGCCATGGGTATGGATAGGAGGCAGGAGAGGGGAAGGAGGGTTCACTTGGGACTCCCACGGAAGAGAAAGCTGGCCTCTTTGTGTCTTGGTCACACCCTCCATGCTGCCCCCAGCACATTCCGTTGTCTCAGCCTGGTCCCTGCAGTTGGCCAGTGTCCTTTCTTGGGCTACAGGCCTTGGTCTGGCTCAACTGAGGGAAATCATGAGAGGTTCAGAAACTCACAAAAGCAACCTGACAGTGCTGGCTCAGAGCCCGGGTTTGCCTGACTTCTAACCCAGTGGTCTCTCCCACCAGAACAGGGATGACTCACCTTGTCTCTTCAGCCACAAAGAGCAGTCTTAACAAAACTATCACCAGGGGCTTCCCTGGTGACACAGTGGTTGGGAGTCCACCTGCCGATGCAGGGGACGCGGGTTCGTGCCCCGGTCCAGGAGGATCCCGTGTGCCACGGAGCGGCTGGGCCCGTGAGCCGTGGCCACTGGGCCTGCGCGCCCGGAGCCTGTGCTCCGCAGCGGGAGAGGCCGCAGCAGTGAGGGGCCTGCGTACCGCCAAAAAAAAAAAAAAAACTATCACCAGGACCTCTGCAATTGCATTCAGTCATGTGATCATTCTTTGAGTAGCTTGAGATCCAACTCCCAGGACACCTGGGGAGGGACAGCCATCTGACTCCTTTCCCCTTTCTAAGTGAAATCCAGGGGAAAGAGCAGCTTCCCACTTTGGCAAAGAAGGCTGAAGCAAGAGGTGTGAAGTGACTGGGCCAAGGTCACACAAGTAGTTGATGCTGGTGGTGAAAGCAGACAGACGACGACTGCACCACCCAGATCACAGCAAGGCTCGCCTCTCACCCAGAACCCTGCAGACAGTGGACCTGCACCTGCAGGCTGCTCTTCCCTGACACTCTGAGCCCCCGGCCAAATGGCCTGTCCACTCCCACTCACCCAATGTACAAAAATACCATCCTACCCCGGCAAGGGGACTAGATGGCTGATGCATTAAGTTGATTCTAAGGGTGGGAATCAGATTTTTATCTTCTTGTCTCAGATAATGTTATGTAACCCCGATTTTTTTGATTGATTTTTGGCTGCGTTGAGCCTTCGTTGCTGTGCACGGGCTTTCTCTAGTTGCAGCGAGTGGGGTCTACTCTTCATTGCGGCGCACGGGCTTCTCATTGTGGTGGCTTCTATTGTCGCAGAGCATGGGGTCTAGGTGTGAGGGCTTCAGTAGTTGAGGCGCACAGACTCAGTAGTTGTGGTGCACGGACTTTGTTGCTCCATGGCATGTGGGACCTTCCCAAACCAGGGATCGAACACGTGTCACCTGCACTGGCAGGCAGATTCTCAACCACGGCACCACCAGGGAAGTCCCTAACCTCAAAGTTTTAACCCAAATAAATGTCTCCAAGGCTGAGGAATCTCAGGGTAGGTAAGATAGGAAGGCTTAGCCCCAGGGACTCACAGCTGCCCAGGGGACTTTGTCCACAGCCCCAGGTCTCACCTGGGTGTTTCTGAGCAGCACCGGAAGGTCACCAGAAGCCTCTTGAAATGCAGAGTGAAATGTGCCGCCCCATACGTTCACTCTGGCTGTGTGGCTGCTTTGCATATGCCTTTGGGGCAAGCAGGCTATTTTGGGCGGATTTCATGACTCTCTTTGTAGCTGCTGCGGCTGCTGATTGCACATGTGTTTCCAGCTCCGTTCTTGGGGTGAGAATGTTTACAGAGATGGCACGTCGTCAAGAGAATGTAAAGAAAGCAAGATTAGGAGATTAGGAGGACAATTTCCATGTCTAGACAGGGTTCGCACAGCCGGCGGGTGCTCCATTCGGGATCCCTGGCATTCGGCGCCTGGTGCCATCACCCTCTGAACCCCTCATCCCATCCCAAGGAGTTTACTGTGGAACCTCCCAGGGGGCGGCAAGGAACAGAAGAGAGCTCTCTGGCGTCCTTTCCGAGAATAAATCCAGGGTGGATTTCTGAATGTTGTGGGAGGGAAACAGAAAAATCCGTGGACGTCTGCATACATTTTCTTTTGGTAAGCTCAAAGCTCAAGCCTGATTCCAGCCTCAGCGCGGGCTGCCTCTGTTTTCGGCCGGTGGGGTCGTCTTCATCGCTGTGTTGCTTGCTTATTTATTTATCCCAGTCTGTTTACCTCCTGTCAGCCTGATAACAAGTCTGCTCACCTATTTTGTTTTTAATTTATCCCTTTCCTCCTATTTCCCACCTTTGCCGACTGCGCTCAGGCTCAGTAGGAAAGCACGGCTGCTCAGTTGTATTCAGCTTTCATATCTGAGCCCCACCGTGTTTGAACAACTGGCTCCATCGAATCCCCCTCTTGAAGCTTTGATTCCATTTGTTACATGCCCCTTTCGCCCTGTTCTTCCCTCCTGGCTCCTGTCACGTCCTGTGTCATGATTGCCCATCATAAGCTACCTCAGGGAAGGATCTGTGTCAATTTACCCTTATTTCCACCATCACAGGCTTCTGGGATGGTATTTACAAGAAAAATAATACTAGCCCACATTGAGACCACATAGCAGACACTGGACCAGTGCTCTACATGTGTTCTTTTCTTTTCACTTAATCCTCATAACAATCTTCCAAGAAGGTTGCTGTTATTTTCCCAACTTTACACATAAAGAACCTGGGGCTCAGAGAGGTAAAGCCATTTGCCCAAGTACAGGCAGCTAACTAGTGGCAGAACAGGTTTCAAATGTAGGTCTAACTTAACTCTGGAGCCTGAACGCTTAAGGTCTCTTGAAAGGATTTAGGGATGAACAAATAAATATTCAAGATCCCCGGACTTCTGGTCATTTTGCTCCTCATGTTTGATTCTGGTTCTTTTCTGGCTTTCAAGATGGTAGAACAGTCTGCGAAGAGTTCTATGATCTAAATCCAGAATGCAACCCGCATTCTCCCAACAACTGCTGGGGACTTAATGCACCTTTCCTTATGCAGCCTGGCAGAGCAAGGACCGTGGCCTCACTCGCCGTGAGGTGCCGGGATCGACACCGCTGCCCTCTGCAGGGGTTTCCCCAGCCAAGCGTTCAGCAGGGTGTGCCAGGCTCCACTCCATAGAGCATGCGCGCCAGCCACAGCTGAAACTGGATGAACTGCAGCAAGACCACGATTTACCTAAAAATCAGAAGGGAGGCCACGGAAACCACCAAAGAGAGAAACAACCAAGGTCCTGACAGAGCCAAAATAATAAGCCAATTTTCTGGCAAAGTGACAGCAGAAATCTAAGTTTCTCTGAAACTCTTTCATACATGTGACTTCCCTGAGCTAAAAGGGCCAAAGGAAGCAGCTTCTCATGGTCAAGCTACTAGCCTGAGAGGACAAGAGCTTAAGTCCTAATCTTACCCTGACCCCTGCCTCCTGCCAGTTTATAATCCTGGGACCGGTTGCCCGAGATGACAGAGTTTCCACGCTTTGACAGGGGAATGTCATGCCGGTCCTCCTTTGGAGGCCATCACTGGGGAGGGGAGGGGGATAGTGTGAAAAGGTGTCAAGGACAGCTCAGGGACAGTCACTGCCGCGTCCTTCTGCCCCTCCTGCCAGCCTGAGCGGGGACCTGTGTGTGAAACATGCCTTCCTGACCCTGACTCTGCCTTGTGTCTGGGTGGATTCCATTCAGCAGGTGTTCCCCCAGCTTCTCCCAGGTGCCCCGTGCCAGTCACTTCAGGGGACTACGAGGCAAGATACTGGAAGAGCTCTAAAGATCAAGCACTCGGGGCTCCCCTGCGATTTAAGGAGAATCCTGAATTCCTACAGGTTTTCCCTTCCTCCCTCCTCTTAAAGAGGAAGCATTCTTACTTTCTAGAAGAGGGGCTAAGTGATCCACATAATAAAAGGAAGGAGAGTGGGGAGGGAAGAGAAAGGAGATAGATGTGGGGTTGGTGTAAGAGATGGTCCAGAGCACCCTCCAGAGGCTGGAAGACTGGAAAGAGGTGATAATTAAGTTACATCCACGTGGCTTATGAACTGGATCTCGTTTATGCTCTTAGAGAGACCCTGGCAAATAATGAATTCTTTAAAGAAATGTATTTTCAGTGGCATATCTGCAGAACTGTGTTGCTTTAGATGTGGTTCCATGCAAAAACTAAGTAATGTGTCTCTACTTTCAAAAACTATGAAAGGAAGATTTTGAATTCCTTGATAGCTTTAAAGATGCTATCAGTTTGAAGTCTTGGTGCACAAGGTTGCTGTCTTGATTCTTAGATTCCTGGCTTTTTCCCTTTCCTCCTCCCCATATAGACCAAAAGTGGAGGAGGATGTGGCTCCTTGAGGACAGGGAAGATATCTGATCCACAGCAGAGAGCCCAAAATAGGTGTACAATTAATGCTTATTAAATTAAATTAAGAATTCAAGCACCAACAATTTCATGTCATGAAAGGATGCCCATAAGATTGTGTCATGTGAGCAAAGAACTTATGCCATATAATCTCAATTATACCATATATCATACTTATGTAATCTCAATTTATATCTCATATTTATATCATATAATTTCAATTTTCAAAAAATATATACACCCACACATACATATAAAAAATAAAATCACCAAAATATTTACAGTAGAGCTCTGAGTGGGGTTTTTTTTTGGTGTGTGTGTGGGTTTATGTATTATCCAAATTTTCTTCAATAAACACATAGTTTCCTTCCAGAAAATAGTTTTCTAAAAGGCAAGAAAATTAAGGTCTGGTGCATTCGGATGATAGGATAGGTCTTTTGAGGAGAGGGGCATAGTCTAAACATAGACCTAACATCCTGAGAAGGTCTCAGCCAGGGAGAAAATATTGAAGAAACCACTCCCCAGTTCACCATGGCAACCTTCCTGGCAACAATAGACCATTTTGTGCCGGTAGGTAGGTTGGCTTACAAGAGAGAAGAGATGAGCTCTTCCTTCAGTTAGGAAAACCTATTTGTTGTCAATCCCATGGACTTATAAAGTTCTCCAAGCCTGTAGAAATATTCCCCTTCAGAACAACCATACCATTTTTTGGTACTTTTCTTGACATTTATCACTCTGCACTTTGCCCTGCATCAACTCATGGGAAAGACAAGAGGATGGAAATTGAAATCAAAAGATACAAATTCAGGACCTGACTGTACCACTTACTATCTCAGGGACATTAAGCAAGTCATTTATCCTTTTCAAATCTCTCTTTACTTGCCGTTCAAGGAATGTTGTACTGTAAGAATAATAAAATGGAAAGGAAGGACACAAAAGTCATAACCAAAAAAAGGCAAGAAGAACAAACAAGCTCCCTATAGGGGTTGCCAGTGCTTCTGTTTTGGAGCATCATTTTGGCCTGTGTTTCCTGACATCCATTTTTGCGGCTATCCAGCATGCAACCATCCTTTCTATTAGCTAACCTTCCTTTTCGAGACTTCATTCATCTTTTTTTTTAATTGAAGTAGAGCTGATTTACAATATCATGTTAGTTTCAAGTGTACAGCACAATGATTCAAATATATATATATATATTCTTTTTCAGATTCTTTTCCCTTATAGGTTATTACAAAATATTAAGTACAGTTCTCTGTGCTATACAATAGGTTCTTGTTGATTATCTACTTTATGTATATTGGTTTGGCCAAAAAGTTCATTCGGGGTTTTCTGTAACATCTTACAGAAAACCCCGAACGAACTTTTTGGCCAACCCAATAGTAGTATGTATATGTTAATCCCAACCTCCTAATTGATCCCTCCCCCCAACCTTTCCCCTTTGGTAGCCATAAGTTTGATTTTCTATGTCTGTGAGTCTGTTTCTGTTTTGTAAAGAAGTTCATTTGTATCCTTTTGTTTATTTATTTATTTTTGGCTGCCTTGGGTCTTTGTTGCTGTGCACGGGCTTTCTCTAGTTGTGACGAGCAGGGGCTACTCTTCATTGTGGCGTGCAGGTTACTCTTCGTTGTGGTGCACGGGCTTCTCATTGCAGTGGCTTCTCTTGTTGAGGAGCACAGGCTCTAGGTGCGTGGGCTTCAGTAGTTGTGGCACGCGGGCTCAGTAGTTGTGGTGCACGGGCTTAGTTGCTCCGCAGCACGTGGGATATTCCCGGCCCAGGGATCAAACCCATGTCCGCTGCATTGGCAGGCAGATTCTTAACCACTGTGCCACCAGGGAAGTCCCTGTATCTTATTTTTTTTTAGATTCCACATATAAGTGATATCATATGATAGTTGTCTTTCTCAGTCTGGCTTACTTCACTTAATATGATAATGTCTAGGTCCATCCATGTTGCTGCAAATGGCATTATTTCATTCTTTTTAATGGTTGAGGAATATTCCATTGATAGATATAGGTATCTATATATCTACATATAGATAGAGATATCTATATCTATATATATCACGTCTTCTTTATCCATTCATCTGTCAGTGGACATCTAGGTTGCTTCCATGTCCTGGCTATTGTAAATAGTGCTGCAATGAACATTGGGGTGCATGTATCTTTTAGAATTAGAGTTTTCTCCAGATATAGGTCCAGGAGTGGGATTGCTGGATCATATGGTAGCTATATTTTTAGCTTTCTAAGGAAACTCCATACTGTTCTCCATAGTGGCTATACCAATTTACATTCCCATCAACAGTGTAGGAGGGTTCCTTTTTCTCTACACCCTCTCCAGCATTTATTATTTGTAGCCTTCTTGATGATAGCCATTCTGACCAGAGTGAGGTGATACCTCATAGTTTTGATTTGCATTTCTCTTATATTTAGCAATGTTGAACATCTTTTTATGTGCCTGTTGGCCATCTGTACGTCTTCTCTGGGAATTGCCTCATTAATCTTGAGAGTGGTTGTCCCTCCCACTGTAGACACCAAAGGGACTAGCTCCCCAAACTGAAGCTGGGCCAGTCAGAAGGTTCTCTCAGGACTTGATCTTGAGTGAGTGACCTACCGTCACAGAGGCAGCTGGACATCTTACTCACCTTGGCCCAGCAGCATGAGAACCAGTTTCTGTGGCCTCACTTTCCAGAGCACCTTTGGTTCTTACCTGTTTTCCAAACTTGGTCTTTGAGCATCCCATCTATTTTGGGAGTTCCACTGTGATTGTACAATATTCCTTGAATGGCAAATCAACTGATATTTGAAAAGAATAAATGACTTGTCTGGTGCCCCTGAGCAAGTCAGTGGGATAGCAAGGTCCTGAATGTATATGTTTTGATTTAAATATACTTTCAACAAATTCCTCTTTTCTGCCTAAGACAGCTAGAAATAATTTCTGTGGTTTGCAACCTAGAACCCCAGCTTATTTACAGAACAGAAATAGAAACATGGTAAGTTATGAAATTCTCATATCTAAAAGGAAGATGTAGACCATTTCCTCATTTAGTTCTAGGGACTAAATTCAAAAAGTGATTTCTCAAGGGGGAATACATATTGGGGGGTGGCATTAAGTAACATTTAAAAAAAATTATGTCCCTTTGAGACCAGATGCTCTTTGAGCGCCAATAACTTGGTGTTTTATATCCTGTTCACCTACAGCACCTTGTTCATAATAATACCCAGTATATTTCTGCTGAATGAAAGAATAAATGAATGAGGTCACTTTCTAGAAACTTTTCTTAGCTGCTATCTTCAATTATCATTTTCCACCTTTGTCTAGGAGAGACACAGGCCATTCATAAAAATGCCTCAGACCCTCTTGTTCTTCAAACTCCACATGTACCCACAAGCATTAGCAGGCCCGACATGATTGTCTACACGATGGGTACTTTCCATATCTCCTGACTCCTCACTCTCCCTCTCTACCAGCAAGAATACAACCTGTCAAAATGTAATCTTTGTGCTTCTGTCCTTTCTATTCACCTATTCCAAAGCTAAAGGTCAAAGGTGACCTAGGATAGCAGAAGATCATGGACCTAACCCCTGAGGATTGCACAGAGCAAAAGAGCCAGAGCGCCGGGTCCTCTGCCCCCTCAGCCCAGGAGCCCTTCCCCTACATCCTGGGCTGGTTTAATAACAAGATAGAACAAACAGGATTTTGAATGCCACCCATACAACTTTACACGGTTAGAATGACGAGCCAGACTTCAGGTGCAGAAGACTGGAGACTACTGCTCAGCGGGGCCTGTCGGCTCCATCTGCAGGAGACACATGCCCAGGTTACCATTCCGCTAAGACCTTGCCTTTTCCAACCCCATTGGTTAAGGACATTTTCTGCTTCTGTACTGTCATGTTGATAATAAGATACCCATTTCCTTACGTTTCTCATTTAAACTGTAGACACTGTGAATCTTAAAAAGTGGACCAATACTCCAATAATATTTTCCAGAAGAGTATTTTCCTCAGGAAGGTTGGGAATGACCATGAATAGCAGCTTCCGTTCACCCTACACAAGCCATTGCCTGGAGTCCCCCTGACATAAGCTGCATTTCCTCCGATAACAGGAAACACCAGAATGTGGAAATAGCACTCTGGAAGGCAGAAGTATTTCCACCCTCTCTCCCTCTTGCCCTGAGCTTCCTGGGCAAGATGTGTGCAAACTGGAAGAATAACTTCCTCAAATACGAAACCAGAGCAAGGAACGTGGTGTCCTAACAGGGCTGCAACCTGCCACAATACAGCACCTGCTTTGCACTGAAAAAAGCAACTCCTACTTTGGCCTGAGGCCGATCCCCATGATAGAGTCAAACTGTTTCCATCACCCCTGATGTAAAGCATCATGGTCCCTGCAGAGTGTCCAGAGAAGCAGTTCAGCTTCGTAGGATCTGCATTTCACCATCTCCCCAGTAGCGAGTAATGTAAAATTATGTTCCAACAGCATCAGGAAAGCAAAGTACTACAGAAGATCTGAATTAAAAGCCCAGGGCCATCTCAACTCATTAGCATTTCCATGGATGGCTGGACAGCTTCCTTCCCCCTTCCCACAGCAAGAGTCTCACTGCCAGTGCTTGAGCCTTGCTCACCAAGTCAAGGAAAATAGGTCAGATGATGCAAAAAGGGAGGCAGCAACCCAGAGCTGAGGCCAGCAGTGGCATTCAGTGGAGCCTCTAGGGCTTACCCCTTTGCTTTTCCTATTAAGCACTTATTTAAACTGAAATTTACATGTTTGGCTTCAGTCCAGGGACTAGCATTTTGTGAAAGAACTAGAGCCCAGCCCCTTTTAAGCATATAATAATGAAAACCAGAGCTGTTTTTTGCCTAGCATCTCTCAATTCCCCAGGAAGGGAGAAAACATACTCTTGCTTTGTGGCCTGAGGATGCAAACTTACCTACTAGGCCCCCTAGGCTATTACTTTCACAGATTTCCAGGCATCCCTCTCAGTAACATCTTTCAGAAAGCAAAGCTTTGAATAAGTAAGGAAAAAAACTTGAGTGAACGTGTGGCAATTTTAGAAATGTTGAGTTCTCTGAGCTCTCCAGTGTCTGGGAAGTTGGGTAAACATGGATCAGTGGTCGACAGTCATGTCGCTGTGGTTTTCCTGTTTGAGCCAGAAGATGACAGATGTCTCTGGGCAGCATTTGTGGTCACTCGGTTGCTTCTCACAAAGCCATCAATGAAACGGCAAAATGGCATTTTAAGTGCGATGCTGGGCAGGGTTGAGGGAGATAGAGTGTGAGTAAGAGGGTGGGAAAGAGGAAGGAACAGAATTATAACCTAAACACAGAGTCAGGAAGCACTTGTCACTGAGGTCACCTTTCCTCGTGCCCACATGTATCACTATAATAACCACTCAGTGAATCAAGACAAAGCCAAAAAGTGGTGTCCGAAGGGACTTTTGGCCTGAAATACTTCACATATGAATCTACTTCTTTAGAAGCTTTATCAGAATGCTGCCGTCTTCAAAGAACGTTGGCATTATTGCCACAATGCTAAAATCAATTCACATCAGGCACTTGAAGCTCTCCCAGGGATGAGAAGTGTGTGGTTGGCTTGTCCGTCCCTATTGACCAAGTCTTGACTTTCTAAAATACTCCCCTACATTGAAGGTAGATTTCAAACAGTGCTCCAGCTACAATTCTTTTCAGTTCTGATCCTCTCCCTGATATATATATTTATAACTTCCTGTTCAAATGGCAAAATGAGAGTGTGACTGGGATGGCCAACAGGATTATGGCCTGGAATTTATGGGACAGGGAGCGGGGAGCCTCTCTTTGGGGACTTCTTTGCTATCCCCTACCCTGTGTCCATGATATCCTGAAAGTCACATGAGACTCACTGCAGCTTTTTTTCCCAAACTGACACTTTTAAGACAAAGATTCAAAAATCATTTTGAGGAATATCCTATAGAACCAATGATCCGTATCTTTGCATCTCAGATTATTCCAAAAATAAGCGTTAATGATACAGGCGGTAAATGTCCACTGACAGGTGACTGGATTAAGATGTGGCGCACATGCAATGGAATAGTCCTCAGCCATAAAAAAGAACAAAATGATGCCATGCGCAGCAACTGGATGGACCTAGAGATTATCATGCTAAGTGAAGTAAGTCAGAGAGAGACAAATATCATATGCTATGACTTACATGTGGAATCTAAAAAAAAAGATACAAATGAACTTATTTATAAAACAGAAATAGACCCACAGACATATAAAACAAACTTATGGTTACCAAAGGGGAAAGGGGTGGGGGAGAGATAAATTAGGAGGTTGGGATCAACATATACACAGTACTATATACAAAATTGATAGCCAACGAAGACCTACTATATAGCACAGGGAACTATACTCAATATATTGTAATATGCTATATGGGAAAAGAATCTGAAAAAGAAAATATATATATTCAGGTATACATATATATATATATATATATATATATATATATATACACACACACACACACACACCTGAATCACTTTGCTGTACACCTGAAACTAACACAACATTATAAATCACCTATACTTTAATAAAAAATATATATATATATATATATATTAAAAAAACAGAGCTCTCATGAAGGGAGTTATAAATATGGAAAGAGGAGCCTAGACTAAACCCCAGAATGCTGGATTAGAACCAGAGGTATTACTGTGAACTCATGGCATATATATGTGTACACATACATTTACATATATACACACACGAAATATGTACACACATATGTGAAATATATCATATACACATACATCACACACATATATTTCTTTCATATCTCTGTCTGCTGGCAAAGCAATAATACCCCAGTAGCGACAACCACATCTGCTGCCCAGAGCTTGGTTTCTAAATGCTACTCTCTATTAAAAGAACCAGGATTCCTCGAAGAAATGACAGCTTCTAGGGCTGAGGCAGGAAAAGTTCAAGGTGAACCTGAAATATTTTGTTGTGTCCAAGAAATCTCAAATAATGATGCAGAATGTCAAAACAACAACATTGGACCCAAGTTGGAGGAGTTCCTATTGGTTAAATCTGGGACATTTTGACCAACAAAATAAATGACAGTAATAAATTTTAACCCACTGAATAACCCATTGAATAAATCCATGAATCCATATAGGAATAAATAAATGCATATATACATGATGGAAAGTTCTTCCTTATGGTAAAATGCCAACTAATAAATGTTGAAAGAATGACAGAATTAGAAAATCACCATTTTGTACCTATCTTAGTAATAACTGACTCAGGCAAGAACCATTAACAAGTGCTAAAACTAGTGGGTAAACATTTGATGAGAAGAGGATAGATACATAGCTTCAAAATATCTCTCTACAAATAACTTATTAGTTTCAAAGGGAAAAATAGTAATTTACAACAGAGAAATCTGAAGGATACCAACTTAAACCATACGCCTTCTGCCATGAGACACTGTGAAGAATACAATATCGCTTCTGTAACATTCCTACTGAAATACATAATCTGAATCTAACCATGAGGTAACATTAACTAAACTCAAATTAAAGGACTTTCTGCAAAATAACTGGCTTTATTCTCCCAAATGTGCCAAGGCCAGTGAAGATAAGGAAAGGCTAAGGAACGCTTCCATATTAAAAGACATTTGAGAGATGATAGTTCTTCCTGCCAAAGAAGGAGACATCACACGTCCTGTTTCCTATTTTCTGAGTCGGTCTTTGCCCTCCCTGGCTTCTCCAGGGCTTCATGGGATAATGATCACTGGATGACAGGATTTACCGGAGGAGAGGAATGAAAAAGATAACAGTTTATCCTTGCAAAATTACGTCTATGTTTAAAATCTAAACACCGTGTGGCTGACAGGGTCTTGTGCTCCACCCAGGTGTCAGGCCGGTGCTTCTGAGGTGGGAGAGCCGAGTTCAGGACATTGGGCCACCAGAGACCTCCCGGCTCCATGTAATATCAAACGGTGAAAGCTCTCCCAGAGATCTCCATCTCAACACTAAGACCCAGCTCCACACAACAACCAGCAAACTACAGTGCTGGACACCCTATGCCAAACAACTAGCAAGACAGGAACACACTGCACCCATTAGCAGAGAGGCTGCCTAAAATCATAATAAGGTCACAGATACCCCAAAACACACCACCTGATGAGGTCCTGCTCACCAGAAAGACAAGATCCAGCCTCATCCACCAGAACACAGGCACCAGTCCCCTCCACCAGGAAACCTACACAACCCACTGAACCAAACTTAGCCACTGGGGGCACACACCAAAAACAACGGGAATGACGAACCTGCAGCCTGCAAAAAGGAGACCTCAAACACAGTAAGTTAAGCAACATGAGAAGACAGAGAAACACACAGCAGATGAACGAGCAAGGTAAAAACCCACCAGACCAAACAAATGAAGAGGAAATAGGCAGTCTATCTGAAAAAGAATTCAGAGTAATGATAGTAAAGATGATACAAAATCCTGGAAATAGAATGGAGAAAATACAAGAAATGTTTAACAAGGAACTAGAAGAACTAAAGAGCAAACAAACAATGATGAACAACAAATAAAAGAAATTAAAAATTCTCTAGAAGGAATCAATAGCACAATAACTGAGGCAGAAGAATGGATAAGTGACCTGAAAGATAAAATAGTGTAAATAACTACTGCAGAGCAGAATAAAGAAAAAAGAATGAAAAGAAATGAGGACAGTCTTAGAGACCTCTGAGACAACATTAATCACACAAACATTCGAATTACAGGGGTCCCAGAAGAAGAAGAGAAAAAGAAAGGGACTGAGAAAATATTTGAAAAGATTATAGTTGAAAACTTCCCTAATATGGGCAAGGAAATAAATAATCAATCAAGGGCAGGAAGCACAGGGAGTCCCATACAGGATAAATTCAGGGAGAAACACACAGAGACACATGTTAATCAAACTATCAAAAATTAAACACAAGGAAAACAATTAAAAGGAACAAGGGAAAAACAACAAATAACATCCAAGGGAATCCCCGTAAGTTTAACAGCTGATCTTTCAGCAGAAACTCTGCAAGCCAGAAGGAAGTGGCAAGACATATTTGAAGTGATGAAAGAGAAAAACCTACAACCCATATTACTCTACCCAGCAAGGATCTCATTCAGATCTGATGGAGAAATTAAAACCTTTACAGACAAGCAAAAGCTAAGAGAATTCAGCACCACCAAACCAGCTCTACAACAAATGCTGAAGGAACTTCTCTAGGCAAGAAACACAAGAGAAGGAAAAGACCTACAATAACAAACGTAAAACAATTAAGAAAATGGTAATAGGTACATACATATCAATAATTACCTTAAAAGTTAATGGATTAAATGCTCCCACCAAAAGACACAGGCTCCCTGAATGGATACAAAAACAAGACCCATATATATGCTGTCTACAACAAACCCACTTCAGACCTAGGGACACATACAGACTGAAAGTGAGGGGATGGAAAAAGATATTCCATGCAAATGGAAATCAAAAGAAAGCTGGAGTAGCAATTCTCATATCAGACAAAATAGACTTTAAAATAAAGACTATTACAAGAGACAAAGAAAGACATTACATAATGATTGAGGGATCAATCTAAGAAGAAGATATAAAAATTGTAAATATTTATGCACCCAACATAGGAGCACCTCAATACATAAGGCAAATGCTAACAGCCATAAAAAGGGAAATCAACAGTAACACAATCATAGTAGGGACTTTAACACCCCACTTTCACCAATGAACAGTTCATCCAAAATGAAAATAAACAAGGAAACACAAGCTTTAAATGATACATTAAACAAGATGGACTTAATTGATATTACAGGACATTCCAAAAAAAACAACAGAATACACTTTCTTCTCAAGTGCTCATGAACACTCTCCAGGATAGATCATATCTTGGGTCACAAATCATGCCTCAGTAAAGTTAAGAAAATTGAAATCATATCAAGCATCTTTTCTGACCACAATGCTATGAGATTAGATATCAGTTACAGGGAAAAAAACATAAAAAGCATAAACACATGGTGGCTAAACAACAGATTACTAAATAACCAAGAGATAACTGAAGAATCCAAAGAGGAAATCAAACAATACCTAGAGACAAATTACAATGAAAACACGATCATCTAAAACCTATGGAATGCAGCAAAGGCAGTTTTAAAAGGGAAGTCTATAGCAATACAAGCCTACCTCAAGGAACAAGCAAAATCTCAAATAAACAATCTAACCTTACACCTAAAGGAATTAGAGAAAGAAGAACAAACAAAACTCAAAGTTAGTAGAAGGAATCATAAATATCAGAGCAGAAATAAATGAAATAGAAACAAAGAAAACAACAGCAAAGATCAATAAAACTAAAAGCTGGTTCTTTGAGAAGATAAACAAAATTGATAAACCACTAGCCAGACTCCTCAAGAAAAAGAGAGGACTCAAGTCAATAAAACTAAAAATGAAAAAGGGGAAGTTACAACAGACACCGCAGAAATACAAAACATCCTGAGACTACCAGAAGAAACTCTATGCCAATAAAATGGACAACCTGGAAGAAACCTACAAATTCTTAGAAAGGTATAACCTTCCAAGATTGAACCAGGAAGAAACAGAAAATATGAACAGACCAATCACAAGTAATGAAATTGAAACTGTGATTAAAAATCTTCCAACAAACAAAAGTCCAGGACCAAATGGCTGCACAGGCAAATTCTATCAAACATTTAGAGAAGAGCTAACACCCTTGCTTCTCAAACTCTTCCAAAATATAGCAGAGGGAGGAACACTCCCAAACTCATTCTACAAGGTCACTGCCACCCTGATACCAAAACCAGACAAAGATGTCACAAAGAAAGGAAACTGCAGGCCAATATCACTGATGAACACAGATGCAAAAATCCTCAACAAAATACTAGCAAACAGAATCCAACAGCACATTAAAAGGATCATACACCATGATCAAGTGGGATTTATCCCAGGGATGCAAGGATTCTTCAATATACGCAAATCAATCAATGTGATACATCATATTAACAAACTGAAGGAGAAAAACCATATGATCATCTCAATAGATGCAGAAAAAGCTTCTGACAAAATTCAACACCCATTTATGATAAAAACCCTCCAGAAAGTAGGCAAAGAGGGAACTTACCTCAACATAATAAAGGCCATATATGGCAAGCCCACAGCCAACATCATTCTCAACGGTGAAAAACTGAAACCATTTCCTCTAAGATCAGGAACAAGACGAGGTTGCCCACTCTCACCACTATTATTCAACATAGCTTTGGAAGTTTTAGCCACAGCTTTAAGAGAAGAAAAGGCAATAAAAGGAATCCAAATTGGAAAAGAAGTAACGCTGTCACTGTTTGCAGATGACATGATACTACACATAGAGAATCCTAAGGATGCTACCAGAAAACTACTAGAGCTAATCAATGAATTGGTAAAGTAGCAGGATACAAAATTAATGCACAGAAATCTCTTGCATTCCTATACACTAATGATGAAAATTATGCAAGAGAAATTAAGGAAACACTCCCATTTACCACTGCAACAAAAAGAATAAAATACCTAGGAATAAACCTACATAGGGAAACAAAAGACCTGTATGCAGAAAATTATAAGACACTGATGAAAGAAGTTAAAGATGATACCAACAATGGAGAGATATACCATGTTCTTTGATTGGAAGAATCAACATTGTGAAAATGACTATACTACCCAAAGCAGTCTACAGATTCAATGCAATCGTTATCAAACTACCAATGGCATTTTTCACAGAAGTAGAACAAAAAATGTCACAATTTGTATGGGAACACAAAAGACCCCGAATAGCCAAAGCAATCTTGAGAAAGAAAAACGGAGCTGGAGGAATCAGGCTTGAGACTGGACTTGAGACTATACGACACAGCTACAGTAATCAAGACAGTATGGTACTGGCACAAAAACAGAAATATAGACCAATGGAACAGGATAGAAAGCCCAGAGAGAAACCCATGCACATATGGTCACCTTAGTTTTGATAAAGGAGGCAAGAATATACAATGGAGAAAAGAGAGCCTCTTCAATAAGTGGTGCTGGGAAAACTGGACAGCTTCATGTAAAAGAACGAAATTAGAACACTCCCTAACACCATACACAAAAATAAACTCAAAATGGATTAAAGACCTAAATGTAAGGCCAGACACTATCAAACTCTCAGAGGAAAACATAGGCAGAACACTCTATGACATAAATCACAGCAAGATCCTTTTTGACCCACCTCCTAGAGAAATGGAAATAAAACCAAAAATAAACAAATGGGATCTAATGAAACTTAAAAGCTTTTGCACAGCAAAGGAAACCATAAACAAGAGGAAAAGTCAACCCTCAGCATTGGAGAAAATATTTGCAGATGAAGTAACTGACAAAGGATTAATCTCCAAAATATACAAGCAGCTCATGCAGCTCAATATCAAAAAGACAAACAACCCAATCCAAAAATCGACAGAAGACTTAAATAGACATTTCTACAAAGAAGATATACAGATTGCCAACAAACACATGAAAGGACACTCAACATCACTAATCATTAGAGAAATGCAAATCAAAAGTACAATGAGGTATCACCTCATACCAGTCAGAATGGCCATCATCAAAAAATCTACAAACAATAAATGCTGGAGAGGGTGTGGAGAAAAGGGAACCCTCTTGCACTGTTGGTGGGAATGTAAATTGATATAACCACTATGGAGAACAGCATGGAGGTTCCTTAAAAAACTAAAAATAGAACTATCATACGACCCAGAAATCCCACTACTGGGCATATACCCTGAGAAAACCATAATTCAAAAAGAGTCATGTACCAACATGTTCATTGCAGCTCTATTTACAATAGCCAGGACATGGAAGCAACCTAAGTGTCCATCGACAGATGAATGGGTAAAGAAGATGTGGCACATATATACAATGGAATATTACTCAGCCATAAAAAGAAACAAAATTGAGTTATTTATAGTGAGGTGGATGGACCCAGAGTCTGTCATACAGAGTGAAGTAAGTCAGAAAGAGAAAAATAAATACCATATGCTAGCACATATACATAGAATCTAAAAAAAAAAAAAAATTTTTTTTCTGAAGAACCTAGGGGCAGGACAGGAATAAAGACACAGGCGTAGGGCTTCCCTGGTGGCGCAGTGGTTGAGAGTCCGCCTGCCCATGCAGGGGACATGGGTTCGTGCCCCGGTCCGGGAAGGTCCCACATGCCGTGGAGTGTCTGGGCCTGTGAGCTATGGCCGCTGGGCCTGCGCGTCCGGAGCCTGTTCTCCACAACGGGAGAGGCCACAACAGTGAGAGGTCCGCGTACCGCAAAAAAAAAAAAAAAAAGACACAAACGTAGAGAATGTACTTGAGGACACAGGGAGGGGGAAGGGTAAGCTGGGACGAAGTGAGAGAGTGTCATGGACTTATATGTACTAACAAATGTCAAATAGGTAGCTAGTGGGAAGCAGCTGCATAGCACAGGGAGATCAGCTCAGTGCTTTGTGACCCCCTACAACAGTAGGATAGGCAAGGTGGGTTGGAAACGTAAGAAGGAGGAGATATGGGTATATATGTATGTGTATAGCTGATTCACTTTGTTTTAAAGCAGAAACTAACACACCACTGTAAAGCAATTATACTCCAATAAAGATGTTAAGAAAGAAAAAATAAATAAAAGGCATTCACGTAAATAAATAAATATTATTGGCATCCCTAAAAAAAAAAAAGAGAGAGAGACATGATAGCTAAAGGCAATGTGTGATCCTGGTTTGGATCCTGGGAAGGTGGGGGCAGGGGAAGGGCTATAAAGTACATTATGGGGACCATTGACAAATTTTAACCTGGGCTGTGAATTAGATAATAATAATATATGAACATTAAATGTTCTGATTTTGATTATTGTGTTGAGATTATGTAAAAGAATGACTTTGTTTCTAGGAAGTCACACTGAAGTATTCAAGAATAAAAGTCTATGATATCTCACTAGCTACATCAGGGACATTTATGGCATCAAAATAGATAATGATAGTAATGAATTATAACCAAGTAAATAGAAAGGGGAACTCATGAGTCTGTAGAGATATAAATACATACATAAAAGGAAATGGAAGGCTCTTTCTTAGAGAATTATTCCAATTGTTCAGAAAGAGAGTATGTGTGAGTGAGAGCACACACACAAATGACAAAACAAGTAGGGAAATTTTAACAATTGGTGAATCTCAGTAAGGGAGAGTTTGAAAGCAGTGTGCCAACAGCTGGCACTCAGATGGGAAGGAAGGTAGGCTGATTGTGGGAAGGTGCTGGATGGATTGAATCTTCACTTCATTTCACTTTACTCTTACGGGAGAAAAACAGTAGAGGATTCTTTTCTGTATTCCATACTCGAGCTACGCTCTAATACATTTCTTTCCAGATTGTTTCATGTCCCTCCTCAGCAAGGTCAAAGGAGCAGAAGTCAAACTCTTAGAGAGTTCACTGCCCTCTTCATGAGAGTTATGCTGGCCAGACTGGGGACTATTTCAACAGTTTAAAAAAACATCAACACAAATGGACAATTAATCTCCAATAAAGGAGGCAAGAATATACAATGGAGAAAAGACAGTCTCTTCAGCAAGTGGTGCTGGGAAATTTGGACAGCTGCATGTAAATCAATGAAGTTAGAATATAACCTCACACCATACACAAAAATAAATTCAAAATGGCTTGAAGACTTAAATATAAGACAAGAGACCATAAAACTCCTAAAAGAACACATAGGCAAAACATTCTCTGACATAAATCGTACAAATGTTTTCTTAGGTCAGTCTCCCAAGGCAATAGAAACAAAAGCAAAAATAAACAAATGGGACCTAATGGAGCTTATCAGCTTTTGCACAGCAAAGGAAACCATAAACAAAACGAAAAGACAACCTACAGACTGGGAGAAAATATTTGCAAATGATGTGACTTAATTTCCAAAATATACAAACAGCTCATACAATTCAATAACAAAATAACCAACAGCCCAATAAAAAAATGGGCAGAAGATGTAAATATACATTTCTCCACAGAAGACATACAGATGGCCAGTAGGCACATGAAAAGATGCTCATTATTGCTAATTATTAGAGAAATGCAAATCAAAACTACAATGAGGGCTTCCCTGGTGGCGCAGGGGTTGAGAATCTGCCTGCTAATGCAGGGGACATGGGTTCGAGCCCTGGTCTGGGAGGATCCCACATGCCATGGAGCAACTGGGCCCGTGAGCCACAATTACTGAGCCTGCGCATCTGGAGCCTGTGCTCCGCAACAAGAGAGGCCGCGATAGTGAGAGTCCCGTGCACCGCGATGAAGAGTGGCCCCCGCTTGCCACAACTAGAGAAAGCCATGGCACAGAAATGAAGACCCAACACAGCAAAAATAAATAAAATAAATTAATAAACTCCTACCCCCAGGATCTTAAAAAAAAAAAAAAAACTACAATGAGTTGGTGTCTGATAGCACCCTCTCACACCAGTCAGAATGGCCACCATTAAAAAGTCCACAAATTATAAATGCAGGAGAGGGTGTGGAGAAAAGGGAACCCTCTTACACTTTGATGGGAATGTAAGTTGGTGCAGCCACCATGGAAAACAGTATGGCCGTTCCTCAAAAAACTAAAAATAGCATTGCCATATGATGCAGCGATTCCACTCCTGGGCATATGCCCAAACAAAACTATAATTCAAAAAGATACATGCACCCCTATGTTCAAAGCAGCACTATTTACAATAGCCAAGACATGGAAACAACATAAATGCCCATCAACAGATGAATGGATAAAGAATATGTGGTACACACACACACACACACACACACACACACACACACACACACACGTATACAATGGAATATTACTCAGTCATTAAAAAGAATGAAATAATGCCACTTGCATCAACATGGGTGGACCTAGAGATTATCATACTAAGCGAAGTAAGTCAGACAGAGAAGGACAAATACCATATGATATCACTTATATGTGGAATCTAAAAAATTGATACAAATGAACATATCTATGAAACAGAAACAAACTCACAGACTAGAGAACAGAGTTGTGGTTGCCAAGGGGAGGGGGTTGGGGGGAGGGAACACCCTCAGGAATTTGGGATTAGCAGATGCAAACCACTATATACAGAATGGATAAACAACTAGGTCCTACTGTATAACACAGGAAACTATATTCAGTATCCTGTGATAAACCATAATGGAAAAGAATATGAAAAAAATACATATATGTATAAATTAGTCACTTTGCTGTATGGCAAAAATTAACACAACATTGTAAGTCAACTGTACTTCAATAAAAATATTTTAAAAATCACCAACCCTGCCTTTTCTTGTCAGTTGCATTAGGCAACACAGGTCCATACAGGAAATCAGGAAAGCCTATTTCAATCCAGATCACAGGCCAATGTAATCCCTTGGAATATTTCTCAGTACACAAGACAGTGGCTGACACAGGCTGTCTTATATCCACTGTCTGGCTCCTTCAAGGAGAAGATGTTATAGAATGAATGTGTCCTGAAGGACAAGTCAGTCAAAGTTGAGAACCTTGGTTTTAGTGACAGTGTACCTTTCTGCCCCATATCTCTTGTTAGATCCTCTTGCAGAATTCCAGTGAGGGTCATTGTACCATCTTTCACACCCAATTCCAGGAAGTAATTTTCCCCTCGACTGAAGAATGAGACCCTCGGGCCACCCAAGCCCACTGCTATCAGACACCAACCACACTCTCTGGGGAAATTCTTGACTCCTTGAGTAAATGATTCAGCACTAAGCCCCACTCTGGTACCAGTGCCCTGACTCAGAAAATTCCAAGCACTCCCTAATTCCAGGAATTGGTTGGTGCTCTACCTTGGACTGGACGAGCTTGACTTGCCAGATATGGGAAAAGCCAGCTCACCTGAGAAAAGAATTTTACTGGGTGATATGCACTAAGTTGTTTCTCTTTGGGCTTGGCAAGGTTCCTAGTGTTTGCTCCTTAATGAATAAGTCTTCTCCTGGAAACACAGTAGTGTGGCGGCAAAAGTAAGGAATTCCATGTGTTGGCTCTTTAAAATGCTCGTAAGAAATCTCAGTTTTAAGACATTAATCTCTCCATATTAATAATCTAAAGTTGAACAACTGTTAGAGGAGAAAAGAGGAACGAGATATATATAGCCTCAAAATATTGCTCCACACATAATACTTATTAGTTACAAAGGGGAAAGCAGTAAGTTTACAATGGAGACATCTGAATAACACCAACTCAAACACATGCTTCCTGACATGATGCACTAAGGAGGATGCAGTAACAGTTAGCGAGAATGAGTGAAAGACTCCTTCCTCTTACCTCTGGCCTGCTCCTAAGCTCCATCACTCATATGGCTGGAACCTCTTCCTTCCAGCCCTCATTAATTCCTTTGGAAGCTGGACATGATTTCTTTAACACCTTTCCTACACCCACCCTACCAACCTCCAAAGTTCACATTGTTTGCTCTCCATACGGTCTTTTTGTGATGTTGTTTAAATCCCAAATTACTCTGTCTTCCATGGCAGAGTAGCTTATCTCTAAGATGCTGAACACCAGACCTTGCAGTTAAGAGCAAGGAGACTGCCAGGAACCATTTAGGAGTGGATCGGTTAATCTCCTATGGGGTTCAGGGCATTCCTTTAAAGGCTCACTAAAATTCATTACAAATAGAATTTGGTGGTACTAAGAGGTAGCTCATGGGAGTCATTAAAGAAAAGTTTTTTTATCTGTCTGCCCCCAAAGTTATTATATTAGAGCTCGGTCTTGTCTAATTACTATCCTTGAAGTTAACATTTAGAACCAAGTGGAAAGAGCCAGCTTTCCCAAAGTTTTAAGTCTAAGTATATCCATCCTGGAGTCAGTCTACACTCGTATTTTTCTGGGCTCGTTAGGAAGACTGGGGATGAAGAGTAAGTTAAGGACTTTCACCTTCTACTGGTGGTCTGTTGCCATCTTATGACCATTCAGAACTTTGCCTCAAAGCCTGAAGGAAGAAATTTCTTTGCTCCCCTCCTTCCAGTTGGTTGCTAATCACTTCAAACCTGCTTCATCCACACTGGGTCTCAACTACATGGGACTTTCCCTCCCAGTGCCTATTAGATACAAACTAGAGAGAGCTAGGGATTGCAGGACAGGAAAACCAAAACAAGATGAAACAAACAAAACAGTAAAACTTACATCATGATAATCAGAAGAATTATCTGGGAATTTTCGAAACCTAAATAGTACTATAATCTTATCACATTAAAAAGTACTTTATAATCAATCTATGTTGTAATATCTGTTTGACCATTAGATGTGGAAATGAGGGCAGATTCTGAGACACTGTTATTAGAGCTGTGAATTTGATGAATGAGGTTGTGGAAGTCTAGGTCTTGGTTAACTGCTGAGAAGTTTGTCTTCCCAATTCTATAAACCCAGGTGACTTAATCTTTCTTGTTGGGTCCAGGTGATGCTCCCTTGTATTGAACAACTGATTTGTGAAAATAAATCTAACCAAATATAGTACCTAGGAAATTTTCTAGCCCCAAACTATTAATGAACTGCTTGGAAGGGTATGCTCAGCTCCCTACTTGTATATATCTTTCTTATTTCTACTACTATACTACCACCCAGCTAAAACCATTGTGGACTCCATCACAGTTTTTTGTTTGTTTGTTTTGCGGTATGCGGGCCTCTCACTGTTGTGGCCTCTCCCGTTGTGGAGCACAGGCTCCGGACGCGCAGGCCCAGCGGCCATGGCTCACGGGCCCAGCCGCTCCGTGGCATGTGGGATCTTCCCAGACCGGGGCACGAACCCGTGTCCCCTCATCGGCAGGCAGACTCAACCACTGCGCCACCAGGGAAGCCCTTAAACCCATTTTTAAAAGCCTAAATAAAAGTAGAGATATACCAGGTTCACATGTTGAAAAACTCAATAATTCAAAGATGTTGTTTCCCACTGCCACTGACTGCTGGAAGGGTGCCACTTTGCAGCAGGACTACCCCAACCCTGACTGCCAGGAAACCAAGGAGAAGCAAGAAATGCTTCTAGACTTTCCACTGCTCTCCAGCTTCCACTCCCACCCAATCAATCTATGTAAGCTTCCTATTAGACAGCTGTAGCTAAATATTATGCTTCTGCAGTATCAAAGGCTAAGGTCACAGAGAACTTGCGTGCTGAAAGAACCCAGCTAAAGAGAGCTGCAAGTTATGATCACAGAAGAGGATGCTACCAATAGCAGTATGCCTATTTCCTTCTTGATAAATTCCCAGCAAGCCAGTATCTTATGCAGAAGCAGGTGGCCTTTGAGCGTAATTATTCCACTATTGATCATTGACAAAGTCTGTATTAACTTGTAAGGAAATATCTTTAGAGTTACACAGGATTGTATGTGTTCTTTTTAGATTTCTTTATATTTCAGTAGACAGGAATTGATTATGGATGGAGATCACAAGATCAATACACTATTGACCCTCATTACTGATGCTTAATGAGAACCTGATCCTTAACCCACTGTCAGAGTTAGGATCTATAACTGATCAAGCGGAAATTGCATGAAAGATGCCAGTGTTGTTTTTACTTTGTATATTCATACCATTCTCCACTGGGCTGGATATGTGCCTTGTCATGGAATAAAGAAGGAATAACATTCTCACATACAGACCCTGTTCTGTCATCATCTGGAATACAGTGGCCTGCTATAAAATTCCTGCCACAAAGAAGGGCTACATACAGGTCAATTATTCTAAAATAAAGTCATCATTTTGGGTAGGCATCTCCATAACATTTGAATTCAGGAGCCAGTCTACCTGGGTTTGAATCCCAGCTCTGTCACTAGTTTCATTACTAGCTGCATGACTTATCTGTAAGGTGGGGATGGTAACAACATCTGCCTCGTGTGATTGTTCTGAAGGTTAAATAAGTTAGTTACGTGAAGTGCTTCAAACAGGACATACAAAACATAATAAACTCCATGTAAGCGTTAGTTGTGAACATTGTTATTTGACTGGAATGCAGTACGGTCATTTATCCGGTACAGTAAGTTAACTCATTCAAATAACTACACCTAGACATCTTTTAATAACCCATTTATGTCCAAGGTGATAGTTTACAATATCTGATTTAATTTTTTCCCAAACTAAAATTCGTGCAGCCATTGGGACATTGACCACCCTTTTGATTAGGCACTGCTACGCAGCCAAAGCTACTCAAAGAGAGATGCTTGGTCATGTCCTCAGGTACTTTTTGGCCCATGTGGAAGCAAAGTGCTCTTCTTTTTACTCTCGAGTTTTAAAAATACTTAAGTATGTGGCTGTATTCCAGTTACTGCTCATAGAGCATCACCTCATATTCACTGCTCTCAAAATTTATCAAAAAATCAACTGTAAAAGCATTACTTATAAAAGTTTGCCTGGAGGATATGCATTCCTCAAAATGATAAGTCATCATTATCATCCTGTAAGAATCTTATTAGGTTTATTGTTCTTTTCATTAAGAGTATCCTCTCAAAAGGGATTCAAGGAGAAATTTCTTTCTGGTCTCAGAATCAGAAATGATAATAAATGTTAATGTTTATTGAGTATCACCAAGAACCCATTACTTTTCAAAGTACTTTATGTGTATTAACTCATTTAATCTGTGAAACATTTCTATGAGTAGATACATAATTATCTTTTCTTACACATGAGAAAACTGGAAAACAAAGAGATTAAGTAACTCATCCAAATTTACATAGCTAGTAAATTGTAGAGTTTAGAACTCAGGTATTCCATCTCCAAGAGATAGTCTCTAAACCTCCACCCTATACTGCCTCTTGGAAAATTTGTTCTGGTCCAGAACAGCTAGTTTGATCTTGTCTCATTGATTTTTCTGAATCAAAAATTGATTTGAATTCATTGTTAGGAACTTCAGAGCTAAATTTCTAGCCACATAAGAGATCTTATGGTATAAATTTTACATCACAATCTACATTCTAACTTTTATCTTTTATTTATTTATATTCTTCCTTTGTCCCACCATCCTTATCCACTTACAAAAATCATGTGTGCCTGATATAAAAACCTGTCCAGAACAGTAAGGAAAGGAACATTGCAAGCCAGTCTTACTCACGAACATAGATGCAAAAATATTAAAAAACACTGGCAAACTGATTTAAGCAATGTAAAAAAGAACATATAATAACAGGTGGTTTTATCTCAGGAACACAAGAATGATTTATCATTAAAAAACATGCGAATAGGGACTTCCCTGGTGCAGCAGTGCTTAAGAATCCACGCTCCCAATGCAAGGGGCCCGGGTTCGATCCCTGGTCAGGGAACTAGATTCCACATGCATGCCGCAACTAGGAGTTTGCATGCCAAAACTAAGGAGCCGGCGAGCCACAACTAAGTAGCCTGCGAGCCGCAACTAAGGAGCCCACCAGCTGCAACTAAGACCTGGCACAACCAAATAAATAAACATATATATGTGTGTGTGTGTATATATATATATATATATATATATATAATGTGAATAATGAAATTCATCATACAAATTAAATGAGAAAAATCACATAATTACCTGAATCCATGCAAGGAAAAAAATATAGCATCCATTCATAATATTTTTTAAATCTTAACAAACTTGGAATAGAAGGGAACGTCTTTCCCTTCTATTAATAAAGGGATTTTAAAGATAAACCTACAGCACACAACACATTAATGTTGAAATATTTAAAATATTCCCTTTAAGATCAAGACAAGTGTTAACCATTATCTCTCTTTCTATTCAACACTGTACTGTACCTGGCCAACAGAGAAATGCAAGATAGAGAAGTTAAACCATCATTATCTGGTGATAATATGACTATGTATATAGAAAGTAAAGCTCTACAGGTAAATTACTAGAATTAATATGAATCAATATGCAAAAATCAATTGCATTATACATATCAATAAAAAAATAAGAATCAACATGTTTAAAAGATACCATTTAAAAAATATTTATGGAGAAAAATTATAAACCATACTTAAACCCATTTTTAAAAGCCTAAATAAAAGTAGAGATATAGCAGGTTCACGGGTTGAAAAACTCAATAATTCAAAGATGTTGATGTTTCCCAAATTGAGGTCATCTCAATCAAAATCTCAACCTTTTGTCTGTGATACTTCACAAGAGGATTCTAAAATTTATATGGAAATACAAAAGGCCAAGAAGAGACAAAATCCTATTGATAAAGGGCACGGTGAGGTAACCTGTTCTACCAGATATTAAGACTTTTTATAAACTATAGACTCGGCACAGTGTAGTATTTGTGCAGGAACAGACAGATCAATCAAATTAAATAATGATTCCAAAAACGGTCCCATACACATATTGATGTTTGATGTCTGACATAGCTGGCCGTGTAAAGCAGTTAAGAAAAAAAAGGACTTTTTATTACTGGTGCTGGGACAATTATCCACATGGAAAGATGTAAAAATTAGACTCCTACCACACACAAATACTCCAGAATTTAACTCCAGAATTACAGTCCCAAAAGCAAATGGTAAAATATAAAACTTTAGATGAAAATATAGGAAAATATTTTAATTACCCATGGATAGAAAAAACATTTGTAAATAAGGCCAAAAGTATAAACTATAAAGTTAAAGCTCAATAAATTTGACTGCATTAAAATTAAGGACTTCTGGGACTTCCCTGGTGGTGCAGCGGTTAAGAATTCGCCTGCCAATGCAGGAGACTCGGGTTCAAGCCCTGGTGTGGGAAGATCCCACATGCCATGGAACAACTAAGCCCGTGTGCCACAACTACTGAAGCCCGCATGCCTAGAGCCCGTGCTCCGCAGCAAAGAGAAGCCACCGCGATGAGAAGCCCACGCACCACGACGAAGAGTAGCCCCCGCTCACCGCAGCTAGAGAAAGCCCGCGCACAGCAACAAAGACCCAATGCAGCCAGTAAGTAAATAAATAATAAAATTAAGGACTTCTATTCATAAAACATCCTATAATAAAGAAGAAAAGATGTCATAAAATTGGAGAAAATTGGGGCAATTCATGTAAGCCACAAAAGAATCATGACCAGAACATATAAATAACTCATATGAATTAATTTTTTAAAAGGCAAACAACTCAGAAAAGAGTGTGACTAGGCACTTCCACAAAAGAGGAAATCTGAATGACCCACAAACGTATGAAAGGATGCTCAGTTTCATTAGCAATCAAGGAAACACAAATTAAACTACAATTAATTATAATTTTATACCTATAAGACTGGCAAAAAAATGTAAAAGTCTTTAAATTTAAATTTTCAAATAATATGCATTGGTGAGAATATAGAGCAAAAGGACTCCTCACCCACTGCAAGTGAGAGGGAAATTGGAGCAGTCACTTTGGAAAATGGTTTAACATAATCTAATATGGAAAGGTGGTGAAGTCAAACACACAAGATTCTTATATATAGGCACACAACTGGCTTTGTTGGGGAAACTTAAAGCAGACCGTCAGCAAAGCATGCTTGGTTCACTGTTAGCTCAGTCTCCCACAAAGAAGTGTGAAGGGCCAGGGTACCACTAGATGCACAAGGAAGCTCTACTCCAGAGGCAGGACCCCATGAGAATAGCCTTGCTAATGGGTGGAATGAGGGGTGGGCGTGGGGTTTGGTCAGTGTCAAGCAATCTAAATTTTCTTTTCTTTGAATTTTAAAATTTTGTACACAATTTTAAAGGTTACTTTTCATTTACAATTATTATGAAATATTGTCTATATTCCCTGTGCTGTATAATACATCCTTAACAAATGTTACACCCAATAGTTTGTATCTCCCACTCCCCTATCCCTAAATTGCCCCTTCCCCTCTCCCCACCGGTAACCACTAGTTTGTTCTCTGTATCTGTGAGTCAAGCAATCTGAATTATTTTTTTTAATTTATTTTTTGGCTGCGTTGGGTCTTTGTTCCTGCACGCGGGTCTTCTCTGGTTGTGTCGAGCGGGTGCTACTCTTTGTTGCGGTGCGCGGGCTCCTCATTGCGGTGGCTTCTTTTGTTGCAGAGCATGGGCTCTAGGCGCGCGGGCTTCAGTAGTCACAGCACGCAGGCTCAGTGGTTGTGGCTCGCGGGCTCTAGAGCACAGGCTCAGTAGCTGTGGCACACGGGTTTAGTTGCGCTGCGGCATGTGGGATCTTCCCGGACCAGGGCTCGAACCCGTGTCCCCTGCATTGGCAGGCAGATTCTTAACCACTGCGCCACAAGCAATCTGAATTTTAGATGCCAGCTATTCAGTGAGTTATCTGGCAACATCACTGCCACGTTTCCCATGACCTTATGGGAAACTGGGTGAAAGCACAGCCCCTCCTTCTGGGTTAAGGGGGAGCTTCTGATTCCAGCTCCCTCGAGGCTGGGCAACCTGATCCCCAAGCACATTTATCAGACAATCACACTTGTCTCTTCCCAACTAGTAAAGTTGACCATGTGCTCTACAACCCATTAATTTCGCTCCTAAGTATATACCCTAGGGAATCTCTCTTACACATACAATAATACTCAGCTGCATTGCTTATAATAGCAAAAAAATGGAAATAACCCAAATATCAATAGTAGACTGAATAAATAAATCATGGTATATTAAAATACTGGAATACTATAGAACAGAGAAAATGAATGAAATTCAGTTATATGTATCAATATTTTAAAATCTCAATAGCATAATATTTAGAATAAGAAATCAGTTACAGAATTCAAAAAAGGCAAAACAAAAGTATATATTATTTAGGGATATACTTATAAATGGAAAAATTGTAAAGAAAAGCAATGGAATAATCATCACAAAATGATAGTTTTAATATTATTACATTATAATTATAATATTATTAATAATATGAATATTATTAATGTATAAGAGATTTGGTAGAGAAGCGGGGGTGGGGATACAGTTGTAGAAGGACCCAAAGGGCGCTTCTAAAACACTGTCCGCGCTCTTTATCTTAACATGAGTGATGGATGCACAAGTGTTCGCTTCATTATTATTCTTTTAACAGTACAGATACATTTTTACACTCTTCTATTAATTAAGATACTTCACAATCTAAAAAGCAGAGAAAAGAAGTTACAAGGACATGAAAAACACAGATAAAACTTCGAGCAGACTTCAAGTATTATCCTTGGGATAAAGTTCTCAGAACATTATTCCTAAGTCAAAAGGCATGAACACTTTGGAAGGGTCAACATTTATACACACTTCAGCAGTACCCCTTACTTTAAGTTTTATTTTATTATGTATGCATTTATGTAAACTGCCTTCACTCTTCTGCATCAATATGAAGCCTGAATAAACCAATAATAAGTTGAGGTGCGAGCAGATGCAGGGAACAGAGCCCTGTTGCCTGTGTGGTGTTTTTCCCAGCAGAAACACAGATTTCCAAGGAGACATGCAAACGTGATGGGGGTGTTATCCCAGGATCACAGATCTGGAGGCTTCTTCACGACTCTATGTAAGGGACCAGAAACTCTTTTCACCTTCAGCCTGTGAATGCCCTTCTGGGCTTTCCTGCCTGTCCATAGCTGGAGGCATTTCAGGCCATCTAATATCAGCTTTCCTATCCACCTGGAACTCACTGCAGCCTTTTCCTATTTGTGTGTGAGATTCTTTATCAGCTCAACTTGATAGAAGTGCCAAGTGACTTCAAAACCACCGGTAGCTCTCAGCAAAAGGCCTAACATAAACATCCTAAGAAATACTTCCTTTTTTCAGAGGTTTTGCAGGGTGTGAAGATAAATATTGACTGGGCCTGGGGAGAAATCAATCTCCCCTGCTACAAACACCACAGGAAAAGCAGAAGGCTCTGCAGCTCCCATGTCCTCGGTTTATGTTGTCCCAGAGACCGCCCTGCTAATGCCCCACTGCACTCTTCCCATCTCTAGCAGAGCCCTTCCCAGGCAGAGGGAAATACTTGTCTCTATGCCTGTCTCCCTCCTTCCCCATTTGGCTGTGTCTTGCGCATCTTTTATCCTCAGCGCCAGCATGGTGCTGGTACCTATAATGGACTCTACTGCTGGAAGAAATCACCCTCAAAGACCAGTAGCACCCCACTCTTTTTACCCAAGGGCAAACGCGGGCCAAGATTGGCAAAGAAACATGTCCAAAGCCACAGAAAGGGTGGTAAGAGGGAGAATCGTTAGTCTTCGGAATCCCATTCCCATTTATTGCCTAGGCATGAAGGTTTCAGTAACAGCTGTATTGTATACTAGTTCTTGGACTCCTCAAGTCTTCATCTCTGCCCTGGCAGAAACAAAATGAGCTAATTAAATGCTTGCCACCAGCTTATTTTGGAAACGTCACGGAGTGTGTGAAAGCCTGAATGAATTTCAGGCCACTCTTGGTTATTTGAAACGTGGAGGAAATCACCCAAGCGTGGGAAGAAGGTGAGGAAGCTAAACCCGTGGCTGAGGGTTATTAATATCGTAATGCTTTTGCTTATTGGTGCAGAAAAGCAACCCTTGGCTATATAAGGGACTAAAGCTTTGAGGCTATCATGGAGGAGAGTAAATAGAATCCTTCAAGGTTGAAGAAGAGTCCAACCAAACAGTCTATCTAATTGCTTTGGAAGAACCAAGGGCACCCTGCTTACTGTGCCAGAAAGAAAATCAATGGATTGTATTTAAAGGAAACTAAAGGCACAATGGGGTCACTCTCTGTGGGGCTAGCCGAGAGGGGAACCTTGGTGCAGACCCCCAGAGGGGAGGCAATTAAGTGAAAAGAAGTCCATGCTGCCTAAAACAATCTAACTCATAAATATAAAATAGTTCATTGCAAAACTTAAAGGCTTCCAGGGGATCTGCAGAACTCCTCATTGTTGAGAGCTTTTATGAGCTCTGTGAACCTTCCCTGACCCTTCCCTCCAGCACATACCCCAGGAAGGTGTGATTTAATCCAGTGCTAACACTGATAAGGCTTCGGGGTCACGGCATTAGTCTCAGTCACAGAGATTTCTGGGAGCCAAATTAAATCTCTCCTATTTCTCATGAAGAAAGTCCTCTTAGGCTTTCAGTCCAGAGCTTTGCGTGCCCAGCTTTTGAACTTTCCTATCCAAAATTACTGACATGGTAATTTCCATCACATGGTGAAATCACTTCCGAGAACAAAAGATGCTTTGGAGAAATACGTGTCATTCTTCAATAGCTGGACTGACCCAGACCAATCAGACTTAGAAACACCTGGCCTTGAGCTATGGTTGTTCCAACCCATCACCTTTCTGTATGTACCTTTTAGTGGTAATATTTAGGAAATCACTGATATCTGTGAGAGCCTCAAGCTGGGATTCAGGTGGACATTTAAACAAGGCAAATTATATGTTACAAAATAAGTTATGGATCAAGTGATTTCCAATACAGTGTCAAACTAAATGATTCTAAAAACACTTTAAAATTAAGTAAAGTAGAACTCTTTTGCAATACCAATTTTCAGTGGCCAGTATTAATTCATTCTGTTAGCAAAAAAAAAAAAAAAAAAAAAAGGGTAAAAGGGAGGGGGAAAGTATAGTTCATTCTCTGTTAGCAAAGGAAAGGGTAACTTGATTTGTGGATTATTCTAAAGTCTGGCAAAACGTGGCTCATCCTTCCCTTGGAACTTTTCATTCAGTCCACTGGCCATCAAACCCAGAAACCCCTGCTCTATAATCTGTTGGATCTTCTCCCTCCTCATGTCCTTCCAGCTGCTGGCAGGAGCCTCTGTCTGGTGCCCTTGCTCCACCTCAGGCCTCCGCACACCTCCTGATTTTACATCTTCTCAAACTCTCTGTTGCCTAGAGACAAACTCCAAACTCTTCAGCAGCACCCGTGACCCCTCTCAAGACCCCTTGTCTACCCTCCAGCCTCACCTCTGTCTGCCCTCCAGCATCCAATGCTCTGGCTGAGCTAGAATCCCCTTTCCTCAAACAGGTCTGGCATTTTATGTCTCTGTCTTTTTTTCTACAAGACTCTGCCTAAAGTAACTTTTCCTTCCTCCTTTACCAGAAAAAACTCTACTTATTCAACACCCTGCTCCTCACTACTTCTTGATACTTCCTCCTTCCCTCTCTTCTGCACTTCCACTGTTTTCTAGAACAGTATCAGTTACATGTTTATCATCCCAGGTGTTGGGTTGGCCAAAAAGTTCATTTGGTTTTCCCGTAAGATGGCTCTAGTAGCGCTTAGTTGTCCTTAACTTCATTCGAAACAATTTTGTTAGATTGTATTAAGATAGCTGTCATGTCAGAGTGCATTTAAAAAAAACTTACCAAAATTGGTGAATTTTTGTGTAGCCATTTTAATATTGAAGATGGAAGAAAAAAGCAACATTTTCGGCATATTATGCTTCATTATTTCAAGAAAGGTAAAAACACAAAAAAAGATTTGTGCAGTGTATGGAGAAGGTGCTGTGACTGATCTAACGTGTCAAAAGCGGTTTACAAAGTTTCGTGCTGGAGATTTCTTGCTGGACGATGCTCCATGGTCAGGTAGACCAGTTGAAGTTGATAGTGATCAAATCGAGAACAATCAACATTAAACCACGCGGGAGATAGCCGACATACTCAAAATATCCAAATCAAGCGTTGAAAATCATTCTCACCAGCTTGGTTATGTTAATCGCTTTGATGTTTGGGTTCCACATAAGCTGAGCAAAAAAACCTTCCTGACCGTATTTCCGCACATGATTCTCTACTTAAACAGAACGAAAAGTTCCACTTTTAAAACAAATTGTGACAGGCAATGAAAAGTGGATACTGTACAGTAATGTGGAACGGAAGAGATCGTGGGGCAAGTGAAATGAACCACCACCAACCACACCAAAAGCCGGTCTTCATCCAAAGAAGGTGATGTGTATGTGGTAGGATGGAAGGGAGTCCTCTATCATGAGCTCCTTCTGGAAAACCAAACAATTAATTCCAACAAGTACTGCTCCCAATTAGACCAACTGAAGGCAGTGCTCGATGAAAAGCATCTGGAATTAGTCAACAGAAAATGCATAATCTTCCATCATGATAATGCAAGACCGCATGTGTCTTTGACGACCAGGCAAAAACTGTTACAGCTTGGCTGGGAAGTTCTGATTCATCTGCCATATCCACCAGACATTGCAACTTTGGATTTCCATTTATTTCAGCCTTTACGAAATTCTCTTAATGGAAAAAGATTTCAATTCCCTGGAAGACTGTAAAAGGCACCTGGAACAGTTCTTTGCTCAAAAAGATTAAAAGTTTTGGGAAGATGGAATTATGAAGTTGCCTGGAAAATGGCAGAAGGTAGTGAAAAGCTCTTGGTGAAAATGAAAAATGTGTCTTTTATTTTTACTTAAAAACCAAAGGAACTTTTTGGCCAACCCAATACCTGACCTTGTGGGCAGGGCCTTGCTGGCCTTATTTGTGTATCTCGGCCGCTCTCAGTGTCCAGCGTATGGAAGTCACAGTACACCTTTGCTGAAAGAATATATTCTATTGGATTTCCAGAGAAATGGTATTGTCCCCAAGAGTTGAAATTGGGGACGTATCATATACTTTACAAGGAGGGACCGCTTGGCGAGGTGACACCCACACCCAGTTATTTCACAGAAGCACTTATTTTATCACCAGGTTTGGATACGTAATGCTGATACTGCTGTGTTGACAACATTACATCTTTCTGTTGTCACAATTTTCCCAGGGAGATGCTTCTTTGTAATCTCTATCCAAGAAAGGCACTCTTGAAAATGTCTTCTCCAAACTTGAAGATTGGAGCTGCTTCCGACTCAGGAACTGTAATGCTACCTGTACATCTCCTTTGGTTTTTTAACTTCGTCATAAAAAGTAGCACCACTCACCCTGTGGATTCATCTATCCAGTAGCGTTCTGGGAGGTGGGGACAGTATAGCATGCTGGCTCACCCCTGGCTGGCACCTACTAGGCACTCAGGAAGTGATTGCTGAATTATAACTGTTGGCCTGATTTTTAAAAAAATATTTAGGGGATACTGCTCCTCAGTCTTGGCAACTTCCCTCTTCGCTCCTGGGTCTAGTTGATCATTTAGTTACACACTCCACTTTCAACTCCAAGAAGGGACATATTCACCCTCACCAGGACACACCTTTTCATATGGTTTTGGTTTGTTGCAAATTGTGTTATTTTAAAAATTTCTGTATTACTAATTTATATATAATCACATGGTGCAAAATTTGAAAGGAATTATACATATATTGAATATAATATGTAATAGATTAAATGTAATAGATCACATGATACAAAATTCTAAAGGACCCAAGATTGAAAGGGAAAATTCCTCCCCCTCCTGTCTCCCTCTTCCCTTCTTTGAAGGCAGTCAACGTTGCCTGTTTTCTGCTCTTCCAGAACAGTCTGCTACTATACAAGCAATCCATATTTTTTCCTTATTACACAATTGCCAACATTTCATATACACCGTTCCACACTTGCTCTTTTCACTTAAAGTACCTTGAAAGTTGTTTCGTATCTGTTCATAAGAGCGTTCTCGTATTTTTTCTACAGAGGCACAGTCTTCCATTGTGGCTCTAAATCACCCCTGAAGTACGGCAGGTGGAGTGCCCAGACCCTGAGACAGTCAGGCCACCTCTCGGTGGCTGCTGCAACACAAATGTTGTGGACCAACCACGAAGCAGCCTAGATCGCTTGAAAAAGAATATTGCCCCGTATGTATCTGGCACTTCTATGGACTAAAGCTATGCTTTGAGCTCTGCTGTACCATATCCAGCTAAGCCAACTGGCACAAAAGACGATGAAAATAGAAAAGTATACTTGTGACCTCTAGTGCGTCCACAGGGCTATAAATTCTGAACACAGCCTTTGGTTGATGGCTCAGGATGAACATGTGGTTTCCTTCGGAATTGCTCAGCAAGTCTCTTTTTAATTTGTAGTAAAGATCCAATGAAATTACTTATTGGTGAGATATACTTGTTCAGCTTTATCATCTGTGTACCATTTAGACTTTATTTAATTATATACAATTATATATATACATATATATAATTACTATAGCTACAAGTTCATCTCCATCATCACCCTTATATGATTTATGATTGGAGCAAGGATCAATACAACTTTGGAAGATACATTTAAGGCACTTTCTCCCCTCCTCGTCCTCCTGCTTCTCCCTCTCTCTCTCTCTCTCTCTCTTTCATTCTCTGCATTGTACAATACATTAGCTATCAGCCACATGTGACGTGAGCTCTTGAAATGTGACTAGTGCTAAAAGTATAAATCATACGGCTTCCCTGGTGGCACAGTGGTTGAGAGTCCGCCTGCCGATGCAGGGGACGCAGGTTCGTGCCCCAGTCCGGGAAGATCCCACATGCCGCGGAACGGCTGGGCCCGTGAGCCATGGCCGCTGAGCCTGCGCATCCAGAGCCTGTGCTCCGCAACGGGAGAGGCCACCACGGTGAGGCCCGCATACCGCAAAAAAAAAAAAAAAAAAAAAAGTACATTCTGTTTTAGCTCCTAGAATCCAAGTTTTGTCTTTCCTCTTGTTTAATAAATGTAAAGAATTTTAAAATTCAGAACCCAAAACATGATTTATCCAAAGGTAACAAATAGAGGAACCAAAAAACGAGTTATTGAAAGTACAATTGGTATCGAGGGCTAGGAATTTCAGGAGCATCAAGGAAGACGTCACATTCACCAGCACGTAACATTTGGAAAGGCTTGGAGGGACTCCTAACTCACTGGGAACGGCTTAATGAAGCGTGGCTGGGAGGAATAGCAACTGAAAAGTCAATTCCTGACTTCACCAGGTCTAAGCCTTACAACAATGACGCTGCTCTCCAGACATCCTCTGATGCTCTCTTCATCCGGTTTCTTTTTTCCTCTGGCTGATTTCAACTTGAAAACTCAAAAGCAGAGTGTTAATCAGACTCAGGTGAAAAATCTCCAGGATCTCAGACTGCCGAAATAAAAATGTCATATTTTCATGATTTCTTTTATAAAGAATATGAATGATCAGACCTGTATTTTCATTATCAAAAACAAATCTTTTCCAAGTTTTGATCAGAGGAAGAACATTTTTCCAGGCACCAGGAATACAACGTACACAGCCCCTGTCCTTCGGAGGCATAGAGTCTACTGGGGACAGACAGAGTAATCGCTCTCTCCGTTCTCTTTCCTCAATATCCTCTTCTCCCTCTGCTCTTTTCATCCTCATTCCTTCCCCATCAGGAAAGGAATATTTTTGTTCTAAGTGTCTGGTCTCCTTGGACTGACTCAGGGGGGTTCATTTGCTACCACCAAGTAGCTAAATCCCCGCGGGTGCCGACGCTGAAGCACGTCTGTGGGAGTTGCTCGAGGGAGAAGCAGCTCAGTCCCAAACTGCCTGCGGTCCAGAGTGTGGGCCCTTGTGACCCTGGGCTTGTGGCTCACATGTGAATCACCCTGGGTGTCTTCTGGCCTCCGCCTCTGATTGAGTATGGCTGGCTGCTCCTGAAGAGAAGTGATGCGAGCCTCTCTCTGGACAGTTTAGCTGCCTGGCCTGAGAAATTCCCCCTGATGAAGTGCATTTTAGTCACACAATAGGGCCTATATTTTGAGTCAGACTAGTCTACCCACAGCCTCCAAATTTCAGGAAAACCCAGTGAGCCAGTCCTGAACGGTGCAGAAACAATGGAGGAAAACTTCATTATGTTTGTATAGACTGCTGAGGGATCTTTTTGGCCCCAGAGGGGGCGGACAGTCAAGGGGAGGAAGATTGTTATTGGATGGTGTCTGTCCCCTTTCAAAGTCACATCCCGGCATTTGGCCTTTTATGCTATTTCTTCTCCTTGGCGAGATCCAGTCTGTTAGTTCCTCGGCTCACACCCCTCCTTGACTTCCAGTTACTCCACGTTCTTTTCTCTGTGTTAATGGGTATCAGAGCATGTACTGTAAATTAGCATTTATAAAAATCAATTACACTCCTTCATAAGACAGCAGAAACTCAGATTGTCTTCACCAGATCATTTGTATTTATCTGTTAATTATAAACCCTAATTGTCTTTCTATCATATTAATTTGCACAAATTGTACAACTTCAGAGTTTAGCAGTTTTCAAGCCCTTGAAATACAATTATTCTCTCAACATTCTTTTCAGAAACATGGTATTCATTAATGATTAGGCTGGTAAAAATTAGTAGTTCTGATAATTGGCCTTGGCTTCTCCTTGGCTTTTTTTCTTTTTTTCCTTCCCCACTAAAATCCTCATTCTCACAATTATGCATGGTCGTTAGCCTCTGACTGTGCCCAGCTCTGATTTAACTGGACTTTGTAGCCCATGAGACTTCAAAGGGTTTGGGCTCTAGTCAAAGCAGAATACAGTGCTAAGCCAGTGAACTTCCTCCAAGTAGATCTGTCTTTTGCCCCCTCCCCAGCAGAACCTGGACTTCTGTCCCGTGGGGTCAGTCTACTTGCCCTAACCCTTGCTACAAAAAGGCTTATACTGAAGGGAGGAAGAAGGCTTTCCAAACTCCAGTCCCAGTTGTGAAACTGTTGCAGACTCTTACCCTTTGCAAGGTGGTGAGCAAACGTGATGAAGAAGGAACCCTCCAGGCTCTCCCAGCCACCTCTCGACTGAGGTTCTCTTTCTACTCAGCATGGCAGCCACTTAGGAGGAGTCATGTGTGTCACATAGCATGTATTGAAAGGCCAAAACAAGTTTTCTTCTCTCAAGAGGCTGCACAAATCTGGGTCATGTGAAGGAAGTGATTCAGACTGAAGGACCAGGCATCCTGACTGCCTAAGAACCAGGTGGCTTCCTGCCTAGGGCACTGCGGGCATATTCTAGAGGACTTGGCATCCAACTCCGATGACACTGGCAGACAAGCTGCAGGCTCTGTCCCAAAGGAGCAATGAGGAAGGGAGACCCCCCTGTCCCCTGCTGCTCCACATAAGGGAACAAATCCTCCACATGAGGATTCTGTCCTGTCTCACTTGGGAAACCCAGTCGTGTTCCCCTGAGTAGTGGGGTTAACCAAGCATGGGATGGTCATCCAAGATCATAGGAGCAAGCATCTGATACAGCTAGAATTCTTTGAGTTCTCTTACTGGGTATCTAGAAATGGTTAACTTGCCATGATTCTTGCCCCTTCATAAGCAACAGTTCAGGAGTTAGGCCAAGTTTCCTATCTCAGATAATATATCCTCATATATATTATCTGAGATAGGAGCCCAGCCAGGTACAAATTTGCAAGTCAAGACCTAAATCTGTGAGCTGTGGTTCTCCAGGGATTTTGTTCAGTTTATTGGTTGAGGGGGAGGTGCTGTGGGAAAGCTGGCTGGCCGGAAGGGATACAGGAGAACAGATCTCCCATGTACTGGATGGAGTATGGGGTCATTTGCTCCATCAAAAGGGAAAGGTCTCTGTGTGTTCCAGAATCAGTAACTCTCTATGATACTCTTCAGATCAGGTTACTTTTAAGAAAAGGCATGTTTCCCCACATACAAACCACTCACCAGCAAGATCTGTCAACAGTCAGATCTGGTTTCCTCCCATGCTGGCTTGAAACCAGCTTATGCCACAGAAATGTGCCCCGAATGCCTCTTAACAATCTCTCCCCATCCCACAGTTTCCATCAAATGGGGCATTTCATGCTCTCAAACCAGAGCCTTGCCTCAGGGATGAGATCGGCTGACAAGACGGGAAGTTATTCCTGGAAATTGACAAATTTTGTCTGAAAAGAAGGCATTTACTCAAGACATGTGGGTCTAAACTGTGCCTTCTGTGAACTAGAAGACAGGGGGACAAGCAGTGGCCAGAGGGGTGAGAACACCTCTGCCTGGTTAGCACCTTGAGAAAAGGGTGGGAGGTGGAAGCAGGGCTTTCCACAGCAAAGAGCCCCTTTCCAGCATCCAGGTATTTCTGGTCGTCTTGTGCTAACTGTGACAGTCAGTGTCTTTGCCTGCTATTTTTCCACCTCGAGGCCCAGTGTGAATCAACAACAGTGTGCTAGACGTGCAGACCTACCCTTGCCCCCTGCTCGCCTTTGCTTCCCTCTCACCCACCCTCCTGGAGAGGCACCTCCACGCTCCCTTCCGGAGTTCAGGCATCACCGTCCTTAGACCTTGTACGGCACAGATCCTCAGATGACTCAGCTAACAGGTCATCTGCCGATGCCAGACTAAGTAGAAGCCATGGGCTTGATGAAAATTCAGCCTCTGGCCGTCACTGAGTTCCAGAACAGGTGAAAAGAGAAAGGCTATGCCAGCTTGCTGGCACCACAGTTCCAAACCAATGGAGGCAACAAAAGAAGCCATCTGAACTCTGCCTCAGGCAGGTCTGCTGCTAACACACACCGCACCTTTGTAAGAATTAGGAAATCAAGAAAGATATAAACCAATGAGTTAGAGGGTGGCCATTTGCACCTACAAGATAAACCAATTAGCAGAGAAGGCCAGTCTGCAAACAAGAAAGGATGAAGCCAAAATGTGGTGAGAAATGGCCAGGCTCTGACACCTTTTCAGTTTCTGGTTCCAATCTCTCCCTGAGGTGCAGCTGCATCTCCACCCTTGGATTCCGTGATATCCCTGTAGCCTGGCTCCTCATAATAAAGGCTTGTTTTCAGTTTAAGAAGCTCAAGTTGAATTGGGGAACTTGCCAGCAAAGACTCCTCAACAATACACCCACCCCTACTCGTCCCTGTGTGTCCATTTCAGTCATGTCTGCTACCCTTCCTTTCCTTTCCCATCTCCTCTCTTCCCTTTTACTCTTCTTCCTCCTCCTTTTCCTTTCTCTCTTCCCCCCTTTTCTCTTGTCCCCCCTCCCCCTGCCCCACCACCTTCTTCTTCCTCCTCTTCTCCTCCTCCTGCTTTTCTCTCTCTTCCTTCCTCTCTCCATCCTCACTGCCCCTCCCCCTCCTTTGCTTTACTGATCTGCTGTCAAAATCCAAACGCAGCGGCAGCAGCCTCCTTCATGTCCTCCCAGAAACAAAGCTACCATTCCGCTGCTCTCACTTCTAGATTCCCCCCAAAATTTGATGACCTAGCCATTGTGCCATCTCCCCTAAGACTCGGTCTGACCTAGGAAATCCAGAATCACATGCAAACACAGGTGCAGAGCCCATAGCCACTATGGGGAGGCATGTGGACTGAACCATCCTGAAACCAGTGTGCCCTGGTAAGGGCTTCCATGTCTCCCAGTCAGGTTTTCTGCTGCTCCCTCTATTTCCTACCACGTGTTGCTTGCACCTCTAATGACCCTACCGTTTTCCATTCTATTAAATCTTATTTATATATATGACCCTACAGCCAAACCTTCTTGAGTGTGTTGTGGCCACATCATAGGCACTAAAACCATTAACCTTAATCTGATTGGTATATATGAATAGGGGGAGGTAATACTTGCAGTTTGATTTCTGATGGCTGGTTCAAGAGATGATATGCATTTAGGAATGGAGAGCCCTCCCAAAATATTTTTTCTTCTATTTTTCTAATTATTCTGTCTTCTCTGATCCACAGTACTTTATATATATTTATTAAACACTCATCACACTGAGTTGACTTTATTTATCTAAATATCTAATGCCTCAACTAGACTTTGAGCTCTCTGAGGGCAGGGGCCATGTCTTTTTTATCTTTCTATCCCTAACCTAGTACACGCCTGACACAAAAAAAATGTCTACTAAGACTGTCTGTTGGATTGAACTGAATCCAAGTCCATGTGAGATTTGGGCTGAGGACATCTCACCTGCTGATAGTCATTTACCTGATTTTCTGAGTCCTCTTCAAGGCCAAGTGTGGTGAAACTTTTCTTGGAAACCACAATTTTGGCAAGACTACAACCTTCCTTCTCTGAAAGGGCTCACTTTGTTTATTACAATAGAAGAGCATGATAAATAATTTTTCGTACAAGAAACATGCTTCCGCCTTTTGACAGCTTTGACAGCCTATTGTTTCAGTTTGAAAAAGGAGCCCAGAAATAATTTCCAGAGGAAACATTGCTCAGGTGTCTTCCCCTGATGCAACTGGTATCTTGAGACTATCCAGAAAGGTAATTTGCACACACAACAGTTGTGCTCCCACAGGGTGTCCAAATGCTAACATTTGCCATCCGGCCTGCTCAGATGGCTGATTCTGACATCTTCCCCAAAGTCTGGATTTGCCTTTGTTTACTAGTCAGACATTTATGGAATCTGAGCACCGTGCTCTTTGCGCTAGGTACAAAGGTACCAAAGATGGAAAGCTGCATTCTGCTCTCAAAAAGTAAGTTTAGATCATGAAAAATAATTGCACAATAACGCTGTAAAAAAAAAAAAAAAAACTATCATGTGCTAAAGTAAATCTGACAACGGGATGTAATGTGAGTGTAGGCGAAGGATCCATTAAGTCTGCATAGGCAAGACAAGGAAAGATCATATAGAAGTCAACTCTTGAGATCAACCATGGAGAGCAAAATGATCAGAAGGCAAAGGATGGAACCTGAGGAGACACCCACGTTAAAGGAAAAGATCAGGAGGACTCTATGGGGAAGACTGAGGAGGCACACTCAGAAATGTAGGAGGAGAATTCAGAGAGAGTAAATCCATGAAAAGCAAAGGAAAGAGAAAGAGCATGGACGTTCAACCTATGATAAGCGTGCAAAGTAACCTTAGGATTTGGCTTTTTAGAAGTCATACCGATCTTTATATACATGGTCTCTGGAGTACCTGCATAGAAACCTGCCAAAAACGTCTAAAAGTTTGCTTTGAAGTTTGGCCAGCAGCATCTACATCACTTGGACACTTGTCCGAGGTCCACCCAGGAGGTTCATGGGCACATTAAAATTTGTGAAGCAATCACACCTTCTCCCAGACAAGTGGCAGTTTGGGATGAATGATCAGATGGGTGACTTGGATTCAAATTAAAGAATCAACTTGACAGCTCAACATAACAAAAAGTAATACATACAGAGCATTCCTTTCCGTAACCTTGATTTAAACATTGTGAATCATATAGAAGATATTACTCCCATTTACTGACCATAAAACAGGAGCGTGGAGAGGTTAAATACCTTGTCGATGACCACAGTGATAATAAATAACAGAGCCTGGACTGGAACCCAGATCTTCAGATTTACTGGCAGGGAGGACAGCTCTGTTCACCAAAAAGAGGGGGAAGTCAGAAATGGGTCTGAATGAAATATCATTTAAGACAATTCAATTTCTTTTGCTCTAATGCTGGGCTTGTCAAGCAGCCTTCTGATAACTGCTCTTCCTTTGAGTTCTAATTCTGAGATGGGCGTCCTGGAACAAAGAGAAATGACAAGGAAACAGACAAAACTGTATATGAATAAGCTGACATTATTTTTTTCTGAGATGGTTAGAATTGACCAGTTTTTCCAAAAATGACTTGCCTCACGTGAGCTGATAAATTGAGTTTCTGAATCATCAAAGCTCAGATTCTGCCATAACCCATGTGAGCTTTACAGTGAGAAATGCTACAGCAAAGGGTCGGGGAGAGAGTACATTGGGAATGGACAGCGCTGGGAAGCAACCCGGCATGGTGTTGGCTTCCTCAAGATGACCAACTCTTCGAGACAATGTCTAAAGAAGCTGGGTCTGATCTGGGCCAGCAATGTTACCCAAGAGGTTTAATCTGGTGGGTGAGATGTGGCATCAGATGCTTCTGGGTTGATGTAATCATTTTTCTAATTAATCGGTGGACAAATTATGGTTCTATGGAGGTCAGTCTAGTATGAAAGAGTATTTGGCCAATAATGGAATCCTCTTCTTGGGAAAGGAGTTGGTAGGAGTTCAGTAGGGCTCTGACCAAATGGTCTTGGGTTCAGGGCAAATGGTCAGCCTCGAATGGGAAGTGGAGTCAACTTCAGAAAGCAAAACACCCAACAATATATCATGGTGTTTACAAGCATGGATTTGGGGCTCAGGTAGGCCTGGTTTCAGGTCCCAGCACTTCTACTTATGGTGTAACCTGGGGGAAATCACTTAACCTCTCTAAGCCTCATCTGTAAGACTGGATTAATAATAATAACTGCCTCACAAAGTTGCTACAAGGATTAAATGACCACAAATTATATAACACACTTAACATAGTGTTATAACTCAGAGGAGACATTCAAAAACTAGAAGGTATTAACATCATCATTATGATCTGGTCTGGGCATTCCCAATGGAGTTGAGGGTAAAGGCTTCAGTGGGTAGACCCCTGGGTGGGATAGGCCCCAGGAACATCAGAAATGAAGTGGAAGACTTCACCTGCTAGTGGAGATGTGGCTTTGGAAATATTACCAGACTTGGACTGGGCTGGGTTCATGCCTGGTCTGGGCTGAACCCCTTAGTGGAAGGCCTTAAGCACTACATCCACAGGGGCCTAAAGGGCTGGACAAAAATAAACAAGTTTCTAGACAGCAATTTATTCCTAAGGCCCAGCTCTAGCTGCTAGTCAGTTAGCTCTTTTCTCTTTCTAACAATGATAAAGAAATACCTTTAAAAAAAAATACCTTAAAACTGTTGACTAAAATAATCTATCTCATTCCAGTCAGCCTTGTCTTTCACAATTCTCATCCCACCCTACCTCTCTGCTAATCCGAAAAAATACTGAAAAGTGTATTGGAAATGTCTTGTAATTTATTCTGTGATGGAATGATTTCCCTAGAATATAAACAAAGGGAAAGGCCTTTAGGTGACATTCACCCAAGCTGGTAGGAGAAGATATAAATATTCCCTCTAGCCCTTGGGCAAATTGGAGAAGCTCACTCCTAGGATTTCCTGATAAGATTAATACCCAAGATTTCCTTGTGGGCGTTGTTATACTTTCGGAGGTGTAGAAAACTGTTTCCAGGGCTCCCAAGAGAGACCCACTGTGACCCAAGATGGCTAGTTAACCTCTGGTGCCAGGCAAATAAAACTTCCATATTACACTACTTCATCTGGGCTGCCAGGGCTGAATTCCCACAGGTCTGCTGTCTGTCCTCCAGGCCCAGGGCCAGGCTCTCTTTCTGCAGACCACAGAACTGCAAATCATTCTTAGTCAGTAGGGAAATAAAGAATTCTCCTGTTTTCTACCTTCACTCTGTAGTGTACAGACAATCCTACCTCTGCAGAATTACTCTCCCCTTTCTCTTTTTCTGTTCTGGGGTCAAAGTTTAGCCTCAGGCACCAGCCTTTGAGTCCCTTCCTTCTTAGTTTAGAGACTTCTCAGTGAAATGCTAGAGCTCAGAGGTCAAAACCATGAACATGGTCAAGGATGCCTTTTCCAGCCTGAGAGCTAGGGCCAGAGCTGCTCAAGGCGTTCAGCAAAGGCTGGCAAGAGAGTCTGCTGTTACTTCGACCTCTGTTTCTCCAGCTCACAACATGAACAGGTTTTATTTAATTAAGCATAAATCATACAGAAATGTTTGCTGAAGTTGAAGACAAAGTTAATAGAATACAACTGGCAGAGGGGTGGGTAAAGATGGGAGCCAGGCAGATCAAAGACAACCTCTTCAATAAGTGGTGCTGGGAAAACTGGACAGCTACATGTAAAAGAATGAAATGAGAACACTACCTAACACCAAACACCAAAGCAAACTCCAAATGGATTAAAGACTTAAATGTAAGACCAGACACTATAAAACTTTTAGAGGAAAACATAGGAAAAACACTCTTTGACATAAACCACAACAAGATCTTTTTTGACCCACCTCCTAGAGTAACAGAAATGAAAACAAAAATAAACAAATAGGACTTAATTAAACTTAAAAGCTTTTGCACAGCAAAGGAAACTATAAACAAGAAAAAAAGACAACCCTCAGAATGGGAGAAAATATTTGCAAATGAAACAACAGACAAAGGGTTAATTTCCAAAATATACAAACAGCTCATGGAGCTCAATATCAAAAAAATGGGTGGAAGACCTAAATAGACATTTCACCAAGGAAGACATACAGATGGCCAAGAGGCACATGAAAAGATGCTCTACATCACTAATTATTAGAGAAATGCAAATCAAAACTACAACGAGGTATCACCTCACACCGGTCAGGATGGCCATTATCAAAAAAGCTAGAAACAATAAATGCTGGAAAGGGTGTGGTGAAAAAAACCCTCCTACACTGTTGATGGGAATGTAAATTGGTACAACCACAATGGAAGACAGTATGGAGGTTCCTTAAAAAACTAAAAATAGGGCTTCCCTGGTGGCGCAGTGGTTGAGAGTCTGCCTGCTAATGCAGGGAACATGGGTTCGAGCCCTGGTCTGGGAGGATCCCACATGCCGCGGAGCAACTGGGCCCGTGAGCCACAACTACTGAGCCTGTGCGTCTGGAGCCTGTGCTCCGCAACAAGAGAGGCCGCGATAGTGAGAGTCCCGCGCACCGCGATGAAGAGTGGTCCCCGCTTGCTACAACTAGAGAAGGCCCTCGCACAGAAATGAAGACCCAACACAGCAAAAATAAATAAATTAATTAATAAACTCCTACCCCCAACATCTTAAAAAAAAAAAAAACTAAAAATAGGGCTTCCCTGGTGGTACAGTGGTTGAGAGTCCGCCTGCCGATGCAGAGGACACAGGTTCGTGTCCCAGTCCAGGAAGATCCCACATGCCATGGAGCAGCTAGGCCCGTGAGCCATGGCCGCTGAGCCTGTGCGTTCAGAGCCTGTGCTCCACAACGGGAGAGGCCACAGCAGTGAGAGGCCCGCGTACTGCAAAAAACAAAAAGCAAACCAAAAAAAACTAAAAATAGAACTACCATATGACCCAGCACTCCCACTACTGGGCATATACCCTGAGAAAACCATAATTCAAAAAGAGACATGCACCACAATGTTCATTGCAGCACTATCTACAATAGCCAGGACATGGAACCAACCTAAATGTCCATTGACAGATGAATGGATAAAAAAGACGTGGCACACATATACAATGGAATATTACTCAGCCATAAAAAGAAATGAAATTGAGTTATTTGTAGTGAGGTGGATGGACCTAGAGTCTGTCATACAGAATGAAGTCAGTCAGAAAGAGAAAAACAAATACCGCATGCTAACACATATATATGAAATCTAAAAAACAAAAATGGTACTGATGAACCTAGTTGCAGGGCAGGAATAAAGAGGGAGACATAGAGAATGGACTTGATGACATGGAGTGGGAGGGGGAAGCTGGGGCAAAATGAGAGTAGCATCAACATACATACACTACCAAATGTAAAATAGTTGGCTGGTGGGAAGCAGCAGCATAGCACTGGGAGATTGGCTCAGGGCTTTGGGATGACCTAGAGGGGTGGGATAAGGAGGGTGGGAGGGAGGCTCAAGAGGGAGGGGATATGGGGACATGTGTATGCATATGGCTGATTCACTTTGTTGTGCAACAGAAACTAACACGGTATTGTGAAGCAGTTATACTCCAATAAGGATCTCTTAAAAAATAATAAGTTATACAATGAGAAGAATACAAGCACTGTTTAAACTCATGATAAGTATTTTACAAAGAAATAAAACTTTAAAACTCTAAAAAAAAAAAAAAGAGAGAGAGAGAAAATGTCTTTCAGCTACAACCCTCAGGTTAGGTCATGACCATAATCTATCCCATCCCACCCCCCTCAAAAATCCACCCTGCCTTCTTTTTAAAGGAATTGCTGGAAATGTTAGCCTATTTTAATTATGCCAACTGAGAATGTCTCCTTTTACTCTTTTCTTGTTTGTCATTAGAAAAACAAAAACAAAAACCTTCAATTTAGGCCATTTCATACTGCTTCCTTCTATAAGTCTCAAGTCTTTTTTGGAGTTGAGCTATGTTTTCCTTTAGGGAGATGTTTTCCTGCTGAAAAAAGGAAGCAACAGGCTGGTTTGAGTCTTGGAAGCCTCCCAGACCATCAGGAAATCCCGGGGCCCTGGAGATCAGTCTCCTTGAAACTTAATTCCCCTAAAATAAAAAGAAGGCCGCAAGGGACCTCTATGAGCCCCAAATCTCCAGGGCCGGTTCCCCGGAGCCAGTGATTTGTAGCCATTAACAGGATAAAGCCTCTTCCTTATGGAGCCCTTTGTCTGTCCTCTCAAATGTCAAATGGTTATGAGGGCAGGAAACCCAAGGTCAGCTTCCACTTGGAGCACGCCTAGGAACTGAGGTACTCTGGCTGGAGGGTGTTCCGTGTATATTTTCATTTACACTTGACCTGGTCTTCTACTCCCACGGATTTTCCTTATTCTCTTTTCCCTCTACTATCCCAAAGGGAGAGCGCTCAAGGTTTCAACAGCTTAGCACCTTAAAAAAATAATAAAAAAATTTTTTTAAAAAAGAGCAAACTCAGATGACCACAGACCCTTGGCATTGCTCCAGTTGCTACAGCTTGAGGTAATCATGGTCAGTAACAGGGCATGAGGGTTATTTGCAAAATATCAATCTGTCAACAGGCACAAAGTTTTAACTGCCTGTTAAATGGCAAAGGGACCCATGCAGAGACTGTGTGAACAAGTTCCAAGTTCTAAAAGCAAAGCCTTACATATGCAAAGTTATGCTCTTTCAAATGAAAACAGTAATAAATAATCTGGCAATGTTTACCACCAAGATCTTGAAAACAATGGTATTATCTAGGTTTCTAGGTCCCTCCAATTTTTTTTTTGAAGGCCTAATCTGTGCAAAGACTGATGGGCAATGACAGTCCCTCTGTCTATCAGCCCTGAAACGTTGGCTTGATCAGTTCAGGGGGTTGAAATAGAGCATTTGACCCAATGGAGATACACGTTCAAGATGGCTACTTAGAATGGTAGAATTTCAGAGCTTATAGGGGATTTCAGAAAAGACCAAAGACCAGAGAGATGCAGTGACTTGTTCAAGTCAGTCACACTACTCCAAAGCCAGGACTAAAGCACAGATCTCTGTAGGTCCATTCCAGGGCTCTTGGCCTTGTAGTCACCTCTTTAGCTTAGCAGAGTCGTGCCAACCTAAGAGTCACAAGGAGGAAGACAGACACTTTGGCAGCAGGGGTGGGTGGTACAGATAACACTGGGAATATCATGTCTGGGGTTTGCTAGTAGGGGAAATTGCCTGTAGCTACTGCTCAAGTCACCAGGAAAGGTTGGAGAAAAACCAATATCAGAAGGGCCTGTCTGACCCCGAAACATGGAACAATGAGAAGAACAGAACAACTCTTCACTCTTATGGCAGCCAGTCTCCCCCAGTGAAGCACAACTCTCAGTATTTGCTCACTTGTGAAGCCCACTCACGTCACTCAAGTGCAATGGAAGTCATGCTAGCCTTTCACCTTCGAATGCTTACTCTTAGGATGCATCTTCTCAGAACCTGGCCACCCAAGCTTTGAAAAGCCCAAGTTGTCACATGGAGAGACCAGGTGTGGTTGCTTCAATGGGAGAACTCCAGCGGAGCCTTCAGCCAGCAGTCGGCATCAACTCCCAGTCACACGAGTGAGCTTGATGGTTGACCAGCCCCTTCAAGTCTCCAGATGACCACAGCCCTACCCGACATCTGACCATAACTGCAGGAGAAACCTCTGGTGAAAACTGTCCAATGCCCAGCCAACCCAAAAACCCATGAGAGATAATGACTGTGTTCTAAACCACTCAGATTTGAGTGGTTGGTCTCACAGCAATAGATACTTGAAGATACACAAAATGGAACGGACAAGGAATTCCTAAAGATCACTGGAAAGGCATCATTTTTAACTAAGGACTTCCACGAGGTTAAAAAAAAAAAAAAATCACACAACCTGAAAGAGAGGTATGAATTTTTGTGGAGCAAATGCTGGCAAACTGTGAGGTCTACATGAGCGAGTAACCAAAAGTATCAGACATCAAGGACACAGATGGGAAACAGAAACTGTTCAAATCTAACCTTAATGAACACCTAAGGGCATTCATTATGCACGTCACCCCAGCAATAAATACTCCAGAAATAAATCAAATGGAGGCCAATGCAGAAGAGCGAAGGAATGCAAAGTGTAATCAAGGGAAGAAAGAGGCCTATGCTCTGCATGGTACAAAACCATCTGGAACGCTCCAGAGGAGGGTGAAGCCACGTGGGATGAACAGAATGTCATGCTTTGGTGACTGCAAGCGATTGCCCAAGTCGTGCAGTGGAATAACAAGCAAAGTTAAGAGGGAGAACAAGAAATGTTCCAAATGCGCATGGAGAGAAAGGTCAGGGCAGGAGACAAGAGGTCTGGGCGTGACAAGGAAGAGCCTTTATGAACAACAGCAGCAACATGGAGCTACAACAGCGAGCTAATGGAGCAATTATCACACAGTAATCAGGCTTCAGTGCTAAATGTTACCAGTCACGGCCCAGGGTGGGCCTTGGAGTAATTCAGCCAGTTACAAGGTCTTAACAGAGACCATCAAGATCTCTCCCTGGGTCCCAAAGTTCACAAAGGTCGCTGCTAGAGACCTGCTTAAAAAGAAGCTTTGCATTTTATTCCTTCCTTCAATGATCACAAAGACTAAGGAGCAAGTACCTGAATCAGACTCACTTGTTCCAGGAGGAGACATCTGATGGAAATCAGGACTGGCTGAAAATGGGGTTCTAATGACCTCGGGGAGCACAGACCTCGCTGTAGAGCAGAGACACTGCTTTGGAGACGATTTCAGTTCTGTGCGCCCCATCACTGTCATAATGCAGCCTGGTATTACCTCTTCATTTATGTCTCCTGCAAGACCTCGAACATAGCAAGCTAAATCAGGTGGAGGTAATTAATCATATACTAATATCAAATATCCTTAAGAGAGCTTCTACTATATACCAGAAACTGGGCTGGAAATTTTGCATACATTAATTGCAAGAACCATGTGACATTATTTTTACTACTTTGGTTTTATAGGTGAAGAAACTCAGGTTTAGAGAAGTTAACTTAATAGCCCAAGATGACAGAGCCAGGAATAATGAGAATAATAACAATAGCAAAGATTGTACTGAGTCAGGCCCCATTCCAAATGCTGTAACATATATTAACTCATTTCACTCCCATAGCAGCAATGTGAAGGAGACACTACTACTAACTAATTTTAGATACCAAGTACATGGTAGAACTGGGATTCAGGCCCACCGGGAGTCACTGTATGGACTCCCGAGCTAGATGTCCACGTCTGGCTGACTCTAAAAGCATGTATCCTTTTCTTTGTATTCCACGTCCCCCATGACTTCTTTGGTACGCTTCCAACATCTAGGAATCCAAAATTAAATCTTCATAACACGACAAAGTCTTAAAAATCATCCTGAACACCATCCAGGGACCTGCAATTGGCTACATAGATGATGGTGCAGGAACATGAATGGTACCCATTCAGACCCTAAACTATGTCCAATGGCCTTATTACTGGCCCTTGCTAAAGGGAAAAGGGATGCTCACTAGGGCCAATTGTTAGAATTTGGAGTTGCTGTTGGGATTTTTCCCTATGAAAGTCAGAACTGAGAACGGCTCATTGAACTATGGGTGAAGGAAACAAGGAACAGCTCGCTGACAGAGTCTATATCCTGATATGAGATATACCTACAAGATTAGAAAGGCAAGTGATATTATTTTATTGCAAAAGAAGAAACCACGGAGAAAGCGGAGAGAGGACCAAGCTGCAAATATAGGCACAAATGATCAGCTGCTAAAAGAACAGGGAGATTCAGGCTGAGGAAAAGGCAGGAGGGACGAGGACACAGGTGCAGTGTGAGATGTGCCTCTCCTGCCCACGGTGTCTTTTCTCCTTTTATCCGTGCATATGCTGTCTGAAAGCTGGCAGCCTTCAAACTCTTACTAAGAATTCCTTTTTCCTTCAGTTAATTTTCAGGCAATAAGAGTCAAACAATTAGGGTTCTTGCTGAGGTTTTGTCTTTTCCAAAAACAAGAGAAATGACTTAGATCCTGAGTTATTGCAAGCAAACACCCTGATAGCTAAAATAAATTTCAAGGCCTAGAGAGCCCAGCAACCCAAAGTCTTATATAACCGACTTCACCATGGGGTCCCTACACCAACAGCCAGGTCCAGGGGAGGTAGGAGAGTTTACAATGAAAATCCTAAGCAAGTATCATTTAGCTCCTCCCTACGTGCATTTCTTCACAGGCAGAGCCCGTTTCGCATGCAGCTCTCACTTGCTATCTGCCAAGGAATGTGTTTTCAATACACACAACCCAGAAGACTCAGCACGAAAACAAACACAATTTCAGAGTTCTCCAAACACTAGTTCAGAGTCAGAACAAAGTCTTTGTAGAATCTATAAAGAGAGGAATATCTCTGCGAATCAACCAGAAGGGATGAAAAACTGAAGAGGTATCACAGCTAAAGTAGGGTTTATAGTCACCCTGAGGGCAGAGGGCACAGCAAAAAGGCCCTTTTGTTCCTTCAGGAGAGCACAAGGAAAAAACACTGACTCACATACCCATATACATACGACTCGCGTGTGTGCACACGCACATACACACAAACACACCAATCTCAGACTGCGCCATCCCTCCTCAGCTGTACACTCTGAGGACCTTTAGGCTGAAGGCTGATCATACCCTCAGCGGATCAAAGTGAGCACGTGAGTGGGAATCCTATCCCCACCTACAAATGTTGCCAGAGTAGCTATCAAGGCTCCCTGTGGTGTGTGGGGTGAGACCCAGGATGCATAGGCCTTTGTATCAGTTATCCATGCAAGAAATTACCCCAAAATTTAGCTGCCTAAAACAAGCATTTATTATTTCTAACCACATGGTCACCCTGAAACAACTGGGTTGTTCTGGCTCAGGGTCTGTCGCCAAGGTTGCTGTCAAGATGTTTGCTGAGGCTGCAGTTGTCTGAAGGCTTGACTAGGACTAGAAGATCTGCTTCCAAGATGACTCACTCAATAGCTGTTGGCTGGAGACTCCGGTTCTTTGTCACATGGAGCTGCGCATGGGGCTGCTTGAGTGTCCTCAGAATATGGTAGCTGGCTTCCCCCAGAGTATGTGATCAAGAAAGAGCAAGGCAGAAGTTATAATGTCCTTTATGACCTAGCCTCACATTATTTCCACACATAATAATGTCACACATTATTTCCACAGTATCCTGTTGGTTCACCCATGTCAGCCCTAGTCAGTGTGGGAGGGAGCTTCACAAGGGTATGAATTCCAGGAGGCCAGTATCACTGAGTCCCTTCTTGGACACTGATTCCTACAGTTTTACAACTGTGCTTCTGCCTGGTTCCTAGTATCCCACCAGTTCTTGCTGGTTCCTTGGCCGGTATCCTAGTTCTTCTGCTTGGTAAACCTCAAACTGCCAACTGAACTGTGATCACTTGTGACTTCAAATACTTTTCTATTGTTTGAAACACTTACAGTAAGAATATATTTTATAATTTAAAATGTTTTCAAAATAAAATACTGCCAAATTGATCAAGTTTCCCAAATTTTTCTGGTCTTTCCACTGTTTGTCTATTGTTATTATGAAATTTAAGGCTATAATTTTCTGGATTTCTTACCAACTAAAAAAAAATTGTGGTATATATGCGATTATTCAGATTCTCTAGATTTCTCCATTTTAATTGAATTTAACTACTTGGTGACCACAATTGTAGTTATCCTTGCATGAATATATCTTAAGAACAGGGTTACAATTTCTGAGTTGCACCAACCTCTAATTATAAAGAGGTCATATTTCATTAAATACTTAAGAGTATTAGTTGGCTACACAGACTAGAAAATCCAATGAAAAGTGGCTTAAACAATAAGGAGATTTTATTCTCTTACAGCTCATGAAGCTCCACATCTGTTCTACAGCTGTGTGATTCAGTAGCTCTACAGTGCCACCAAGGGCTCATGTTCTTTCCATATTCTGCTCTGTCACCCTCAGCAGGTTGGCAACTCCCTCTTGTAGTTGCAAAAGAGGCTCTGTCAGCTTGTTGGTATCACATCTCCTCACAGCCACATCCAAAGCAGGAAAAGAACCTCCTTCTCTTCTGCTTCTCCTTTTGAAGAACAAGGAAACCTTTCCTCACAAGTCATCCAGAAAACTTCCCTTTGCTTCTCATTGGCCAGAATAATATCCATGTTTTTAATCAGCAAAAGGGATGGAATTACCATGATGGACTTATGCATCCCTAATCCTTGGCCTTGGGGGTGGGGGTTTGGGGGGGACATCCTCCCCTGAAGATGGTCACTCAATACCTGAACTAATCATGGTGCTGTTAACAAGGAAAAGGAGAGCATTAGCTATTGGATAGGCCATCGATAGTGTTGAGTCAATGGTTTGAGCCTTCATCAGTATACTGCCAGACATCATTCTCCTTTTCCCAACCCCCACTGGCACTCAGGTATTTCTGAGAGGTCCCACAGGATGCTGTCTCATGAATGCCCAGGAAGAAGCGATGGCAAAATCACCTCCGCAAAAGAAGTGCTCTTGGGCCTTCCTGCTCTCCCCAGGATTCACACCTAACCTCCACAACGAAGTGAAATTGCAGAGGAAGTTTCCTCTTCTCCTCAGTCGAAGGTGTGCTTCTTGAGTCTCCTCTTCCTAGCCCGGAGTTGTCCTTTTCCCAGGATGACAAACAGTGAGAAAATTCACTCTCTTTAAGGAAATCCCACTGTCAGCCACCCACATGGCATTGAGTGAAGTATGGTCCTGTGGCTCTCATTACAATCACATCAGAAAATAATAGGTTGGGACCTCCCTGGTGGTCCAGTGGTTAAGAATCTACCTTCCAATGCAGGGGACATGGGTTCAATCCCTGGTCGGGGAACTAAGATCCCACATGCCGCAGGGCAACTAAGCCCGCATGCCACAACCACTGAGCCCACGTGTTCTGGAACCCGCACACCACAACTAGAGAGAAGCCTGCACACCACAACTAAAGAGAAGCCCCGCATGCTGCAACTAAGAGCCCGCGCGCCACAACTAAGACCCGATGCAGCCAAAAATAAATAAATAAATACTTTTTAAAAGAAAGAAGGAAAATAATAGCATTAATACTAGTAAAGTCAGGGTTATTCAGCCTGGAATAACATCAGGTGCAGGACATCAACAGTACAGTGGGTATGCCTTAGGCCCTTAGGCCAAGGCCAAGCTCAGGTAATTTTCAAAGTCTATTCACAAGTATGACATCAAGCTCAGGGCTGCATATCTTTCCTGTCATTTTGTGATCTCTGGTTCCAATATCTGTAAGCAACTGTTTAAGTCAGAACACACACATAAGAATAAGCAATAACAGAATGCAGGGGGTGGCAAACTTTTTTTAGTAAAGGGCTAGATAGTCAATGTTTAGGCTTTGAGGGCCATAGAGTCTCTTTCACAACTACTTGCTGTTGTAGCAGAAAGGTAATATGTAAAAGAAAGAGCATGACTGTGTTCCAATAAAACTTTATTTACAAATCAGGCAGAGGGCCAAATTTGTACCACAGCCCATGGTTTGCCAACCCATGATATAAGGCATAGGACAGCTTAAATCCAAATAGAGAACAGTTTTCCCACAAAGTAATAAAGATGTCTAGAAATCTTTACTTTGATAAAATATACACATAATTTACATTAATAGTATTTAAACATTTACTGTTAGAAAAATCTTGAGTTCACAGTTTTCCCCTCCAAACAATGGATAGGTACTCAAGACATTTTTACAGAACAAAAGTCCCAAAGCTAAGTTTAAGCTTTCATCTCTTAGGAGACAGACACTGTTTTAAGATTTCTTAAAATTTATTAAAGTATAATTGATTTACAATGTTGTGTTAATTGTTTCATATATATATATTCTTTTTCATATCCTTTTCCATTATGGTTTATCACAGGATATAGAATATAGTTCCCTGTGCTATACAGTAGGACCTTGTTGTTTACCGTTTTAAGTTTTAAGTGACAGTCTTTCTAGCTTCTGATAATAAATCAAGTTTAGAAAAAAGTTAGGTTTCAAGTTTCAGCCAAGACACCTATTGCATCAGTGCAGCTCACTACTGCAGAGGGTGAAGTTCACTCCAGAGTCATCGGGAGGCTAAAAGTCCTAGCACCAACCTCCACCGAACGTTTGATGCCATCACGTATGTCATAAAATGGAGAAGCCGTGACAATGCCCAAGAATGTTATAGAAAGAGATAAAGCTGCATCGCTGCCAATCTGTAGATATTTGCTGCCCAGAATCACCTTCTCCCACTTCATATCCCATAAACACATATTTTATCAGAGAATTGAGTTCCAAACTGAACAGATTTCTAAACTGCTTATTTTACTACACACTTTTACTCGAAAGGCACAGATGCTCTTCTGACTACGTCCCTGGAGAAAACAGTAACTCATCCTCTGCCTCCAATGCTGCTCTAGCAGGAGGATTAAGTCCAGGAAATTTTAATCGCCTTTAAAATAATGCCCATTGATTGTACATAGTAAGCACTTACTGTCCTGATCCACTCTTGTGTGTACTTACTGAAATTTATTTACTCTCTCCCATCATCAATCACGGAATCCCTGCTCAGAAAGGCACTGGAACAGTGTCGGCAAGCTTGCTGTTCCAAAGCTTGGACAAGCCCTGACTTCACATGCAGGGCCAGGACTTCTGCAGGTGTGTTCTCCTAGGTGGGGAGTGGGTGTCAAACACCCTAAAATGTGTAGAGAAGACACAAACTAGCAAACAGTAGGAACTAACTAAAGCTCAATGCCAGGAAGATCCGTTAGTGGGTAGATGGGTTTTTTATATTTAGATCACTGAACTATGTAAAAGGAAAAAACTATTAAATTTAATAACTGCCTCATACGTTATAAGAAGAAGGCAAGTCATGGCTTTCAGCCTCAATCAACTTCCTCATATAGACCTTCTGAAAAGTGTGGTGACCTGTCAAGCAGCTACAGGGGAGATAAGGTAGACTGTAACAAAAAGAGACCTGGGGTATTTAAACCAAAATATCTGTGTGTGAATCTAGCCTTCTGTAGCTTTCAAGAACACTGGCATCAGATTCTTTCCTATTTGCCACTCTCATATAACTCTGTTTTCCTTGCAACTTTTTCATTACAGACATCCAAATCAGTTTCTTCACAACTCCATGGTACAGGGTCAGGGGTTGGGCAGTGTGATTTCTCACATTTCTCCCTTCCATTTCCTATTCCCAATGAGCTCGCTATGGTGGAGGAACCCACTGCTTGGATGGCATGGCAACCCATGATAGAAACACACCTTCATGCTCTTCTTTTCCTGAACACTTCTGATTTAAGCACACTCAACAACAGCCCAAGCAAAGACTTGAGCCTACCAGACTCCCTCTGACCATGATCCTGGGGCAGTGTTCTCAAATTTCAGGGTCATCAAAATCACCTTGAAAGCTTGTTAAAACTCAGATTCCTGGGTCCCACTCCCAGGGTTTCTGGTCTGAAATTTTGCTTTTTTTTTTTTTTTTGCGATACGTAGGCCTTTCACTGTTGTGGCCTCTCCCGTTGCAGAGCACAGGCTCCGGATGCGCAGGCTCAGCGGCCATGGCTCATGGGCCCAGCCGCTCCACGGCATGTGGGATCCTCCCGGACCGGGGCACAAACCCGTGTCCCCTGCATCGGCAGGCGGACTCTCAACCGCTGCGCCACCAGGGAAGCCCTGAAATTTTGCATTTTTAACCAGTTCCCAGGTGATACTGATACTGCTGGTCCAGGGACATCACTTGGAGAACCACTGCACTGGGGCATTAGACCAGGATGTGGACTGACAGAATCACCTGGGATAATAATAAAATAATAAATAATTCTGTGAAGACCACCGGGTACATCTGCCTTCACCTCCGGCAGAAGTAAAATTCACTGGCTACCAGATCCAGGGTTTGGAAGCAACGGCAAGTTGAGTCAGGGAAGGCCGGGCCTGGGAATACAAGTAGATCCTGAAACTCAAACGCAGACTGCGGGAGACGGCGAGCCTTGTAATCACAGCCTATGGCTGGAAACAGATGACCTGTTTGAATGCCTGCCCCACTCTCATACTGTGACCATGGACAAATCCCTTCCTGTCATTAAAATAGTTTCTTCCTCTATAAAATGGTGTTGGTAATCATAGCTACAACCTCAGGGAGCTCAGGTAATCAATGTAAACCATGCAAAGTGCAGTGTTGGGAGGATTCCAAATAAGTTGATTGTAAATGCTCAATAAATTCCTAGCATGAGAATAAGGCCAAGATTTGGGCCTTATTGGACTAAGGGGTCTAACAGGCAAAAATCTGGGTACAAAGCCTAGTCTGAGGCTGGATGATCAGTCTACATGGGGAAAAGGAAGGTAAGATACAAATAATACATTGGCCAGAGATGAAAGTAAGGTCTATGACAAAGATCTTCTGCCCAGCCGGGAACAAGGTATCTTCAGGTGCTGTGGACATACCATGTGGTTGGCCTTTAGGTGATCGGGTATCAGAATATTCATGGTAGGCTGGGGCTCAGGGCAAAGCACCCAATTATAGGAAAATTGAGATACAAGACAGGATCCAGTTGTGTTGCCAACATCAAAGGGTGACCAGATATTATGCCAAGTTAGGATTGGGCCCAGATTATGGAGCAGGGCTATGCATACAGATAAAGGTGAAGGAATCCAGCTGTAACGGTCAAAGAAACGAAGCACAGAGGGCAGAGATCAGAGTATCTACAGGCCTCCACCCCCCTTTGGCTCCAAACAACAATCAATATGAAATAGTCCACGAGGCCTGAATCTCCTTCCCTTAGGAACAGAGTAGAGGTCCACCCTCTGGTACCACTCTTCCTGTCTCTGACCACCCAGCCTTTGGATTCCACCTGCCCAGATCTCTAGCACTAACCCAGGTGATCCCTCTGGAGCTGACCCTTCCCCTGCCTAGACCTGAATTCTACTCCTTCTTGGCTAGAATGACAGTCCTTTCCCCTGTGACCTGTCCTGTCACGCCGCTGCCCACAATGAAAAGACCAAACTATGCTGAAGCTTGTGCCCTGCACACCTTGCTGTGACAGGCAGAAAAGTGAGAATTAGTCCAACTCCACAAGCCTTTTTTTAAAAATAAGCAATGCTCTAATAATACTCATAAAAATGATTTTCGTACCCTCACAGTTTCATGTTGTCCAAATGAGCACGACTTCGCTGTTTGCCAATTCCAATTACTTAGTAATGGCTGCCTGGGGTGTATGCATATTTCTTAATTATTAATTAATTTTCTTTTTATCGTTTTTTTTAATTTCCGAATCAGATAAACATGCATGTTTAAAGTTAATAGTCAAATAATTCTACAAGGTTTACTACAAAAAGATGGTGGTTTCTTATCTCCCTTAGCCCCATTTCCCCCTTTCATGAGGTAATTACTTTCCCATCTTTCCACCAATTAAATGAAATTGGTCTCTGGGTCTCTAAATAACAGTTTTGTATTCTGCTACTTGATTGTTTTTTCCCCCGGTCTTACACATGATTTGTTAACCTTCTGCTATAAATTTTAAAGTTTTTATTCTTTTTCTTTTATCCATCCCACTGTGCTCATGTACCTTTCCCATCTTTTCATCTTCCCATCATAATTATAATTCCATGATTTTAGACAGACCAGTATTTGGAATTTATAATATTATCACTGGGACTTCCCCAGTGGTCCAGTGGTAAAGAATCCACCTTCCCATGCAGGGGATGCGGGTTCAATCCCTGGTCGGGGAACTAAGAGCCCACTTGCCGAGGGGCAGCTAAGTCCGCGTGCCACAACTACTGAGCCCACACACCTCAACTAGAGAGCCCGCGTGATGCAAAACTACAGAGCCCATGCACTCTGGAGCCTGTGCACCACAACTAGAGAAGAGAAAAACCTGCACGGCACAACTAGACAGAAGCCCATGCACCGCAACGAAAGATCCCGCATGCCGCAATGAAGATCCCACGTGCCACAACTAAGACCTGACACAGCCAATAAATAAATAAATAAATATAATATAATATCACTATATGAATGCTATTCACAGATGAGCCATGTAATAACTATAATTACTTTTCCTTTTCTGCATGACTTTTCATTTTCCCTGGAATTAATAACTGCCTTGTCTTCATTTACCATTTTCTATGCATTTATCACTAATTTAAAGCCTATCTTTGACAGTTGTCTAACTCTTTTCTCAAGACTTTCAACACATGGGATATTCTATTGATCTCATCTTCCTGAAGAAGAGTGTTCTAGAGCTTTCCGATCTGCTCCAATACCTCTATGCCTGGTACACTCACGGTCTTCCTGGTGTCTCCCTTCACTGTCCTTCTGGGAATTCCTTTTTCTCCCAGTTTCCTGCGTCTCGTATCTATCCCCTTCTTGGTTTACACCTTTACTTTCATGGAACACAAGGTATGTGGGAAGGAAATGGTTTTGAGAATTTGTATGTCTGAAGATGGGTTTATTCTCCCCTTATATCAAACTGCTACTTTGAATGGGTATCAAATTCAAGATCGGCAATCACTTCCCTTAGAATTTGAAGGCATATTTTCTGTTGTCTCCTAGATTCTAATTCAGCTTTGGAGAAGTCCCAAGCCATTCTGATCCTGATCCTTTACTTTTTCTCTTTCTAAAAACTTTTAGGATCTTCTTTGTCCTCAAGATTCTGAAATCTTATGAGGAACTCTTGGTGTGAGTCAATTTTCATCCATGTTGAAGGTTTTTAATGAACTTTTCAGTCTGGAAACTTAGGACTTTCTCTAGAAAATTGTCTCGAATTGTTTGGTTGGTGACTTTCTTCTCTGTTTTCTTCTTCAGCAACTTTTATTATTTGGATGTTAGACCTCTTGAACTGGTTGTGAAGTTTATTTTTATTTACCTCTCATCCTATTCTCCATCTCCTTTTACGTTTGCTTTATTTCAGGGATAGTCACTCAACCTTATCTTCCATCTTTCTATTGCGTTTTTCATTTCTGTTATTATATTTTTAAATTCTAAGAGTATATTTTTTATCCATTTAATTTTTCTTTTTCAATGTTCATCTCCTCGTTTAGTCTCTGCTTCTTTCAGGTTGCTTTGTCTCTGTTCTCTCTCTCTCTCTCTCTCTCTCATTAGAGGCTCTCCTCTGATGTTTTATCATCTTCGGTTACCTGCTCATATTTGAATAGGGACTGAAAACCTGATTGTAATACAGGCACATTCCCAAATATCACAGCATGTTTAACCTAAAGAATGATCAAGATTGTTTCTTTATCTTATTAATTGCTTACAACATAGCCATCAAGAAGGATTCTGTGAGTGTCACGTTGAAAAGTGGACTGGTTACTATTAAAGGTGGGAAAGAAGAAATAACTGGGCAAAGTCCACAGCACGCTAGATATAGAAGAAATCATCAGATCTCTCTTCCAAGTTTCTGAAAATACTGAATGTCTTTCCACTGAAATGCTTAAAGAATGAAGCAGATAAACTGCTTTTCCAAATGACTTAAGGACAAGTCCCTCTAACCTGGCATGTGAGTCAGACGTTCTTCACAAAATTGACTTGCTGTACTATGGAGAGATGACAACAACTGCCACCAACCACATGCCTTTCTTGGAGGACTTGTTCACATCCTTGGGAAGGACATTCCTGTGTACCCCCTGTCCTCCACCACAGCTGAATGGGCCATAAGTGGACCTAACTCAAACTAGGCCACTCGGATTTTCTCTCCCAGGAAAGTGGAAATAGGACACTGAGAAACACAGTTAAAACAGTGGGGATTCCTTGAACTGAAAGGTTAAATACGGTCAAAGGCAGAGTTTGTGCCATGACCAAACTAAGTCAGAAAATGCATGAGACAGAGAATGCCAATACGCAGAAAGCAGCAGAAGAGAGCAGACGTAAAAGAGCAGAGATAAGAGAAGACAGGATGCCACCGGCGACTGAAGAAATCGTTTCAGGTACTGACTTTCCAGATGACTTGGTGTATGGCCTTTACCTGCCCTGTGTCCTTTCAGTAAATTCACTTTGTACTCAAGCTAGTATGTGTGAGCTTCTGTTTTCTGTCATCAAATGAGAAGCTATTCACCAAGTATAATAGTCAGGATCCAACAGGATAAAGATGCCATACCCAAACATGGTAACACAGGAAAGTCTAATAAAAAGAGATAATTGTCAAAGAGGGGCAGAGTATAAGGAAACCAACCTTGGGTGTGGCCACAGCAAAGCCATGGTAAATAAATGGTGTCTATTGCTATAGTCACCCATCGTTTTTTTTTTTTTTTCTTTTCTTTTTTAAAATTTATTTATTTTATTTATTTATTTTTGGCTGTGTTGGGTCTTTGTTGCTGTGCACGGGCTTTCTCTAGCTGTGGCGAGTGGGGCTACTCTTCATTGCACTGCGCGGGCTTCTCATTGCAGTGGCTTCTCTTGTTGCAGAGCACAGGCTCTAGGTGCATGGGCTTTAGTAGTTGTGGCTCATGGGCTCTAGAGCGCAGGCTCAGTAGTTGTGACGCACGGGCTTAGTTGCTCCATGGCATGTGGGATCTTCCAGGACCAGGGCTCAAACCCGTGTACCCTGCATTGGCAGGCAGATTCTTAACCACTGCGCCACCAGGGAAGCCCCCATGTTTTCTTAAAGACACCTAAATACATCTCAACTTTAATAAGATCCTCTATATACACATTTATTTGCTACTAAAAATTGAAATAGCATATCGAAAAATTTTATTACAATTCAAATTTTTGAAAACCAGAAAATCTAGTTAATGCACTCTGCTCTAATTAGGCTCTAGCCAAACCACCAATGTTTTCTTTACACTCCTTCTGCACAAGTTACTTTGCTTCCAATTCTTGATGTTGGGTTTCATCTCACTGACTTCAGGCTTCGAAAACACACAGGTAATATTTGATTCTTATTAGTACTTCTTTCGTTCAAAGAAGCTGAAAAGGCAAGAGGAGGGAGCATATATCTTAGCCTGGAGAGAGTAAGAACTTCCTGGCAAGACCTGCAATCATAGGTAGATGGACACAGGCAACACACAGCAACCTAGCAGGAAGGGAACTGAGAATAAATATTCTGACACTACTCCCCTCCTGCCCTCCAGTACACTGTGGAGGCCCTTACTGTCAAACCTACCAGAAGACAGAGGGCAAGGGAGCCACTGACACAGTCAATAGGTGGAGAAGGATGGAGAGTAGACCTGGGGAGGCAAATGGAAAACATCTAGTGTGCAAAGTAACTTCTGTCCACATCTTCAGGGCAAAGCGTGCCCTCTTCTCCTGACCCCTGGGAAACCTCTTTTTAGCCCATCTGCTAACTGGGAGTGGAAGGAGCAAAGCAGGAATTCAAACTTGTCCTGAATTCAGCTTCCTCACAGATGAGTGTATTTAATTACAAAATAGCACCAACCTTTCATTCACAGATAAGACATGTTAGTCACAAATTTCCTTCAGAATTTAGAAATAGGAGTTCTAAGGTGTCCACTTTTGAGCACATAAGGATACAAATGTATGGAAAGCCCATTTCACTTTCCTGCAGAATTTCCAAGGCGAGAGTCTATGCCTTGGGCTTCCCTGGTGGCGCAATGGTTGAGAGTCCGCCTGCCGATGCAGGGGACGCGGGTTCGTGCCCCGGTCTGGGAGGATCCCACATGCCGCGGAGCGGCTGGGCCCGTGAGCCATGGCCGCTGAGCCTGCGCGTCCGGAGCCTGTGCTCCACAATGGGAGAGGCCATAGCAGTGAGAGGCCCGCGTACCGCAATAAAAAAAAAAAAGAGTCTATGCCTTCTCCTTCCCTTCTAGCTCCCCCAGAGCTCCTTAGGCAGTAATTCTCAATCTATGGGGATGAAGCATAAAATAATCAGTAAACGAGAAACCGCATGCACGTATGTACACATCCTCCTTGGAGGACAGAGGCTTCATAAATTAGAGGTTTTCTCTTGGAAGAAAAGCTCAGAAAAGTAAAATTCCTACTTTAAAAAATTATATTTCCTTCAAATTTACCAACATTCCTAATAAGAATACGTCTGAGTAAGCTTCAGTTTTGACAGAAAGCTGGCACGAGACGGTCAGAAGTTCCAGAACCACCTCTGTGGCTCCGGAATGTCTTCATCTCCCCAGCAGGGCCTGGCGGAGCCCGCTCAGGGCAGGCATTAGAGATGCCAATGAGGCTTGATTGCATGTCACCACCGCTGTCTGGTTTTTGATAAGCAGATAAGATTGGTGAGGGGCCTTTCATCTCTAGGTCGTGGTTAGAAGCCCTGCGTCACTGAGTGACAGTTAAAAGCTGCTCCTACTGGAGATGGTGGGAAATGAGTGGGTGTGCTCAGCCCACCTCTTCCTAGATGAAAGCTCCCTCACAAAACTACCTCAGTACATCTGGCACAAATGAACCAGTAGAGCTTCCCTTGGGGAGGGGAGGGGAGGCTGGGAAGAGGCTCTGAACTCAGACTCTGGGAGTGAGGGGGACCCAATTATGACAAAACAGCAAACAGCCTGGAAAGGCTGCTTGTAAATTGCTAGCTCTAATCACAAGATCTCAAAGAGTAAGAAAGGCCCCCTTCACATTATGCTGGGGAGCTGGGACCACATGAATATTAACATCCTCCCTTCATGAGTGAGAACCTTTCCAGAGGTGTGATATTCCTACACAAGGTGACTAAAGTAGGCGCCAGATCTCCCAATACTCAAAGATTTTCAATGATCTCTATTTTCTACGCATGGGTACTAGCATGAATGGGCAGAAAGCAGTATTAGGTTATAATTCTTGGCGGATTTAGTCCTAATGCCTTCCTAATGTTGGCGCTAAATCATTCCTCAGATCACCACTATTGCAGGCCCAGAGAGACTGGGAATATGGCTTAGGGTAGGAGGCAGGTGAAGGACAGAGCATGGCTAATGTCAACTTGTCTGTCTGACAAGGACAAACCACTAGGCCCCCAAGGAGATAGGTCCAAACGAAAACAATGTTTGCCCATAGTTACAGATCAGCAAGGCCCAATGGGCTAAAGTACACAAAAATCTGTGCCCTCCCATGGGTGTGTCCTATGGAAAATGGGGGAAGGATCAAACTGAGGGGATTCAAGGATCTACACAGTAGACTATAGCAGCAGACACATTTATTTACCCTGGCTTTTGTTAAAGTAAATAAAAGCAGACTACCCTGGCAAACCTTTTACAGAATCCAGAAAGTACACTGTATAGGCTCAGTGGCATACTCTCTCTATTGAGGAGAACAGAGGAAAAGGACAGTTGGGGAGAAGAGTGCCAATCAGGTCTTAGCAAAGTTTCAGTCTGTGAAATGAGACTGTATCATCCATTGTGTCCTACATTTGGGACTAAAGATGCTCCCAGATCTGGCAGAAAAACACCTGTTAGCATTTTCTGTGAAATGACCTTTTGTTGAGTAGATTGCAAAAGAGTGTTTATATTATGTTTCCATTTTATGTAAAATCATAAATACAAATATAGACATACGTATATATATATACACATATATACATAGAGAAGTGACTGGAAGAATGTTGTAAAAGAATTATGCAGAATAATTATTCCTGGATTGTAGACATTCAGGGGACTTCATAATTTTTAAAATTGTTTGATTTTCTACAATGAAAATGTATTACCTTCATAAACAGAAAAAAACTATTAAAATAAATTTCCTTAAACTAATCAGAAACCAGCATATTCATAAATTTTATTATAAAAGGCAAGAGAAAGAACGAACATTTATTAAGTGCTTCCCTTGCACTCAGGGCTATGTTTGGCACAGACCCTGTGAACTGTTATTTTTATTTTACATATAAGAGTTGACGTCTCATTAGAAACCATGTAAGTAAGGAGTGTGTTGAGAGAACAAAACCATCAACCTTTAATTCTATATCCATTCAAATCATCCAACAAAAGTGAAGGAAAAGTAGAAACCTTCTCAGACAAAAAAAAAAAAAAAAAAAAAAAAACTTGACAGAATCCATTGCCAGCCATTCTAGCCAGCAAGAAATGTTAAAAATTCTTCAGGCAGAAGGGAACTATTGTAGGTCAGAAACTTGGAGGTACATAAAGAAAGGAAAAGAGAAAGAAAATTAAAAAAGAAAAAGAAAGAAAGGAAAAGAATCAGACAAGAAATAAATGAAGATAAAATCTTTTATTTTCTTATTTAAAAAAAGAAATAAAAGCTCAGAGAGTTTGATTAATTTGACCAAGACTTCTGTAAGTGTTATCAATCTTTCAGCAAAGCAGAGAATCCTAGGGCTGGATACTTACCCCTTCTGCTTGGGAAAGAATCCCAGGGGAAGAGGAAGTTTTGGGTAGAAAGCACCAGCCTGGGAAGTGGCTCTCAAAGTACTCCCTGAGAGTCCCTTGGGCTAATGGCAGAGCTGAACTTTGTGGGTCCAACAATACAAAGAATGTTGCCTGCCTCACAGAGATGTGGCCAAAACAAATGAGAACAAGATGCTTCATGATCTTTGAGTAGCAGGTGTAGCTATGAAGAGTCATGTGTCACCCATGACACATGTTCTGGGGAAGGGAGCAGACCATTTTCTGAGGGCTGGTTGACCCTACATCAAAGCACAAAGCTAGTAATCAGGAAACCCTGGTTCCAGCCACCATGATAATCATTCAAAATAGCTGAGCTTCTCTGAGCCACCCTTTCCTCAGCTGTAAGCAACAGGGTTTACCTAGAAAATCTCTAAAGTCCTTTCTAGTTCTAGGAATCTACAATCCATGATCTAATTCCAACCATTGCTTCTGGATTCATTAAACAATTGCCCTAGCATGTTCAACTGGTCTACCAGACATTGCTTCAGGGCCTAAAACTATGTGTGCTAACGCAGAGATGTAAGACATCTTTTGTAATCTGTGTAGGACTTTGCTACCTACTTAGCTTTACTTCATAGCCCACAATTATCTTTGAAAACCAAACAAGTCTATTTACTCTCTACCATCTGTGTTCCAAATGGGGCCAAACCCTTCTTCCCCCTTCTTTATGGAAAATCCCAAAATCTCAGGTGGCAGTCAGTATAACTCAGATTTGGCACTTTGAGCTTGGAATCTTTCCCACTGGGTCCCAAATGCCTTATTTCCAAAAAGCTGCGTTTGTAAGGCAGGCAAGAAAGGCTGAGTTAATGGTTAGAATTTATAAATGGTTTTTGCAAATTAAACAGAATTCTATAACTAAAAAGCAACCACTAGAGTGGAGCTGTTCTCCTATATTATTTCCTCACAAGCAAAAATTCAAAATGCCAATTAAAGCCCCCTGGTGCAGAAGGTAGACACTTTCTTATCAAAACGGGCCATAAGAGTGAATCAAACCACCCAGGAAATCATATATCCACCCTTTAAAAATATTAACCGGGAAAATCTCAGAGACAATGATACCATGAACAATTATAAACATGGGCTGCAGATGGCTGAATCACAATAGTCAACTCAATTGCTATTTGAAAAGAATTAAGCCAGGAATGAATTTAAATATGTGATTCAGAGGCCAGCTTCTAATGTCTTATCTGGTGCAATCCATATCCTGCTTTCCAGGGTAGGTGGAAAGGCACCAAGTCCTTCGGATAGGGGGCTGCCTTCTCTGATTTGGAAATTCTTCATAAACAGCATCAAGCCACTATCCAGCCTCCTTAGCTTACCCTTTTGTTCACTGTGGAGGCACCATGAGCTAGAGGTGCACTAACATCTTCTCTTCACATCCTTTGCAGGACAACTTTGGCCCAGGGGATCTGTCAGAAAGCTCCCTCTTCATGGTCTCCGAACCGTCATTTGCAGGATTCATTCCAGGGAATCAATTTTCTGAAGACTATTTCATAGACTTTAATAGGTTCTCGATTTAAAAAGCAACTTTTGTAACTCTCTATTCAACTATATTTCATGCATGTCTATTGAGTCATTCACTTGACAAGCCATGTGTTATCGGCTTGCTCTTTAAAATATTATGTTTGGGCTTCCCTGGTGGCACAGTGGTTGGGAGTCCACCTGCCAATGCAGGGGACACGGGTTTGAGCCCTGGCCCGGGAAGATCCCACATGCCATGGAGCAACTAAGCCCACGTGCCACAACTACTGAAGCCTGCGTGCCTAGAGCCCATGCTCCACAGCAGAAGCCACCGCAATGAGAAGCCCGTGCACTGCAACGAAGACCCAACGCAGCCAAAAATAAATTTAAAAAAATAAAATAAAATAAATTTATAAAAAAGTATATATTATGTTTTAATTTAGTCAAGGATGTGTGTGTGTATGTGTTTAGAGATAATTTTTTTTTCATTTCTAGAGAAGTGTTATATCTAAGGGTACATCTGAATCCAAGTTAGTAAAAGACTATTTACCTTCCCTGCCTTGGCATGTTCTACCCTTTAAAGAGGCTAATGAGTGACTCATATTTTTGGCTGGCTGACTTCTTGAATATCAGATCTTCTCTGAGTGAGCAACTCATCTTTTACACAGATACTGGATGCCTGCCCACCCATCCCAGCTTAAACGCTGTTTGCCCTGCTTCCTCTGATAGGAGAAAATATTCAAATTCTATCTTCCCACTCACTTCTTGAGCTAAGAGAATGGGGCGGGGGGGGCTGGAAGAATTTGACGGCACCAGCTCTGAGATTCACCCTTATTGTCTCTACTTTTGAACATGCCACACGAAGCACCCGATGACCCTAATTCCATCTACAATTTTCTTCTTGCATCCGTGGATGCTTTCAAACCTGACTCTAAACACCAGTGTAATGTGAGGAACTGAACATAACCAGGTAAATGGGAAGGAAAGTACTTAGATAACTATTTATAGTTCCATATATTTAGCATATATTGTTTCTTACTTCTTCACTTTTGCCAATAATTCTCATCTTCCCCTTCACCCAGCTAATCCCCCATTCTCTCATCCTTAAGGTGTCATCTGTTCCAAGAAGCTTCCCCTGGCCCCGAAAGCACCAGCCTTGGTTATCTATCACTCCCCTCTGGCTGCTTACAACTCTACCGTTGCATTGAACTTCACTACATTATAATTATCTGTCTATAGGTCTATTTCCCCAATGAAAACAGGATCTAAGTGTTTTTCATTTTTTATTGCCTAAACTTGATCCAGTCTGGCACATAAAAAGCATCCAGTCAGAGTGAGAATGAATGGGCATTAATGCTGTTCAGCTGCTCTCTGAGTCATTTAAGGAAATAAGTACTTTAGACTCAAAGGCAAAAAAATGTATGCAAATAGTAAAAAAAAAAAAAAAAAAACTGAAACGCCCTTTTTTTTTTTTTTTTGTGGTACACGGGCCTCTCACTGCTGTGGCCTCTCCCGTTGCGGAGCACAGGCTCCGGACGCACAGGCTCAGCGGCCATGGCTCACAGGCTCAGCCGCTCCGCGGCATGTGGGATCCTCCCGGACCGGGGCACGAACCCGTGTCCCCTGCATTGGCAGGCGGACTCTCAACCACTGCGCCACCAGGGAAGCCCTGAAACGCCCTTTTTTTAAAAGCAATATACGTGGCTGCCTGTTCTTCCATGCACCGGTGCACATATCTCACTCTGCCTGGTATTAAGATTGGATATTTATGTAACCCACCACTCTGCCAGCCCCACCACCTTGGCTACTACCACAGATATCTCCATCAGGACACCACCAGCTCCACAACCTCCTGCACTACTCCTTCCACCACCTCCATCACCTCCAATACATGGCCCACTTCCACCTCCATCTACACCAATGTCTTCACCTCCTTCTCTATCTCTACTTACTCGACCACATCCTTCACCTTCTCGGCCACCATCTCCACCGCCTCTACTACCTCCATCACCTTCACCAACTCTTCTACCACCACTTGCACCTTCACTCCTTTCATTACCATCTCTATAGCCTCTACCACCTCAACCCTAACCTTCACCACCTCTGTTATAACCATCACCTCTACCACCATCTCTTCCACACACCCCCATCTCCAACTCTATCCCTTGTTCTACCTCCATAACCTCCTGTACCACTTCCTCCATCATCTCCACTACATCCTTCTTCTCCACCTCCATCTCCACCACCATCTCCTCCACCTGCACATTCGTCACCCCCACCACCACAGGCGCCATCACCACTAGCACTTCTCCTCTTCATGGCTCATCTTCCTCACATGTATCTGGGGAATATAAAGGAGACTGATTTCATAATTCTTTCTCCTTCTTCACCCTCTCTTGCTTTCTTTCCTGTTCCTGCTACTTTTCTTCTAACACCCCTGGACCTGAAAAACATCTTTATACCTATTATAAACCTACCAGAGATTCTGTGCTCAAGACATATTAGAAAATGAAATTGCTTTGCAAATCTTCACTGGAAGCTGTGGAAACTTAAGCCAAGATCAGAGAAGGTAGAGAATAATAAAAGTGTATCCTTCCCATCCTCCGGCAGCGAGGACCTCTCCTTCCACTGTTCTCATATCTGTTTCTACTGTTTTTCTCAAACCATCACTAGAAAGGGTCCCATCTGGTGGTCATAGAGCAGAAATGTAGGGTGGTTCTTTCCTTTCTTCCAGGGATTGGAACCAATATATTCTATGCAAGGAGGTACAGCACAAGCTATTTCACTCACTGAAAACTGCTTTAGCCAAGGCAAAAACAGCCTAGGAACAAAGTATAGCATAAACAGAGCATGCTGCCTGCTCCAAAGATAAAACTGGAGTCTGGACAGCAAATTTTAAAGGTTCACCCATTCCCAAGTGATTGAACCCTTTCTGTCATAGATGCATGTATATCACAGCAGAAGAAAATATTTAGCCTTATGTTGCCCGTGTTCGGGATGACTGAGAACAACATAGTAAGAATTCAAGGCATAATGAGATATAAACATACAAAGGGAATTTACCATAAAAATTCAGTTCAGCAGGTCTCTGTCTTCTTTAGGAGACTGATGGGAAGGCATGGGGATTTTCAGGTGTTAAAGTGGTCACCAGAGGGAGGTAAGTTTGAAGGATGAGCAAACCCTAGATCTATGTAACTCCCTGGAACAGACTATACACAGATAAAACAAGAACTTCCAGAAAAGTCACTGGAACAGCTAGTTCCAAAGCCACCAACTTGGTTCCTCCTTGGTATTTCAATTCTGAATCCTAGCTTTTAAGAAAAAAGATGAAGAAATAAAGACATGTATTTTTTCCCAAGCACATTCAAAAGCTTAAGGCTCCAGATGTCCACACACAAACATAAGAACAAACTTAAGAATATTGAGTTATATACAGCCCTATGTTTGACCCTCTCACAACGTAGAACAAAGAATGAATATAGAAAAGAGGAACTTTCCAATGTTGTAATGATCATCAACATATTCTAAGAAGTGCCAGGCTGAATGTAACAACTTTGCTACGGATGTGACCAAGGTACGCATAGTGAAAACCTTGTTTCCAAGGGAATTTCATCAAATCTCATCCAGTGACAAGGACAAGAAAAAGTTTTGTTTGTATTTCTTTTTCTTTTTCTTTTTCTTTTTTTGCGGTACGTGGGCCTCTCACTGTTATGGCCTTTCCCGTTGAGGAGCACAGGCTCCGGACGCGCAGGCTCAGCAGCCATGGCTCACGGGCCCACCCACTCTGCAGCATGTGGGATCTTCCCAGACCGGGGCACGAACCCATGTCCCCTGCATCGGCAGGCGGACTCTCAACCACTGTGCCACCAGGAAAGCCCTGTTTGTATTTCTTTAATCTCTTTCAATCTAGTGATGTTGTTTTTAATCAATCTAAAGGTTTGGTGTCGCTGAATTTAAAGACTCAGTGTGAAGCATTTGCCACGTCCTCTGCCCAGATCCACATCACTCACTCACTCACTCCCTCCTGCTGTTTGGATCTCAGCTCAAGTGAAACCCTTTCAGAGAGGTCTGCTCAGAAAGCCCCACCCAAAAAAAACACATACACCAAAAATTATCACTCTCTGTCCCCTCACCCTACTTTATTTTTTGTTCTTTTTCTCATTTATTTTACTTTTCTTATTTATCTCACACTGCTTTATTTGTCCTTTGTATGACCACCCCCTCCCCTAAGAATATCACTTCCATGAGAGCCTTGACCTCTTCATATCTACTTTTGTTCATTCACAACTGAATCCCCAGATCTGAGGATGGTGCCTGGTACAAAATATTTGCTAAGTAAATATTTAATTAATTAATTAGTACACATTCTGCAGAGGAAACACCTACAGTCTAATTAAAGGAATTATTATATCTCCAAACAACACAAACTGTTAATACAAGTAAAAATTATCGAGACTGGTTCAAGATGGCAGAGTAAAAGGATGTGTGCTCACTCCCTCCTGGGACAGCACCGGAATCACAACTAACTGCTGAGTAATCATCAACAGGAAGACACTGGAACTCACTAAAAAAGATACCCCACATCCAAAGACAAAGGAGAAACCACAATGAGATGGTACGAGGGGCACAATCACAATAAAATCAAATCCCATAAGCACTGGATGTGTGACTCACAAACCGGAGAACAATTATACCACAGAAGTCCACCCACGGGAGTGAAGGTCCTGAGCACCAGGTCAGGCTTCCCAACCTGGGGGTATGGCAACAGGAGGAGGAGTTCCCAGAGAATCAGACTTTAAAAGCTAGCAGGATTTGATTGCAGGACTTCAACAGTACTGGGGAAAACAGAGAGTCCACTCTTGGAGGGCACACACAAAGTCCTGGACACAGCAGGACCCAGGGAGAAGGAGCAGTGACCCCATAGGAGACCGAACCAGACCTCCCTGGTAGTGTTGAAGGGTCTCCCGCAGAGGTGGGGGGGGGCAGCTGTGGATCACCATGGGGACAAGGACACTGTCAGAAGTTCTAGTAAGTACTCCTTGGCGTGAGCGGTCCCAGAGTCTGCCATTAGCCCCACCAAACAGCCTGTAGGCACCAGTGCTAGTCGTTTCAGGGCAAACAACCAACAGGGAGGGAACTCAATCCCACCCATCAGCAGACAAGCAGATTAAAGTTTTACTGAGCTCTGCCCACCAGAGGAACACCCAGCTCTACCCACCACCAGTCCCTCCCATCAGAAAGCTTGCACAAGCCTCTTAGATAGCCTCATCCACCAGAGGGCAGGCAGCAGAAACAAGAAGAACTACAATCCTGCAGCCTGTGGAACGAAAACCACATTCACAGAAAGACACACAAAATGAAAAGGCACAGGACTATGTACCAGATGAAGGAACAAGGTAAAACCCCAGAAAACAACTACATGAAGTGGAGATAGGCAGCCTTCCAGAAAAAGAATTCAAAATAATGATAGGGAAGATGATCAAGGACCTCCAAAAATGAATGGAGGCAAAGATTGAGAAGATTCAAGAAATGTTTAACAAAGACCTAAAAGAATTAAACAGCAAACACCTAGAAGAATAAAAGAACAAACAAACAGAGATGAACAATACAATAACTGAAATGAAAAATACACTAGAAGGAATCAGTAGCAGAATAACTGAGGCAGAAGAATGGATAAGTGACCTGGAAGACAGAATGGGGTAATTCACTGCTGTGGAAAAGAATAAAGAATGAAAGTCAATGAAGACAGCCTAAGAGACCTCTGGGAAAACATTCAAAGCACCAACATTCACATTATAGGGGTCCCATAAGGAGAAAAGAGGGAGAAAGGACATGAGAAAATATTTGAAGAGATTATAGTCAAAGGATTCCCAACCATGAGAAAGGAAATAGCCACCCAAGTCCAGGAAGCACAGAGAGTCCCAGGCAGGATAAACCCAAGGAGAAACAGGCCGAGACACACAGTAATCAAATTGACAAGAATTAAAGACAAAGAAAAATTATTAAAAGCAACAAGGGAAAAATGACAAATAACATACAAGGAAACTCTGATAAGATTAAGAGATGATTTCTCAGCACAAACTCTACAAGCCAGAAGGGAGCGGCATGACATATTTAAAGTGATGAAAGGGAAGAACCTATAACCAAGATTACTCTAGCCGGCAAGGATCTCATTCAGATTCAATGGAGAAATCAAAAGCTTTACAGACAAGTAAAAGCTAAGAGAACTCAGCACCACCACATCAGCTCTACAACAAATGCTAAAGGAACTTATCTAAGTGGGAAACACAAGAGAAGAAAAGGACCTACAAAAATAAACACAGACAATTAAGAAAATCATAATAGGAACTATAAAAAAAACCCCAAACAATTAAGAAAATTGTAATAGGAACATACATATTGATAATTACCATAAATGTGAATGGATTAAATGCTCCACCAAAAGACACAGGCTGACTGAATTGACAAAAAACAAGACCCATATGTATGCTGTCTACAAGAGACACACTTCAGACCTAGGGACACATACAGGCTAAAAGTGAAGGGATGGAAAAAGATATTCCATGCAAATGGAAATCAAAAGAAAGCTGGAGGAGCAATACTCATATAAGATAAAATAGACTTTAAAAATAAAGAATGTTACAAGAGACAAGAAAGGACACTACATAATGATCAAGGGATCAATCCAAGATGAAGATATAACAACTATAAATATATATGCACCCAACATAGGAGCACCTCAATACAAAAGGCAACTGCTAACAACTATAAAAGAGGAAATCGACAGTAACACAATAATAGTGGGGGACTTTAACACCTCACTTATACCAATGGACAGATCATCCAGACAGAAAATCAATAAGGAAACACAAGCTGTAAATGACATAATAGACCAGATAGATTTAACTGATATTTATAGGAAATTCCACCAAAAAATAGCAGACTACACTTTCTTCTCAAGTGCACATGAAACATTCCCCAGGATAGATCACACCTTGTGTCACAAGTCAAGCCTTGGTAAATTTAAGAAAATTGAAATAATATCAAGCATCTTTTCCAGCCACAATGCTATGAGCTTAGAAATAAATTACAGGGGAAATAATGTGAAAAAAGAACACATGGAGGCTAAACAATACGTCACTAAATAGCCAAGAGATCACTGAAGAAGTCAGAGAGGAAATCAAACATACCTAGAGACAAATGACAAAATGAAAACACGATGATCCAAAACCTATGGGATGCAGCAAAAGCAGTTCTAAGAGGGAAGTTTATAGCAATACAATCCTACCTCAAGAAACAAGAAAAATCTCAAATAAACAATCTAACCTTACACCTAAAGGAACTACAGAAAGAAGAACAAACAAAACCCAACTTTAGCAGAAGGAAAGAGATCATAAAGATCAGAGCAGAAATAAATGAAATGGAAACAAAGAAAACAATAGCAAAGATCAATAAAACTAAAAGCTGGTTCTTTGAGAAGATAAACAAAATTGAAAAACCTTTAGCCAGACCCATCAAGAAAAAGAGGGAGAGAATTCAAATCATAAAATTAGAAATGAAAAAGGAGAAGTTACAACAGATACCGCAGAAATACAAAGCATCATCAGAGACTATACTACAAGCAATTCTATGCCAATAAAATGGACAACCTGGAAGAAATGGACACACTGTTAGAAGGGTATACCAGGAAGAAATAGAAAATATGAACAGACCATTCACAAGTTATGAAGTTGAAACTGTGATTAAGAATCTTCCAACAAACAGAAGTCCAGGACCAGATGGCTTCACAGGTGAATTCTATCAAACATTTAGAGAAGAGCTAAAACCCATCCTTCTCAAACTCTTCCAAAAAAATTGCAGGGGAAGGAACACTCTCAAACTTGGTATATAAGGCTACCATCAACCTGATACCAAAACCAGACACAGATACTACAAAAAAAAGAAAATTACAGACCAATATCACTGATGAATATAGATGCAAAAATCCTCAACAAAATACTAGCAAACAGAATCCAACAACATATTAAAAGGATCATACACTATAATCAAGTGGGATTTACCCAGGGTCGCAAGGATTCTTCAACATACGCAAATCAATCGATGTGATACACCACATTAACAGATTAAGGAATAAAAACTATATGTTCAAATCTTGGAAATACAATGCAGAAAATACAAGAATTGTTTAACAAGGACATAGAAGAACTAAAGAGCAAACAAACAATGATGAACAACACAATAAATGAAATTTAAAATTCTCTAGAAGGAGTCAATAGCAGAATAACGGAGGCAGAAGAACGGATAAGTGACCTGGAAGATAAAATAGTGGAAATAACTACCACAGAGCAGAATAAAGAAAAAAGAATGAAAAGAATTGAGGACAGTCTCAAACACCTCTGCAACAACATTAAATGCACCAACATTCGAATTATAGAGGTCCCAAAGAGGAAGAGTAAAAGAAAGGGAATGAGAAAATATTGAAGAGATTATAGTTGAAAAATTCCCTAATACGGAAAAGGAAATAGTCAATCAAGTGCAGGAAGTGCAGAGAGTCCCACACAGGATAAATCGAAGGAGAAACACGCCGAGAAACATATTAATCAAACTAACAAGAATTAAATACAAAGAAAAAATATTAAAAGCAGCAAGGGAAAAACAACAAATAACATTCAAAGGAATCCCCATAAGGTTAACAGCTAATCTTTCAGCAGAAACTCTGCAAGCCAGAAGGGAGTGGCATGACATATTTAAAGTGATGAAAGGGAAAAACCTACAACCAAGAATACTCTACCCAACAAGGATGTCATTCAGATTCGATGGAGATAGTTAAACATTTAGAGACAAGCAAAACCTAAGAGAGCTCAGCACCACCAAACCAGCTTTGAAACAAATGCTAAAGAAACTTCTCTAGGTGGGAAACACAAGACAAGGAAAAGACCTACAATAACAAACCCAAAACAATTAAGAAACTGGTAATAGGAACACACATACCAATAACTACCTTAAATGTAAATGGATTAAATGCTCCAACCAAAAGACACAGGCTCTCTGAATGGATACAAAAACAAGATCCGTATATATGCTGTCTACAAGAGACCCACTTCAGACCTAGGGACACATACAGACTGAAAGTAAGGGGACAGAAAAAGATATTCCATGCAAATGGAAATCAAAAGAAGGCTGGAGGAGCAATTCTCATATCAGACAAAATAGACTTTAAAATAAAGACTATTACAACAGACAAAGAAGGACACTATGTAATGATCAAGGGATCAATCCAAGAAGAAGATATAACAATTGTAAATATTTATGCATCCAACATAGGAGCACCTCAATACATAAGGCAAATGCTAACAGCCATAAAAGGGGAAATCGACAGTAACACAATCATAGTAGGGGACTTTACCACCCCACTTTCACCAATGGACAGATCATCCAAAATGAAAATAAATAAGGAAACACAAGCTTAAATGATACACTAAACTAGATGGACTTAATTGATATTTATAGGACATTTCATCCAAAAACAACAGAATACACTTTCTTCTCAAGTGCTCATGGAACATTCTCCATGATAGATCATATCTCGGGTCACAAATCAAGCCTTGGTAAATTTAAGAACACTGAAATCATATCAGGTAATTTTTCGGACCACAATGCTCTGAGACTACATATCAATTACAGGAAAAAATCCGTAAAAATTACAAAAACGTGCAGGTTAAACAATACACTACGAAATAAGAGATCACTGAAGAAATCAAAGAGGAAATCAAAAAATCCCTGGAAAAAAACAAGAATGAAAACACGACGACCCAAAAGCTATGGAATGCAGAAAAAGCAGTTCTAAGAGGGAAGTTTATAGCAATACAATCCTACCTCAAGAAACAAGAAACATCTCACATAAACAACCTAACCTTACACCTAAAACAATTAGAGAATGAAGAACAAAAAAACCCAAAGTTAGCAAAAGGAAATAAATCTTAAAGATCAGATCAGAAATAAAAAGAAATAAAAGAAACAATAGCAAAGATCAATAAAATTAAAAGCTGGTTCTTTGAGAAGATAAACAAAATTGATAAACCATTAGCCAGACTCATCAAGAAAACAAGGGAGAAGACTCAAATCAATAGAATTAGAAATGAAAAAGGAGAAGTAACATTGAAACTGCAGAAATACAAAGGATCATGAGAGATTACTATGAACATTATGCCAATAAAATGGACAACCTGGAAGAAATGGACAAATTCTTAGAAAACTACAAGCTTCCAAGACTGAACCATGAAGAAACAGAAAATCTGAACAGACCAATCACAAGCACTGAAATTGAGACTGTGATTAAAAATCTTCCAACAAACAAAAGCCCAGGACCAGACGGCTTCACAGGCAAATTCTACCAAACATTTAGAGAAGAGCTAATACCTATCCTTCTCAAACTCTTCCAAAATACAGCAGAGGGAGGAACACTCCCAAACTCATTCTGTAAGGCCACCATCACCCTGATACCAAAACCAGACAAAGATATCACTAAGAAAGAAAACTACAGGCCAATGTCACTGATGAACACAGATGCAAAAATCCTCAACAAAATACTGGCAAACAGAATCCAACAGGACATTAAAAGGATCATACACTATGATCAAGTGGGGTTTATCCCAGGAATGCAAGGATTCTTCAATATATGCAAATCAATCAATGTGATACACCATATTAACAAACTGAAAGAGAAAAACCATATGATCATCTCAATAAATGCAGAAAAAGCTTTTGACAAAATTCAACACCCATTTATGATAAAAACCCTCCAGAAAGTAAGCAAACAGGGAACTTACCTCAACATAATAAAGGCCACATGTGACATACCCACAGCCAACATCTTCTCAATGGTGAGAAACTGAAACCATTTCCTCTAAGATCAGGAAAAAGACAAGGTTGCCCACCCTCACCACTATTATTCAACATAGTTTTGGAAGTTTTAGCCAGAGCAGTCATAGAAGAAAAAGCAATAAAAGGGATCCAAATCGGAAAAGAAGAAGTAAAACTTTCACTGTTTGCAGATGACATTATACTATACATAGAGAATCCTAAAGATGCTACCAGAAAACTACTAATCAATGAATCTGGTAAAGTAGCAGCATACAAATTAATGCACAGAAATCTCTTGTATTCCTATACACTAATGATGAAAAATCTGAAAGAAAAAATAAGGAAACGCACTCCCACTTACCACTGCAACAAAAAGAATAAAATACCTAGGAATAAACCTACCTAAGGAGACAAAAGACCTGTATGCAGAAAACTGTAAGATACTGATGAAAGAAATTAAAGATGATAAAAAACAGATGGAGAGATAGACCATGTTCTTGGATTGGAAGAATCAACATTGTGAAAATGACTATAGTACCCAAAGCAGTCTACAGACTCAATGCAATCGTTATCAAACTACCAATGGAATTTTTCACAGAACTAGAACAAAAAATTTCACAATTTGTATGGAAACACAAAAGACCCTGAATAGCCAAAGCAATCTTGGGAAAGAAAAACAGAGCTGGAGGAATCAGGCTCCCGGACTTCAGACTATACTACAAAGCCACGGCAATCAAGACAGTATGGCACTGGCACAAAAACAGATATATTGTGTAATGCAACAGGATAGAAAGCACAGAGATAAACCCATGCACATATGGTCACCTTACCTTTGATAAAAGAGGCAAGAATATAAAATGGAGAAAAGACAGGCTCTTCAATAAGTGATGCTGGGAAAAGTGAACAGCTACATGTAGAAGAATGAAATTAGAACACTCCCTAGCACCATACACAAAAATAAGCTCAAAATGGATTAAAGACCTGAATGTAAGACCAGACACTATAAAACTGTTAGAGGAAAATATAGGAAGAACACTCTTCGACATAAATCACAGCAAGATCTTTTTGACCCACCTCCTAGAGCAATGGAAATAAAAACAAAGACAATCAAATGGGACCTAATGAAACTTAAGCTTCTGCACAGCAAAGGAAACTATAAACAAGACGAAAAGACAACCCTCAGAATGGGAGAAAATATTTGCAAATGAATCAACGGACAAAGGATTAATCTCCAAAATATATAAACAGCTCATGCAGCTCAGTATTAAAAAAACAAACAACCCAATCCAAAAATGGGCAGAAGACCTAAATAGACATTTCTCCAAAGAAGACATACAGATGGCCAAGAGGCACATGAAAAGATGCTCAACATCACTAATTATTTGAGAAATGCAAATCAAAACTACAATGAGGTATCACCACACACCAGTTAGAATGGGCATCATCAGAAAATCTACAAACAACAAATGTGGGAGAGGGTGTGGAGTAAAGGGAACCCTCTTGCACTGCTGGTGGGAATGCAAATTGATACAGCCACTATGGAGAAGAGTATGGAGGTTCCTTAAAAAACTAAAAATAGAATTACCAAATGACCCAGCAATCCCATTACTGGGCACATACCCAGAGAAAACCATAATTCAAAAACACACATGCACCCCAATGTTCACTGAAGCACTATTTACAATAACCAGGTCATGGAAGCAACGTAAATGCCCATCGACAGACGAATGGATAAAGAAGATGTGATACATATATACAATGGAATGTTACTCAGCCATAAAAAGGAATTAAATTGAGTCATTTGTAGAGTCGTGGATGGATCTAGAGACTGTCATACAGAGTGAAGTGAGTCAGAAAGAGAAAAACAAACATCATATATTAACGCATATATGTGGAATCTAGAAAAATGATACAGATGAACCGATATGCAAGGCAGAAATAGAGATACAGATGTAGAGAACGTATGTACAGACACCAAGGGGGGAAAGCGGTGGGGGAGGTGTTGGTAGTGGTGGGATGAATTGGGAGATTTGGATTGACATATATACACAATTATGTATAAAATAGATAACTAGGGGCTTCCCTGGTGGCGCAGTGGTTGAGAATCTGCCTGCCAATGCAGGGGACACGAGTTCGAGCCCTGGTCTGGGAAAATCCCACATGCTGCGGAGCAACTAGGCCCGTGAGCCACAACTACTGAGCCTGTGCGTCTGGAGCTTGTGCTCCGCAGCAAGAGAGGCCACGACAGTGAGAGGCCCGTGCACCACGATGAAGAGTGGACCCCGCTCACCGCAACTAGAGAGAGCCCACGCACAGAAACGAGGACCCAACACAGCCAAAAATAAAATTAATTAAAAAAATAAAATAAAATAAAATAGATAATAAAAACCTGCTGTATTTTTTTTAAAAAAAACAAGTATAAAGTTATCACTCAAAACTGAAATATGTTTTTGCACATATTCTCGGCTTCAAGGTTTCAGGCCAAATGAGGTCAAGATCAGCAACTCCCGTGCCTATTTTTTAAAGTCTTTCATTCTCCTCTGCTTCTGAGTTGAAGAAAATGAATCCCACCCTTTGTAGTTTCCCAGCCTGCTTTCCATCTTGGCTCTTTTTCCTCCTTGTTGAGAAATAGGAAGAAAGAGAAGAGAGACTGGGAGACAGGAATAAAGGTGAGGGATGATCAAGCAGAAAATATCAGGGACAAATTTGGTCTAGCATGGGGGTCCTTACCTCTAATTCCTGCCTTTTTTTAAATTAAAGATTCATCATCCAAGATAATCAAGATGAGGCAGGGAGATATTTGGGGGGGAAATCTATACATGGAAATGATCCCACCTTTTTATCTACAGAACTTTGAAATGATCCCATCAAAAGTAGAAATAATCCTTACATGGAGAGATAAATTGTATATGAAGATTATTAACAGGGAAATTACTTGTGTTAGAAAATGCATATACAGAAAGTAAGAATATATGGTCACCTCTGTACCCTTGCTTCGATGATGGGCAGAGAAGGCATTAGCCAAGAAAGTTCTGACCCTGACGCCTGAGTGAGCTTTCTCAGGAGCTTTCTGTGTGATACTAAAAGTATCATTGCTTTCTGTATGATACTAAAATTATCTGTCAAGATGGAAAGCCCAGGGGACAGAGAATGTGGCCCCCACAGGGAAAGTAAATAACAGCTAGTATTTTTCAAATACTTATTACAATACTCCCCGCCCATATCCATGGTTTTGCTTTCTGCAATTTCAGTTACCCAAGGTCAACCACAGTACAAAAAATATTAAATGTAAAATGCCGGAAATAAACAATTCATAAGTTTTCAATTGCACACTATTCTGCGCAACATGGTGAAATCTCACACTGGCCTGCTCCATCCTGCCCAGGATCCCCAACCATCAACAGTGTCATGGCTGCATGATCCAGGATCACCCAAAGCAGATGATCTTCCTTCTGACATATCATCAGAAGGTCAATAGTAGCCTAACACTATGTCACAATGCCTACGTCATTCATCTCACTTCACCTCATCACGTAGGCATTTTATCATTTCACATCATTACAAGGAGAAGAGTACAATACGATAAAATATTTTGGCAGAGACCACACTCACATAACTTTTATTACGGTATATTATTATAATCTTTCTATTTTATTATTCGTTATTGTTGTTAATCTCTTACTGTGCCTAATTTATAAATTAAACTTTATCATAGGTTTGTATGTATAGGAAAAAACATAGTATATAAAAGGTTTGGTACTATCTGTGGTTTCAAGGATCCACTGGGGGGTCTTGGAACGTATCCCCTGTGGATAAGGGGAGACTACTGCATGTTCTAAAGTGATTTTACAGGGTTACTTCATTCAATTCTCAACAGAAAACCCATGAGGTATTATTATCAACCCAACTTTACAGACAAGGAAACTAAGGACCAGAGGGGTTAAGCCCCATGCCCAAGACCACATAGCCAACAAGAAGAGAAGCTGGTATTGAAGCCCAGACAGTGTAGCCCTAGAACCCATGTCCTATACTACTACTTTCCTGCTGAAAATTACTCTTTGATCACCTTGATAATGTTTAAAGTATAAAATGCCCCGATGTTTGAATAGCTATCACCAAAAAGAACACAAACAACCAAAGTTGGCGAAGATGTGGAGAAAAGGGAAACTTCGTGCACTGTTAGTGGGAATGTAAATTGGTGCAGCCACTGTGGAAAATAGTATGGAGGTTTCTCAAAACACTAAAAATAGAAGTACCATATGACCCAGCAATTCCACTCCTGGGTATATATCTGAAAAAAACAAAAACACTAATTCAAAACAATAGATACACCCCAATCTTCATAGCAGCATTATTTACAGTTGCCAAGATATGGAAGCAACCTAAGAGTGCATCACCAGATGAATGGATAAAGAAGATGGGGTATATATATACAATGGAATACTACTCAGCCATAAAAAAGAATGAAATTTTGCTATTTGCAGCAACATGGATAGACTTAAGAGAGCATTATGCTAAGTGAAATATATCAGACAGAGAAAGACAAATACTGTATTATATCAATTCATGTTTATAGAGCCATGTCCCCTAAAGCATGCCCATAGTAAGAGCAAGTGTTAGGCTGGGAAGGATTTCACCCTCAACAGCATACTGGACCCAGAATTTTCTTCCAACCCTTTGCTTTTTTAAACAAACAAAAAAATAGGTTCAAACAAAATTACACCACTATGATGAAAGACACTGTGATTTAGCATTCATATCCTCCTTCAGGAATGAAGGATTTCTTATCCCTTGTTATCTCCATGGGAATTGCCTGTCTGAAAAGAGCCGCCTCACACAAGCTGATGCACTCTTTCAGCACAGTCTTGTTGGATGACTGGTTGTTGTGAGATATAAAGTCTAACTCAACTCAAAAGGGTTATCCCAGCTTCAAAACTTCCCTTATTGTATCCGCTCTACTGAGGCTTCATTGCAACCTAGCTTCTGCCGCTGATTGATCCTGCTTCTTTCTCTTCCTTCCCTCCCCTCCCCTTCCCTTCTCCAAGCGTTGACCCCAAGAGCACTCTCTAAAAACCTCTCACACGCTAATCTCCATCTCAGAGTTGGCTTTCCAGGAAACCCAACCCACTATACCTGTTATGCCAACAATTATCATTAGCCCAAATTTCCTAGGTAAAAAAGTTTCAATTCAGTAAGTAACCCATGGTTACCCTGGCCACATCAGCCTGGAGGCAAATACAGATGACATCAATGACCTTTCACAATGCAAAATACCTGGAATTCTCGCCTTACCCTATTTCTTGGGTTCTCGTAAAGGCTCTTTGGAAAGAGCCACATATATCTATGAATTACTATCTTCCTCTTGACGCCTTGATGTCCCACATGGCTGCTGGTGTGAATACTGTGGTCCTCAGGAAGCTTCTCTAAGAAAATACTCCCAGATTAGGATGCAGCTCCACTTGTTCCACATTTCCAATCATCATGTCAAAGTTAAATCACCCTCAGTTAAGGATATGCCTTATGTTCTCTATTTTCTCATATTTTCCCACATTTCTCTATTTAACTATGTAAGTTATATCTAAATAAGAGAGAGGAATTTTTTCAATTGTAATTACTTAATTCATTATACAACCTTCCACCACCTACATCAGAAAACAAATTCATCAGAGACTGAATGAAAAGATACATTGACATAGGCTTAATATAGGAAAAAAAGAAGTTCTTGAATTTGTTTTTACGCATAAAATCTTTGAGCAAATTTTAGGTATAATTTTTCATTTCCACCACTCAGGTTAGTTAGTTAGGTAGGTAGTTAGTTAGCTAGTTAGCTTTCCTTTTGTTATTAATTTCCAGTTTTATCACATCATAGTCAAAGAATATAGTCTTAGGAAGTTGAGCCTTTGGAATTTATTTAACTTCCTTTTTTATTTAAATCACACAGGCCTGAAAAGAATATATTATATATGATTGTCATGTATCTTTTCTTATTTATTTTATCTGTTTGCTCTATCAGTTTCCAAGAGGATTGTTTTAAGTTCTAATCGTATCTGTTGATTTGTCTTTTTCTTCTCTTAGGTCAACAGCTGACATTGTTGTCTTTTATATTTTGAGATCTTATTGTTAGTATCATATATATTCATGATTGTTATATCTTTTTTACTAATATATCAATACAATGCCCCTTACTGTCACTTAGGTTTTTCACCTTAAATTCCATTTTCTCTTATATGCCAAGTTCTACCTCTGATTTCTTTGCTTCATATATGCCTGGTGTATCTTTTTCCATTCCTTTATTTTATTTTTTTCTGTATAATTTTGTACTTAAGACTTTTAAGTCTTATACATATCACACATCTAAATCTTTGGCTTTTTAAAAATATGACTTTCTGACTTTTGATTGGTCACATTAACTCACTTATATATATTGTGGTTATTTTACACTGACACTCACTTTGCTGTCTTATTTGGTACTATTTACCATGCTTTTTACTCGTTTTTTCTTATCCCTTGGTCTCCTTTAAATAGTTTACATTTTATATTGCTGGTTTAAATGTCATAATCTCATAGTTATTGTTGTGGTAATTGCCCTAAATCATTAAGATCCATACTTATACTCAGTTTTCCTAACAATGTCTATATTTATATCCTCTCCATGAGCAAAAACTTAAGTGTCTTCTCATCTTCTGATCTTTCCCTACACCATTCCCCAAATTTCTAATGAGTTTAATGTTCAAACATGACTTGTAAAATTTGTCTTCTTACTTAAAAGTCACTATTCACACACATTTTGAGTTTTAATTTCCACGAATACAGATTAAAGGAAATCAGGCATATCTAGTCATCTACCTAATCATTTCTCTCCTGCCTGGAAATATGTCCCTGATAAATATGCATTATATATAGTCAAATCAAGTTTTTAGTTTTTCTAAATCCTGCTTTATCCCAGCCACATCTCCAGCCCTGTGGTTTCCTGGGGAGATGTATACAAAGGGAAATAAAGTAATGATTTCTAACACTGTGTGACTTCCCTTTTCATAAGTTATTCAGACCTACTTAGGCCAGACCCAAAGTAGTTTCTCTGCCCTTCTTGGACTGTTGCCTATGCCCAGCCTATGTCCTGAATCTTATCACAGAGGAGAAAGGAAAGGGCCAGATAAGGGACACTTGCCAGCCCAAGTCATAGATGCCAGAGAAAGGCAGACAGCAGTAGGAGTCTGCCTAGTGCCAAGCAGGCATGGGCTGGGAGACAGCTGTCCCAGGCTCTGAGGCCCAGAATGAAGAGGGTCAGCTCCAAGAAGCTGGAGAAACAGAAAAAATGAGGCTAAGCCCACCCCAGTATGTCCCAGGCATATATTCAACAGCACCCTGAACCTAACTTCCTATCCCAAAGGCTGAAATACTTAAAGGTGCGAAGTTGAGATTAACTGTGATGCCTGTGATGTGCAGCTCAAAAACTGTGCATTGAACACCAGCTATCAATGGAAAAACACAGGTGAACAAGACAATGTCTCTGTCCCCATAGTGCTCATAGACAATTAGAAAAGACAAATGTGTACAAGACTGTAGATGTCCATCATAATGAAAATCTTCTCAAAACTCGGCAATTCCCAAGAACAGTCACTGGCACTCGTCATCCTAGGGGTGCAAGAACAATTGGGAAGTTGAGAGAGAAAAATACTTTCTCTTCTGGACCAATCCCCTAGCATAGAAATAACTAGAATGGCTTCCCTTCCCCAAAATGGTCTCTTTCACTTATTACTAATGCTCAAAATTTCTTTCAGAGGAGACAAAGCCTGTCTTTCTACAATTAGAAAAAAGAGGCTTAAAATAGAAGTGCTGTGGGATGGTAAGCATAAGAGGAAATTAGGTCAAACCCATGTGTGAATGACTAATGTCAGATCATTGCCAGTTTTGATAGCAGACAGAGGTTAGTAGTTCTAACCTCTAAATGAGGTGCGCACATTTTACTCACTGAAAGAAAACTAGAACACCAAAGAATATGTAGGCATGTGTCAAAATATTGTTCAGAGTTTGCTCTGTTGATATCTATTTATGGAAAAACAAATAGAACCTGAAAAGATATTGCCTGTCACCTCTTTTCAAGTCACCTCAGAAGAGGTGGTGTCTTGAAATCCTAGTCTCTGTCTTCATCTCCTGGCATCTGGCCTTCTGAATTCATATTCTGAATCATGAATACCTCTAGCCTAGCTATTTCCAGACCTCTGCCCAGACCCCTCCATGGTCCAGTCCCTTCCTCAGCAGGCTAACTTGATCATGTTTCAACTGATTCCCAGAATGGTCCTTAAATTTCCTCCAAGGCGTCTCCAAGGTATCTCCAGATCCTTCAAGGACAATAATCATCTCTCATGCCTCCCATGCCTGTGATTATCTGATCATTCCTCCATCATACTAACTTCATCCACAACTGCTCTCTATGGCTCCTCTCATTTATCCCTCTCTCCAAACAATTAGGTCCCCATGTGGGTAGACAGTCAGGTTAGAGGGTTTTCTAGGGGGAGGGGTGAATCTGATGCCTTTTAGGTGCCTTCAGAGCTCCAGCTTGGTTTAATAATCCCCGGGCACCACTTTGCGTGCGGCAAGGTATAAATATATGCTAATAGGAGGTCTGGCTCTTTGTCACAACACATTGCAGGCTGCATTCGTGCAAGATAGAATAAAAAGATTAGATGTAATCTTGAAGTCAGTCAGAAAGCGAGAGGAAACCAAAAAAACGGAGCTCAGACTGTCAACAAGGAGAGGCAGAAAAATGACTTGAATCGAATTGCAGTTTATCTCGTTAAGCGTCAAAGGAAACCAATTTCTTTCAGAAATTGGAAGGCAATTTAAACATTTCTACAGTTTTACTAAAGTTTGAAATTTTCCAGTGAAAGAATAAGGTTTTCTTTATTTCTGCATATCTGACATTTTCCCTGTACTCTCAGGGACTAGAAGGCCCTAGATAAGAGGATAGTTAAGGAAAAGAAAGCACAGTTACCAACAAGTAAGGAAAAGAATCTATTAAAGAAATACTCATTTGATTTCTCTAGCTCTTTCAGGTTCCATGCCAAAAAAAACTATGGAAGCTAGAACTGTGTATGAAAAAGCCAGGCTACAAAATCTGCCCTGGCCCTGAATAAATCATCAGGCTGCATTAATTGACAAACATAGAAGTCACATTCAATCTATGAAGGTCAAATAAAATATACCAATCTCAAGGCCAAGCTACATTCCACTGAAGTTGATGACATCACAAACTGAAGGTACTGTTCATAATGAACTCACATCTTCATGGATAAGCCTCTTTCCCCATTCCCAGAAGCAGGAACATACTGACAGTCACCTATGTTTTTGTTTGTTTGTTTTGCGGTACGCAGGCCTCTCACTGTTGTGGCATCTCCCGTTGTGGAGCACAGGCTCTGGACGCGCAGGCTCAGCGGCCATGGCTCACGGGCCCAGCTGCTCCACGGCATGTGGGATCTTCCCAGACCGAGGCACGAACCCGTGTCCCCTGCACTGGCAGGCGGACTCTCAACCACTGCGCCACCAGGGAAGCCCCAGTCACCTATGTTTTGCAAAATGTTAATTGTTACTATTCCTGCCCATGCTGAAGTATATAATTCTCCCCAACCACTGTATTTAATAGAAATCACTAACTAAACCTCCATCTTCAGAGTTAAGACCAAACCTTCCCCAGCACCGTGGTCCATCTGGAAGTGATTTGCTAGCCAACAAAAGCAAACTTTTTTTCCTGTTACCCTGGGCAATGAGTTCTCAGCACCGCCAGGAACACAAGGGCTTAAAGGCGACATCTACTGTTAATGGCCCTTACCTCAGGCAGAGGATCAACCGGAGTGAGGAGAGAGGTGCCCGCATTTTACTCAGTATTGAGTATTGTTTGAATCTTTTTGTTTGTTTGACTCTTTTACAGTGAAAAAGTCAAGCATTTCTTCTATGATTTTTAAACATGCACTCTAAGATGTTCTGAGATGAATATGCCAAGGTCAACACCTCTGAAACACTGCCAGCTCTCGGGTGTGCTTAGTGGCCAGTTCTTGGGTTAATGTTTGCTGGACAAAGCTCAAGTGTAACTTGCTGCCGTTGTGGCTTTGGTCTTCATTCCTTCCTTTTCTCACACTCTCATTCAGTCTATAAACACTTACTGAGTGCTTACCACCTCATGCTCTGAAAAAAAGAGAACGATGTGAAGCTAACATTATTCCACTTAAAGAAGAAATAAGAAAAAAAAAGAAGAAATCCGAAATGGCATCTAGGGCAGCCAGTTGGTCTTTGTTATTACAAAAAACAAAATCTCAGACAGATTCGTCAGGGAGAATATTCGGGAACCAAAAAAAGTGTCTTCCCTGGTTTCTAACTCCTACTGACAACTTTTCCCTTTCAATAACTTGTTATGTGCCAGGAGCAAACAATATGAAATCTATTCTTAATGAGCAATAATTATAGCTTTAAGAAGCTGTACAATCAGTGTTCAGTGATTTCATTATTAGATAGCACCATAAATTATGCTAATGCTGATAACAGTTCTGGATGAGAGAGGTCCAGATCCAGGAGACTGCACTGGAATTATTTACATCCTCTATTTCTGAAACAATAGACCTAGCAATTTGAAAATCAGATGATCCGATGTATTCTGGCGGGACACACATGTAACAAGTTGCATCAACCATAAAATTAAATAGGTTTCTTTTTTCGCTTTTAACTTTTTCTCCTCATTCTTCTTCTACCTTGCACGTTACCAATCTCCTCTGAGGAGAGATTTCTAATTACTGTAAATCTTGCTTCTAAAATTACCTCATGTGGTGGATGATATCATGTGACAAGGATGGCTTTAACACACTCATGTCTTCATACAAGCTAAGCCTGAAAATGCAATGCCTGAAAAGTCACAATTGCCTACCTGGATGCAGAAAAAGAGCACATGGCTTTGGTAATAGGAAATTATTGCCTCTTTTAATCAAACATCCAAAGTTTAAGGGTTAGCGATGAAAGGAGAAAATCCAGATGGTTATGGAGAGCTGGCTCAGGTCTCCCAACTGCATCCTTCCTATGTTTAACACTTCCCCTTGGAATTTTCTCACTTCTGTTAATAGTAACACAGGCTACCATTTCTTGAGTACTAATTGTATGCCTGGCCCTGTGCAAAGGGCTTCATGTACACTACTTCAATCAATCCTCATAAAAAACCCTATGTAATGATTCTATGGTTCCCACTAGGCAGATGAAGAATAAAAGGCTCAGAAGGCAAAACACACACACACACATATATCCCTCACCTAAAAGTACACAGTTAGTAAGAATCCTGGAGAAGCCAGGATTCAAACCCAGGGGAACCTGAGATTGTTGCCCTTGACAGCAAATGTGAGGAATCCAACATAACTCTGACTCCAAATGAGGGGTCTTTCCTGAAGCCTCATAAGGGGCAGCAGAGGAGGAAACTATACCACACGATGCCCAAAAGACTTCCTTAAAGTTCTCATTAGGTGTTTCCAAAGATGTGGAGAAACTAGAGCACTTGGTACTGCCTCAGGTGATGCCAACCATGTAATCACTTTGGAGATCTATACGGCAGTACCAGCTAAAGTTAAACATTTACACACATCCTGTGACCGAGCAGTTGCATTCTCATTGGACCTGTTTGTCCCTCCAAAATCCCAGTCATCATGGCAGTTGGTCTCCCAAACATTTCCTCTTACTATTCCTTCAAACTTCACCCCCACCCCTTGCTCCCTCCTCCTACCTTCTAGATTTATTATTTTCTTTCCCACTGGTAGCTTCATGTCCTTTCTTATATGATTCAATTTGGCTCCCTCTGGCACCTACATTTCTCCTCTCTACTCATTACCGTAATCAACAGAATGAAAATCCCAGCAGCCAAAAAGATCAAACAAACACTTCTCTTTAGAAGAACATTAGTGTACTTTTACAGACAGATCTTAATTATTTGCATCTATCTCCTCTGAGAGATGGTTAAGCTCCCTGAGGGTGGGAGGTATATATCCCCAGGCATTCAGTAAATGTGGAGTTGTAGTAAGTGAACACCCTTATTCAACACTTAAAGTCATGAAACCAGGGGCATTCACAAAGTTCTCATCTACCACTCCAGAGCCAGCAATGGATTAAGGTAATAACCAAGGATACTTGGAGTTGGGATCATAAAACTATGTTTCAGAGGCATTTGCCTGAAAGTTATAAGAAAAATATAAGATGGCTGACTTTCATGATCTCAGGTCATTTTTATTACTTTTAGTCTTTTTATCTCTTCCTATCTTAGTGAACAAACATAACCAGGCAATTCCAGGATCAGGAAGGAAGAGAATAACAATAATTCCCTTGGAGTTTTTGGAGGAGAAGACAAAAGGCAAGAAGTTTAGACTATTAAAAAGTCTAGCTTTTGAAATGTAAGAAACAGGCCTGGAAACCATAGTGATGTCATTTCTTGATTTTTGACTAGAGCAGAACCTTGAAGGGTGATTACTTTCATTTTATTATATAGGTGGAAGAGGCACTGACCTACTTGCTCAGGAAGCTACTCAATAGTAGGCATCGCATAAGAATAAACCTATCTTTCAAACTTGGTGTACGCCAGCTACCAATCACTGACAGAATCTCCAAATTCAAACTCAGGAGTGCAAGGGAAAAAATAAAGACAAAAGGATGAGTTCAACCTAATACTTAAAGGAAGAATGATTTGGAGGAGGACCTTCAAGATGGCGGAGGAGTGAGACATGGAGATCATCTTCTTCCCAACAAATACATCAAAAATACATCTATATGTGGAACAATTCCTACAGAACACCTACTGAATGCTGGCAGAAGACCTTAGACCTCCCAAAAGGCAAGAAACTCCCCCACGTACCTGGGTAGGGTAAAAGAAAAAAGGAAAAACAGAGACAAAAGAATAGGGATGGGACCTGCACCTCTGGGAGGGAGCTGTGAAGGAGGAAAGGTTTCCACACACTAGAAGCCCCTTCGCGGGCAGAGACTGCGGGTAGCGGAGGGGGGAAGCTTCGGAGCCACGGAGGAAACCGCAGCAACAGGGATGCGGAGGGCAAAGCGGCGAGATTCCCGCACGTAGGATCGGTGCCAACCAGCACTCATCAGCCCTAGAGGCTTGTCTGCTCACCCGCCGGGGCGGGCGGGGGCTGGGAGCTGAGGCTCAGGCTTCGGAGGTCTGATCGCAGGGAGAAGACTGGGGCTGGCTGTGTGAACACAGACTGAAGGTGGGCTAGTGAGCCACAGTTAGCCAGGAGGGAGACCAGGAAAAAGTCTGGAACCACCTAAGAGGCAAGAGACCATTTTTTCAGGGTGCGCAAGGAGAGGAGATTCGGAGCACCGCCTAAACAAGCTCCAGAGACAGGCGCGAGCTGCGGCTATCAGCGCGGACCCCAGAGACGGCCATGGGACGCTAAGGCTGCTGCTGCCGCCACCAAGAAGCCTGTGTGCGAGCACAGGTCACTCTCCACACCTCCCCTCCTCGGAGCCTGTGCAGCCCACCACTGCCAGGGTCCCGTGATCCAGGGACAACCTCCCCGGAAGAACACACGGCGTGCCTCAGGCTGTTGCAATGTCACGCCAGCCTCTGCCGCCAAAGGCTCGCCCTGCATTCCGTACCCCTCCCTCCCCCCGACCACGCCTGAGTGAGCCAGAGCCCCCGAATCAGCTGTTCCTTTAACCCCATCCTGTCTGGGAAAAGAAGAGATGGCCTCAGACGACCTACACGCAGAGGCGGGGCCTAATCCAAAACTGAACCCCAGGAGCTGTGCGAACAAAGAAGAGAAAGGGAAATTTCTCCCAGCAGCCTCAAGAGCAGCGGATTAAACCTCTACAATCAACTTGATGTACCCTGCATCTGTGGAATACGTGAATAGACAATGAATTATCCCAAAATTGAGGCAGTGGACTTTGGGAGCAACTGTAGACTTGGGGTCTGCTGTATGCAACTGACTAGTTTCTGATATTTATGTTTATCTTTGTATAGTTTTTAGCGCTTGCTATCATTGGTGGAATGTTTATTGCTTTGGTTGCTCTCTCCTTTTTTTCTTTATTACTTGTTTTACTTTTTATTGTAATAATATTTTTTATTTTAATAACTTTATTTCTTTTTCCTTTCCTTCTTTTTTTTCTCCCTTTTCTTCTGAGATGTGTGGCTGACAGGGTCTTGGTGTTCTGGCCAGGTGTCAGGCCTGAGCCTCTGAAGTAGGAGAGCCGAGTTCAGGACATTGGTCCACCAGAGACCTCCCAGCCCAACGTAATATCCATCAGTGGGAGCCCTTCCAGAGACCTCCGTCTCAACAGTAAGAACCAGCTCCACTCAAGAATCAGCAGGCTACAGTGCTGGACACCCCATGCCAAACAACTAGCAAAACAGAAACACAACCCCACCCATTAGCAGAGAGGCTGCCTAAAATCATAATAAGCTCACAGACACCCCTAAACATGCCACCGGACGTGGTCCTGCCTACCAGAAAGACAAGATCCAGCCTCATCCACCAGAACACAGGCACCAGTCCCCTCCACCAGGGGGCCTACACAACCCACTGAACGAACCTTACCCACTGCGGGCACACACCAAAAACAACGGGAACATGAACCTACAGCCTGTGAAAAGGAGATCCCAAACATAGTAAGTGAAGCAAAATGAGAAGACAGAGAAATACGCAGCACATGATGGAGCCAGGTAAAAACCCACCAGACCAAACAAATGAAGAGGAAATAGGCAGTCTACCTGAAAAAGAATTCAGAGTAATGATAGTAAAGATGATCCGAAATCTTGGAAATAGATTGGAGAAAATACAAGAAATGTTTAACAAGGACCTAGAAGAACTGAAGAGCCAACAATGATGAACAACACAATAAACGAAATTTAAAATTCTCTAGAAGGAATCAGTAGCAGAATAACTGAGGGATAAGAACAGATAAGTGACCTGGAAGATAAAATAGTGAAAATAACTATCACAGAGCAGAATAAAGAAAAATGAAAAGAATTGAGGACAGTCTCAGAGACCTCTGCGACAACATTAAAGGCACCAACATTCGAATTATAGGGGTCCCAGAAGAAGAAGAGAAAAAGAAAGGGACTGAGAAAATATTTGAAGGGTTTATAGTTGAAAACTTCCTTAATATGGGAAAGGAAATAAATAATCAAGTCCAGGGAGTGCAGACAGTCCCACACAGGATAAATCCAAGGAGAAACATGCCAACACACATATAAATAAAACTATCAAAAATTAAATACAAAGAAAAAATATTAAAAGCAGCAAGGGAAAAGAAATAAATAACATACAAGGGCATCACCATAAGGTTAACAGCTGATCTTTCAGCAGAAACTCTACAAGCCAGAGGGAGTGGCATGACATATTTAAAATGAGGAAAGGGAAAAACCTACAACCAATATTACTCTACCCAGCAAGGATCTCATTCAGATTCAATGGAGAAATTAAAACCTTAACAGACAAGCAAAAGCTAAGAAAATTCAGCACCACCAGACCAGCTTTACAACAAATGCTAAAGGAACTTCTGAAGGTAGGAAAGACAAGAGAAGGAAAAGACCTACAAAAACAAACCCAAAACAATTAAGAAAATGGAAATAGGAATACACATATCAGTAATTACATATCGATAATGTAAATGGATTAAATGCTCCAACCAAAAGACACAGACTGGCTGAATGGATACAAAAACAAGACCCATATATATGCTGTCTACAAGAGACCCACTTCAGACCTAGGGACACAAACAGACTGAAAGTGAGGGGATGGAAAAAGATATTCCATGCAAATGGAAATCAAAAGAAAGATGGAGGAGCAATTCTCATATCAAACAAAATAGACATTAAAATAAAGACTATTACAACAGACAAAGAAGGACACTATGTAATGATCAAGGGATCAATCCAAGAAGAAGATTGTAAATTGTAAATATTTATGCACCCAACATAGGAGCACCTCAATACATAAGGCAAATGCTAACAGCCATAAAAGGGGAAATCGACAGTAACACAATCATAGTAGGGGACTTTAACACCCCAATGGACAGATCATCCAAAATGAAAATAAATAAGGAAACAAGCTTTAAATGATACATTAAACAAGATGGACTTAATCGATATTTATGGGACATTCCATCCAAAAACAACAGAATACACTTTCTTCTCAAGGGCTCATGGAACATTCTCCATGATAGATCATATCTCGGGTCACAAATCAAGCGTTGGTAAATTTAAGAAAATTGAAATCATATCAGATATCTTTTACGGCCACAATGCTATGAGACTACATATCAACTACAGGAAAAAATTTGTAAAAATTACAAACATATGGAGGCTACACAATACACTACTAAATAATCAAGAGATCACTGAGGAAATCAAAAAATACCTAGAAACAAATGACAATGAAAACACAACGACCCAAAACCTATGGGATGCAGCAAAAGCAATTCTAAGAGGGAAGTTTACAGCAATGCAATCCTACCTCAAGAAACAAGAAAAATCTCAAATAAACAACCTAACCTTACACCTAAAGCAATTAGAGAAAGAAGAACAACAACAAAAAAAAAACTGAAGTTAGCAGAAGGAAAGAAATCATAAAGACCAGATCAGAAATAAATGAAAAAGAAATGAAGGAAAAGATGGCAAAGATCAATAAAACTGGTTATTTGAGAAGATAAACAAAAATGATAAACCATTAGCCAGACTCACCAAGAAAACAAAGGAGAAGATTCAAATCAACAGAATTAGAAACGAAAAAGGGAGGTAAAAACTGACACTGCAGAAATACAAAGGATCATGAGAGATTACTACGAGCAACTATATGCCAATAAAATGGACAACCTGGAAGAAATGGACAAATTCTTAGAAAAGCACAACCGTCTGAGACTGAATCAGGAAGAAATAGAAAATATAAACAGACCAATCACAAGCACTGAAATTGAAACTGTGATTAAAAATCTTCCAACAAACCAAAGTCCAGGACCAGATGGCTTCACAGGCGAATTTTGTCAAACATTTAGAGAAGAGCTAACACCTATCCTTCTCAAACTCTTCCAAAATATTGCAGAGGGAGGAACATTCCCAAACTCATTCTATGAGGCCACCATCACCCTGATACCAAAACCAGACAAAGATGTCACAAAGAAAGAAAACTACAGGCCAATATCACTGATGAACATGGATGCAAAAATCCTTAACAAAATACTAGCAAACAGAATCCAACACACATTAAAAGGATCATACACCATGATCAAGTGGGTTTTATCGCAGGAATGCAAGGATTCTTCAATATACACAAATCAATCAATGTGATACACCATATTAATAAACTGAAGGAGAAAAACCATATGATAATCTCAAAAGATGCAGAAAAAGCTTTTGACAAAATGCAACACCTATTTATGATAAAGACCCTCCAGAAAGTAGGCATACAGGGAACTTATCTCAAAACAATAAAGGCCATATATGACAAGCCTACAGCCAACATTGTCCTCACTGGTGAAAAACTGAAACCATTTCCACTAAGATGAGGAAAAAGACAAGGTTGCCCACTCTCACCACTATTATTCAACATAGTTTTGGAAGTTTTAGCCACAACAATCAGAGAAGAAAAAGAAATAAAAGGAATCCAAATCGGAAAAGAAGAAGTAAAACTGTCACTGTTTGCAGATGACACGACATTATACATAGAGAATCCTAAAGATGCTACCAGAAAACTACTAGAGCTAATCAATGAGTTTGGTAAAGTAGCAGGATACAAAATTAATGCACAGAAATCTCTTGCCTTCCTATACACTAATGATGAAAAATCTGAAGAGAAATTAAGGAAACACTCCCATTTACCATTACAACAAAAAGAATAAAATACCTAGGAATAAACATACCTAAGAAGACAAACGACCTGTATGCAGAAAACTATAAGATACCAATGAAAGAAATTAAAGATGATATAAAAAGATGGAGAGATAGACCATGTTCTTGAATTAGAAGAATCAACATTCTGAAAATGACTATACTACCCAAAGCAGTCTACAGATTCAGTGCAATCACTATCAAACAACCAATGGCATTTTTCAAAGAACTAGAACAAAAAATTTCACAACTTGTATGGAAACACAAAAGACGCTGTATAGCCAAAGCAATCTTGAGAAAGAAAAACGGAGCTGGAGGAATCAGGCTCCCAGACTTCAGACTATACTACAAAGCCACAGTAATCAAGACAGTATGGTACTGGTACAAAAACAGAAATATTAATCAATGCAACATGATAGAAAGCCCAGAGATAAACCCACGTACATATGGTCATCTTATCTTTGATAAAGGAGGCAAGAATATGCAATGGGGAAAAGGCAGCCTCTTCAATAAGTGGTGCTGGGAAAACTGGACAGCCTCATGTAAAAGAATGAAATTAGAACACTCCCTAACACCATACACAAAAATAAACTCTAAATGGATTAAAGACTTAAATGTAAGGCCAGACACTATAAAACTCTTAGAGGAAAACATAGGCAGAGCACTCTATGACATAAATCACAGCAAGATCCTTTTTGACCCACCTCCTAGAGAAATGGAAAATTTAAAAAAATGAGACCTAATGAAACATCAAAGCTTTTGCACAGCAAAGGAAACCATAAACAAGACCAAAAGACAACCCTCAGAATGGGAGAAAATATTTACAAATGAAGCAACTGACAAGGGATTAATCTCCAAAATATACAAGCAGCTCATGTAGCTCAACATCAAAAAATAACCCAATCCAAAAATGGGCAGAAGGCTTAAATAGACATTTCTCCAAAGAAGATATACAGATTGCCAACAAACACAGGAAAGGATGCTCAACATCACTAATCATTAGAGAAATGCAAATCAAAACCACAGTGAGGTATCACCTCACACCAGTCAGAATGACCATCATCAAAAAATCTACAAACAATAAATGCTGGAGAGGGTGTGCAGAAAAGGGAACCCTCTTGCACAGTTGGTGGGAACGTAAATTGATACAGCCACTATGGAGAACAGTATGGAGGTTCCTTAAAAAACTAAAAATAGAACTACCATACGACCCAACAATCCCACTACTGGGCATATACCCTGAGAAAACCATAATTCAAAAAGAGTCATATATCACAATGTTCACTGCAGCACTATTTACAATAGCCAGGACAGGGAAGCAACCTAAGTGTCCATCGACAGATGAATGGATAAAGAAGATGTGGCACATATATACAATGGAATATTACTCAGCCATAAAAAGAAACAAAATTGAGTTATTTGTAGCGAGGTGAATGGATGCAGAGTCTTTCATACAGAGTGAAGTTAAGTCAGAAAGAGAAAAACAAATACCGTATGCTAACACATATATATGAATCTAAAAAAAAAATGGTTCTGAAGAACCTAGGGGCAGGACAGGAATAAAGATGCAGACATAGAGAATGGACTTGAGGACACGGGGAGGGGGAAGGATAAGGTGGTAAGAAGTGAGAGAGTGGCATGGACATATATACACTACCAAATGTAAAACAGCTAGTGAGAAGCAGCCGCATAGCACAGGGAGATCAGCTCAGTGCTTTGTGACCACCTAGATGGGTGGGATAGGGAGGGTGGGAGGGAGACGCAAGAGGGATGGGATATGGGGATATATGTTTACATATAGCTGATTCACTTTGTTATAAAGCAGAAACTAACACACCACTGTAAAGCAATTATACTCCAATAAAGATGTTAAAAAAAAAAAAAAAGAAAGAATGATTTGCGTCCAGTTTGAGTCCAGTTTGAAAGGCTGTGTGTCAGGCCAGGTTTAGAGGAGAGAAAAGTCTTTAATTCAAATCCCTCACCCAAATATAATGAAATGGACTAAAAATCTGAGGTCATGTGAAAGGCCTCAATGGTTAGGCTGTGAAAAGCCTATTTGAACTATAAGCCATTTTTCTGAGTATTGATATATTGCAGGTATTTATGGAACATTATATCACACAAAACATTTCCATGTTTAGAAAGGAATGTGCCTTTCCATCCCAGTCCCCCAGGACAGTCACCTCAGTTGGATGACTATTGTATAAATACAGAAGTTAGCTACTAAGAAATGCACCTCTACTTCTTAGAAAAGTATTCCTGTGTTTATCTTCTGGTGGAGCTGGGCTTGCTAGACATAAACCATTCCTCACCAGCAACAAGCAGGGGTCTATTTTTGTCATTCATAAAATAAACCAGGGCCAAGCCGAAGGAAATGAATCTTGGAGGCGGCCCCGTCGTCGAAGTGCCGTAGAAGTTACGAATGGCTCTGTGGCCTAGGCCCTAAAGAGTCTTCAGGAAGGCTGGTTCTGAGCTGTTGATATTAAAAATCACCTCATTAATTATGTTTGTAAACAATGCAGCTGTCTGTGCTTTGCAAGATGGCTTCTTCAACATCATAATATTTGTAACAATAATAACCATCATTTCAAGCCTAGCAATAAATAGTCAGTCCAAGAACCTCAAGTGAAATCGCATCTGGGAACTGCCACCTGGTCAAAATACTTCTTCACAAGGTAGGAGGACTGTTGTTTGTTTTCCACTCAGAAGGCACTTATCAGCATCAACTGTTCCACTAGAATTGCTCCCATCTCAGTTTTTGAAAGGAACAGGTGAATAGCTAGTGCAAGAAGAGGAACAAAACCAAGAGAGACTCCAAAAGCCAAAAGAAGTGGAAGAGTGGTCCAGAAAAGGACATGATGTGAGAGAGCTGTCAGAGGGGGTGATGGGGAAGGGGCCCAGTCCTTCCTCTGGTGAAGGACTGGTGAAGTCAGGATTGTAGGTCAGGGTACCAGTTAACCAGCCACGCCTCCTCAGCACTCATTCAGTTATTTATTAGTCTACAAATATTTATTCAATACCTACTATGTGTCAGGTGTGTACCAGGTGCTGGAGAAAATTCACAAGCAAATGTCCACTTTAGATGTCTGTTGGTGATACAACTGAGACATACCTAATTGACTAAGTAATTACACAATGCAAGTGGTCTGGTATTTATTTTCTTTAACGTCACATTTTTGGAGCACATATTTCTAAAGTTAGCCCAGCAGTTGTAAGCCCTTAAAACTGATAAAAACAAGAGGAGAATCTGTTTTCTGTGTCACATAGGCAAGCTGGAATTACTAGACCTCTTTCCACACCAGAGGACAACACCTTCATACCTCATTTATGCCTCTTCCGCATGTAAATTCTGATTCTGAACTTCACCGGAGAGAGAGAAATGTGTTATCTAATTCCAAAGCATTACCCATTTTCCCTGTCTCTGTCCCTCTCTTTCCTCTCTCTACTCTGTGTATATATTAATTTTATAGATCTTTTTATTGTCTGAACTACACTGGTTGCGTGAGAAGCAGAACAATAGGCCAAGGAGTTCCATTTCACACATGCCATCCTTATAATTCAAATAGGACAATAAAAAGAGAGAGAGATCTATAAACTGGTGATAAATCAGTGTCCTAAACCAAATTAACCATCGAAATAGATTATCATAAAAATAACGCCGTGAAAAATATTCTTCACCTTCCTGGTTCAGCCATCTGTAATGGAGAGAGGGAAGGCATGTGTGTGTCTCTGTGTATGTGTACATGGGACACACACATTCAGAGATGCACACATAGACACCCCCCCACACACACACACACTTGTGAAGAGACCCAGGGGCCATGCAGTTTATACATACTTCTTGCCCCCCCAGGAGCAGGGGAGGGCTAAGAAACCCCAGGATTGATCATTAGTATTTCCCAGCTTCTAAAGCTCAGTTTTTATTCAACATGATAAATGAAAATACCATGTGCTAAGTATTGTGTTAGACCCTGAGGATACAAAATGAGATAAAGGGGACACAAGGCTTGTCCTTATAAAATGTCCAGGCAGGGCAGGATAGATAGACATTAACCAAATAACTACACAAATAAAATTTCTGAAACTAAAAATCCTGATACCTGCCATTGAGAAAAGGCACAGCTGCTCTGAGAGCAGAGACCAGGGGACCCTAACCCAATGTGAGGTCAGGAACAAACAGATGTTCAAGTTGCAGAATAAGTAGGGTCTAGAAAGATATAAATAGTCAACAAACAAGCAACATCCTACATCAGTAGGAGGTGTGAAACACTCTTTCTTTCATAGGAGAAAACCGAGATGGAAAAGATAAGGAAACATGATTGAGGCCCCAGGCGAAGAGAGGAAGGGGTCGCTCCCATCGGAGGGAAACACATCTACAAAGACTCAGAGGACAGAGGAGAGATGGCACAACCCAGAACTGGAAGAAGGTCACAAAATGCAGAGAGCAAGGATGGTACTGGAGGAGGCAGGATGGCGCCGGAGGAGACACAGGAGGTGGGTAGAAGCCAGATGGTACGGCATGGCGGGGGAGGGGACCGGTGATGGAAGGGGGTCTTGGGTTTTCTTATGCAAAAGCTTACATTGTTTCCATGTGGAGAAGGGGTTGACCTGAGGGAAGCAAGATACTGGGAAAACAGGTATCAGTCTTCCCACGGGCCTCCACATGAGTCTAGGTGGGAGACTGGATCTGAGTCTAACGCTAATTAGCTATTTGACCTTGGATAACTTGCTTCACCCCTTTAAGCCTCAAATTCCCCACCTGTAAAATGGCAATAATAATGGTTTTGGTGGGGATTAAATGAGATCATGCCTGCAGAACACCCGGCCCACTGTAAGCCTTCAATAAATGTTAGCAATTGGTGGTGTTGGAGACGGAAAGAAATAGACAGATTAGAGAGATATAAATAGTCCACCAGGCAGCAGTCACCCTACCTAATTCATCACTAGGAGGACAAGTCTTCTCTCCTAGGAGAAAGATCGGGGAGGGATGAATGAAGGAAAAGTGATTGGTACCACTGTGATCAGTTTCTTAAATTTGAAACAACTTTTGTTCCTTATAATAGCACTGCAGGTAATATTTACGCCATGAAAGGTATCTGAGACCATTTACAAAATTAATTACTAAAAAGTGCTCGAGTAATATTTTTAAAAACCTTTGGGACAACAGTATCAAAAAGAGTACAGAAAGGCCAATAACTTGCCCAGGGTCATGGGCTGTTACTGGCTACTGCCAGGAGTGGAACCCAGGTTGCACTCCAAGTTTGTGCTTTTTCCAGGAGGGGGCACAGCCTCCAGAGAAGTCCAAACCCAACCCCCTCCTTCCAGAAGCTTTCAGTCTAGTCAGAAAACCAAATGGCAAGCTACAAGAAACAAGGTACAAGTAAAAGTCCAGCTCTATCATTTACATTGAAAATTATGGTGGACATCCCTGGTGGCACAGTGGTTGGGAATCCGCCTGCCAATGCAGGGGACACGGGTTCGAGCCCTGGTCCGGGAAGTTCCCACATGCCGCGGAGCAACTAAGCCCGTGCACCACAACTACTGAGCCTGTGCTCAACAGCCTGAGAGCCACAACTACTGGGCCCACGTGCCACAACTACTGAAGCCCGTGCGCAACAAGAGAAGCCACCGCAATAAGCCCGCGCACCGCAACAAAGAGTAGCCCCTGCTCGCCACAACTAGAGAAAGCCTGCGCGCAGCAACAAAGATCCAGTGAAGCCAAAAATAAACAGAAATAAATAAATAATTTTTAATAAAAAGAAAATTATGGTGACAATATAAATTGTTTTGATGTTTCAGTAAGCAATGTCTAACTAATAGTGCTATAAAATAGTTCTTGCCTTCGGATCTAATAACATCACTTGGAGGGCTCTATCAAAAAGCATACAGTTAATATTATACATAAAATAGATAAACAAGGTCTTACTGTATAGCACAGGGAACTATATTCAATATTCTGTAACAAACCATAATGGAAAAGAATACGAAAAAGAATATATGTATGTATGTGTATATATATGGAAATATATATATATATGACTGAACCACTTTGCTGTACACCAGTAAGTAACACAACATTGTAAATCAACTATACTTCAATAAAAATAATAATAATAAAGAAAGCAGCATTATTTACCAATTGCCAAAGGCAATTGTTATTTACTTTTAAAACAAGTTGGCTGATACGATATTTACATATCCAAAACTTCTAATGCAGTAAGAAAAAACATTACCCTCTGTATTGACCACAGACTTGAGGACTGAAAGACTTCCTTAATTAAATCAAATAGAAGCTTTAGGTAGAAGCTACTTGTAGGAAGCTTAAGGTAATTGATCCTGAAATTAAGCACTTGCTCAAAATTCAGGCCCTGGATTCTTGGTGTACCCCCTGCAAAAACCTCACTCACAAAAACCAGAACTGGTTCCCCCAGCTGATCCTTGAGGGCGTCCCCTTTAAACTTGCCAGCTCTTCCAGTGGAAGATAAAATCATGCAGGGTATGGATTCGCTATCATGTCATTATAGCAGGCATAGCCGTCTGTTACAGGTAAATTGCTAGGCAATGTAATAACAATGCAGTTTATTTACTGTGCAGGGTGCTTATCTACAGAAATGTTCCCGACAGACAAAGAAAGGCACAGCTAAACGCCTTTTCCTTAGAATTACAGACTGAAGCTATGCCAGCACCTTCAGAGAATAAAAATGCTAAATAATCCCTGTATAAACAGAGTCCCTAAAAACCCAAAGCATTTCCTAACAGAGGAAGCAGAAAAAGGAAATTGGCAGATGGGATGTCCACAAGGTCTTTCCCAGGCTTGCATTACTATTGACCAAAACATGCCAAGGGGAAGAGGGGTGAGGAGGACCCAAAGACCAGTCAGGCTGAATCCAGACTCAGAGCACTCGTTAAAATATGATGATGATGACAATGGTGATGAGGTAGACTAGCATTTGTCACATGCCTCTCATCTTCCATGGCACTTTTCAAATTATCTCTTTTAATTATCAAAACAACCCTATAAGGTTAGTCCTACTATTATCCCCATTTAACAGTTACAGAGACTTATAGCAAGGAATTTGTCCACTAAGCTGCTACCTTGAGATTGGAAACCGGGCTGCCTCCCTCCAAAACCAGAGCTCTTAACCTTATACTAGACGGTTCTCAAGAACCTGAAGGACTCGCCTGAGGTTGGACTTGGCATGTAGGACTCCTGCCCACCCCTGCCATCGGCTCCCACCTTACATACACACCTCACCCAATGAAGCATCCCCTGGCCTCACACCTTGTGCTGCACAATGATGGCCCTACTTCATGAAGGTAATACAAAGGGCACCATGTTACTGAAAACCTAGTATATACCCCTTAAACACACAGCCTTGCATGAACAGAATAAGCGAACTAATAAATGAAGGAATGAAGAACCCAATTAAGGAGCCCAGGATGCATCTAGAGAGACATGACTGGAATATGATTGCTCTACAAGAAAGTTATAACTTAATCAATAGTATTAACATATCTGAAGAAAGAATGTATCCACAGAAGGAAGGGGTCTGCCCTGAGTTCAGAAAAATATAGCACTATTGCATTTGGCAGTGTTTATCCAATTGTACCCAAGGGAGAGAGGGAGTGTATCTGGTAGTTGATAGAAAGATGTACCAAGATTGTTTAGTTCACTTAAGTAGAATCTGTGTGCCTACTATGTGCCATGGTGTATAACAGGCACTATGATGAAGCTCGCACGTGTGTGCACGTGTGCACACACACACAGTTCCTAACATGGAGGAACCAGAAATGATAATGGTAGACACCAATATATAAACATCTCTTGAACGCTAAGTGCTACAGTAGTGGTATGTGAATGGACCATGGAGCACAGAGGAGATAGACTTACTTAGTCTCAGGTCTAGGAAAACTTCCTGAAATGACCCTTGAGCTGTGTTTCAATGAATAAGCAGGCATCATCTAGGCTATAAAGGACACACACACAAAAGAATTCCAGGCAGAAGGACCAGAAGTTACCTATATCACAGCAGGTTGGGGATAAAAGAATTAGTCCAGAAACTGAGGATGGTTATATGTTCAGTAACCTGAGATTCATCCCCAGGGAAATGGAGAAACACTGAAGGGTGTTAGCTGGAGAGGAACAAGATCAACTTGCATTTAGAAAGATCATTCTGGCAGGAATATCAACAAGGGAGGTAAATGGAGAAAACCAAGGAAGCCCAGAGACCAGTTAAAAAGCTACTGTCAGGCTTCCCTGGTGGCGCAGTGGTTGAGAATCCGCCTGCCAATGCAGGGGACACGGGTTCCAGCCCTGGTCCAGGAAGATCGTACATGCCGCGGAGCGACTAAGCCCGTACGCCACAACTACTGAGCCTGCACTCTAGAGCCCGCAAGCCACAACTACCGAAGCCCGTGCACCTAAAGCCTGTGCTCCGCAACAAGAGAAGCCACTGCAATGAGAAGCCTGTGCAACGAAGAGTAGCCCCCACTCACCACAACTGGAGAAAGCCCACGTGCAGCAATGAAAACCCAATGCAGCCAAAAATAAAGAAATTTATATATAAAAAAAAAAGCTACTGTCAAAGTCCCAGGTGAGGATATGTCCTAGATTAATGGTAGCTAGAATGAAGAGGAGAGAGAAAACTGAACATTTAGCTAGTGATGTTATCAACTGGTTAGTTGGGAAGGATGAAGGAGAGATAAGCAATCTAGGATAACTCCAAGTTTCTGGTTTGGATGACCAAGTTAATGGTGCTATCATGAACTGAGATAGGAAATGCAGAAATATAGAAGGGATGGCAAATTTGCCTTTGGAAGATGAAGGAAATTAATTTGGTTTTGAACATGTGGGGCTTTCAGTGCCCACTGGACATCCAAATGGAGCTGTCCAGTGGGCTACTGGACATATAGTTCTGAAAATCAGAAGTCATCAGGGCTGAAGGTAAATATTTGAACATCATGAGCAAATAGGTGATACTTAAAACTATGAGAGTGAAGGGATTAACCAAGGATGGATGGAAAAAAATGGATGGATGAATGGATGGATGGAAAAATGAGCTAATTAAAATATTAACTAGCTTTAAGGGGCTTCCCTGGCGGCGCAGTGGTTGAGAGTCCGCCTGCCGATGCAGGGGACGCGGGTTCGTGCCCCGGTCCGGGAAGGTCCCACATGCCGCAGAGCAGCTGGGCCCGTGAGCCATGGCCGCTGAGCCTGCGCGTCTGGAGCCTGTGCTCCGCAACGGGAGAGGCCACAGCAGTGAGAGGCCCGCGTACCACAAAAAAAAAAATTAACTAGCTTTAATTTTTATAAAGCTTTTAAACTTAATTTTACTTGAACTCAGATGAAAAAAGATTAGAAAGTGAAGAAAATAAACTTCAGATAAATGTTCTTTGCCACAAATGGTAATATTTCTTAAAAGAGCCCACTAGAAAAAAAACAAGAAAGATTATAAAATAGCATAAAGTGTTTAGAGTCGTTTTGAAAAATCAACTTTCTGCTAAAATGAAGAAATTAGTACTCTCACACCTCCACCCACATCCCCTGGTAAGGATTACCACTGGTCTTTAACTGTGACTACTCCACCCCGAGTCCTTTATTTTGATTTACCCTTGACATGGATGAATCTTAACACTGAGTAATTTCTTTCCCAAGAAGTTTTCATGCCTTGTGTATTTCTTGAGTTTGTTGATGTGTGATCATCTTTACCTGTAGTCTTTACATTTTACCAACACCTTGGCTGGATAGAATATTCTTGAGTCACTGCTTCCCTCAGAATTTTATTGACTTCTGGCATTGAGTGAAGGCCCAAAGCCAGGCATATTTTCCCTCTTAATAAATGACTTGAGAAGCCCATGCCATTAACCAAATAAACGGCAGGGAAAGGAAGACTCAAATAGTCTCTCTTAACATGCTTGGCTCCTCCATCTTTTGAGGCGGACAAAGCTCTTCTTCAGCAATAATAAAGGCGATGTTAAAAGCTACAAGCCCTTCTCTGCCTCATTAAATCTCATCTTTCAAATCACTGTGCTCAAGTGTTGTCCACTACCCTTTAAATACTTCCCCTCCCTCTTTCCTAGGCAGAATTACTATATTTTTGCAGTTATTACATGTATAGTTGTAGGCAAGCATGTTTCCCCGCTAAACTATAAAGAGCTTGAAAGAAGAAACACGTTTTCCTCATTGTAACCCCAGCACTCATCACACTGCTAAAAGACGGGGCGGGCACAGATGCTGATTGGATAATCTACCTATTCCCACTTTTCCCCACACCTGTCTGAGGGACTCTTTGGAGCAGTTGTGTTCAAACTTAAGCACACACCACAATCACAGGGAGGGGACCGGTTAAAACATAGATTGCTGGGCCCCATCCGAGTTTGTGACTCAGGAAGCCTGGGGTAGGTCTCAAGAATCTGCAGGTCTAATAAGTTCCCAGGTGATACTGGTGCTCTTGGTCCAAGAGCTACTCTTTAAGAACCATTGATTTAGAGCACGATTAGAAACAGAAATACATGGAACAAATCCTTGCAAACAAGGGACGAATAAGGTTCAGATAATAAGCTTATGCATACCTCCCAAACCATCAAAATCTGGTGGGCTAAATTATGCCTTATATCATAAGCCCAACATAAGCCCAAGTGTTAGAGCATGTGGTCCATGAGAAAAGACATTTTATAATGTTTCACTTAGTTTCTCTTTCTTGATTCATTTGATCACTCATAAATAAGTATCTTAATCAGTGTTACTTACTAAGACTCTCCAACTATTATCCTATAACTATTAACTATACTAACAATTCAATTCAGGGGTCGGGAGCGAGTATAAATCCAGAGGAGCCTCATGTACTTCAAACAAAATTCTCCCTCAGAATAAAATAATAATTATAATTTAAAAATCCATTCTGGGAATGACATATATACACTAATATGTATAAAACAGATAACTAATAAGAACCTGCTGTATAAAAACAAATAAATAAAATAAAATTCAACATGAAAAATAAATAAATAAATAAAATTCCGTTATTGGGACTTCCCTGGTGGTCCAGTAGTAAGGAATCCGCCTTCCAATGCAGGGGACGCGGGTTCTATCTCTGGTCAGGGAACTAAGATCTCACATGCCGCAAGGCAACTAAGCCCACGTGCCACAACTACTGAGCACGCACACCTCAAGGAGAGAGCCCGCGTGCCGTAAACTACAGAGCCCACACCCTCTGGAGCCCGCGTGCCACAACTATGAAGAAGCCCGCGCGCCTCAATGAAGACCCTGTGTGCCACGACTAAGACCCGACGCGGCCCAAAACAAAACAAAACAAAAAATCCACTCTTCTCTCACCCTATTCTGTTTTCTTGGGCTTTTCATTTCCTCGGCCTCCTTATCTTCCAGGCACACAAGATGGTTGTAATTCTTACTTGTATCAAGACTGCAAACCACCAGTAGGTACATATCCCTTTCTACACCATCCTTGCCATTTAGCCAGTTAGTTCCAGAAGAGGATGGTCTGTGGTCCCAAGGCTTCTAGAGGAACTGCTAAGTGGTGATTTCTGTACTCCTTTCCTTAACATGTCTAACTTTTCTGAGCACTAAATCTTCCCCGTTTCCAGACTAACAGGCATGGCGGTGCACTAACGTTGCGTTGTAGTGCCACCTAGAGTCTGCTGCTAGTAAAGACCCAGAGCTAACCAATTCCGGGTACTCACCACCAGCTGGCTACTTAAAGGACTATATGTAGTCATTCTGGCTTCAAACGAACCCTGCCTCAAGAAACTGTTCAGTCAAGGAGGCCTCCTGTCTGGAACTTCCATCTGGAACCACGGATTGTTAAACCGTCATTTGAAACAGTGTCATCAGCTTAAATTTTTGCTTCACATTAGGGTTTTAACTCTGAAGGTTTGTATGTAAAACATCTTCCTGGCAAGAGACCTTCGGCGGCGAAGATATGGAAAGGAGAAAACTGCAGCTTCTGGGCCTTTGGGTTCTGCTTCTCGTGGCTGTGGCTGAGCTTCCCTGAGGTCTGCAGGATGAAAATCAGCTTGGCCTGACCAGGGAGATGGAGTGAAATGGAGCCTCTGTGCGCCGTGCATTAAGTAAGCAGCAGCCGCATTAGAAGCCGAGGGTCCATTAGCTCTCATTTAATGGTTCTTCTCAAGCAGATAAGTACAGGCATCAGACACCCCAGCCCTTTTATGACACATAAATCACAGGTCAGTGCCTTCCATGGAGATTCCTGTTTGCTAAGTGAGTAGCGAGACCAGGAGCAGGGAAGCAACACTCCAGCGCACTAAGAGACCCAGGGGGATGAGCTGATTGCACAGGGCAAGACCAGGAATTTCTCCCTACAATTTAACGATTAAAACCTCTCTCGTGCTTGAGAACTGGCACATCATTCAGGACCTTCCACGAGCAGCAGCTCACACCACAGCCCCACCCTCGGTCCCCGTCCCACCATTAACTTCTTTCTCTGGGAGTTGGTTTCCACAAGCCTTACTGAGTGGAGACCAGGCTATGAGAGCCCATCTTTTGGCCCCCGCTAATTGGACTGAGGTGGACCATTTGCCCTACTCAATCCACAAAATCTCTTTCTCTTGATAATTTATGCCAAGAGGCACAGAGACAGAGGGGGGGGCCGGGGAGCTGAGCCATGTTAACGGTGGGTCCCTCAGCGAAGGTCCATGAACTTAGGCTGCTGAGGTCCTGGGAACGGCCCTGGCTTCCGCCCTTCCTGGGCCTGCCACCGTGGCCTTTCTGCAGGTTCCGTGAGTTCTGTACCTAAAACCAACTTGAGTGGATTCAGCTCCTTATTACTAAAATTGCTTCTAAGAAACCCTGAATCTTAGGGAGAACACTGATCCAACTCAGACTGGGACTTCTGTTGCCTACTCCAGAGCCACACTCAGCCCGGCCACGCTCCTGTCATACAGGCCCGGGCGGGAGCTGGCCACCCCCGTGGGCAGGAGGCCGGGGAGAGGGGGGCAGTGGGGGCCAGAGTGTGGTCTGCAGACTGCTGCCAGCCCACCATCTGTTACGGGTCTGCAACAAGAAAAGTACAGAAACTGAGAAACACTGAGAGCTTTCGTGACAATTTTCCACAGCAATCTGATGTCTATCGAACCTCATTTTTAAAAAACAGAGCTTGTATTTTGATTATCTTTGTTTTTTTCCATTCATTTTTCTAGTATTTTATATTTATTGTATTTTACCCAAAAAATCAGTTCACAAATGATTGGAAATAAAAACAAACAGGTCTTTCACTGCCAAGAGTTTGAAGAGTGCTACTTAAAATCCCCCTCCAGGGACTTCCCTGGTGGCACAGTGGTTAAGAATCCGCCTGCCAATGCAGGGGACACGGGTTCAAGCCCTGGTCCGGGAAGATCCCGCATGCCGCGGAGGAACTAAGCCCGTGTGCCACAACTACTGAGCTCACATGCCACAACTACTGAAGCCTGTGTGACTAGAGCCCATGCTCTGCAACAAGAGAAGTCACAAAAATGAGAAGCCCACGCACCACAACAAAGAGTAGCCCCCGCTCAACACAACTAGAGAAAGTCCGTGAGCAACAACAAAGACCAATGCAACCAAAAAAATAAAAATTAATAAATAAAAATTAAATTAAAAAAAAATCCCCCGCCACACTCTGATCCAGGCCCCTGGGCCACTCAGCTGCAGCATTTCACCTAGAAGAGACAGGACTACAGCTGTGCCTTCTCTCCAAGGAAAAGTAATGAGTCGCAGGCAAAGAGAGGCAAAGCCTATTGCTCACAACTGTTAGTGAGGAGGGCCCATCCTTGGATCAGCAGGTCAGAAGCAAGACCCAAAGCACCCAGATGGAGTTTAGACAAAGTATTCCAAGGGGGCCGGAAGCGCTATCAAGAGCAAACTTGGGAGCTGCACCCAGATGCGAGTCAAGTGGCTCAACTGGGCTTGGGGGGTTTCTAACGCCCAGTCAGTGCCTCTCTGTGCCACCTCCCTATGCGCGTGCGCGCGCGCACACGCACACACACACACACACACACACACACACACACACACACACACACACACACCCCGTCCCTTCCTGGAGCCTATCTACTTCTCTGGGCAGCCCCACCCTCTCCCGCGGAGCCAGGACAGAAGCATAGACAGGGATGAAGTGCACAGCTCCCACCACCCCTCCTTTCTGTGCATAGACTTAGCCTGGGTCTCCCCTTATCCTCTCCAAGGAAGAGGCGAGGCCACTGGGGATGTAGGGTGGGCCCTTGGGCTGTGCCGAACCCTCCCAACTCTCAATTCTCTCCGTGTGGGTCCAGAAAATGAAACATGGACATGGAAAGGCCTTTTTTTTTTTTTTTTAACTAGTGTCCCTTTACCATGTAAAAATAGAGAAGTGTAAGGAGAAAGAAGGCGAGTGAGATGGAAAAGGAGGAAGCAAAAGATGGAGGGAATAAAGGGCTACAATTCCATGAGGGCAGGAGCCAGGCCTGTGTCCCTGGGCCTAGCACAGGGCAGGCGCACAAGGGCTCTCAACAAATGTTTGCTGAGTGAATGAAGAAAAGCCGGGAAAGCCGACCCAGGAGCAAGGAGGCCGAAGGGGCCCATACAGCAGGCAGCAGCCCCGGGGAGGCAGCAGGCAGGGCCGAGGGCCGCCGGCAGGGTGGTGGCTGCACACGACTGCCTCTCTGAACAAGACTCCTCGCTGCTCTCCTTCTCTCTTTCTCCTTAAAAAAAAAAATGTTCTAATGCAGGGAAGAGTCATTGATTTCATTTGAAACTATTCCCAAACAGGATATGGACGCTCAAACAGCTCCTTGGCCCTTGGCAACCGTTGTGCGCAGGTGTTTCTTGCAAGTGCCGGGCAGCACGTAGGGCACCGAGGCCCGGGGAGCACAGGGGGGCAGCCCGAGCCCTGGAGCAACCCCTGCATTCCAGGAGTTAGACTCCTTCCCACACGCCTCTCCCTGCCCCCTTGCTCACCTCACTTCCAGCCCCCAGTCTTTTGTACAACAGGAATTGAGTTTTCACTCTTGTTAGTTCTGTAATTCGTATGATGAAAACAAACCACTGTCACAAAGAGAGAAGTTAACATGCAGTGAACAAAATGGAAGCAAGGAAGCATAAATAGGACTGCTTGATAACAACAGACAAAAACAGGATGGACTTTACCTTGCCAAGCAAAAACAAATATGTGAACACTGATAGAATTGAATAAAAAGTTCATCAATAAAAATCAATACATACACATTTTTTTTCTGAAGTATAGTTGATTTGCAATGTTGTGTTAGTTTCTGCTGTACAGCAAAGTGATTCAGTTATACAAATATATACATATTCTTTTTCATATTCTCTTCCATTATGTTTTTTTTTACAGGATACTAAATATAGTTCCCTGCACACACGTATCTTTTTAATCCAAGTTTCTAAGAGTAAAGTGGAATCGAAGAGTATTGAAGCATGAAGGAGTATCTCCAACAAACAGGAGTTTATAAGTAGCCCTGGACCAAGAGTTAAACATAGAGTTACCATGTGATCCAGCAATTCCACTCCTAGGTAGAGTACATACCCAAGAGAAATGAAAACATAGATGTCTGCATGAAAATCTGTATATGAATGCTTATAGCAGCATTATTCACAATAGCCAAGAAGCAGAAACAACCCAAATGTCCACTGGTGAATGAATAAATAAAATGTGGTATCTCTATATATTGGTATATTATTTGGCCATTAAAAGGAATGAAGGTTTCATACATGCTACAACTTGCATGAAACTTGAAAACACTGTGCAAAACATTAAGTGAAAGAAGCCGGTCACAAAGGATCCCATGTTGTATGATTCCATTTATATGAAGTGTCCAGAAGAGATAAATCTGTAGAGACAGAAATTAGATTAGTGGCTGCCAAGGGCGGGGATGGGTAAGGGGGTGGCAGGATTGGGGGATGGTAGCTAAGGGGTATAGGATTACTTTTGAGGATAACAAAAACTTTCTAAAATTGTAATGATGATTGTTCAGCTCCGTAAATATACTAAAAGCGACAGAATCATACACTTTAAATGGGTGAATTCTATGGAATATGTCCATGTAAAGAAAGCTATAAAGAAAACAAAAAACAGAGACATCATTTTCCAAGCAGAGATAAGAAAGGTGGGGTATGTCTGGTGGATTTCATCGATCCCTTCTGGCAAGGAAAGGGTTAGGAGAGGATGCTAAATCTTGAAGTACTTCTTCGCTCTCCTTTGGGCTTTTTTTGTTTTTGTTTTTTTTCTTCGCTCTCCTTTGGATCCTCACTGTTGCCCCCAAGGCTCCTGTTACAAGGCTTCATCCAGGGGGTCCTGGAAAGGAGCCCCTCTCTTTTCCCCTGTTTTCGTAATGGAAAGGGCTGGCAAGAGCTTACAGTGTAACCCTTCTAGAGATGTTTATGATTTTGGATTATAATCATAACTTAGAACATTCGAGGTTCAGGAACAATTGACGCTTAGGACAATCTCTTCTACTGGATCTCTTTGTGTTCCGTGGAGCCCTTCCAGGGCTATCAAGTTGGAACCAAGAGGAAGGGAGGGGCCGTGAGAGGGGCGCTGGGTATACCATAGCTTTTAGAGAAATTCTCACTTCACATGGTTAAATACAACGTTTGGGGGTTTAAAAGATAAACCCTTAGCCATTCACAAAGAAAAAATTATCCAGAAAAACTCAACCCTGAGGTTTCTGGACAACTGACGTTTGACTGAGCTTTCCCAAAACATTACAGCACCACGAGGCCCACGTTCCCCTTCAGTGAGTTCCAGAGAGCCCTTCACAGGCTCTTAGCTGCCTCCCTCCACCTCTGGACATCATCCATAGACCATTCTCAAGGCCCCGCCAGATCTGACGTCCCCTACAATGCTCTACGATCCTGCCTGAGGCATAGTCCGCTGACCCAGAGCAACAAGGAGCCCATGCCAAACACGTGCCCCAGCACACGGGTCACCAGGAAAGTCTCCTGAGTCAGGCCCTGAACGAGCCTCTCTCTCTATCACATGATCGTCGACAATGTGTTTACATAAGTAGGCCAGGAAAGGGGTCAGAAGTAAAACACAGCTAAGTTGGTCCATCACAGCAGCCATATTTCCTTGCCCCTCCCCCCAAAATAAGGCCCAGCCAAATCCCCAGACTTCCAGCCAAAGAGCTGAAACTGTTACATGATGCTAGCTGCTCTAAACCACACACGACACTACCTAGGAAAACATCTATCAGTTTCTTGAACTTTACGAAGCCCCAGAATGATGAACTTGACCAAGGTAGCATCAAAAGTCTCAGAGGGTCAGACCTGGGAGGTCCGCAGTTTCTATTTACATTTTTTTAATTTGAATTCTCTCTCACCCAGAGCCCAGTTACTGTGAAGCCCTTTCTCTGAGCCTGCCTTACTAAAAGCTAGAATGGGTAATATCACCTAGCAGAGGTTTTGACAAACAGCAGGCACTTTGGTAAATGCCTCAAGAAATTGATGAGTAAGTTCATGAGTGAATTAATTAATGATTTCGGAAGTAAAACTGCTTTAAAGTCAAAAGTATTACACACTGCTACATATAAAATAGATAACTAATAAGGACCTTTTTTGTTGTTGTTGTAGTTTTTGTTTTTTTGCAGTACGCCGGCCTCTCACTGTTGTGGCCTCTCCCGTTGCGGAGCACAGGCTCCAGACGCGCAGGCTCAGCGGCCATGGATCACGGGCCCAGCCGCTCCGCGGCATGTGGGATCTTCCCGGACCGGGGCACGAACCCGTATCCCCTGCATCGGCAGGCGGACTCTCAACCACTGCGCCACCAGGGAAGCCCCAATAAGGACCTATTTTATAGCACAGGGACCTCTACTCAATACTTTGTAATGACCTATATGGGAAAAGAATCTAAAAAAGAGTGGATATATGTATGTGTATAACTGATTCACTTTGCCATACACCTAAAGCTAACACAACATTGTAAATCAACTATACCTCAATAAAAAAAATTTTTTTAAGTATTACAGTTTAGTCATCCCAATTTTTATAATTTCTCCATCACCTATTTAGGACCTTCTTAAAGTGAACTAGTCCCAGCATCATAGAGCTTGGAAGGGACAGGAGACACTACCCACTCTGATTAATTCCAAACTCTTGCCTAAACAATGTCCCAGAGGCCACCTAAGGGGACAAGTAGGAGGCTGAGAAGAAAGGCATTTGGGATCTCCATTCCCATTTTTGTTAGTATATTAAGATAAGGCTACCTGCTAGAATAAATAAACCTCAACATTTCAATGGCTTGGCAACATAGAACTTTATTTTTCACTCACATAACAATTTGATGTGGGAGTTTCTGGCCTGCAGGTGGCTCTCCTGCATGGGAGCCCAGGCTCCTCCCATCTTGTGGTTCCATTATCCCCCTAGGGCTGCAGCCAGGAGACAGGGGAAGGAAGAGGAGAGAGAGCACACCTGCTTCTTTACCACCGTGGCCTGTGTATTAGTCAGGGACTTTTCAGGAGAACAAAGCCCAGGCCAGGTAATCAGAAAAACAGGACCCAGGCCAGGCAATCCAATAGACACCCTTTAACATGGGCAATGACAAGAGCTTAAAAGCCAGACAGGGAACATGAGAAAATCCAGAGATTAGCATCAGCAAGAAGTCACTTCCACTCCTAGGACTGGAGGAACCATCTCACTTACCACTTACCCCTCTGAACGACAGAGAAAGCTGCTGGGCAACTAAGACATGGAAGAGGGGCTGTTAGTTAAGAGCTGAGACTACAGTGATGTCACCTGAAGCAAAAGGATCAGGGCTGAAATACCTTGTCTTCTCCCTTTCTCCCTCCCTCCGGTCTCCTGCCATTCCCCGGGCTGGCTGAACCTAGCCAGAGCCAAGGAAGGAAGCCTGGACAACTGTAGTTTGTAGGAACCAGTCCTGTACAGAATGAGCAGCGTAGGGAAAGGGCAAGGAAGTGGATCTGAGGGCAAACAGGCTAGTGACAAACATGATCCATAAGTGACACAAATCACTTTCACTCCCAGCTCATTGGTAAGGGGTAGTTACAGGTCCACGTCAAGAAGCAAGGGCTGCTGGGAAATGTAGTCCTGGGAAATGTAGCACCCGGAAGTATAGTCCTGGGCTGGACATCCACTTACCAGTAACATAATATAGTGGGCAGTTGGCCATCTCTGCCACAGTTAGGTTGGAATAACTTTTCAACCCGCCCAGCGGCTCCATTTTCACATGAGGTTCATGAGGGACACAACCACAGGAAAAAGACCCTGGTGACTCTCTGGGCAGCATTACTACTTCTCCCTTCTCATGCCATCCCTTAGACCTAGAGCACTGGTAGGAAGAGGAGGAACCAACAGCAGCTGCTTGGTTCTCCTGAGAGGAAGGGGCAGAATGTCCAGAGATTCCTGGATCCTTAAACAAGCTGTTGATGACCAGAATGCCCTCATGGAACTTTGGGGTGAACTGGGGTATTGAAGCGTGAAGGAATTGGTACACAAGACAGAATTGGCTTCCGTGCTGTGGAGCACGTGATTCTGCTTTATTAGGAGTTGCACAGTAAGTGCTCGGGATCAAAGAAATGGAGCCCCAGGATGAAGGAAAACAGACAGTCTTGCTCTGGGCAGTATCTCAGCCTCCCCACTGATATTTCAGCTCCAAACACTTATTTTTAGGCCAATCTCCTTCTGTCATTATCTTGGAGGTGTGCTTACATTCTTAGCTCCTATATTTATATTCCACCCAACACAGATGACTTCCCTGTCTTTAATCTTCAAACACTACAATCCATTCAGAGAAACTGCATTTCTGCTGCACTCCTGAACCCTAACTAGGTAGACTGAGGCCTCCCTCCACACTGGCCAGAGCAGTTCCACTCATTCCTGTTTTATATATTGGGCTGTTTATCTAATATGGATGAAAAGTTTGCAAACCATGAATCTTGCTTAATTCTTCCCTTTATATGTGAGAAAGCAGTTCAGTGAGAGAAGGGAAATTGCCCCAACATTGCACAGCTAGTACACCAGGAGACAGGCCTAGACCTTCAGATCCTCTGGAAATTCTAACAAGAATAGTTTCTAAAACACATGTTCCTCGCGGAAAGTGCCTAGAAACTCTCCACCGCTGAAGATTACATCATGGAAAATGTTTTCAGCGTTGTGCAGAGCTGGCTATTTCCTCATGAATTAGGGCTCCTTTGGTTGCGAGCAACAGAAATCCACGGAGACGACTTTGGCCAAAAGGAGCAACTCTACTACAAGGGGCTAAGGGAACACACAGCAGGAATGAATCCCATGCCAGGAATGCAGCTGGGCCCCAGGGATGAGCTGGAACCAGGGATTCAAACCGCTTTAGAAATCGCTCTCCGAATCCTGCTTTGATGTCCATTCCTAAACCAATCTATATGGCCAGAGCCAGGGAAACTCTCCGATCTCCCCAGCTTGATCACGTGCCTGCTCTGGTCTAATCAACAGGATCCAGAGCTCCAGCGCAAAATATAGCTGCCACCAGGACCCATGTGGTTGGGAAAAGGGCAGATCAGTAACCAGAGAGCAGGGATTTATTACAGACTGGGAAGATAGCCTCATGTGTCCATGTATCATGTAATCTGGCTCTACCAATTTAACACTTAACATTTTAAGCAATTAACTTGGAACATTACTAGGTTGCTTATTATTAAATGAACAGATCTTACCAATATTCACACACAATTTTCCACATTGCCCAAAAAAGTCCTAGTCATTCTTCCATGCCTAATCTACTAAGATGCCATCCCCATTGTGAAGGCCTGGGGGACTCCTCAGTTAGCACTACTATGGCACTTGAGACATATTTGTCTTCTCCAACAAACTATTACCTCCTCATGGGCAAGAACCTTATCTTGTTTGTCTCTGTCTCAAAGACTAGTTTAATTCCTGGCATATTATAACTTTTGGTACTTGTTGAATATTGGGTTTGTCCTATAACTATTTGTCAAGTATTGATTAAATAATAAAGAACCACCATGAAGTCTCTCGAATTACTTTGCAGAATTTTTTATAAGAAAGATCATCACTTGAGATTGATGGCCAATTCACACTCGACGGAGAAAAACATTAAGGTAGACAATCCAATATCAATCTCACTCTGACTTTTCACCCTTGCCGGGAGGATACATAATTCAAATGCTTCCTTGCAGTCATGATGTACAAGGTTGAGCTGAGGCCCACTTGTTGAGGAAGAGTTAGCTCTATCATTAGAGTCCTGTGATCAGTAGAGTGCACTACATTTAATCTTGTGTCATTCTTATTAACAGTACATAACATACTTTGCTGGCACAGTTACTCAAAGAACAGCAAATATTAGAGGGAAAGTCTATAATAATGAACTACAGTAAATGCAACATTATTGAAAATTTACCCCCCGAAAAGGTGTGGCCTTCAAATGGAGGTTTCTGGATAGGACTTAGGGAAGAAGTTGCCAAGAAGCAAAGCAGGAGCCAATCGAGTCAGAGTAATAAGAAGTTTAAATAAAAACTCTTGTTAAAGAAATGTATCTGGACTCTGCACGTATTAAATATGAGCATAAAGGCTATAGCTGCCACACATTCTTTGATTTGGAAATAAAACAATTTCTGAATGTTTAGAACAGGTCCTTTAAATAAAAGAATGTATAGGCATGGAGAAGAAATTTCCATCATAAAATCTTTACACAAATCTTAAGCAATGGTGGAAAGTGCATGTCCTGCTTCCATTCCAAGTGCTAAAGGAGGCTTTTTGAAGGATATGAATGTGAGAAACAGAAAGATTCCAGGGTTGTGGAAAGAACAGAAAGCCAACTCTCCCTGGATTCCAAGGAGCCTCTGCGGTTCCCATCATTCTGGAGTCCCTACACCTGCAGCCTTGGTTCCCGCAGAGCCCATCCCAGCATGCTGCGTATTTGGGTAATCTCGGATGTCCTCCCTGCATGGGCAATGTTGTGAGTGGGTAAATAGGGTGGCTTCTGGATCTCTCCAGCAAAGGACAAATGACTCTGAATTTAGAGAAAAACAGATCCACAGGCAATTCAAGTACCTGGATAAGAGGCAGAGGACAAGCAGAGAAAGATTTTTTTTTTAAACTTGTTTGGATTTAGTGGAAATCAAGGACCAGCTGACTGAAAGGAGGGACCCTCCATCTGAACTGGGGTGGAAGCTGACAACAGGAGCCGAGTGTTGCTTCTTGGTGGGAGAGGAGAGAGACATCCTCAAGGTCCACTGTCCGCAGGATCCTGGACTTAACTTTGAACTGTATGTGCCATCCTAGGTTGCAGTGTGAACTAGGACTTCACTCTTTTTTGCCCCTTTATTCATGGATTATGAATTTGTATTTTGTTTCTGTTTCTTATGATTCTTCTGCCATTTTGGAGTGGGAGGGGTGAAAGCAAATCGATTCTAAGCTCACTGGGCTCAAATAACAAATTTTCAAAGAACAGAAAATTTTATATGCTTGTTACTGAACTAAGCCACTTTTCTTTCTATTTTTTAGAATTTTTTAAAATGTAGACTCCTACTTAAACAACTGCTCTTTTAGAAGTCCACAGTGTTTATTAAAATTTTGTATTTTAATATCTGTGAATATGTTTTTGTTCCTCCTTATTTACTGGCTGAATTATTTACTGTTCCAGTTTTATAATGTAGATAACTCATTTACAATAGTATTTCTCACACTGAGTTTGGGAATTCTGAGAGATTTCTAGAAATCAGACCCACTGAACGGTCAATAGCTGTGTGATGCTGGTGTCCCTCTCTGAGCTATCTAGATGGATAAACTGGCACTTCTGCTTCTAACTAAGAAATGGTTACCTAAAGAGCTACCTAAGGTTTTCCAACTATCAAAAGTCTTCTATCTCACACCGTAAGATAAATGCTATGGCTTGAAAAATGAAATCTAAGGGAGAGATATATGATCGGCCAATACACTCTCTTGTTTACTTTGTCCAGACTTTGCATCTGTTCTATATATAAAACCCAACTGCAGGTGACTTAACCAAAAGTTTATTTGGTGGAAAGCAACTTAACCAAAAGTACTTTGACTAAAAGCAAATTAATCAATGTGAAAGAATTTAGTTGATATAAAAATTTGATTGGAAAATATTGACACAAGTTACCAATATTTTTTTCAAATATTACTAACTTTGAAGTTACCCTCCATGGATCTCTCTCTTGAGAATTATTGAAGGGTTTTTTTTTAACCTTAAAAAAATTCAAGTGCATTTTTAGTGAATCATTCCTTCTCTGTTCTGTGTATGATAATGAAAATTTGGAACAACCTAACTCTCTAATGACAGGAGATGAGTCCCACATCGGAGCTGCTACTAAAATCCATAATCTCCATCCTTAGCTAACAAACTTTCACCTTGTCTTCAATCCACTCTAACCCCACCACCTATACCCTCACTTTCAACAGATGGCCTTGCCTCCTTCAATATAGAGCAACTAGAAAACACCAGATATGAAGCCTCACATTCCTCCCTGGCCATCTGCAACCTTATCTCCACTCTTCTCTCTTAGTGATGGAGGGATCCTGCCTTTAGTCAGTTAATCCTTCTGTGCTCTGGGACTTGTGCTCTGTACTCTAGAGCCTCTCTCCCCTCCCCCCTCCCTCTCACTCTCTCTTCCCCCCCATCACACTCCCTCTATCCTGTACCATCAATCTCTTCTTTACTCAGTCAGCATGTAAACAGTCACAAGTCTCTTCACCTTCATCCTAAAAAACAATAAAGACTCTCACCTGACACTTCGCTCCACTCTTTTTTCCTTCCTCCCCTTCAGACCCAACTCCACATGGGGTCATCAGCTCTTTCTGGTTCTACCTGCTTTCTTTCCATTCTCTCTTCAACCTGCCTCAATCTGGCTTCGGCTAAGATCACCAATGCCAATGGCCAGCAGATTGTCAACTTCAATGGACATGTGTCTGTGTTTGTCTTGCTTGACCTCTCTGCAGTATTGGATGCCAACTTTTCCCTCCTTCACCAAAATTCCATTCCCTTGGCTGCCATGACAACTCTCCTTTCTGACTTTTCTTTTCCTTCTATGGCCTTCTATGGACTTTTCTACTCCTTCTTTTCCTTCTTTTCTTTCTATGACTTTTCTTTTCCTCCTCAGTCTCCTCTGGGGTTCTTTTCCCACTCACCTTTTAAGGACCACCATTTCCCAAGCCCCTTTGTTCAAACTTCTGTTCTTGTCCCTCCACCTCCTCTCCCTGGACCTCCTCAGACAACATTTATCCTGAGGACCTTCAGTAGAGCACAGTGGTTGAAGATGTGGACTCTGAGTTTGAATTCCTAGTTCCATCACTCACTGGTCATTTTCCCTTCACCAAGCTACTCTCTAAGCCTCAGCTTCCTCAGCTTTGAAATGGAGTAACAACACCTCTGCCATAAAGTTATTGTGAGGATCAAATATTATAATGCATATAAAACAATTAGCATAATTGTTATTATGCAATGCACTAATAAATGGCTCGGTTAGGGCTTCCCTGGTGGCGCAGTGGTTGAGAGTCCGCCTGCCGATGCAGGGGACACAGGTTCGTGCCCCGGTCCGGGAAGATCCCACATGCCGCGGAGCGGCTGGGCCCGTGAGCCATGGCCCCTGAGCCTGCACGTCCGGAGCCTGTTCTCCTCAATGGGAGAGGCCACAACAGTGAGAGGCCCGCATACCGCAAAAAGAAAACAAAAACAAAAACAAATGGCTCAGTTAATGTTATCTATTATTATTTATCTTGCCTTAAGCTCCAAAACATCTGGTTCGCTAAAAAGACATAACTCAATACCAGAAATGACACCATCTACTCATGGATCACTGAGGCCAGAAGATGATGCAAAGCATCTCTTTTCTCTCCAGATTGCCTTCCAGGTGGTACACAGTCCACCTTGGATGTTCTTCTTTGGACACACACGATATATTTCTTTGCCCCATCTCCAGTCCTCTTCCCTTTTCCACCCCTCTGTTGGAGCCCCAGCTCCACTCTGCTAGCATCACACCACGCAGGCTGGATTGCTACTGCCTCTCTCCTAAGTGGGCACCTCCCTACAGCCCCCCACAGGAGCAGGACTGGATTTTCAGAGTCTTCCAAGGGGTCCCACAAACCTATCGCTAGTTAATAATGACTGCCTCTCACAGCAGTTTGATGTTTTTTCATGCTGTAAGAGTCTCTCTGCACCTGGGATGAGAATTGAAGGGACAAAGAGGGGGAACAGGACAGAGAGACTTATTCTGCCACCACATTACTATTATTTTTCATAATTAATAAATTTTATAATATATGTCCAGAGACCTGTATTTCGACCTGACATTCACCTGTACTAGATTGTATTCAAACCAGAATATAAAATATTTAACAGGCACTAAAGCATCTTATTATACCTTGAACTCAATATGCCTAATACTAAATTAAATATTTTTTTCTCCCAAAACTATTCTTCCTATTGTATTCACCACCTACCCAGAGGTACAAGCCAGGAACCTGTCCCTGGTTCTCTGTCCCAGCTGCTTTCTTATCCCTTATCCCCCTTATCCACTTCTACCTCCTAAATATCACCATATCACCTACTTTTCATCACCCCTGCAACTACTCATAACCCAGATCACATTTTGAGTCATGGCCTACACCAATTCATTTCTGAATTAGATGACCCTCCCCTGAGTCACTATAGCAGTCTGTACTTCTCTCTATGCTGGTATTATCAAGCTGTGGAGTACTTGTGGGGCCTCAAACATAACATCTTGATGCTTTCAGTGCCTAGAAGAAGGCCTGGCATCTAGTAAGTGTGCAATAAATACCTGCTAAAAGAAGGGAAGATGGAAGAAAGGAAAGAAGGAAGGAAGGAAGGAAGGAAGGAGGGAGGGAAGGAGGAAAGGAAGGAAGGAAGGAAGGAAGGAAGGAAGGAGGGAAGGAAGGAAGGAAGGAAAGGAGGGAGGGAGGGAGAGAAGGAAGGAGGGGGGGAAAGAGAAATCAAAGTCAATTACTAATCTTACAACTTTTTCTTTTGAGGACTATTTATGAACTTATATTTTGGGTATCAAATACTCAGGTCTATACGTACTCTCTGCCTCTTCTGTCGGGCTCAGCTTGCTCTGCGGATCAGGGCTTCAGAGTAGTGTGAAATCCTGCAGTCATTTACAACTTACGGAGAGAAGGTAATAATTGTCTCTTAATGCTTCTCGCTTTACCCTATGTACTTCCTACTCTAACTTCTCCTTTAAGGCATCATGTTTAATTTCTTCAGGTTTTACTGGCCTTCTCCAAGCTTCTAGTCCTGGCCATTTGCTTCCTCTTGGTTTCTTATTTCTCCACAGGGAAGAGTCTAAATGAAGGACAGGAGGCAGGAAGGAAGGGAGGTTAGTGTTTAGAATGATTTCACCTGGAATAGTGGAGAGAACGCCATCAATGGAAAGACAGAAAGAGAGAATTTCCAAAGACACTAGGGCGGGCACACGATATGAGTGTCCCTGGGAATTCTAATTCTCTGTCCCTGCATCCAGCGCTTCATCTCCCAGTACATCTTCTTGCCTTTCATATTAAGATTATTCTCCAGTGAATGGCTTAAAATTTCTCCTTAACCTGTCTAGTACATATCCAACTGCTCTCAAACTATTTATTAAAGGGACTTTAGCTCTTTCTTTTGAACACTTTAATAATATTTGAACAAATCAGAATTTTAAAAAAAAGCATACAATGTTCACCCAGTGAGGTACATAAAATGCCAATGCCCATTTGTCAGAGATTTGGGAGGTAGCTTTAGGTGAAGTTGGTATATATTGTGATTCTTTCAGCAGGCAATTTGCACAATGGTGCTATCCTTATAAAAACTGAAACTTACAATGGTAAAGAGAGACTTTATCACATATAACAGAACTGTCTAAGGAAGAAAAGCACTTTGCTTCCAAATATGCCAGCACGAGCAATATCAACATTTCAGTGCACACACTTTTGTGCTTTAGACATTATCTCAATATTTCCTCTGAGATCCCATGGAATCCCTTTTGCCCCTTGTGATTACAGAATGGTGACCTAGTTTAGATCTGTCCTTACTCTTACACACACACACACACACACACATACACACACACACACACATACACAATGCTTCATTGCTCATGGAAATTGAGGTATTTTCTTACTAGAGGTTTACCATCAATAGGATCTTGAGCACAGACTACTTTTCAATGGTTTAGGTTATTCTAACAAGTATGAACTTGCCTAAATGTACTTGCTGGATGAGATGTCAAAACCCATCACTCTATGGAAATCACCAGTCACCACACGGCTGCCAGTCTTTTTTTGTTTTTGTTTTTTTGCGGTACGCGGGCCTCTCACTGCTGTGGCCTCTCCCGTTGCGGAGCACAGGCTCCGGACACGCAGGCTCAGCGGCCATGGCTTACGGACCCAGCTGCTCCACGGCATGTGGGATCCTCCCGGACCGGGGCACGAACCTGTGTCCCCTACATCGGCAGGCAGACTCTCAACCACTGCGCCACCAGGGAAGCCCACGGCTGCCAGTTTTAACAGCCTCTTCACGGTCCTCACCTTCATCAACCTCCACATAGCCCCTGACACCGCTGACAACTACCTCTTTCTTGAAGGCCCCTTGATTTCCGTCTTGGGCGGCACCACTCAGAGAGTCCTATTCCAGCAGAAGGCAAGAGAATACAGATGGCACTGGGTCTGGAGGGTCCTGAACCTGAAATTGTCCTGGTGGAAATAAGAGACGTATCCTTTTGTGCAGATTGCATCCTTGAGCCTGTGCCAGCAAGCAGGTCATGATGGAGTCCTTCCCCAGAGAAGAGTGACTCAGAAAGAGAGAGAAGGGTTAATATTCTCATCTTCAGGAATAAAAGCAGAGGGCAGAGATCAAAGGGAATTCCAGTTACTGTCCCAGCAAGAGAGTCAGGAACACAGACTGGGAATCAAAACCATAAGAATTTTTTAAGATTCTCTAAATCTCATGGGTTTGTGAATTTTATTATTCCCGTTATATTAAGTGGTGGTGATTAGGAGTAAAATTTATTTCAAAAATAAATAGACAAGGGCTTCCCTGGTGGCGCAGTGGTTGAGAGTCCGCCTGCCGATGCAGGGGACACGGGTTCGTGCCCGGGTCCGGGCCCGGGTCCGGGAAGATCCCACATGCCGCGGAGCGGCTGGGCCCGTGAGCCGTGGCCGCTGAGCCTGCGTGTCCGGAGCCTGTGCTCTGCAACAGGAGAGGCCACAACAGTGAGAGGCCCGTGTACCGCAATAAATAAATAAATAAACAGACAAGTAAATAAGAGGAGCTGGTAGGTTGTTTTCAGGGATCTGAAGAGGAATTAGAAGGAGCCGGGGGGAACCACATCCCTCCGGGGGAGGGAACCTCAGGGGAGTCAGAACTGGCCATGCCAGCACCCGGGAGGAGAGGAAGAAGGTCGCGTGCCCAAGACCTATTGCGAGGAACACAGGAGAAAATAACAAACACATCCAGCCTGGCAGGAGTGTGCAGAGCTTCTCCGTCTCCTCCACCAGTTCCTTTTCCTTTACCTTCCCCTAAACACTTAAGGTTCTTAAATCCATAACCCCAGCCACGCCCTCTCTCCTGCTCCAGACCCACATACCACGTACACCGCCACACCCCCAGCTGAGCATATGCAAAATGAACCATCACCCTCTCCATTCCCAGCCCGTATCTGTCTCTTCTCCAGTATCCTTGATCTCGGTGGAAGACATTACAAATCTCCCAAGCACCAAGGCTACCAATCTAACTGTCCTCCCCTTCTCCATAAGCCATCAGCCATCAAGGCCCATCAGTTAGATACCAGGTGCCCCATTCTCTTGTTTCTCACAGTCCCTGTCCTATCTCGGGTCCTATAGTCTCTCATAATACTGCTGCAATTGTCCCCTAACTGCAGTAGTTCGACCTGCAACGTGTGGTAGGTGTGACTTTTACAGTGAATCCTCACGACTCAGGCAAAATTATTTCCATACTGAACTGTATACAGCTCGTGAGCCTTTATTTTTACTGAGGGTGAGAAGCGTTGAACTTGTCACTTTAATAAACGTATGCCATCATCTCTGACCTAAAGCTCTTCCAAATCCCCCACTTCTATTCCCTAGGATCCCTTCCCAAAACAAACTTCCCGCATCCGAGCCCTCATCTTAGGCCCTGCCTTCTGGGGGAGTGCAGGCTACACCTTCCAGTCCTACGGTCTAAAAAGCTTCAAGGCTACATTTCCCCTCCTTTGCACCTAGTGTGCTGCGTGTGATCTAGGCTCTACCAAGCATCACATAGACTCTAAGGGCCCTAAGGGGCCATGCGGGTGGTGGTGACACAAGGAGATGGACCAGTGTGGCTGCCGAGGCTCTGTTCTTCTGTGGCAGCTGTGGCTGAGGTTCCAGTGTCCCTCCTCAGCTCACAGGTGCCAAGCAGTGGGCAGGGGCTCCAGTGGGGTCTCTGCAAGACCCATCACCTGGTTAGAGCTTCTCCAGGCTATGCTGCTCCTGGCTGGATACCTTCCATTCTCAGTTCTCTGGTCTTCCTGGAAATTCCAGAAGCTACTGGTGTAACAAGTTCCTTTCTATTAAAATCAGCCTCTATGATTCTGTTTTCTGAGATTAGGAATCAGATCCAATGCAGTTATTCAAAGTCTTATTCAATGATATTGGGTTTTGTTATTATATAAGGGAGAAGCCATTCCTTTACACTTAGTATTGAGAAAAAAATCATGTATCAAAAGAAATTTTTACACTAGGAGATTTTGTTTTTAGCTCTTATATTTCTACCTATGAGGGTTCATTTAGACAGCATGAATCAATGCCTTGCTATTAATCATAAAGGCAAGAGTTTTACAAACCTTGAATATGTAAAGTCCTGTTAATACTTCATGTATTTTAATAATAATAGCTACATTTTTAGTGCCTATCATGTATCAGTTATTGATCTTTTCTCAGTATGATATCTGATTACTCCTTACAACCACAGAAACTGAATTTCAAATCACACACATTGTAACTGATTGGTTCAGTGTTTTAACTCAAGTTTTTCTGACCCCAGGCCCACGCTCCCTCCCCTATGCTATGTTCCTCTCTGACCAAAGGCCCTGCTATAATCTGAGCCACACACTTCTCCTCAGGGCTCTGGCCCTCTGGCCTCCAGTTCACGTCACACTATCAGCTGAGCTCCCAGGGGAAGTTCTGGGCTCAGGAAACACACGTGCTAATTCCTCAGAGACAGACGCATGGTCTGCCTAGTTGAAGTAAATCAGCAAAATATTCCCCTCAGCTCACAGCTGCTGTATTAATCAGAATTAGGTTCTGCTGTAACAGAATCATCCAAAATAACTATAGCTTAAGTTAGTTGATCTCTTTCCAAAAATATAGAGGTTGGTTAGTCCAGGGCTGGAAAAGGCCTTCACTCTCAGGAACCCAGGCTTCTCCTATCTTCCTTCTCCACTGCAGGTGGCTTCCATTCCCAAGGCGACTGCATGGCCCAAAAGGCTGATGGAGTTAAGCTGCACATCTACACTCTGCCAACAGGAAGAAAAGCACGCAGTCCCTTTCCTTTAAGGACGTCTCCTGTATGTTGCACTCACCACTTTCCTCTAATATCCACCAGCCAGAGCTCAGCTAAGATGAGTTCCATAGCAGGAAGGAAAGCTGGGAAGTACAGTCTTCGGATGGGGGCGGATCCTTGTGCCAAGCCAAAAGGGAGGAACAGGTATCAAACTCTGCAAACTCTGCAAGCAGAGTCTTTGATATAATGGTCTACTTTGCTTTGATAAACAATTTTTGCTTTTTTTTTAACTTAATTTAATTTTTTTTATACAGCACGTTATTAGTTATCCATTTTATACATATTAGTGTATATATGCCAATCCCAATCTCCCAATTCATCACACCACCACCACCCCCTGCCACTTTTCCCCCTTGGTGTCCATACGTTTGTTCTCTACCTGTGTGTCTCTCCTTCTGACCTGCAAACCGGTTCATCTGTACCATTTTTCTGGATTCCACATACATGTGTTAATATATGATATTTGTTTTTCTCGTTCTGACTTACTTCACTCTGTATGACAGTCTAGGTTCATCCATGTCTCTACAAATGACCCAATTTCGTTCCCTTTTATGGCTGAGTAATATTCCATTAGCATATATGTGCCACATCTTCTTTATCCATTCGTCTGTCGATGGGCATTTAGGTTGCTTCCATGGCTTGTTTTGTGGAGGAAATAAGAAATGTGTTTGTTTCTAAGAAAAAAGGTCAAAGCTTGAAGAAGTGGGGATATGAAGGCTTATTAATATTAGGTCAGAAGGTAAAAATCTGGCAGCTCCTCTGTCACCAACTCAACTTTCCCAACTACCTACTCATTACATTTTCAGCTTTTCAGGATATCCTCTCTTTAATATGACTCCAGCCTCTGTGCAGGACTTGCATTGAAGGTTCCCGCCAAATCTTAGACATAGCCTTCCTGCTGAGAGCATGGGACAAGCAGGGTGGTTATCTCAGTGACAGAGCCAAGAACAGGGCAGAGATAACAAACACATCATAGGATCTCAGAGCCATTATTTCATCTCCATGAAACGATTTCCCCTGGCCTTTCCCTTCCTTTTTCTCCATTTTTTGTACAAGAGTCATTTCATCCTTTACGAGCTAGCTCATTCATTCATCTATTCGTTCAATAAACAGAAGCATTTTCCAGGGACTCCCTTAGGGAAGTTCATCGTCCACTGGATGGGACAGACCCCTGAACAAATCATTGTGGAATCATGTGGTAAGTGCTATCTAGAGGAATAAAAAAGTTCTGTAGGGACCTAGAGGATCTCCAGGAGACATCTTGTGAGAGGTGGTGTATGAGGTGGTCTCTGATTCATCTCTGAAGCATCCCCACCCCTGTATCCCCAGCACGGTGCCACAAACACAACACCATTTTCTGAATAAAAAATGTCACTATCCTCAGACACTTGGTTCTCATAATCTTTATGATGAGAATGTGACTGTTCTATTGTTCTACAGAAGCGCCCAGCAAGAAATGCAGCAACCCTTTCCGGAGATGTTCAGACAGATGAACAGTAAGTTATTACCCCCGACCCCCAACACACACACACACACACACACACACACACACACACACACACACACACACACACACACACAGACACACACAGACACATACACACACACGTATAGACAGAGATGCACACAGAGACACACACACAGACACACACACAGAGATGCACACACAGAGACACACACATACACACACAGACACACACACACAGACGCACACACACAAAGACACACAGACACACACACACACAGATGCACACAGACACACACAGACACACACACAGACGTGCACACAGAGACACACAGACACACAGACGCACACACACACACATACACACACACACACGTTTCTTTATTCTATTTAAAGATTCTGTAAAATCATGTGCTATTGTGCTTGATTATCCTTATAGTAAATAAGAATATCCGTCTAAAATGAACTTTGTCTCTCCTACTGTAACTCTAATTCATTCCTGATTTTAAAACCTACTAAAATACAAAAACAAAAAGTATTATAAAGATTTGTTTGTGGGTGGCTGTAGGTACTTGATATAGGTTACTTTCTTTCCGTTCCTTAGTCAAGATCACAATCTGGTCAAAAAAACAACTGGGTTGGAAATGAGTAAAATTTCGCAGAAAGGATTTTTGCCCATTTTTCAAAATTTGGGGGGTGGGGGAAGGGCAGGATGTTTCTACTTGATTTTAATTAATTTTAGCCAATTGTGTTTGCTCTAGTTTTCTTATAGTAATGATTAGTTGAAAAAGTAGATGTCTAACAGAAGGGATTGATTAAAGAAAGTATAATGTTACAAAATAGTATGTATAATACATACAAAAGTTACAACATAAACTGATTACTGTAAATTGAATTTTCTAGTATTTAGCAAAATATTTTATTGCATGAAAATAAACCAGGTAAAATAACCTAAGAAAAAATTAGAAAGTTTTTTTAAATCCTAGAACCTTTTCTTTTGTTTTACTATTTTAGGGATTTTTTCTTTAATACAAAAACAATGTATACTCATTTCTATAATTTACAAGAGGATAAAAATGTAAAGATAACCCATAATTACACATATCAGAAATAACCACTGTTAACAAATTGGTATGTATCATTTTTTCATGTATCTATGTGCAAAAATGAAATGATTTCAAACATATTGTTTTATTACCTTCCAAAAACTACTTTCCCACTTCTCCCTCCAAGAAAGACCCTAACGTGGTGACATAATTAATGTTAATAGCTTATCCTCAGAAAGAGCTTGAAGAAGGGCTAGAGGGAGGTGTGAACTCCTGGACCCCTGTGACAGATCAAGGCTTCATCCCACAGTTGGAGTTCACTACTGTGCTGCATGGAACATGCTAGAAACAAAGGCTCAGTCCCTCTGAGCCTTCATTTCCTTGCCCACCACATGAGGATAACGATGTTTGTATCTCACAAATACTCTAACAGATGGGGTCAACTTTTAAATGAGCTTTGAGTTTTGGAAAAATAGCGGCATAGTATTTTATTATGTTGCTACCTGCTCGCTATTGGTATTATTATTATTCAATTACCCGGCTTTGAATTTTAAGCACTCTTTTTTAGAATATCTCTGCTGATTAGCCCTATGGCACCCTAATCACTCCTGGACTCTGCTGTTGTTGTTTTAAAATTTGTCAATTCTAACTTACTTGAATAAACATTCTTAAGCCTTTTCCATGGAATTTTTTGGTAAATTCCCATGTGGACAGCGTGGTAGGGGTTGGGTTTTACCTTGTATTGGTATTTCCTGCACCATCTCTCTGTTACCCCCCAAGCCCACATCACAGTGATATTTACAATGTCCAAGTCCATGGTAGCTTCTCCATGTAGGGGAGACACTGTCATCCCACAAGCTTCCCTTTGTAGAGGAATGGGAGGTGCGGGCCACTGAGATTCTCGTGGGAGGTTGTCCAGATGGGAATTGTCAATGCTGGGAAGTGAATTATGCTGCCAGGAAAGATTGCTGAAGCTTGCTGAAGCCAGTAAGCCCTTGCTGAAGGTTGCCTGAGGCCATTTCATCAGTAACCCCTGCTGCAACACAAGGACTGAGAAATGGCCAAAAAATTAACACAACCCCACCCTATCCTTGGCCTCCACCTCAGCCTTTATAATGTTGAGTCCTCAGAGCCCACAAACAAGGGAACCTTTGTTGAAAACATGGCTATGCCCTGGTTCATTTAAGCCTCACTGTCTTTACCAAGTACCGAGAAATCTACTCATGGACACACAGGACAATCTTCCAAAACACAGGTGCTGGTCTCCTAAGGACACAGAGGATTTTTCTAAACTAAGTAAGATTTTTTTCCTCCTCTACCTCTGTATGTGTTTCTTTTCCTTCTAATTCTGATTTTAATTTTTCTTCAAAACCTTACTTTTCTCATTCTCCATGAATTCCTCTTTCACGAAATGAACAGAAGACACCTTTACTAAGAAAAAAGTCCATGAACCATGCGTAGCCTCACATGAATTCACAAGCAGGCACTGAGATGATGGGAGTCTTTCACAGACACTTGGTGATTTTCTGTCCCACGGGACAGACAGCCTGACCCTCTGGCCCCCACCTGCACACTCGCAACTATTCAGGACCAGCCAGGGAGCCAAGCTTTGACAATAACAGGCGAGAAAACAGGTGTCTTCCGCAGAGCCTGGTGCTTCCCAGATGGGAGAAGCGATTAAGGAGAACAGGAAGTGTTCTCTGCAAAGCTGGGGACAGACTGAGAACTGTGCTGTTCTGCTGAAAGTGCCAAGGTCATTAGTAAATGGTTGGAAACTATTGTTCATAAAAGGAACTTGTACAAACGTGAAACTCTCTTAACAGCCCTGTTTAAATTTACCTCAAAACAAAGGGTTGTCAATGAAGAGTTGGACTGCTTCCCCGCCCTGGGTTTAACCACACGCAGACACCTCGTAAATCTCCCAGCTCTTATTCTGGGTGCTCCCCGAGTGACAGCGACGTCTCCTCCCTGCCCTTCCCTTAGTGCCCCGTGAGCCCCCAGAGACCTCACTTCAAAATACACAAAGGCTGAAAAGCATCCCCACCTTGGAAACTAGTCCCTAATTCTCCACTATGGAAATTTAGGAACAATGATAAAAACTAAGTTACTAAATTTATTTCCCTCTAGGGTTCTGTGAGGGTCCAACACATTTTAAAACAGCATTTTCCAGTCACCTTCCTGCTTCGCCCTTTCCAGGGTGGAACCTTCAGCGCACTGACCTCATCATCTCCCACTGGCAGGAAAGCAGCCGGATTCCCTGGGGCACAGCAGGGCCCAGTGAGGAAGCCACACAAGGCGCTGCCCCTGTAAAGCCTGGCCTGGTCTGGATTACTCACACTTCACACTCCCTCTCTATTGGCAATGTTACAGGAAACTGGTCCCAGAGCCTGGGTCTCAGGGCGACTCCCACCCCCCAATACCTGGGTCATGGGTAAGGCTCCCAGGGGCAGGAAGCAGAGGGAGGCTGGAGTTTGTGCTTTCAAAAGATCAAAGAGACAATGAGGGCCCAAAGATGGCAAAGTGGTTCTGATGCCAAAATTCATGACTGTATGTGTCATCCGACATTTACAGTCTCCACATACTGGGAAGATTGAAGTGTGCTCCCACTTACAGGCTGCAGAGATACTAGCTCCAAGGTTCCCAAACCCAGCTGCCCAACAGAACCCACCAGGGTGCTTTTTTTACTGAAACATAAATTCGTAAGTCCTCAGAATGACTAAGTCAGAACTTCTAGAAGTGGGGCCTGGAAACTGGATTTTTCAGGCCCTGGAGGGACCTAGTTGCAGAGTCAGGTCTGAGAATGGCTGCGTGAGATGGCTTTCTGTGCCCCCTTCCCCAAGCCTAGAGACCTCGACATATTACTGAGTTTCCCTGGAATTCGTGGCCTGCCCACACGCTCCCAGATACACCGCTAAAATGCACCTCCTTGGGAAGAAACAAGAGAAAGAAAATGAAAAACAGAAACACAAATTCATTCCTAGCATAAACAAAAACATTGCAGCCCGGTCCTCCACTTCTGCCCAAGATGACTCTTCCCCAGCTCACAGGGCACAACTTTGAGGAGGGAGAGAGAGAGAGAGGCAGTTAGTTGCAAGGCTGATGCTTGAAGCTTGAAGTGGGTTCCTCTCTGTAGACCTGTGCCACAGCCATGCACCCACTTTGTATGAGCCACTGTCCGCATGGGTATCCCACATAACTCTTGAGCTACTTAACTCTTGAGTAATTCCTCAAGAAACAGCACTGCCTTCTCACCTCCTGCAATGCATGGAGAATCTACACGCCCATGCCTATACACACAGGCAGAGCTCAGCACAAGGGGCTACCCTTCTCGGGAGAACAAACTCTCCTGGTGGGACTGCCTCTGCCTTTAACCCAAACCCAAGTGGTTCTCCTGCCACAGCGCCGGACCTCAACCCCAATTCTGTACCGTTCGTGATACAAAGGGCAGCCTCGATTCATGCTTTAGAGAGGGCCATACAGTTTATGACCAAAGGAAGAACAGAAATGATACCATTTTCAAACTGAACTGGATCCCTTCTTCTACCCTCTAGCTCAAGTTCATTTCTCAGGCCCTCCTCCAAAAAGATCATCAAAAAACAAATGCTGTAAACATCAAAAGGTTCTAGAAGAGAAGGTACAGAAGTCCATTCCCCTCTCCTCCAGGAACGTACCCTGACCCAACACACACATACTAAAGGTAAAAGATATAACCAAAATAACCAAAAGTTATTTTTATGCGCCATCCCTCAAAGAAGGAATAGAGACAGTGAAAATATTTACCTTATCCAACTTGGACAATGCAAATCCATATCCATCTACAAAACTGACTTTAACCGAAGAAAAACTGTAATAATAGTCATTGCCACACCTCAGACGGCTCCATTGTTTTGTTCTGTGATAGCCACTTGAAAAACAAATTATTTTATAGGCACCTGGCTCATTATGTATTACAAATTAAATCTTCATTTATCTATATGCTGCAAACAGTACCTATCCATCGCCATCACTTAAAAACCCATTGCCCTTCTTTCTAGCCTTGTTAATTTCCAGATGCTAATTAAATTTAAACTCATAAAAGTATCTGTTTAGCATGCATGACAAGATCGTCCTTCAATATCCATTACCCACTGGATATTCCAGCATGTTTCCCCACAGTTTTCTATTTGCTTTGTCATCTATATGCCTCAATTTCAAGGGACGGACTGGAGATTTAACCTGGAATTCAATCTCTCTTATTTCAATTCTACCCAAGTTGTACCCTCTGCTTGACGGCTTCATAAGCAACTTTCTTTCAAAATTGCTAAGAAGAATGACTTCCACATAATAGCACTTAAATAGGGAATAGAAGGATGATAAAGAAATTCTGGGGGAAAGCTATAGTTCAGCCCCTTTTCACCAGGACATTACACAAGAAGAGAAGACCTGCAGTCTCCGGAGACCCACAGTCACTTATTGCCCTAATAAGGCTGACAGTCTAAAAGCCACACAGATAATACATGGGGTTGTTCACGATCAGCACCTAACATAAAACACGCTACCACCCCACAGGAGTGTCCTGAAGGCCTGGGAGAGGATTCAAAGTATCACCCAGCAGAAATGATATTCACATTCTCTCTTCTCACTAACAAGTCCTCAAAGCAGGGAAACAGCAGAAAAGAGAGAAGAGCTCTGCCTCAAGGCGGCTGTGTTCTGCTCAGAGGTGTCTCTGCTCTGACCTACCTTTCTCAGCTGGAGGGATGTTCTCTCGAGGACTTACACTGGTCCTTCAGATGTGTCTGGCCCATGTGAGGACGTCCATGCCTCCATGCCCATGTCAAAAGAGAAAGGGAATGTGTCACCACAGGCCCAAACAATTACCCTTTGCATCAGGGTATAAGTGAAGGCTCCACAAAGATAAAGACAGTCTGTAGTACCACCTCACCTTCATTTAGCCCAAGAAAACGTAATATAAACACTTGGTGTCACAGTTCCACACAACAGAGCCTTCCTTATCCCCTCCAGCCTTTATCACAAAGCTTGACAAACTTTTCTATAAAAAGCCAGATAGTAAATATTTTAGGCTTTGAGGGCAACAAAATATCTCTGTTGTATATTCTTTTTCTTCTTCTTCTTTTTCCAACTTTTAAAAATGTAAAATCCACTCTTAGCTGGTGGTCCATAAAAAACAGACCACAGGCCAGATCTGGCTCATGATCCATAGTTTGACAACCTCTATCTTATTATAAAATATGAAGTAAAAAAAGTATGAGTTCTTCAATTCATGTAAAATACAAACTCCTTTTAAAGAAAAAAGAATCCTCACTGTCTTTTTTTTTAATATAAATTTATTTCATTTATTTTTGGCTGCATTTGGTCTTTGTTGCTGTGCGTGGGCTTTCTCTAGTTGTGGTGAGTGGAGGCTGCTCTTCGTTGTGGTGCACAGGCTTCTCATTGCAGTGGCTTCTCTTGTTGCGGAGCACAGGCTCTAGGTGCGTGGGCTTCAGTAGCTGTGGCATGTGGGCTCAGTAGTTGTGGCTCACAGGCTCTAGAGCACAGGCTCAGTAGTTGTGGCACACGGATTTAGTTGCTCTGCGGCAGGTGGGATCTTCCTGGACCAGGGCTCGAACCCCTGTCCCCCGTATTGGCAGGCAGATTCTTAACCACTGCACCACCAGGGAAGCCCCTCATTGTCTTTTAAGTGTACATCCACAGACCCCTGGGTACCACATATCCCAAACTGAGGACCGCATTAAAATTAAATCTGTGACTCTGAGGAATCCCATATCACCAACGCAGATGAATATACAAAATAAATTATCAGTACTATTATAATGTGGTAGTGGTCAGAGGATCCGAAATAGCCTTATATTACTGTTTTTAGATTGCCTTTGAAATGAAAATCAGCCTTTAAAAATTATTATCTAAAATATAGCTGTGCACTCCCAGAGGTCTACGGTCAGTACCACACATTGAACATGTAACACATTTCTATCATTGGTAAAACTCTGGTTAACGTGACAATGATCTCACTGAACAAAATGTGTGGCAAAGCAGTATTTGCCCCATCTTACCCCTCCCCCACCTCACACTTCTAACCTGTTTGAATTGACTGCCATCCTTAGGGGTATGAAGAAGTGAGGGTGGTATTAGTTAGCATGTTGAGGTCAGAGGACCAATACACTAAATTCTCAACTTCTAAGTTCAAAAAGCCTTATTACAGGTAAAACACTGATGATGGCTAGGAGTCAATGAGTTCTAGCTGAGTCAAGTTTTTCCACTTTCTGCTCCAGCCCTTCATTCCAGACTGAAGAAAAAACAAAAACAAACAAACAAAAAAAGCACTTTGGGGCTTCCCTGGTGGCGCAGTGGTTGGGAGTCCGCCTGCCGATGCAGGGGACACGGGTTCATGCCCCGGTCCGGGAAGATCTCACATGCTGCAGAGCGGCTGGGCCCGTGAGCCATGGCCGCTGAGCCTGTGCATCTGGAGCCTGTGCTCCGCAACGGGAGAGGCCACAACAGTGAGAGGCCCGCGTACAGCAAAAAAAAAAAAACCCTTTGAGTTGAGTTAAATTAAGGAAGCAAAGTTTGGAAAGGGGGTTATAGAAAGTTAGACATGAGTATCAGAGGGGATCAGAGGGAGTTATGGAATCTAACTTAAGTTTGAAGATCCCAGGATAGCGATTTGTGCTTTGATTCCTGTTCAGAATTTTGAAAGGTAGCTGTATCATGGATGTGTCCTTTCCATAAGTGCATTGGGTGGAGGCAATAGAAATAGACCCAGGGATAACGCAGATATTGGAATTAGCCAACAAGGACTTTAAAACAACTACTTCAATCTGAATAGACATTTTACCAAAGAAGACATAGATGGCCAATAGGCACATGAAAAAAATGCTCAACACTGTTAATCATCAGAGAAATGCAAGTTAAAACCACAAGGAAATATCACCTCACACCTTTCAGAATGACTATTATCAAAAAGAACACAAATAATAAACGTTGGAGAAGATGTGAAGAAAAGGGACCCTTCATACACTGTTGGTGGGAATGTAAATTGGTGCAGCCACTGTGGAAAACAGTATGGAGGTTCCTCAGAAAACCAAAAATAGAACTATCATATGACCCAGCAATTCCACTTCTGGGTATATTTCTGAAAAAAAATAAAAACACTAATTCGAAAAGATACATGCACCCCAATGTTCATAGCAACATTATTTACAATTACCAATGGAAGCAACCTAAATGTCCACCAACAAATGGATGGATAAAGAAGATATGGTGTGTATATATATATATATAATGGAATACTACTCAGCCATAAAAAAGAATGAAATTTTGCCATTTGCGACAACATGGATGGACCTAGAGGGTAATTATGTTACGTGAAATAAGTCAGGTATCACTTAAATGTGGAATCTAAAAAGTAAAACTAGTGAATATAACAAAAAGACTCACAGATATAGAGAACAAACTAGTGGTTACCAGTGGGGAGATGGAAGGTGAAAGGGGCAAGACAGGGTTAAGGGATTAAGAGGTACAAACTTTTATGTATAAATTAAATGAGGTACAAGGATATATTGTACAACACAGGTAATATAGTCAATATTTTATAAATAACTATAAATGGAGTATAACCTTTAAAAATTGTGAATCACTATGTTGTACACCTGAAACATATATATATTGTACTATATACCTCAATAAAAACCAAACCAAAAAATAAATAAAATAAAACAACTACTTCAAATATGTTCAAGAATTTAAAGGTGAAGATGGATATAACAAGTGAACCAGTGGATGATCTCAGGAGATAAATAGATACTATTGAATAAAACGATGGAAAGTCGAAAACTGGAAAATACAATATTTGAAATGAATAATTCACTGGGTGAATTTTTCAGCATATTGGTCACTATAGAAGAAAAGGTCAATGAACTTAAAGATGCAGCAATAGACACTACAGACTGAAGCACAGAGAAACAGAAAGCTGAAAAATATCAACAGAGCCTCAGTGACAATATCAAGTAGTCCAACATACTTGTTATTAGAGTCATGAAAAGAGAGGAAAGAGAATGGGGTAATATAATGAAATATATTTGAGTAATGCAGTGAAATAATATAATGAAGATATAATTCTCCAAACTTGATAAAAACAATATATCAACCCACACAGATCCAGTAAGTTCTACAGACTCCAAGCAGAATAAAAACAAAGAAAACAACACCTATTCACATCCCAGCAAAGAGCTGAAAACCAAAGTGAAAGACAAAATATTTTAAGAAGCTAGAGAAAAGAAGATACATTACATATAAGAGAAAAACAATAAAGATTACTACTGACTTATCATCAGAAAAGGTGGACTATAGAAGACAATGGAATGACATTTCTAAAATGCTCAAAGTAAAAACTGTCAACCTAGAATTCTATATCCTGCAAAAATATTTTTCCAAAATGAAGGAAAAAAATCAAGATATTTTCAAATTTGGGAGAATTGGTCCCCAGAAGATACGTGCTGCATTTAGAAATATTAAAATGACATTCTTGAGGATGAAAGGAATTACACCAGATAAAAATTTGGTTATATGTAAACAAATGAAAAGTTTCACAAATAAAAAACACAGGGGTAAGTATACAAGGAGCATTTTTTTTCTTGTTTCTTAATTTCCTTAAAAGATAATTAACTAGTCAGGACTTCACTAGTGGCGCAGTGGTTAAGAATCCGCCTGCCAATGCAGGGGACACGGGTTCAAGCCCTGGTCCAGGAAGATCCCACATGCCACGGAGCAACTAAGCCCGTGCGCCACAGCTACTGAGCCTGCGCTCTAGAGCCCGCGAGCCACAACTACTTAGCCTGCGTGCCACAACTATTGAAGCCCACGTGCCTAGAGCCCATGCTCTGCAACAAGAGAAGCCACCGCAATGAGAAGGTCAAGCACCACAACAAAGAGTAGCCCTCGCTCGCCGCAACTAGAGAAAGCCCGTGTGCAACAATGAAGACCAAACGCAGCCAAAAATAAAATAAATTTTAAAAAGAAAGATAATTAACTAGTCCATCAACAGATGAATGGTTAAAGAAAATGTGTTATATATATACGATGGAATATTATTTAGCTTTAAAAGGAAATGAAATTCTCATACATACTACAACATGGATGAATCTTGAAAACATCACGCTAAGTGGGATAAGCCAGACCCAGAAGGACAAATGTTGTATGATTCCTCTTATGTGAGATACTTAGGCAAATCCGTACAGAAAGAAAAACTAGAAGTTACCAGGGGCTGTAGGAAGGAGGGTATAGGGAGTTATTGCTTAATAGCCACAGAGTTTCTGTTTGGGATAACAAAAATTTTGGAAATAGATAGTGCTGCTGGTTGTACAACATTTTGAATGTAATTAATGTCACTGAAATGTACATTTAAAAACAGTTAAGTTCCTTGGTGGCCTAATGGTTAGGATTCTGGGCTTTCACTGCCATGGCCTGGGTTCAACCCCTGGTCAGGGAACTAACTTTTTTTGCAAGCCATGTGGCAAAAAAAAAAAAAAGTTAAAATGGCAGATTTTGTTATATATGTTTTACCACAATTTTTTTAAGTAATCATGTAATATACCAAAAACTAATGAACCATGTACTTTATGTGGGTGAATTTTATGGTATGTGAATTTATATCTCAATTAAGCTGCTTTTTTAAAAACACAATTAATTGTATAAAACAAAGATAACAATGTATTGTGGTGTTTATAACAGGTGTAGAAGTAAAATGTAATACAACAAAAACACGAATGATGGGAGGGAGATAAATGGAAGCTTACTACTGTAGGAGTCTTACATTTATGTGAAGTAGAATAATATTAATTGAAGGCAGACTGTGATAACTTAAGGAGGTATATCGTAATCCTTGGTGCAATCAGTAACGTACATACATACATATATACGTAAGGCACAGCTGGTAACAACAAAAACAAAGAAGTAAACAAAAGTGATGGAAAAATCCATTTCCAAAACAACCCAGGTTCATGGTAGTTAAACTTTGTTCCCTAAGGTAATTTTCTCCTGATCACCTCCTTCAATTGTTCAGGAAACACTGCAGTGCCATCTGTGAAGGCAGAGCTTCCCAGCCAGAGCTCATCGGTATGCTACAAATGGGTTATAGATATTCTACAAGATATTAATCCCCTCAGCCTTGGAGGTGACAAGAGGGTATGTGGGGTGACCCATGCCCACAGGCAGGTCACCTCTATCCTCAGATAGCCTCATCTGGTGCTCCCTAGAAAGTGGCCAGAGTTGAGCAGAATCTAATGGCATGCTACACGGTCCCTGCAGGCAGCAGTCTCAATGAGCACCATCTAGGCCTCATCACCTGGTAAGATGTGCTGAGTACAACAAAGGAAGTGCTCTACCCCGGCCATCTACAGAGCACACATTCACTGCAAAGCACACTCTGTCACAGTGAACATGGGGCTTTTGCAGCTACTAGCATGCAGCCCATGATACAGCTGGGCAGTGAGGGTCACTGTCAGGGCTGGGAGATGGGGGGGGGGGGCTCCTCAGAGACACACTTCAGGCAGTGGCCCCAAATCTCTGTCTTTGTATATATAACGAGCTATTTCTCCCCACTCGTGGCTTATGTGCCATTTTAGTAGTGTCCAAGTTACCAGCAAGTGATTGCTCAAACCATGTATGCAGTTGATATGCAAAAGTTCTATTGGATTAAAAGTCTATTACAATTATAAGATATTTTAATAATGCATTTGTCAACAAAAATAAAAGAACTGTCAAATCTTGTAAACATAATTTAAGCTGTGTTAAAAAGGTTGTTTAAAATTTTTTTTAATGTTTTAGCACTTAATTGTGTAAGCAAATTTTTTGTCAAGTAACTCTCATAATCGAAGAGATCAGAATTTTTAAAGCCTTGGTTAGGAATTGCATGTAACCACTTCAAATATAAAATATGAAATTAAAAATGTTAATTTTAATCCAGCTTCTCATTTAAAGCAAATGAGAATTTAGTTATTACATTTTTGGAAAGATTTTATTTGTAACACTTATATCAATACTAGTCTTACATTTGATATCTTCCCTAATACTTTTGATTTTTTTATATAATTACAAAAATATATAATAGATTTTTTCACCAAGCCCTATGTAGACACTCACAAATCTCCACAGTTTATCTCAGTGTGCTGTACAAATAACATTTGCTGTGTTTGCCATGATGTGACAAAAGTTGGGAACCAGTGTAAACTGAGGCTGTCAAGTCTGAAACTACTAGAGCCATTGGATTACTAATAGGAGAAGCTCTGGAGAAGGAATAAAGGACAAAGGTCACACACTGGAAGGCAGGTCAGGAGACAGAGAGAAATCTAGATCATGTGAAAATGTTTTGATAATGTTAATGCATTTCTAATCCGAAAGAAAGTTTCCATATCGACATGAATGCACTGTTAGAGCAGTCACACTGCAGGCAGCTTCCACACAACTGCAAGGGCACTTTGGGTTGGGTTTTTGTCCCTGGCAACCAAAAGAATACTAAATGATCCATTCCTGGTAGGAAGGGGATCTTGTAACCTAGAAAGTAGATATACTTGAAAGTTACACTCTTAGGGCTTCCCTGGTGGCGCAGTGGTTGAGAGTCCACCTGCCGATGCAGGGGACACGGGTTCATGCCCCGGTCCGGGAGGATCCCACATGCCGTGAAGCGGCTGGGCCCGTGAGCCATGGACGCTGAGCCTGCGCGCCCGGAGCCTGTGCTCCGCAACAGGAGAGGCCACAACGGTGAGAGGCCCGCATACCGCAAAAAAAAAGTTACACTCTCAGAGGGGCAGCTACTATTAGTAGGAAAAGTTTATTGCTTAAATCAGGGATCAGGCAACTTTATACCAAAAGTGAAGTGCCTGATCGTGAATATTTTAAGCTTTGTGGGCCACATGGCCTTTGTTGAAATAGTCAACTCTGCCCTTATAGCATGAAAGCGGCCATAGACAATACATAAAAGAATGAGCATGGCTATGTTCCAATAAGACTATGAACACTGAAATTTGAATTTTGTGTAATTTCCACGTCACTTAATATTATTCTTCATTTGATTGTTTTAACCATTTTTAAATGTAAAACCCATTCTTAACTCATTAGTGTAGAAAAACAGCAGTAAGCAGGATCTGCCCTACAGTTTGTAATTTGCCAACCCCTGGCTCAGATCCCCCTCGCTAGATGAGGTGATGGCCCTCTATCCCCTCCCAGGGCTGGAAAAGTAAGAGGTGTCCCTGGCTCAAAGTGGAAGGGACTTTTTATTAGATTTCCTCCAAGGCTAACTGTGCTTGGATGAGAGAACAGCCCAATGGCAACAGTAAAGAAATGCTTGCCTATCTTCTGAACTTCAAGTACGTTTGTGACTGGCTACAACAAGTAAGCTTATGCTCTTTCTAATAACAGACTCTTCCTGCCACATGCCTCCAGACACTGTAGGGTTTAGAGGTAAGATTATAATTCTTTCTTAATCCTGAACATTCTTGTACAATGAGATCCATTCCAATCTCTCCACTCTGTGAAGACATTGCAGGGAAAGACCTTCTTGGCTAGTACACAGTAGAAATTCTCTGAAATGGTGGGATGGTCTTAAAGCAGAAGGGGAAAAAAGTCTCAGTGTACGTATAGAAATGGGAATGGTACACTCTTTCCCTCCCTAGAATTAGACTATGGCTCCTGAAGAAGGAAAATTATTACCTAACACAGGCCCTTCTGAAGCAGTGAGGGGTCTTTGGGGGTTGGAGAACTTTGTTGATCAAAATTAAAAAAGGAATTGGGGAAGGAAAAAGGGCAAGCATATTTCCCAAACATCAAGTTGCCAGATTTAGAAAATAAAAATACACCCAGTTAAATTTGAATTTCAGATAAACAAAACATCAGTTTTGTGTGTGACTACGTCCCAAATATTGCATACTGTATTCTATCTGTCAACGCTTCAGGCTGTGGTGAGAGAAGGAACTGAGGGCTCCGGCACGGTCTGCAAAGAGGGAACTGGGACTTTAGGAAGCAATGGCTTCTGGGGGCCCCAAATGGCTGTCAGGGGCTTCTGGGGACTCATTAATCATCCATTTTTAGTTCTGATCTCTTACACTACCAAGCAATTTTCTAACCTTCATTTGGAATAAATGTCTGTCATTTTGTAAAGGCAACATGTTACTATAAGACTTTTATGCCATGTGTATAAAAGCTTGTGGCCCCCAATACCTTAAAGAGCATGGAAGACTGTGGCCTTAAACTCCACTGATTCCCTCTGTCTCTGTCCTCCTCACCCTCCCCTCTCACTCCCTGCACGTATGTGTCTATGAAGTGGGGGTGTGGGGCTGTCTCTCTCTCTCTGTCTCTCTGTCTCTCTGTCTCTCTCTCTCTGCATTTTGGATACAATCTTAACTAGTTCCTGCTTAAATCACTCCTCAAATACTTGAAGAATCTCAAAATTGGACTACTTAGACGGGTAAATTCCTTTTACGTCCCCACTGAGTTCCAAAGAACACTGATTCTTTCATTGACTGAAACAAGACTCTCACTTCTTCCAGCTCTGAACTAGCTATTCCCAAACTATAAATGTTCAATTACTTCCCAGACAGCAAATGCACATTTTTCTTCCTTTGTGCCGTATATTTTGCGTGGTTTGCATCATCATTTGCTAAATACACTTGGACACTCTTTTTACCTCTGGACCCATCTCTCAGAGCTTTGTGCGACTTCTCACCCTCTAGGAACAGCCCAGATAAATCACTGCACAGCAATTTAGCACACACAGAGGAGAAGAGTCCAATTTTCCAAATAGGGCCATTTGTTTAATTTATTTGGCTGCTAGGGAGTTGTGGGAATGGTGCTGATAAAACCATCAAAGCCCTTCAGGTTTTGTCTCTGATGGGAGAATCCAAACATTCTCACCATTTCCATTTTGAAAAATGCATGTCTTCTATTCCTTCAACTGAGTGGTAGGTTAATGAGTCTCTACACCTTACACATAAATTATAAATATTCTTGACATCTATTCATTTTTTAATTAAAAAAAAATTTTTAATGAAAAATCCATCTCCCATACACAAAGAAAGAAATAAAATGTTTTAACTTTTATGCCAACTGGAAAAGGTCTCACTTCGCAGAAAGCAAGTCAGGTGGTTAAATTTATCATACATCCAAGAGACAGATCATTGCACTAGAAAATTGGAGATCTGAGTTCTAATCCCAGGTTTGCCCCATAGATAAGGTCATTAGTCAAAAGTTCCTCCAAGACAAGAATTGTGTTCTGTACACTGTTTCCCTTTAGCTAATTGTTAACAAATAAAGGATAATTATATATGATTTATTTGCCTAAAATATATTATAAGTATAGATGAAGTCCCCTGGACCTCTTCAATCCTTTCCCCCACCAAAAACCAAGCGATAACCTCTACTAAAATCTGATATGTATCTTTACTAGGCTATGCCATAGTAAATATAGTGTTAATTTTTGTGGGGTTTTTTTCACATAAGTGGTCATAAAATACATAAAACTCTGCAGCTTGCTCTTTTCACTCTATGATATATTTTTGAGATCAATCCAAGTTGATACGGATAGCTCTAACTCTTTACTCTGTGTAATATTTCACCATCTGAATATACCATGTCCTATATATCCGCTCTGGGGACATTTAGATTGTTTCCAATTGTTCTTGATAGAAACAATTTTAATAGACACTGTCAAATTGCCCTCCAAAGTCAGAAATCATTTAGCATTCCCACCAGAAGTGCAGCAAAGTAGTCCTTTCCCCACAACTCAACAACGCTGGATATTAATACACTTCATATTTGCCACACTAGAAGATAAAAATAAAGTAGTATCTTGTGGTGATTTTAATTTGCTTTTCCTCACTAGCTCAGTGAGGGCGAACATCTTCTCAAATGTTCTTTAGCCTTTTATGTTTTTCTCTTCTGTGAATCCCATGTTTATATCATTTACTCATTCGTCTGTTGGTTTATTTGTTCTTATTAATTTATAGAGTTCTTCATAAATTCTGGACACTAATTCTTTCTTGTACATGTTGCTTTTGTTCATTTTTTGAAACTCCGACACACAGCAGAGCATCTGACTCTTACTAAGAGGTAATAATTATTTGTTGATTCCATGAATAAATGAATGTTGCCTAGAAACCACGTATTAGACAGTCACTTTGTAGCTCGCAACAGGGCTATGGCACTTTCATTATTTAGCTGTGAAGACCAGGCAAGTGGGTACATTAAATATGAGCCACTGAGTGGTGTGCCCTACTCATTTCTGAATCCCCAATTCTCAGAGCAGGGCCTTTTACAGAATGACAGCTCAATAAATGTTGAACAAATCAAAGACCAGAATAGAAGAAAGCAAAAGCACCTCCTCCTTGATAGGGATAGAGGATTAAGAAGTACAAACTGGGCTTCCCTGGGGGCGCAGTGGTTGAGAGTCCGCCTGCCGATGCAGGGGACGCAGGTTCGTGCCCCGGTCCGGGAAGATCCCACATGCCGCGGAGCGTCTGGGCCCATGAGCCATGGCCGCTGAGCCTGCGCGTCCGGAGCCTGTGCTCCGCAACGGGAGAGACCACAACGGTGAGAGGCCCGCGTACCAAAAAAAAAAAAAAAAAAGAAGAAGTACAAACTATTATATACAAAATAAATAAGCTACCAGGATATATTATACAATACAAGGAACATAGCCAATATTTTATGATAACTATACATGGAGTATATATAACCTCTAAAAATTGTGAATTACTATGCTGTACACCTGTAACTTATATAATATTGTACATCAACTATACCTCAATAAAAAAAAAGAGCCTCCTCCCTCTCACATGCCTGAGAGACCAGATTTTCCATCCCATAATAAGCTAACAAAAAATTATAATAAAATCTGGCATGCAGCCAGTACAGAGAACGTATTCCATATCTGCTCTGTTCCAAATCTCTTGATCTCCACAGCAAAAATGGGAAATTAGAGCCAAGTGGATACCTCACAAGAAAAGCAAATAAAGACAAAATGAATGCTTCGAGCCATTAGACTCAACTTAGGGAATTCATGGTAAAATCTGACTGCTTCGTCCACTGCTTCTTCCCCTGGGGACCAGGGAAAAGACTGAGGGGCCAGAACTGCTCCTCCCCCTTGCCCATCTCTTCCTCTGTCCTCCCCCCACCTCCCCATCTCTCCATTTCAAGATGCTCTCTTCTTTTTCTTTCCAGATTGTTGTTATTCTCTATAGAATGTTGATCCCTGGATTTTCCTGGATTGTCATGATTTCTGTTGAAAGACTCTCACAGCAGAAACACCACCCGCACTTATATACATAGAAATATGTTTCTTTTCTTCTGCTTTCTTGCTCCATCAGGGCTCTGTGGAGCTATCTGGTTTAATTACTTCTGGCACTTTGCCCATCAAAATGTGCAATTCTTCAAAGGGATGGAAATGACAGTGAATCTGCCTCTTCCCAGCAATCGAGGTTTTTTCCTTTGAATCCAGTTGTCTTGGAAACAAGCAAGTTTCATTGAACATACACCTACCGTAATGGTTAAAACATTAGCTAGAAGCATGACCCCCCCACACAATCCATTCTCTGTTTTGCCCATCTCACAGGCTGGTTGGCTGCTGGCGTAGAAATGGGCTGTGAGTGAAGACATCTGGATTCTAGCCTTACCTCTGAACCTATCCACATGGCTTTAGGCAAGTCAAATAACCTTTTGGAGCCTCTATTTCCTTATGAAAAAAATGGGAATAATAAAACCTCTTCTATCTATCTCAGACTCTTTGGGAAGATCGAAAGAGGAGATAGACATGAAAAAGCACTTTGGAAACTGCAAAAAGCTAGGCAAATGTAATCACATACTTGAATTATCATTTTCCTCTTGCTCAAAATGCATCATGAAATTTTAGCTCAGATATGTATAAGTAAGTTCTCTGATTATTATCTTGTCCTAATGATAAAACAGACCTAAGCACCTAAGAGCTGAAAATGATCATCAGTGACCAGTGGTTACTCCCATTGTGGTCCATTCTGCTAAATGAAAAGTAACTCCACGCAGACAGGAGAGCTATGCCTGCTGCTGTTGACTGCTCAGGGTGTAGTATCAGGAACAGCCTAAAGTTACTTCTGTTTTAGTCATCCCTGGCTGCATAATAAACCACTCTACTCCAGTACTTAGTGGCTTCAAGCAATCCTTTTCTTTTGCTCACAATTTTATGAATCAGAAATTCAAGAAGGTCTTGCCTGGGGCAGTTCATCTGGGCTACATCCGGGCAGCTAGGGCTGGAGGATCCACTTCCAAGATGGCTTCTTCACTACACGTCTGACACCTCAATGCTCCTTGACTTCTGTCACTCTCCACTTGGTGTCTCAACCTCCAACACCTTTCCACATGTCTGAGGGCTCTCACAGCACTGTGGCCTCAGGATAGGTGCTTTTATTACATGTTGCCTGGTTTCTAAGAGGCAGGAAGCAGAAGCTGCTGGGTCAGTTAAGGGCTACGCCTGGAAATGGCACAGCATCACTTCTGCCACGTCCTACTGGTCAAAGCAGAAACAGGGCCTGTCCAGATTCGAGGGAATGGAGAAACAGAATGTATCTTTTTTTTTTTTTGGCTGCATTGGGCCTTCACTGCTGCTGTGTGCAGGCTTTCTCTAGTTGCGGCGAGCAGGGGCTACTCTTGGTTGTAGTGTGTGCGCTTCTCATTGCGGTGGCTTCTCTTGTTGTGGAGCACAGGCTCTAGGAGCACGGGCTTCAGTAGTTGCAGCATGCAGGCTCAGTAGTTGCAGCATGTGGGCCCTAGAGCTCACGGGCTTCAGTAGTTGTGGTGCATGGGCTCAGTACTTGCAATGCATGGGCTCTAGGGCGCATGGGTTTCAGTAGTTGTGGCTCGCGGGCTCTAGAGTGCAGGCTCAGTAGTTGTGGTGCATGGGCTCAGTTGCTTTGCAGCATGTGGGATCTTCCTAGACCAGGGATTGAACCCCTGTCCCCTGCATTGGCAGGTGGATTCTTAACCACTGTGCCACCGGGAAGTCCCCAGACTGCATCTCTTGATGGGAGAATGGCAAAGTCACATTGCAGAAGAGCACGTGGAGTGCGAGATAATGTTGCAGCCATCTCTGGGAGACTCTGCCATATCTCCCTTGGCATTTGTCATCCCTAGCAAGGTATCCCCTAGTTCCGCCACACCAGGATTAAAAGTAACAGATTAATAAAGCACCTACTGAGACTCTGACCACTCTCAGACATTATTATCAGAGATTGGTGCTTTCCAGAAGCCAAAGGAGCACCTACAGATCAGATTCAGGTTCCCAGGAAACTCCAGTTTGGATCATTCACATTTGGAAGAAAATGTGGTACCCCAGGCCTCTCCACATATAAGCACATGTCTAGGAGTACCTTCAACACAGAAACCAGCCTGATACAATGAAAAATGTGATATCAAAGGCCACACTCTGGTCTTGCTCCACACATTTAACATGTGTGTCATCTTGGATTAATTAGACAACCTCTCTGGGTCTCAGTTTCCTCATCTGGACAATGGGGGATTTATACCTCTACTAGTTTGCCTTTCCACAATTGTTGAGGTTACCAAATGAAATAATGTATATAACATGCTTTTTTAGTTACGAAGCACTATGTGAATGTCAATTATTAAATCACAAAGGTAATAGAGGCAGATGCTGGCTTTGCCTCTTCATGGATATGTGACTCTTAAACAAGTTTACTTTAACATTCTGTGCCTCCATTTCATCTTAAAAGTCTGGTTTGGCATGCCAGATTTTTAAAACATACCACAAATCAGCAGTTAAATGAAAAAATGCCAAACCATGCACCAAGAGAAAATTAATGTATGTTGTAGGCACCATAGGGTAGACTTATTGGTGTGGTTTTTCATTTAAAATATTATGCCACACATGGGATGGCTAATGGAGTAAAATATATCTCCCATACTGTGGCTTAGAGAGGGCTCTGGAACCAGACTTCTGGATTTAGATCCTGACCTCAGCTTTGAACAACTGCGTGATCTAGTGCAGAATACCTAACTTCTGCCCTCTATTTCCTCATCTATAAAATGAAAATAATATCACCTACCTCATAGGGTTGTTATAAAGATTAAATGACTCACTGCTCTGAAAACAGTATGTAAAAATACAGTAAGTATAAGTAAATGCTAGCGATTAGTATTCATCTCAGTCTTTTTATGTCTGCTATATATCTGTTATATATAAAAAAGTAGGGCTTCCCTGGTGGCGCAGTGGTTGAGAGTCCGCCTGCTGATGCAGGGGACACGGGTTCGTGCCCCGGTCCGGGAAGATCCCACATGCCGCGGAGCGACTGGGCCCGGGAGCCATGGCCGCTGAGCCTGCGCGTCCAGAGCCTGTGCTCCACAACGGGAGAGGCCACAACAGTGAGAGGCCCGCATACCGCAAAAAAAAAAGTAGGAGGTATCCCCACCCAAAGTTCAGTTCCAGTGTCAAGACTATGATGCCACACATCAAGAGGGTATGAACAGGTTTATTGCTCACATAACTGAGGTCTTGGTAGGGGGACAGCACATGGTAGGGCTCTTAAGCAGGTCCAAAATTACTTGAGAGAACAAGGAAAGGAAACAAGTCTGGGTTTTTATCGTGTTTAGAGAGGGGTGGGGCAGCCTAGGATGTGTATTCCCATATGGGAAAAGGGACAGTCTCCCACCAGCACCAAACGAGTATGCACTTTCTTATCAACTTGCCCAGATGTCTGGCATAAAGGGAAGAGGGACAGGTAAGGCTAAAAAGCTGTCAGAAGTTAAACAGTATCAAAATATGGCTAGGTTTCTCATTATAACATCATAAAGGTCCTTTACACTTCTTATTAACATACAACTAAGCCCATGGAAAAGATTTTGTTAGTGGTCACCTTTGTAAACTCTATTAGTAGTTTTAATAGTTTTTCAGCTAATAGTCATGGGTTTTTAGAACAATTACTCTAACTGTAAATAATAAGAATTTTCTATTTTCCCTTTCTAAAAATTATAACTTCTATTTATTTTTCTTGTCTTAATGCATTTTCTAGAATATACAAAATTAAACATAATGGTGACAGTAGTCATTCCTACCTTGTTCCTGGCTTTAATGGGGATGCCTTTAGTATTTTACATTAAGAATGATCTTAGCCCACAGCAAACAGACAAAAAAAAAGAAATAAAAGAAATTCAAATTGGAAAAGAAGAAGTAAAACTGTCACTGTTTGCAGATGACATGATACTATATATAGAAAATCGTAAAAACACTACAAAATAATTAGAGCTAAAAAATTAATTCAGTAAAATTCAGGTTACAAAGTTAATACACAGAATACACTGTTGCATTTCTATATGCTAATAAACTATCAGAAAGGGAAACTAAGAAAACAATCCCATTTACAATTGCATCAAAAATAATAAAATACCTGGAAATGAAGCTAACCAAAGACATTGATGAAAGAAACTGAAGACAACACAAACAAATAGAAAAATATACCATGCTCATGGATTGGAAGAATTAAAATTGTTAAAATGACCACACTACCCAAGGCAATCTACAGATTTGATGCAATCCCTATCAAAATTCTAAAGGCATTTTTCACAGAACTAGAGCAAATAATTCTAAACTTTGTATGAAAACACAAAAGACCCGAAATAGCCAAAGCAATCTGGGGAAAGAAGAACAAAGCTGGAGTTATCACAATCTCCGATTTCAAACTATGCTACAAAACTGCAGTAATCAAAACAATATGATATTGGCACAAAACCAGACATGTAAATCAATGGAACAGAACAGAAAGCCCAGAAATAAACTCACATTTATATGGTCAATTAATCTATAACAAAGGAGGCAAGAATATACAATGGGGAAAAGACAGCCTCTTTAGTAACTGGTATTAGGAAAGCTGGACAGCTGCATGCAAAAGAATCAAACTGGACTATTTTCTCACACCATATACAGAAATAAACTCAAAATGGATTAAAGACTTAAATGTAAGACCTGATCATAAAACTTCTAGAAGAAAACAGGCAGACTTCCCTGGTGGCACAGTGGTTAAGAACCCGCCTGCCAATGCAGGGGACATGGGTTCAATCCCTGCTTCAGGAAGATCTCACATGCCACAGAGCAACTAAGCCCATGCCCCACAACTACTGAGCATGTGCTCTAGAGCCTGAAAGCCACAACTACTGAGCCCACATGCCACAACTACTGAAGCCCACGTGCCCTAGAGCACATGCACAGCAACTACTGAGCCCACGCGCCGCAACTACTGAAGCCTGTGTGCTCTAGGGCCCGCATGCTGCAACTACTGAGCCTGCGTGCTGCAACTACTGAAGCCTGCACGCCTAGAGCCCGTGCTCCACAACAACAGAAGCCACTGCAATGAGAAGCCTGTGCACCACAATGAAGAGTAGCCCCTGCCCGCTGCAACTAGAGAAAGACTGTGCGCAGCAACAAAGACCCAACGCAGCCAAAAAAATTTTTGAATTTAAAAACTAATAGGCCATACACTCTTGGACATTGGTCTTAGCAATATTTTTTTGGACCTGTCTCTTCAGGCAAGGGAAACAAAAGCAAACATAAACATGGGACTACATCAAACTAAAAAGCTTTGTGCAGTGAAGAAAACTATCAACACAACAAAAAGACAACCTATCAAATGAGAGAAAATATTTGAAATGATGTGACCAATGAAGGGTTAATATCCAAAATATATAAACAGCTCAAACAACTCAATATCAAAAAAGCAACTGACACAATTAAAAAATGGGCAGAAGAGACTTCCCTGGTGGCCCAGTGGTTAAGACTCCGCATTCTCAATGCAGGGGGCACAGGTTCAATCCCTGCTTGGGGAACTAAGGTCCCACATGCCTCACAGATTGATCAAAAAATTAAAAATTAAAAACTAGGTTTTTTTAATGGGCAGAAGACTTGAATAGACATTTTTCCAAAGAAGACATACAGATGGCCAACATCACTAATCTTCAGAGAAATGAGAATCAAAACCACAATGAGATATCACTGCACACCTGTCAGAATGGCTATCATCAAAAATTCCACAAATAAATGTTGACAAGGATGTGGAGAATAGGGAACCCTCATACACTGTTGGTGGGAATGTAAACTGGTGCAGTCACTGTGGAAAACAGTACAGAGGTTCCTCAAAAAATAAAAAACAGAACTACCATATGATCCAGCAATTCCATTTCTGGGTATTTATTCAAAGAAAACAAAAACACCAGTCTGAAAAGATATATACACCCCAATGTTCACATCAGCATTATTTACATTACCCATGGAAGCAACCCAAGTGTCCATCAACAAATGAATGGATAAAGAAGATGTGAGATATATATAGATAGATAGATAGATAGATAGATAGATAGATAGATAGATAGATATCACAATGGAATACTACTCAGCCAGAAAAAATAATAAAATTTTGCCATCTGCAACAACATGGATAGACCTAGAGGATATTATGCTAAGTGAACTAAGTCAGACAGAGAAAGACAATTACTGTATGTTATCACTTATATTTAGAATCGAAAAAATAAAACAAACAAGTGAAAATAACAAAAAAGTAACAGACTCACAGACATAGGGAACAAACTAGTGGCTACCAGGGGGGAGAGGGAATGGGGGAGGGGCAACATAGGGGTAGTGAATTAAGAGGTAGAAACTATTATGTATAAAATAAGCTACAAGGATATATTTTACAATACAGGGAATATACCCAATATTTTATAATAACTCTAAATGGAGTATAATCTGTAAAAATTTTGAATCACTATGTTGTACACCAGAAACTAATATAATATTTTAAATGAACTATACCTCAATTTTAAAAAAAGAATGGCAAAAGGTATTTATGTAAAAGTAAAATTTTATGATAATAAATAAAACAGATGTTAAAGGTGTCTGACAATTCTTAGGAGTGAAATGGCTGAAAAGAAGTTCAGAAGCCAAGCTCAGACCATCATATATCCATGCATTCATGCACAGAGTAGCATATGAACCTGAACATTTAACAAACATTGCCAAAAGTCATCCTGTGGATATCAGCACACTTAATGGAATTGAAATCATGATTATGGCAAGGAAAGTAAGTCCATGCCTTATCCACAGGAAATAGAGAAAGGATGGAAGATAATGACACCAACCAAGAAATAATTTATCTCTTGGAAATACATGAAACTGACAGAGAAGACTGATAAAAAATTTCAGGGTGAGGATAAATTAGACAGACATAGATATGATATTTTGATGGAGAATTTGGAATATTGGAAAATTCTTAAAAGGAATAATTATACAAAGAGAGATCCAACAGAGTAAGGTTATTTAATTATAATAACTTTGAAACAATAACTTTGAAATAAACTAAAATTGCGTATTAATTAATTAATAAGTAAGCCACGAAGATTTATAGCATAAGGAATATGGTCAATAATATTATAATAACTTTGTACACAGATGGTTACTAGACTTATCATGGTGATCATTCCATAATGTACGCAAATGTCAAATCACTATGTAGTATACCTGAAACTAACATAATATTGTACATCAATTATTTTTTATATTTATATTTAAATATCTCAATTTTTAAATTAATTTAAATAAATGGGGGAAAAAAGAATGATCTTAGCTATTAGTTTGAGATTGACTTTTTCTACCATATTAAGAAAATCTCCATCCATTCTTTTAGTTTATTAATGGATACTATCAGAAATAAATATTAATTTGTATTAAGTATCTTTGTGAAATATATTATAATGGACTTACATTTTAACAATTTGTTATGATCTTGAATACAGTGTTTTCCCTAAATGAATGGAATGTTTCTTCATTCAAGTGAACATTATTGGACGTACAATATAGGAAACTTGGACTTAAATCTTAGCTCATTTTACACACTAGATCCAAAATTTAAGACCTTAGTGTATTATTCACTAGGACAAAAATTGAGGAGAATTTTCTTTGTACCATATTTCAGGTGAGGGGAGAGCTAAAGGAGCTATTTATTTTAGATCCTCGTATAATCTACTGTGGGATCCAAATGAACGTTTCCGATTTTTCATTTCTAATTATTCTAGGACTCACTTGAAAGATGTTCATTCAGATTTTTACAGCCCGCATAAAAGTCTTCTAAAAATTTTACTCCTTCTCAGCCCACAGTTTTTTAAAAGCTACCAGCAATTTGCCTTATCTTTCTTGTTTAACGTAAAAGAAGCCACTCCAGCCGACATAAATGTCATGAAAGTGAACCAGGGATTGATATCATTTCCTGAAGGCTAGTTGAAGTCCATAGTATATGGCAGATTTTTCATCAGGAAGTTTGCTGAAAAGTATGCTTTCTGAAATAATAGGGGCAGCTCTCCAGAAGCACCCTGCATATTCCCATATTCCGTCAGCCCCTCCCCTACCTCCTTCCCATGGTCTTTAATTCCTCTAGCGATTCCTCAACTCCTCTGGAATGTGAAGAGGCTGGGAAGGCAGCCTCTCCCTAGGAATAAAACCTTTGGATAATTGTGGTTACTTGCAAATGCTTGTAAGGCCTTCAGTGGTTTTGTGATGGTTAATTCCACGTGTCACCTCGACTGAGCTAAGAGATGACCAGATAGCTGATAAAACATTATTTCTGGGTGTGTCTGGGAGGGTGTTTCCAGAAGTTATTAGCATTTGATTTGGTAGACTAAGCAAAGAAGATCCTCTCACCACTGTGAGTGGGTATCATCCAGTCCACTGAGGGTCTGAATAGAACAAAAAGGCAGAGGAAGGGTGAACCGGCTCCCTTGGCTTCAGCTGGGGCATTCATCTGCTCCTGCCCTCAGACACTTGCTTCCCTGGTTCTCAGTCCACAGGGTTTGGACTGGAACTATACTGCCTTCCCCGGGGCCTCCAATTTACAGAGGGCAGATCATGGGACCTCTCAGCCACCATACTCATGTAAGACAATCCTTCATAATAAATTTCTTTCAGTGTATCTATAGATATAGATAGATAGATAGATAGATAGATAGATAGATAGATAGATAGATAGAGATAGATAGAGAGAGAGAGAGGGAGAGAGAGAGAAAGAGAGAGAGAGGTATAGATATCCTATTGGTTCTGTTTTTCTGGAGAACCCTGACTACATACAGGGTTCTAGTGCAAAAATATCTGGCCACCCAGACTGAAGAATAAACTTAAATAGGGGCCAGTCAAGGCAATCAAATTCAGTTTCTTACTTTGCAGTTCACTTGCCAAGGAGGTTTAGAATAATCTTGCACCTGCCTAAGCATCTTCTTTTTTCCACATTAAAAATATGGGTAAATCTTAAATTGTTTTTTAAAGACATTCTCAATAATAATAAGACGAATTAAAGTGTGTATAAAACTGAACCTTCTGATGCTCAGACAGAAGTAGGGAAAACAACGTCATTAAGGGGTGGTTTTGGTTCAGAGGACCTGACTCCTATTATTTTTTTTTTTAATAAATTTATTTATTTATTTTTGGCTGTGTTGGGTCTTCATTTCTGTGCGAGGGCTTTCTCTGGTTGTGGCAAGCGGGGGCCCCTCTTCATTGCGGTGCACAGGCCTCTCACTGTGGCGGCCTCTCTTGTTGCGGAGCACAGGCTCCAGACATGCAGGCTCAGTAATTGTGGCTCACGGGCCCAGTTGCTCTGCGGCATGTGGGATCTTCCCAGACCAGGGCTCGAACCCATATCCCCTGCACTGGCAGGCAGATTCTCAACCACTGCGCCACCAGGGAAGCCCCTGACTCCTATTTTTTAATACACATGGAGAGAATAGGGACAAAACCCCTAAACTCGCCTCTAGGACTGAGCTATGGTTGGCCCCCAAGAATTCTAAGAAGGAGTAAATATTTTCTTCCTGTAAAAAGTTAAAAGTGATAGACCACCACACACACAGAGAGGGTGAGAATCATTGGCCCCAGTGACCACACCATAAAAAGGGCAGGCATGTCACTGACCTCAGTCTCAGGCTTCATATGGTACTCCCACTAGGTCCAGGTTCACAATGTATCAGATTCAAACCCAGCAGAAAAGTAAGCAAGTTTTGCTATCCACAGTCCCAGGAAAACCCGGGACTCATTGAAAGGCAGCATCACATAAGACCCTAAGCAAAGACTCTGGAGCAACATGCCAGGATACAAATCCCAGCTCTACCACTTCCTAGCTATGGATCCTTGGGAAAGTTATTGGATGTGATAGGCATTTCACTGCTCGTCAAAATCTAGTTATATTGATTTATTCATTATACTGATATTATTCATCCCCTGCCCCTCCAAACCCGTTCTCCACCCTTCACCACCCTGAGCCGTGCCTGAAGACGCTGACTTGTACAGCTTACATCAATGGGCACCCTCGCCTTCTGGCTTCTAGTTGCGTTAAGCAGGAGGTGCTAAAGGAAACGAGAGCGTGGAAGGAGTGTGAGATCAGGGTATTTATTCTCCCTGGGGTGTCAGTAGTTGCATTCCCCTATTTTAGGCCGTAGCCCCTGTTGGGTAGCCCTCCTTGATAGCCATGGCTGGCTGAGAGCTCTGACAGACGCGGGTCTCATGCGTTTCTGGTAGCCATTCCCAGTTCAAGCATAGGAGTAGCAACAGTTCTCTACCATTGTAGCCCTGGGGGTGCTTTAAGTAAGAAACTTATTTTCTTTAAACCTGCCCACACCTTTTTTAATCATCTCATTATTAAACTTTTCTTGATTTCCTCATCTGTGCCTTCTGACTATGATTCTTCTCTACTTCCTGTTACATGGGAGGATCACAGCCAGGGCTCTCCTGCCTTCCTTAGATCAATTCCAAGCTCACAGCAACAACTCCAGCACCGGAGAGCAGCATCTGCATTGTGCCTATTAAATAAAGTGCCTGTCTTTGCTGTTCCTCCAGGACTCCCTATACTCTGGTCAGCAGTGGCTGCCCCTCCAGGCTCAGCCAAGCAGCTGATGCGAATAAACCCCAGAAGCCAGGACGATGGGAAAACAGCATTTGAAGTAAAACTCTCCAAAAGCCTCAGGCTGGGTGTTATGAGATGGAGATGGGTAGGAGATGGGTCAGAGATGGAGTGAGGGCTAGAAAGAGGCTCAGATTTCCAGCAATGTGGGACACAGAGAATACACAGAGAATGAAAACGAGGCTCAGAGAAGTTGAGCAACTTGCCCAAGGTCACACAGCTAGTAAATGGTGGCACCAGAGTTGGATCACAGGCCTGGCTGACTCTAAAGTCATATAGGCTTCATGGCAGGCTGGGATTAAAGGGACTCGGAGGACATCTACCAAATGTTCATTGTCAGGGAAATCAACTCTTTTGTAAACCACAGCATGTACTGTTTTAGTTAGGATGTTTTCAGCCGAAAACAGCAGAAAACCCAGGTACCAAGGCTTAAGCACGGAAGTCTGAGGTGAGGCGGCTGCAGCATGGGTGCACTGCTGGCTCAGTGTCAGGGGTCTGCCTGGGCGCCACTTCTCAGTTCTTCTCGTAGCTTCCATCCTTGTGGTCAGAAGAAACAGTACCATGCACCAGTTCCTCACAGAGCAACATCCAAAGCAAGAAAGAAATCTTCTCCCATTCATGACCCCTATTAGGAGGGAGAAAAACTTCTGAAGTCCCCCAGAAGGCACGCCCTACACCTCGTTGGACAGTGTTGGGTTTGATGCCCACTCCTGAGCCACTCACTGGCAAATGCGAATGAATTACTAAGATTGACTTGGACTATTCATTCATTCTCTCCCTGGAACAAGAAAGAGCCCCACTATCCCTGGGGCATATGGCCACCCAGTACCTTAGCAAACTGGGGATCTTTGGCAGGGAAGGGGTGGAGTGCTGATGATGGGCATCCAACAGGGTTACCACATTACTACCTTCATCCAAAGAGGTCCCAGTTACTTGCCTTAATTTTCCTGGAGGGCTTCCCTGGTGGCACAGTGGTTAAAGAATCCGCCTGTCAATGCAGGGGACATGGGTTCAATCCCTGGTCCGGGAAGATCCCACATGCCGCAGAGCAACTAAGCCGGTGCGCCACAACTACCGAGCCTGCGCTCCAGAGCCCGTGCTCCACAACAAGTGAAGGCACTGCAATGAGAAGCCCGCACACCAGCAACGAAGAGTAACCCCCGCTCGCTGCAACTAGAGAAAGCCCGCATGCAGCAATGAAGACCCAACACAGCCAATAAATAAATAAATAAATATTAAAAAAAAAATTTCCTGGACGTTGTGTACCATTGATGTCTGAGATGTGAGTTCTCAGAGAGAACAGAAAAGCTGTCCAATGCATTTCTCACAACGAACAGTGATGAATCAACTATGTAATGAAGCAACAATGAAACTAAATGAAAGGGACAGGAAAACAATTGGAATCAAAGATGAATTCTTTTAAGAAGTTATAGTTAAACAAGCAGAACACAAGCTATTGGAGGGGCCAAGAGGCTCTAAATCCAATAAAGAGCTGAAATTCCCACATAAATCTATGCAGACTCTGTGCCTACAGGACAGGTGTGGCAGAAAAATACTTCTCAAGGTCCACATACTCTGTCTTCGTGTGGTCTGCACATTATAAGCCAGATAGAAAATGTGACCATATGGAAAGCAAGAAAAATATGAAGCTATTTTACATAATAATTATATTCAATTAAATTCAATAAGCACTAAGCATCTATTAAGCCCTTCAATATCTCAAGTAATATGTGAGAGCACCGGGCGTGAATCAGACAAGGTTTCTGCCTTCAAGGAGCTTATGATGAATAAATCACAGGCTTACAGAAAAATTCGCTTTAAGCAAACTGGTTTCCTCAATTGACTTTCAGTGAATTTAATTTGGCTAAATGACTTTGGGGAAATTGATCTTCAACAAATTGATCTGCTGCCCATGCGAGCAACTAACTTTGGAATGTCATAAGTGGTATGAAAGGAATACAAATAAGCTGGTTTGGGAGCTGAAAGGTGGAAGGGAAGAATTTCTAAAGGGACAGTTGAAAGGGTCTTGAGGAATGAGTAGGAGTCTAACAGATATTGAAGGGACAGGAACTGTGTGACACAGAAGTGCTAAAGTGCCAGGCCTGTTTTGTGATATCAAATTCCAAGGCTTAGGCTTCCCAGGTGGTGCACTGGTTGAGAGTCCGCCTGCCGATGCAGGCGGCACGGGTTCGTGCCCCGGTCCGGGAAGATCCCACATGCCACGGAGAGGCTGGGCCCGTGAGCCATGGCCGCTGAGCCTGCGCGTCCGGAGCCTGGGCGTCTGGAGCCTGTGCTCCGCAACGGGAGAGGCCACAACAGTGAGAGGCCCGCGTACCACAAAAAAAAAAAAAAAAAAAAAAAAATTCCAAGGCTTAAGCAGATACTCTACCCATGCTCCCTCAAAGGCACAAAAAAGTATTTTAGTTCCTACTGTCTTTTCAAAGGTGACTGCTGTAGTTAGGCAAAAACAAGCACAAAAACAAGCCTGCCAAACTAAACCAGCCATCTTCTTTTCAATGCTTCCATGAGACCCACTGTTGGCCGTCCTGTTTGCCAACCTAGACCTGTCCTATCTGCTCCCACCCCCAACTAAGTCGAGAGAATGTGACTGGCAATCACAGGCACTAGAGAATGTTCTTCAGACTAACAACCCCTGCCCAGGCCAATCAAACGCAATAAAATTGTAAGGTCTAATTATTCCCTCATTTCCCCAGTTTGAGGAAAGCCCTTCATGATCCATGTCTGGGATTCCTCTTCCCAGTTTTCTGGTCATAAAACAATTGTCTCTTAAAGGGAACAGGCCCTTTAAAGAGAAAAACAGTCCACTCTCAAAGTTATTCAAATGAAGTTTGAATAACTGGCCCTTTATCAGAGAAGGGTATGCAGCAACCAAATTTGCTAGCCAGATGGCTAAAGATTTCTGAATATCTGGAGGTCCATCATGTCACTCAAGTGCATCATTTTTTCTAAATACTTTTTTTTTTCCTCTTTCTCTTTTCCTCTCTGCATTGGAGCCTCTACCCATGAAATTGAAAGATTTCTAGTAGAAATTCCTTTGTTGCATCAGCTTTAGAAATATGGATTACAGTATTCGGTGAAAAACATTTATTACCCTGAACTGTGACTCAGACATTGTTGCATTTCTGGGGTTATAGATTTTCTTTCAGCTAAACCAAGGCTCTAAGTCACAGTGACAGTTGTAATGTGTGTAATACCACAGTACCAGATTCTATTACACACATATTTTTGCTAGAGGTTTACGATGTTAAAAATATTTCTTCTTTTTTCCAATACCTTTCTGTACCTGTTGTGTAAATATATTAGAACCTATAACACCAAAGTCAATTTCCAGATGAAATGTGCACAACAGTAGTTTGTCCTTTAAAGAAAAAAGAGAGAGAGGGGAATGCTGCATACAAGCTAACGATAGTCAAGTATTGAAATATACAATATTGAATTGTAATAAAAGATGAATGAAAAAAAGTGTGCGTCACTGTGAGGGATGGAGAAGGTTACAGAAAGCTGAGGCCATGAAAGGATTTATCATGGGTGTTGCTGCAGGCATTGCGTTGAAAAATCTGCAGACCTATTTGCAAGTGTATTTTATGGGAAAATAGAGCAGTCTACTGAGGGAAGAATTTCTAAAGATTATCTTTTACACAAGATTAAGATAAAACTTAAGAAATATGTGAGAGAAATCTCAAGGGAGTGGAACTTCAAATTCATCAGTGGGTTCTGACAATTCCATAAATGCAGGAAGAGGTCTTTGTTGAAATGCCATTGCTACTGTAATTTTTCAAGGTAGGTGAAAACAGGCACACATGGAAGAATGAAGTGAACTAATTAGCACACCCACTTGCAAAGCCGTAATCCATTAGAGAGCCACGCCAACAAATCCTGCCACTTTTCTTTAGAATCCAAATTTTATTTAACATGCACAACAGTTCTCCTGGGTATTTAACCATATTTCTCTTTCTCCTAAAAGACTCCAGTGTGACTAATGCTTTTACAGGGGAAAAAAATCTGACAGCAGTTGACTTAAATCATCTAAGGCAGAGGGTGAAAATAGAGCAAGACCAGAGGTATTTTAAAATTCCTTCTTTTGACTAAGTTTTAACTTCCTATACTTTTCTATCTTCTGCTTAATCAATAATAAAAAATAAAATTACCTGAGTTTCACTTTACCTTCTACATTTATGTGGAAGTGGTAAAAGATAAAATGCTCTAAAGGAGACAGAATGAGAAGAACTTGAAGACAGATCAACACAGTCAGCTCCATACCCCTCCATGAGCGACGATGTCCACCTCAGAGTTTGTTCTCCTCAGTGACAGAAAGAGCAATTGTGATGTTGTCCAATTTCAGTTCACTCAGTGATTACTGAAAGAAACCTTTGAGAATGCACAGGATTTAGGTTTTTTGTGGTATGCGGTTTTGGGGGGTTTTTTTGAGGAGGGTGTGGAGGCCGTTGGAGTCTGGTATCTCACTGTCCTAGATTTCAAGTGTAAATCCAGAATTCAGTAAAAAGAAAAATATTAAAATTCCTGTCCATAATAACAACCTAGCGCCATAAAAATATTTGTACCCTTCGATCTAGTCATTCTACTTCTGTGAGTCTCTCCACAGAAAATGATCGAACATGCAAAAAGACTTAAGCTCAAATATTTAGATGCAAGACTACTGCCAATACAAAAGGAGAAAATAACTCTTTTAGTTACCTGCTCAATAGCCAAATTCATCTTCTTAGCTCCTTGATAATTTGTTTAGGTGGTAGTGGCCAAGTCCCAGAGGTAAATCATGATTAGTCCAAGAACCGGCATGAGACCAAGTTCTGGTCAAGGAGATGTAAGGGAAAGCATCCTTAGAGGGATTTCCAAAGTACAATTACTAAATCAAAGGGTATAAATAGTTTTAAAGCTCTTAAAACTTGGCAAAGTTTTCCTCTTCTCCTCCCCTTCCCCACCCAAAAAAAGCACATATTTTTTTTAAATCCCTTTTCGACTTGCCCCCTTGTTTCCTCCTTAGGGTTCAAGTATGTAAAGACATTAACCTACAGTGGTTTGGCACTGTGGCAGCCATCTTGAAACTATTATAGAAAATCCTGATGAACCACAGAGATACCAACTTATTATCACCCTGATCAACCCTGTAACCACCTACTTTCAGACTTTCAGAACCAACTGCTTTTATTTAGACTGCATTTCAAAAGCATTCTAAATGAAATACATCTGTGTAATAAAACATTAGTTTTTCAAAATGATGCCTATGAAGTTTTTTGACATGATGGAAAAGCTGATGATATAACATTAAGTAAACGAATAGTAGGTTACAAATCTGAATTTAGAACACAATATCAGCTGTGTACAAATATGTGCAGAAGAAACTGGAAATGACACAAAATGTTAAGAATATTTGCCTCTACATGATGGGATCATAAGCCATTTACCTCTCTGCTTCTTTCTGTTTTTCTATATTTTCCAAATTTTACACCATCAGTATATAGTCATCTCTTGGCATCCACAGGGTATTGGTTCCAGGACCTTGGTGGATACCAATCTGCAGATGCTCAACTTCCTTATATAAAATGACGTAGTACTTATATTGCTTCTACTAACAGAAGACAGAAAGTCAAACAGAAGAGACTCCTGTGAGTTCAGAGAATTAAACTGAGAAATTATGTACGAACTCAAAAATAATATCCAGGGTAAATATGGCCAAGTACCATTTTCTAGCCTAAGGGCCATGCATTCTGATCACCTTCAATACCCTCACTTATCTTTTAAGCTAGAAGGGGAGAAATTTTTTGAATTAAGTACAATCTCTGATAACCACATTATCTAATGTCACTAGTAACAGAACTATCACAACTTTTTCCTTAAGAAAAATAAAATGGATTTTGTTAATTTTACAAAAGTGACTCTAACTCATTGTAAAACAAAACATTCAAGCAAAACAGAAGATATTGTAGAAGTAAAAGCTCCGCACCACACCAGTCTTTGAAAGTAACCACTGACCACGATTAACAGATCCGTGTGCATTTTCCCAAACACTCTGCTAGGGCATATGCAAACTATGCCAGTTCTTACAAAAGTTGCCCCTTTTTTCCCCTTGGCATTATGTTGTGGACATTTTCTCTGTCTATATATAAGATGACCTCATTCTTTCTAATGGCAGCATGGTGCTCTATTGAATGGGAGTACCACAATTTATTTAGTGGACATTATGGTTGTTTAGAATTTTTTTCTGCCACTGAGGTTTAAAGGGACTATCAATAATAGTCAATAGTCAATTGTATCAATAGTAATAGTCAATAGTATCAATAATACTCTCCATTTTCCTATTAGATTTCAGAATAATTGAAAGATAAAGACACAGGATTCAGATATAGAAATAAAATATCACTTTCATGACTGATTAAGTGAATTCTAGAGAACATGGCTTAGGTGTGAGAGTCTAATGAGTTTCCTAATAAGATACCCACCACCACCAGAATCTAACTTGAACCTCAAAACTGCAGGTTGCCCCATAGGGCCAGAGTTCATCCTGTGACCAAGAGCGGATGGGAGTACAATGTCACTGAAGGTAGGTGGATCCAAGCAAGGGGAGAGGAAGGGGCCAAACAGAAATGCTCAGCTCTTTGTCCCAAACACACAAATAAGAACCTTCACTCTTTCCCAGGGTTGACGTAAGTGAGTTCATGGGGCAAAAGGCCAGGAATACTAGTCTGGTGAAGTTCCCTCCACATGGAAACATGAAGCCAGGAGACAGGATGCCTCTGCCCACACTGTTCCAAACTATTACAATTACACTGACTATCTTTGTACAGATAAATCTGTGCTATTATTTGACCTTTGCTGGAGGATAAATTCCTAGACTGCTAGATAAAAGAGTGGGTCTATTTAAAATCTAGAAAGGTATTCCAAAATCCCCTCCAAAAAATGTGGTATCAATTTACACTCCCACCAAGAGAGTATGAGAGTGTTTATTTCGTCCCTCCTAGCCAACTACCCTCATTTTTAAACTTTATCAATGTATTATACAACAGATTGTTATAATTTGCATGCTTCTGACTACCAATGAAGTTGAACGCTTTTTCATAAATTTACCGGGCACTCAAGTTTCTTCGTCCATGGCTGCCTATTCAGGAATGTGCACTTGTTTTTCTAGCAGTGATAATTCTCTTGGTTTGCACTTTCCACCCTCTCCTGTCCAGTCCTCTTGCAAACAACCCTACAGATTTATGAGGCATCCAGATGGCATCAGAGGTGGCACCTCCATGAATGGATTCAGGTTTTCCTGGAAATATAAGCCAAGCAAACTTGTTCCTTTGGCTTCCGTAAAACTACGTTCTAGTGAAATTACTTAAACAGTCTGAACACGACCATAATATTAAATGCCAAATATTACTGGAATTAAGAGGTCATATTTGAGGTATAGCTCTGTCATTTAATAATCTGGGTTACCTGGGGTAATCCACTAAATCTCTCTAACTTCCAGGGGCTTCTTCTGTCAGATGGCAGTAGAATGAAAATAACCAGGTCAGTAGTTTTCAAGACCTTTTTTTTAGCAGCAGAACCCTATGTGAGTACAAAATGTACAAAGGCAAAATTCAGAATGACTCTGTGCAAAGTGAAGATGGCAGACCCCTAAACCCTAACTATATGGCCTCTGGCTTGTCCCCAGCAGCGGCCCCTGGTACACTCCCCATGGAATTCTTACAACACCAACAGGTCCAGCTTGAAAACTACTGACCTCAGGAGAACTGTAAAGTGCCTCCCAGCTGTGCTCTAGACACAGTCAGGATTTTCAGGAATGGAAATTCTGAATCACTCTAGTATATAAACAAGTGCTTCTATATTTCCTAAGGGCCTGTTTAATTTTGGCATGCATCTACACGTGAAGATTAGTAAAAAAAAATGACACAAAAAGCATTAACATCTGTAACAGGATGACTCTAAGCTAGAATTGTCTCTGAGAACCCTTGAACCCTTAAAATACCCAGACTTGGAAAACTATCTAATGTCAATATTTTGTAAGATTGCCTTGTGAGGGGCCATAGCATCAAGGTTTGCCCTATAGGGGGGTTTCCTTTTCACGGGACTGGTCATTTATACTATGATCGGCTTGAAAAGACGTCACCCCAACAGCAGAAAATAAGGACTTTAGAAAGTAGCCTTAAATCAGGTGAGGAAATACATCCCCAGGACTGGCTACATAATTTGTGGGCTTAGGCCAAAATGAAACTGTGGAGCCCCTTGTTCAACAATTATGAAGAATTTCAATATGGTGACAGCGGAGCATTCAACTACCTGTGAGATGGGACCTTGTACGATAGAACAGGTGGCTCATCTGCCCAGGAAGCTGGGCTGGGTATCACCACCTCCGGGCCTAAAGGTGCATTGGGCCCAGACTCAGGAATGATGATGTCTGAGGCGTGTCGGATATGGGCATGAATGAGGGGAAGTTAAGTTGACCCTAGCCTCAGAGGGACTGGAAGCAGGCAGTGAACTGTAGGAAACCTGGGTCCTGGCCTGTTAAGGAGTTAAGTAAACTATCCTCTGCATATCACTGTCCTTTCATCATCCAGGAGCCTTTTAATCTCCTTAAAATGGACTCCACTTACACTTCGCACTTTTGGAAAAGAACTTCGCAGAATAGCCAAAGGATGAGCCCAGCTTCCTCTCCAGGGACCTCACGGTAGGACACGGAAGGGGACAGCTGTGCCTAGCAGGAGAGGGTGAGCATGGGCAAGTAACTGTGAAACAAATGTGATGGCTCCACCAAGTGCTATGCAAATGCTGATAAAAGAGTAGTGATTTCCTCCTGGGAAGTAGTCAGGAGAAATTAAACTGCAGTGAGGAGGTAACATCTGAATGACCCTTGAAAAAACTACAGGTGTTAGCCAGAGGGAAACACCCCAAGATGAAGGACAAGCATGTTGCCATAGGCAAACATGCTCTGCTGT